>NW_027362768.1:205612493-206326673 GCF_046119375.1 Phyllobates terribilis | reverse complement strand
ATAGGGGAGACACGGCCCCCCCCCCCCCCTCCCAGGTATATAGGGGAGACACGGCCCCCCCCCCCCCTCCCAGGTATATAGGGGAGACACGGCCCCCCCCCCCCCCCTCCCAGGTATATAGGGGAGACACGGCCCCCCCCCCCTCCCAGGTATATAGGGGAGACACGCCCCCCCCCCTCCCAGGTATATAGGGGAGACACGCCCCCCCCCCTCCCAGGTATATAGGGGAGACACGCCCCCCCCCCTCCCAGGTATATAGGGGAGACACGCCCCCCCCCCCTCCCAGGTATATAGGGGAGACACGCCCCCCCCCCTCCCAGGTATATAGGGGAGACACGCCCCCCCCCCTCCCAGGTATATAGGGGAGACACGGCCCCCCCCCCCTCCCCGGTATATAGGGGAGACACGCCCCCCCCCCCTCCCCGGTATATAGGGGAGACACGGCCGGCCCCCCCTTCCAGGTATATAGGGGAGACACGGCCGGCCCCCCCTTCCAGGTATATAGGGGAGACACGGCCCCCCCCCTCCCTCCCAGGTATATAGGGGAGACACGGCCCCCCCCCCTCCCTCCCAGGTATATAGGGGAGACACGGCCCCCCCCCTCCCAGGTATATAGGGGAGACACGGCCCCCCCCCCTCCCAGGTATATAGGGGAGACACGGCCCCCCCCCCCTCCCAGGTATATAGGGGAGACACGGCCCCCCCCCCCCCCTCCCAGGTATATAGGGGAGACACGGGCACACACACCCCCTCCCAGGTATATAGGGGAGACACGGCCCCCCCCCCCAGGTATATAGGGGAGACACGCCCCCCCCCTCCCACGTATATAGGGGAGACACGCCCCCCCTCCCACGTATATAGGGGAGACACGCCCCCCCCCCCCTCCCAGGTATATAGGAGAGACACAGCGCACACCCCCCCCCCTCCCAGGTATATAGGGGAGACACGGCCCCTCCCGGGTATATAGGGGAGACACGGCACACACACCCCCCCCCCCCTCCCAGGTATATAGGGGAGACAGGACTACAGCTCCCCTCCCTCACAGAGTATATAGGAGAGAGACAGCGCCCCACCCCCGGGTATATAGGGGAGACACGGCACACACACCCCCCTCCCAGGTATATAGGGGAGACACAGCACACACACACCCCCCTTCCCGGGTATATAGGGGAGACAAGGCACCCCCCCCCCCCTCCCAGGTATATAGGGGAGACACGGTACACACACACCCCCCTTCCCGGGTATATAGGGGAGACACGGCACACACCCCCCCCCCTCCCAGGTATATAGGGGAGACACGGGACACACACACCCCCCTTCCCAGGTATATAGGGGAGACACGGCACACACACCCCCCCCTCCCAGGTATATAGGGGAGACACGGCACACACACACCCCCCTTCCCAGGTATATAGGGGAGACACGGCACACACCCCCCCCTTCCCGGGTATATAGGGGAGACACGGCACACACACACCCCCCTTCCCAGGTATATAGGGGAGACACGGCACACACACCCCCCTTCCCGGGTATATAGGAGAGACACGGCCCCCCCCCTCCCAGGTATATAGGGGAGACACGGCACACACACCCCCCTTCCCGGGTATATAGGGGAGACACGGCACACACACACCCCCCTTCCCAGGTATATAGGGGAGACACGGCACACACACCCCCCTTCCCGGGTATATAGGAGAGACACGGCCCCCCCCCTCCCAGGTATATAGGGGAGACACGGCACACACACCCCCCTTCCCGGGTATATAGGAGAGACACGGCCCCCCTTCCCAGGTATATAGGGGAGACACGGCACACACACCCCCCTTCCCAGGTATATAGGGGAGACACGGCACACACCCCCCCCCCCCTCCCAGGTATATAGGGGAGACACGGCACACACCCCCCCCCCTTCCCAGGTATATAGGGGAGACACTGCACACACACCCCCCTTCCCAGGTATATAGGGGAGACATGGCACACCCCCCCCCCTCCCAGGTATATAGGGGAGACACGGCACACACACACACCCCCCTTCCCAGGTATATAGGGGAGACATGGCACACCCCCCCCCCCCCCCCTCCCAGGTATATAGGGGAGACACGGCACACACACACACCCCCCTTCCCAGGTATATAGGGGAGACACGGCACACACACCCCCCTTCCCAGGTATATAGGGGAGACACGGCACACACACCCCCCCTTCCCAGGTATATAGGGGAGACACGGCACACACACCCCCCCCCCCTCCCAGGTATATAGAGGAGACACGGCACACACACCCCCCCCCCCCTTCCCAGGTATATAGAGGAGACACGGCACACACACCCCCCCTTCCCAGGTATATAGGGGAGACACGGCACACACACCCCCCCCCCCCCCTCCCAGGTATATAGGGGAGACACGGCACACACACCCCCCCCCCCTTCCCAGGTATATAGAGGAGACGCGGCACACACACCCCCCCTTCCCAGGTATATAGGGGAGACACGGCACACACACACACACCCCCCCCTTCCCAGGTATATAGAGGAGACACGGCACACACACCCCCCCTTCCCAGGTATATAGGGGAGACACGGCACACACACACCCCCTTCCCAGGTATATAGGGGAGACACGGCACACACACACACACCCCCCCCTTCCCAGGTATATAGAGGAGACACGGCACACACACCCCCCCCCCCTTCCCAGGTATATAGAGGAGACACGGCACACACACCCCCCCCCCCCTTCCCAGGTATATAGAGGAGACACGGCACACACACACACACCCCCCTTCCCAGGTATATAGGGGAGACACGGCACACACACCCCCCCCCCCTTCCCAGGTATATAGAGGAGACACGGCACACACACCCCCCCCCCCCTTCCCAGGTATATAGAGGAGACACGGCACACACACACACACCCCCCCCTTCCCAGGTATATAGAGGAGACACGGCACACACCCCCCCCCCCCTTCCCAGGTATATAGAGGAGACACGGCACACACACACACACCCCCCCCTTCCCAGGTATATAGAGGAGACACGGCACACACACCCCCCCTTCCCAGGTATATAGGGGAGACACGGCACACACACACCCCCCTTCCCAGGTATATAGGGGAGACACGGCACACACACACACACACACAACCCCCCCTTCCCAGGTATATAGAGGAGACACGGCACACACACCCCCCCCCCCTTCCCAGGTATATAGGGGAGACACGGCACACACACACACACCCCCCCCTTCCCAGGTATATAGAGGAGACACGGCACACACACCCCCCCTTCCCAGGTATATAGGGGAGACACGGCACACACCCCCCCCCCCCCTTCCCAGGTATATAGAGGAGACACGGCACACACACCCCCCCTTCCCAGGTATATAGGGGAGACACGGCACACACACACACCCCCCCTTCCCAGGTATATAGGGGAGACACGGCACACACCCCCCCCCCCCTCCCAGGTATATAGGGGAGACACGGCACACACACCCCCCCCCCCCTTCCCAGGTATATAGAGGAGACACGGCACACACACCCCCCCTTCCCAGGTATATAGGGGAGACACGGCACACACACACCCCCTTCCCAGGTATATAGGGGAGACCCGGCACACACACACCCCCCTTCCCAGGTATATAGAGGAGACACGGCACACACACCCCCCCTTCCCAGGTATATAGGGGAGACACGGCACACACCCCCCCCTTCCCGGGTATATAGGGGAGACACGGCACACACACACCCCCCTTCCCAGGTATATAGGAGAGACACGGTACACACACACCCCCCTTCCTGGGTATATAGGAGAGACACGGCCCCCCCCTCCCAGGTATATAGGGGAGACACGGCACACACACACCCCCCTTCCCAGGTATATAGGGGAGACACGGCACACACACACACCCCCCTTCCCAGGTATATAGGGGAGACACGGCACACACACACCCCCCCCCTCCCAGGTATATAGGGGAGACACGGCACACACACACCCCCCTTCCAGGTATATAGGGGAGACACGGCACACACCCCCCCCCCCCCCCCCTCCCCAGGTATATAGGGGAGACACGGCACACACACCCCCCCTTCCCAGGTATATAGAGGAGACACGGCACACACCCCCCCCCCTTCCCAGGTATATAGGGGAGACACGGCACACACACCCCCCTTCCCGGGTATATAGGGGAGACACGGCGCACACACACCCCCCCTTCCCAGGTATATAGGGGAGACACGGCACACACACCCCCTTCCCAGGTATATAGGGGAGACACGGCACACACCCCCCCTTCCCAGGTATATAGGGGAGACACGGCACACACCCCCCCCTTCCCAGGTATATAGGAGAGACACGGCACACACACACCCCCCTTCCCAGGTATATAGGGGAGACACGGCACACACCCCCCCCTTCCCAGGTATATAGGAGAGACACGGCACACACACACCCCCCTTCCCAGGTATATAGGGGAGACACGGCACACACCCCCCCTTCCCAGGTATATAGGGGAGACACGGCACACACCCCCCCCTTCCCAGGTATATAGGAGAGACACGGCACACACACACCCCCCTTCCCAGGTATATAGAGGAGACACGGCACACACACCCCCCTTCCCAGGTATATAGGGGAGACACGGCACACACCCCCCCTTCCCAGGTATATAGGGGAGACACGGCACACACCCCCCCCTTCCCAGGTATATAGGGGAGACACGGCACACACCCCCCCCTTCCCAGGTATATAGGGGAGACACGGCACACACACCCCCCTTCCCGGGTATATAGGGGAGACACGGCACACACCCCCCCCTTCCCAGGTATATAGGGGAGACACGGCACACACACCCCCCCTTCCCAGGTATATAGGGGAGACACGGCACACACACCCCCCCTTCCCAGGTATATAGGGGAGACACGGCACACACCCCCCCCTCCCAGGTATATAGGGGAGACACGGCCCCCCCCCCTCCCAGGTATATAGGGGAGACACGCCCCCCCCCTCCCACGTATATAGGGGAGACACGCCCCCCCCTCCCACGTATATAGGGGAGACACGGCCCCCCCCCCTCCCAGGTATATAGGGGAGACACGGCACACACACCCCCCCCCTCCCAGGTATATAGGGGAGACACGCGCCCCCCCCTCCCAGGTATATAGGGGAGACACGGCCGGCCCCCCCCTCCCCGGTATATAGGGGAGACACGGCCGGCCCCCCCCCCCTCCCAGGTATATAGGGGAGACACGGCCGGGGCCCCCCCCCCCCTTCCAGGTATATAGGGGAGACACGGCCCCCCCCCCCTCCCAGGTATATAGGGGAGACACGGCCCCCCCCCCCCCCTCCCAGGTATATAGGGGAGACACGGCACACACACACACCCCTTCCCAGGTATATAGGGGAGACACGGCACACACACACACCCCTTCCCAGGTATATAGGGGAGACACGGCACACACACACCCCTTCCCAGGTATATAGGGGAGACACGGCGCACACACACACCCCTTCCCAGGTATATAGGGGAGACACGGCACACACACCCCCCCTTCCCAGGTATATAGGGGAGACACGGCACACACCCCCCCCTTCCTGGGTATATAGGGGAGACACGGCACACCCCCCCCTTCCTGGGTATATAGGGGAGACACGGCACACCCCCCCCTTCCCAGGTATATAGGAGAGACACGGCACACACACACATCCCCTCCCAGGTATATAGGGGAGACACGGCCCCCCCCCCTCCCAGGTATATAGGGGAGACACGCCCCCCCCTCCCAGGTATATAGGGGAGACACGCCCCCCCCTCCCAGGTATATAGGGGAGACACGCCTCCCCCCTCCCACGTATATAGGGGAGACACACCCCCCCCTCCCACGTATATAGGGGAGACACGGCCCCCCCCCCCTCCAAGGTATATAGGGGAGACACGGCACACACCCCCCCCCCCTCCCAGGTATATAGGGGTGACACGGCCGCCCCCCCCCCCCTCCCAGGTATATAGGGGAGACACGCGCCCCCCCCTCCCAGGTATATAGGGGAGACACGGCCGGCCCCCCCCCCCTCCCAGGTATATAGGGGAGACACGGCCGCCCCCCCCCCCCCCTCCCAGGTATATAGGGGAGACACGCGCCCCCCCCTCCCAGGTATATAGGGGAGACACGGCACACCCCCCCCCCCCTCCCAGGTATATAGGGGAGACACGCGCCCCCCCTCCCAGGTATATAGGGGAGACACGGCCGCCCCCCCCCCCCCCCTCCCAGGTATATAGGGGAGACACGCGCCCCCCCCTCCCAGGTATATAGGGGAGACACGGCACACCCCCCCCCCCCCTCCCAGGTATATAGGGGAGACACGCGCCCCCCCCTCCCAGGTATATAGGGGAGACACGGCCGGCCCCCCCCTCCCCGGTATATAGGGGAGACACGGCCGCCCCCCCCCCCCCCCCCCTCCCAGGTATATAGGGGAGACACGGCACACACCCCCCCCCCCTCCCAGGTATATAGGGGTGACACGGCCGCCCCCCCCCCCTCCCAGGTATATAGGGGAGACACGGCCGGCCCCCCCCCCCTCCCAGGTATATAGGGGAGACACGGCTGCCCCCCCCCCTCCCAGGTATATAGGGGAGACACGGCCCCCCCCCCTCCCAGGTATATAGGGGAGACACGGCCCCCCCCCCCTCCAACGTATATAGGGGAGACACGCCCCCCCTCCCACGTATATAGGGGAGACACGCCCCCTCCTCCCACGTATATAGGGGAGACACGCCCCCTCCTCCCACGTATATAGGGGAGACACGGCCCCACATACCCCCTCCCAGGTATATAGGGGAGACACGGCCCCCCCCCTCCCAGGTATATAGGGGAGACACGGCCCCCCCTCCCAGGTATATAGGGGAGACACGCCCCCCCCCGGTATATAGGGGAGACACGCCCCCCCCTCCCACGTATATAGGGGAGACGCCCCCCCTCCCACGTATATAGGGGAGACACGCCACCCCCCTCCCACGTATATAGGGGAGACACGCCCCCCCCTCCCACGTATATAGGGGAGACACGCCACCCCCCTCCCAGGTATATAGGGGAGACACGGCCCCACACACCCCCTCCCAGGTATATAGGGGAGACACGGCCCCCCCCTCCCAGGTATATAGGGGAGACACGCCCCCCCCCTCCCAGGTATATAGGGGAGACACGCCCCCCCCCCGGTATATAGGGGAGACACGCCCCCCCATCCCACGTATATAGGGGAGACACGCCACCCCCCTCCCAGGTATATAGGGGAGACACGGCCCCACACACCCCCTCCCAGGTATATAGGGGAGACACGGCCCCCCCCTCCCAGGTATATAGGGGAGACACGGCCCCACACACCCCCTTCCAGGTATATAGGGGAGACACGGCCGGGCCCCCCCCCCTTCCAGGTATATAGGGGAGACACGGCCGGGCCCCCCCCCCCCCCTTCCAGGTATATAGGGGAGACACGGCACACACACACCCCCCTTCCCAGGTATATAGGGGAGACACGGCACACACATACCCCCCCTTCCCAGGTATATAGGGGAGACACGGCACACACACACACCCCCCTTCCCGGGTATATAGGGGAGACACGGCACACACCCCCCCCCTTCCCGGGTATATAGGGGAGACACGGCACACACACCCCCCTTCCCGGGTATATAGGGGAGACACGGCACACACACACCCCCCTCCCAGGTATATAGGGGAGACACGGCCCCCCCCCCTCCCAGGTATATAGGGGAGACACGGCACACACACACCCCCCTTCCCAGGTATATAGGGGAGACACGCCCCCCCCCCCTCCCAGGTATATAGGGGAGACACGCCCCCTCCCAGGTATATAGGGAGACACGGCCGGACCCCCCCCCCCCTCCCAGGTATATAGGGGAGACACGGCCGGGCCCCCCCCCCTTCCAGGTATATAGGGGAGACACGGCACACACCCCCCCCCTCCCAGGTATATAGGGGAGACACGGCCGCCCCCCCCCCTCCCCGGTATATAGGGGAGACACGGCCGGCCGGCCCCCCCCCCCTCCCCGGTATATAGGGGAGACACGGCCGGACCCCCCCCCCTCCCAGGTATATAGGGAGACACGGCCGCCCCCCCCCCTCCCCGGGTATATAGGGGAGACACGGCCCCCCCCCCCCTCCCCGGGTATATAGGGGAGACACGGCCCCCCCCCCCCTCCCCGGGTATATAGGGGAGACACGGCCCCCCCCCCCCCCCCTCCCCGGGTATATAGGGGAGACACGGCACACACACCCCCCCTTCCCAGGTATATAGGGGAGACACTGCACACACACCCCCCCTTCCCAGGTATATAGGGGAGACACGGCACACACACCCCCCCTTCCCAGGTATATAGGGGAGACACGGCACACACCCCCCCCTTCCCGGGTATATAGGAGAGACACGGCACACACACACACACCCCCTCCTAGGTATATAGGGAGACACGGCCCCCCTCCCCGGTATATAGGGGAGACACGCCCCCCCCCTCCCAGGTATATAGGGGAGACACGCCCCCCCCTCCCAGGTATATAGGGGAGACACGCCCCCCCCTCCCACGTATATAGGGGAGACACGCCCCCCCCCTCCCACGTATATAGGGGAGACACGCCCCCCCCCTCCCAGGTATATAGGGGAGACACGCCCCCCCCCCCTCCCAGGTATATAGGGGAGACACGGCCGGCCCCCCCCCTCCCCGGTATATAGGGGAGACACGGCCGCCCCCCCCCCCTCCCAGGTATATAGGGGAGACACGGCCGGCCCCCCCCCCCTTCCAGGTATATAGGGGAGACACGGACGCCCCCCCCCCTCCCAGGTATATAGGGGAGACACGGACGCCCCCCTCCCCCCCTCCCAGGTATATAGGGGAGACACGGACGCCCCCTCCCCCAGGTATATAGGGGAGACACGGCCGGCCCCCCCCCTCCCAGGTATATAGGGGAGACACGGCCCCCCCCTCCCACGTATATAGGGGAGACACGCCCCCCCTCCCACGTATATAGGGGAGACACGCCCCCCTCCCACGTATATAGGGGAGACACGCCCCCTCCCACGTATATAGGGGAGACACGCCCCCCCCCTCCCACGTATATAGGGGAGACACGCCCCCCCCCCCCCGGTATATAGGGAGACACGGCCCCCCACACCCCCTCCCAGGTATATAGGGGAGACACGCCCCCCCGGTATATAGGGGATGTCGGGGTAAAAGAGAATATATATTTTTGTAACTTTTATACTTTTGTAACTTTTATACGCTTTTTTGCTAATGTACTAACCACCATTTTGTGTCATATAACAATAAGCTTTCCTTGCTACGTAATACTCAAATCGAAACTTAAACTAAGGACATTTCCAGTGTTGCCAGGACTTATTTCAGAGAAACGAAACAAGATTATAAGCTGACGGCTGCAATATCTGCCCAGAGACTGAGATAAGGAGATGTGGACCAATCAGGAGTGGCCAGACACTGGACTTTCATGGTTTAACCCGCCCCGGACAACCCCTTTTCCCTCCCCATTATGTAGTGTATTTAGATTTGTGCATGTAAAAAATAAAGGCAGAACAATGCTGAGGACGTTGACTGTAGTAGTCTTCTGAGCATGCTCTGAGCTTGAACCAGCTTGTTGTCTGACTCATTCTTTGAATGGTTGACCCATGCTCATAGTTTGAATTTGGAGTGACTGGAGGACGAGTGGAATGTCATCACGACCCCCACAAATGGCGCCCAACGTGCGGCGTGGCTAGCGGTACGCCGCCCTCCCGGACCCATATTGCTGATTTCCCTGGTGGTGACCGCGGTGGCTGAATTTGAGGCCTGATCAACCTCCATCGAACACGGTAAGTTGAGATGTATTTTATATGTCTCACTTGCCTGTGTGTCAGCCGCAGCGGTTCCTGTGGGGATTGTCAGGTTGGATCTGGGTGGGTGACCGGTCGAGTGGTGAGACCTTGGGCGTCCCGCACCACGTCCTGAACCAGCAAGTGTTAAACCGAGTGACGTCGCATGCCTGCGCGTGCTCGTGTGCACACCACCTCCTCCTCCCCCGGTCACTGTACTTTTCTTAGATAGCTGCCTCCCGTAACTGATAGTCAAGGTTACAAAGCATTCCTGAATTGTAGTGTAAGGGAGAAAGAATCTGTGACGAATTGAGGTGTGCTCTTCGTCTAACACAGAGACTGCTGTAAAGTCAAGGTTAGGAAACAGTGTATTGAGGTGTCTCTACACTGTCGGGTGGTACCGTGGTAGGAAAGCAGATAGATTGAGGTGTCTCTCTATCTCATCAGTGTATCGAGGTGTCTCTACACTGACGGGTGGTGACCTGTAGTCAGGGTGCCGTGGTGAGTCGCACTGTAAAGTCGCCATTCAAGGCTAGGAAAGGAGTTAGATTGAGGTGTCTCTCTATCTCAACAGTGTATTGAGGTGTCTCTACACTGAGGAATGGCGACCTGTGGACTGCACCAGTGATCTGAGTCGCGACAGATCATTGCATTCTATAAGAAAATGTTGCGTATATTCAAATTTGAAAGATTTCGTAAGTTGCGGAATGCTGCTGTGAGAGTTAAGCCAATTAGTGGAGTTACGGGAAGGCAAGAAGGCAAGAAGAATGTTAGGAGTTTGTATAACATGATAAGCTTATCCAGTACAGGCAGGCTTTAGTCTTCAGTTTGGAATGAATGTGTTACACACAAGTTGGGAAAGTTGGGTGAGGATTTCTGCAAGCACATCTTAGAGTAGATGGTGCAGGGGGGAACAGAGAATGCCGAGCCTTTGTTCGGATACATGAAAGCTGCAGATTGTGATTTGTTATGTGCCCCCAAAATGGCCGTTACACCTTTGATGCCTGTCACTACACCGAGCCCTCAGCCACCACCCTATAATGGCGCCGACGCTAAATCATCGGAAGGATGGATGTGTCGTATGTGCTGACAGCAGAACCCGAAGTTCTGCTGTGTCTGTGGGGGGGGGGGCCGCCCATGGCACGATGCCCAGCCTGCCCCCAAGAACAATTCCACCCCCACTCCCCCCTCCTCCCTCCAACGGCCATCTTACTACACCTTTTCCTGCCTCCAAGAATAATCCCACCCCCACTCCCACCTCCTCCCTC
Source organism: Phyllobates terribilis (assembly GCF_046119375.1). Lineage (NCBI taxonomy): Eukaryota > Metazoa > Chordata > Amphibia > Anura > Dendrobatidae > Phyllobates > Phyllobates terribilis. The sequence goes on along the minus strand of NW_027362768.1, from coordinate 206,315,537 downwards.
CAACGGCCATCTTGCTACACCTCTTACTTGTTGTGGGAGGCCCGGAAAGCCCCAATCCAGCCTATATCCACTACTAGATCCGTCCGGTGCATATTACCAGCCACCAGCACAGGTGGAAAAGCCCGTAGTCCCAGAGCACCCATCTGAAACTAATGTGACACCCTCTGCTCCAGTCCACGATGCTGAGACGCTTCCCCTGTTTCCTATGGGAGTCACCCACAACCCTGGGGATATCCTCCTCAACTCCCCAGAATTTCAGGCCAGACTGCTCTCCCTCCGCCAACATACTGTTACTCAAGACGATACGGAGCCAGATGAGGGATGGGCTCAAGATACTCCAGCCCCCCCCCTCCTTTACCCCATACGTCTCCTATGGCATCCTTCACCCCACATCCATTACCCGTACTCCGGCCCTTGCTCCAAGCAACTGCTGAAAGAGCACCACCCCCCCCTCCAGCCCCTCAGAAGTCTAGGACCCCTGCCGCTCCCGGAATCTAGTAGACCCATCAGGACGCCCTGTCACTCTGTCAATAGGCTATGGTGACATCCTTACACATCGGGTGGGGGCCATAGTCAACCCTGCAAACACCTGTATGAGCCATGCTGGAGGATTGGCTCGTAAAATTGCCCTTGCTGCTGGTTCTACTCTGGCTGCAGAATGCCAGGCTCACTTAGCCGAAAACGGAGAGCTTTCAAAAGGCCATGGTTTCCACAAAAGCAGGACCCCTTAGTACGTATGAATCCGGCCTAGAATACATGAAACAGTTAAAAGCCTGGGCTCAGAATCGCTTGTCAGATCAAGCTGGGTCTGTACAAGATGTTCAACAAGACCCTGATGAATCTGTGGAAAGATATGCTGCAAGACTCAGCTTGCATTTTGAGGATCTCGGATACAGTCCTCACGTCAAGACGCAGGCCGCCCTGTTGGTTCAGGCCCTAGTAGATGGCCTACAAGACGCTTTCAGAGATGACATCCTGAGAGTACGACCCGAGATTCGTTCTTCTTTTAACGACGCAGTAAACATTGTCAAAGCTTTCCAAAAAACCATGCTAAAAATGGAAAAGGATACTAAGCCAAGGAAGAAAGCCGTTTCTGCCATGGTATATCAAGCTCAAGAAAGCTACCCACCCCTGGCAACCAACATGGAATCAAGTGGGTAATGGTTAAAAGGCACAGGTGATGATACTCCTCCCACATATAGAAGACAAGACAGAAGAGATGACAAGGGATCATCTAGAAACAGAAGACAACCTCGTGATTCTGAAGGATGAATGTTATGTTGGGAGTGTGGTAGCCTTGACCACATCCTCAGAGACTGTCACTTTACAGGTGGACCATCAACCACTGGAGTTCCTGGTGGACACTGGGGCGGCCACATCTGTTATTTCTTCTGCACAGCTCCCTCCTTCTGTATCCCTATCACCGGATACCCTCACCTGTGTTGGGGTGGAAGGCCAACATATTTCCTCTCCACTCACAGTCCCTGTGTCTGCAGGACCGTTCACCGGAGTGCTCACAAGATTCTTGGTCTCTGAAACTTGTCCTGTCAATCTGTTGGGAACCGATCTCTTAGAGCGGATGAAGGCAACAATTACCTTCGGAAACCATGGTATGGAGCTTTTTTTTGCGGGACCCTCATTCCGAACAAGGGACTGAAGACCGCTGTGTTCTTAAAGCCTTCCCTTTTATGATGATGACCATACAACCTCACTCTCTGTGGTCCAGTGGGCCAGAGGACGTTGGCCTCCTGCAGGTTCCCCCGGTCCGAGTACACCTCAAGCCTGGACATAGGTACCCACGGTTGCCACAATACCCCCTCAAGGCTGCACAAGAACAAAGCTTGAGTACCCAAATCGCTTCCCTCCTGGAATCAGGAGTCCTTGTCAGATGTGTATCTCCATGCAATACACCCCTCTTTCCTGTAAAAAAGAAAACCGCTCCGGGAGAGCCTCCAAGATACCGGTTGGTTCAGGATCTCAGAGCCGTCAATGCAGCTACCATTTTAGAAACTCCAGTGGTACCCAACCCAAACACCCTTTTGTCTCAGGTGCCTCCAACGGCCACCTTGTTTACGGTGTTAGATCTGGCCAACGCCTTCTTCAGTATACCCTTACATGAAGATTCGTGGTTTCTTTTTGCCTTCACCTTTCAAGGAGCACAGCTTACATGGACCAGGACTCCGCAAAGAGCCCAGAACTCTCCTAACCAATTCATTCATTCTATGAAGTCTATTCTGGAGTCATGGGTTCAAGAGAACCCTCAGGTCACCCTTCTACAGTATGTGGATGATCTTTTGCTATGTGGCACTGAAGAAAATTTGCCAGAGATGTCAGCATCCCTATTCTGGTTTCTTCACTCAGCTAACTATAAAGTCTCGAAAGGCAAAGTCCAATGGTGTCTGCCCAAGGTCATTTTTCTCGAACATTGTATATTACAAGGTGCTAGACATCTGACTGAAGAAAGAAAACAAGCCATTATGGATATCACCTTCCCAACCACCTACTCCGCTATGCAGACTTTCCTTGGCCTCATCACTTACTGCAGGCAATGGATCCCTGATGCCTCAAAGCTCATGCAACCTCTGTACGACTGTCTCAAGGATGAAGGCTCAGTTTGGCTTCATGCTGAAGATCCACGTGTTTCTCATCAACACAGACTATGTTTTGACCGCCTTAAACAGGCTGTTGTCTCTGCCCCGGTCTTGGGCTTACCAGACTATACTCAGCCATTTCACCTTTTTGTCTCGGAATCGGAAGGTCATGTCTCTGGAGTTCTAGCACAACGCTATGATCTTAAGTATCGGCCTTTGGGCTACTACTCAGCCCGCCTGGACCCTGTCGCCCGAACTGCCCCCACGTGCCTTAAGGCGGTCCACGCTGCTCACATCCTCCTTGACAAGTCAGCTGACCAGATGTCTGACTATCAACCCTGCCACTTTGCTTCCACCTTCTAGGGGGGAAGGTGAAGAGGGTGAAGATCCATTGGTGGAACTTCATGATTGTATAAAAATTTTGCAGGAAGAGACTTCTGCTCCAGAGAATATGGTGGCACATCCGCTCGCAGACCCTGCCTTGCACCTATGGACTGATGGATCCCGTTTCGCAGACCCTCAAGGGAAGTTCCACACGGGATATGCTGTCACAACAGACCTAACAGTCCTCAAGGCTGAAGCTCTACCACCATACATGTCTGCACAAGAAGCTGAACTTGTGGCTCTCACAGAGGCCTGCCACCTGGCAGCAGGAACAAAGGCGAATATGTATATACCGATTCCAGGTATGGACATGGAATTTGCAATGATTCTGGACTCTTGTGGAAGTCTAGAGGATTCATCACAGCTGCAGGTACACCAGTGAAACATGTCTCATGGATTAAGGCCCTAATGAAGGCCCTGGAACTACCCATTCAGGTTGCTGTTATGAAGGTCAAGGCTCATGGAAGACTAGAATCCAGAGAAGCCAGGGGCAACCACCTAGCTGACCAAGCAGCCAAGACTGCAGCAGTGGAGAATGTGTCATCAAAGTGGCAGGAAAAGGAAGAAGAGATGGGGGAGACCCTGCAAACCGTAGCTGTGGCGCTCACTAGAGCAAGAGCCAAAGAACAGCCGGCGGAAGACCATACAAGTCCAGCGGAGACACGAATGGAATCCAGGGGGGTCAGGATGCCTGAAGAAAAATTGTGTGAGGAACAAAGGGAGACCCCCACTGAAGAAGTCAAGCAATGGAAAGCGGCAGGAGCTGTGCTGGCAGGTCGCAAAGATTCAAAGGTCGACTCGACTCTTTACCAAGTGGATGGGAAGCCTTGCTTGCCTAGACGCATGTACTCAGCTGTGGCAGCATGGGCTCACGGGCCTACACACAGAGGAAAGAATCAAGCCTTGGCATGTATCAAGAAACTGTACTTTGCACCCGGAATCTCTTCCACTGTGACTGCATACTCAAAATCCTGCTCTGTCTGCGCTACCTGCAACCCAACGTGTACGGCACGGGTCCCTCTCCAACACCTGGCTAAACCAGACTACCCTTGGCAGAGAATACAAGTCGACCATATCCAAATGTCTAAAGCAAGAAAATAGGAGTAGGTTTTGGTAGCCGTGGATATGTTCTCAGCCTGGCCCGAGGCCTACCCGGTTGTCAACATGACTGCTAAAGTCACAGCCAAGAAACTGATCACCGAAATTGCCTGCAGATTTGGAGTTCCCCAAGTCATAGAATCGGACCAAGGACCAGCTTTCACAGCAAATATCTACGAAGAACTCTGGAACATGTTGGGAACAGATTTGGGCCTCCACACTCCATACCATCCTGCCAGTTCAGACAAAGTGGAGAGAATGAATTCCACACTCAAGACCCAGCTCTTGAAAATGACCTAAGATCATCCCCTCCCCTGGCCCGACCTACTCCCCATAGTATTGTATCATATCACACACACTCCTCAGGCCAAACATGGGCTGACTCCCTATAGAATTTTGTTTGGGACCCCACCCAAGATAGGAGAGATTAGGCCCCAAGAGTTGTCTGAAACACATGATAGAGTGGTAAAATTTGTGATTGCTCTGTCTAGAGAATTGACTAACACCCGCTCTCCAGTATCTGCTTCTCTCCCAGAATCTACAGGTGATGCAGTACATGATTTCATCCCAGGCGATCTAGTGTATGTGAAAAAGTTTGTCCGGAAAGACTGCCTCCAGCCGCGGTTCGAGGGACCGTACACTGTGCTTCTCACCACCCCGACGGCTCTGAAGCTTGAGGGCAAGAGCACCTGGATTCACGCCTCCCACTGCAAGAGAGACAGAACGAGTCTATAAAAGATGACTACCTTCTTCTATATCCTTTCCATATGCTTACTGTCTGTCCCAGAGTGGACAGCTACCACACAGGGGTAGATACCTCCTTTTTCTCAAGTTGGTTGGGAGGGCTCAAGGGATTCCTCCAACAAGTTTGTCTAGTAATGGGAGGTCTACTAGTATTGGGCCTGGTGGTCCTGTGCTGCATAGTCCCCTTATATAGGAAAGCTATAACCAATGCTGTCCCAACCTCCGGGACCTTTCTGAATCAAGAGAAGATATGGAGAAATACACTTCTTTGAACAAGCCTGACCAGCCCCCCCATAACAAAGTCCAATTGAAAGATTCAGTTTAGGATCAGTTGGGAGAACTCCATGTGTCATCCAGGATAGGGCTCGATTGTCTGGGGGCGTCCCATAAGGGGGCAGCTTCTAAGATGATTGGGTGAAGAAATCCACCTCCCCTCTCCCCACACATGGACAGTCTCAAAGGCCCCGAAGCAAAGGAAAGCTTAGTGTTTAGGGGGGAATGTCGGGGTAAAAGAGAATATATATTTTTGTAACTTTTATACTTTTGTAACTTTTATACGCTTTTTTGCTAATGTACTAACCACCATTTTGTGTCATATAACAATAAGCTTTCCTTGCTACGTAATACTCAAATCGAAACTTAAACTAAGACATTTCCAGTGTTGCCAGGACTTATTTCAGAGAAACGAAACAAGATTATAAGCTGACGGCTGCAATATCTGCCCAGAGACTGAGATAAGGAGATGTGGACCAATCAGGAGTGGCCAGACACTGGACTTTCATGGTTTAACCCGCCCCGGACAACCCCTTTTCCCTCCCCATTATGTAGTGTATTTAGATTTGTGCATGTAAAAAATAAAGGCAGAACATTGCTGAGGACGTTGACTGTAGTAGTCTTCTGAGCATGCTCTGAGCTTGAACCAGCTTGTTGTCTGACTCATTCTTTGAATGGTTGACCCATGCTCATAGTTTGAATTTGGAGTGACTGGAGGACGAGTGGAATGTCATCACGACCCCCACAGGGAGACACGCCCCCCCTCCCACGTATATAGGGGAGACACGCCCCCCCCTCCCACGTATATAGGGGAGACACGGCCGCCCCCCCCCTCCCACGTATATAGGGGAGACACGGCCGCCCCCCCCCTCCCAGGTATATAGGGGAGACACGGCCGCCCCCCCCCTCCCAGGTATATAGGGGAGACACGGCCGCCCCCCCCCTCCCAGGTATATAGGGGAGACACGGGCCGCCCCCCCTCCCAGGTATATAGGGGAGACACGGGCCCCCCCCCCGAGGTATATAGGGGAGACACGGCCCCCCCCCCCCCCTCCCAGGTATATAGGGGAGACACGGCCCCCCCCCCTCCCAGGTATATAGGGGAGACACGGCCCCCCCCCCCCCTCCCAGGTATATAGGGGAGACACGGCCCCCCCCCCCCCTCCCAGGTATATAGGGGAGACACGGCCCCCCCTCCCAGGTATATAGGGGAGACACGGCCCCCCCCCCCTCCCAGGTATATAGGGGAGACACGGCCCCCCCCCTCCCAGGTATATAGGGGAGACACGGCCCCCCCCCTCCCAGGTATATAGGGGAGACACGCCCCCCCCCCCCTCCCAGGTATATAGGGGAGACACGGCCCCCCCCCTCCCAGGTATATAGGGGAGACACGCCCCCCCCCCCCCCTCCCAGGTATATAGGGGAGACACGGCCCCCCCCTCCCAGGTATATAGGGGAGACACGGCCCCCCCCCCTCCCAGGTATATAGGGGAGACACGGCCCCCCCCCCCTCCCAGGTATATAGGGGAGACACGGCCCCCCCCCCCCTCCCAGGTATATAGGGGAGACACGGCCCCCCCCCCTCCCAGGTATATAGGGGAGACACGGCCCCCCCCTCCCAGGTATATAGGGGAGACACGGCCCCCCCCCTCCCAGGTATATAGGGGAGACACGGCCCCCCCCCTCCCAGGTATATAGGGGAGACACGGCCCCCCCCCCTCCCAGGTATATAGGGGAGACACGGGCACACACACCCCCTCCCAGGTATATAGGGGAGACACGGGCACACACACCCCCTCCCAGGTATATAGGGGAGACACGCCCCCCCCCCTCCCAGAATATATAGGGGAGACACGCCCCCCCCTCCCAGGTATATAGGGGAGACAAGACACGCCCCCCCTCCCACGTATATAGGGGAGACACGCCCCCCCTCCCACGTATATAGGGGAGACACGCCCCCCCCCTCCCAGGTATATAGGAGAGACACAGCGCACACCCCCCCCCCTCCCCCCCTCCCAGGTATATAGGAGAGACACAGCGCACATGTAGCACCCTGAGGATTCGGCTGCTACAGGGGTATTGCACCTCAACCCAGAGGTGTGGTATTCCACTCCCGGGTAAGGATGGAGTGTGGAACTGAGCTCGGTAGGCTGCATGCACTACATACATCCCATTTCCGAGGAGCAGACCGACGGTACTCCCACTTAGAAATGTGCAGGTACGACCGAGTCTGTTCCTGGCTGGAGTGGGAGGGGGGTGGTACATCCCAAGTAGTGTAGGGGCAGATAGGGGGAGCAGCCTGGGTAAAGATAGGAGCTCATTGGGTGCTGGTCACCTGAGCTCACACATAGAGGGTGTATATAAGGTGGGCACCATCAAAGAACAGGGTCAGTCAGTCTTTGCAGAGGAGTCAGTCTGCCACAATCGGTCAGTCTGTCAGAGTCAGGAAGAGGAGCAGAGCAGATCCAAAGAGAGAGAGTGGAGCAGAGAAGAAAGACCCAGAGAGGGGACAAAGAGAGGACTCTGAGAACCCAAATTCAAGCTACGGGTGAAGAGTCGGCATCAGGGTACCGGAACCCAAGCTGGTGGGGGCAAAAACACACCCCAGCCAGAGACCGGAGGCCGTGGGCAGCGTCTGCCACGGCCACCCACCACATCCACCACGAAGGCATACCACGTGGAGGGTCAGGGAACCCAAGGCCAAGGGTCTCCCAACAGAAGGCCCGAGGGAGCTGGACCTGGGTGGATCAATAGTGGGGACGGCCAGAGAAAGGACAGAAGGAGAGCTCAGGGTCACGCTCCGGACTCGCTTGGGGGTTGGCTGGATCCAGGACCTGGTGGATGCAGCACGGCTCGGGAGGTCACTTGAAGCTGGAGTGACCGGAACATCAGCAGTGAGTAAATACCCTAAAACTGCACAACCCGACTCTGTCTTCCTTTAACATCTATGCTGCACCACAACAACCCCCATCCTCTGCACCTGACCCCCTGAGGCTATACCCCACCCGTTGGGGGTTATACCATCAAAAGCTGCACCAACACCATCAGCCTCAGCGGACCCTGCTGCAGCGGCGGCCATAGTGACCGCAATACAACGGGTGGCGTAGTCGACAATAAAGAACTTAATAACATCTGTAGGACTGCCACATACAACTGAGTTTGACACCCTGGGCACGGACCGGGTCACAGCCACTCGGAAGACTACAACTCCCATCTGATCCGGCTCCGGATATTCCCCCTAAAGAATATGGCCCAGGGGGCGCGTCACACACACCCCCCCCTCCCAGGTATATAGGGGAGACACGGCGCACACACCCCCCCCTCCCAGGTATATAGGAGAGACACGGCGCACACACCCCCCCCTCCCAGGTATATAGGAGAGACACGGCGCACACACCCCCCCCCTCCCAGGTATATAGGAGAGACACGGCACACAGACACATATACACACACACACACACACACACACACACACACACACACACACACACACACACACACCCCCTCCCAGGTATATAGGGGAGACACGGCCCCCCCCCCCCCCTCCCAGGTATATAGGGGAGACACGGCCCCCCCCCCCCCTCCCAGGTATATAGGGGAGACACGGCCCCCCCCCCTCCCAGGTATATAGGGGAGACACGGCCCCCCCCCCCCCCTCCCAGGTATATAGGGGAGACACGGCACACACACCCCCCCCCCCCTCCCAGGTATATAGGGGAGACACGGGCCCCCCCCCCCCCTCCCAGGTATATAGGGGAGACAGGACTACAGCTCCCCTCCCTCACAGAGTATATAGGAGAGAGACAGCGCCCCACCCCCGGGTATATAGGGGAGACACGGCACACACACCCCCCTCCCAGGTATATAGGGGAGACACAGCACACACACACCCCCCTTCCCGGGTATATAGGGGAGACACGGCACCCCCCCCCCCCTCCCAGGTATATAGGGGAGACACGGCACACACACCCCCCCTTCCCAGGTATATAGGGGAGACACGGCACACACACCCCCCCTTCCCAGGTATAGAGGGGAGACACGGCACACACACCCCCCCTTCCCAGGTATAGAGGGGAGACACCCCCCCCCCCCCCTTCCCAGGTATATAGGAGAGACACGGTACACACACACCCCCCTTCCCGGGTATATAGGAGAGACACGCCCCCCCCCCCCCCCCCCTCCCAGGTATATAGGGGAGACACGGCCCCCCCCCCTTCCCAGGTATATAGGGGAGACACGCACCCCCTCCCAGGTATATAGGGGAGACACGCCCCCCCTCCCAGGTATATAGGGGAGACACGCCCCCCCCTCCCAGGTATATAGGGGAGACACGCCCCCCCCTCCCACGTATATAGGGGAGACACGCCCCCCCCTCCCAGGTATATAGGGGAGACACGGCACACCCCCCCCCCCCCCTCCCAGGTATATAGGGGAGACACGGCACACACCCCCCCCCTCCCAGGTATATAGGGGAGACACGGCACACACCCCCCCCTTCCCATGTATATAGGGGAGACACGGCACACACCCCCCCCTCCCAGGTATATAGGGGAGACACGGCACACACCCCCCCCTTCCCATGTATATAGGGGAGACACGGCACACACCCCCCCCTCCCAGGTATATAGGGGAGACACGGCACACACCCCCCCCTCCCAGGTATATAGGGGAGACACGGCACACACACACACCCCCCTTCCCAGGTATATAGGGGAGACACGGCACACACACCCCCCTTCCCGGGTATATAGGAGACACGGCCCCCCCCCTCCCAGGTATATAGGGGAGACACGGCACACACACACCCCCCTTCCCAGGTATATAGGGGAGACATGGCACACCCCCCCCCTCCCTCCCAGGTATATAGGGGAGACACGGCACACACACACCCCCCTTCCCAGGTATATAGGGGAGACATGGCACACACCCCCCCCCCCCTCCCAGGTATATAGGGGAGACACGGCACACACACACCCCCCTTCCCAGGTATATAGGGGAGACACTGCACACACACACCCCCCTCCCAGGTATATAGGGGAGACACGCCCCCCCCCTCCCAGGTATATAGGGGAGACACGGCACACACACACCCCCCCTCCCAGGTATATAGGGGAGACACGGCACACACACACCCCCCCTCCCAGGTATATAGGGGAGACACGGCACACACACCCCCCCTTCCCAGGTATATAGGGGAGACACGGCACACACACCCCCCCCTCCCAGGTATATAGGGGAGACACGGCACACACACACCCCCCTTCCCAGGTATATAGGGGAGACACGGCACACACACACACCCCTTCCCAGGTATATAGGGGAGACACGGCACACACACACACCCCTTCCCAGGTATATAGGGGAGACACGGCACACACACACACCCCTTCCCAGGTATATAGGGGAGACACGGCACACACACCCCCCCTTCCCAGGTATATAGGGGAGACACGGCACACACACCCCCCTTCCCGGGTATATAGGGGAGACACGGCACACACCCCCCCCTTCCCGGGTATATAGGGGAGACACGGCACACACACACCCCCCTTCCCAGGTATATAGGAGAGACACGGTACACACACACCCCCCTTCCCGGGTATATAGGAGAGACACGGCCCCCCCCCTCCCAGGTATATAGGGGAGACACGGCACACACACACCCCCCTTCCCAGGTATATAGGGGAGACACGGCACACACACACCCCCCTTCCCAGGTATATAGGGGAGACACGCCCCCCCCCCCCCTCCCAGGTATATAGGGGAGACACGGCACACACACACACACCCCCCCTCCCAGGTATATAGGGGAGACACAGCGCACACCCCCCCCCCCTCCCAGGTATATAGGGGAGACACGGCACACACACCCCCCCCCTCCCAGGTATATAGGAGAGACACGGTACACACACACCCCCCTTCCCGGGTATATAGGAGAGACACGGCCCCCCCCCTCCCAGGTATATAGGGGAGACACGGCACACACACCCCCCCTTCCCAGGTATATAGGGGAGACACGGCACACACACCCCCCCCTCCCAGGTATATAGGGGAGACACGGCACACACCCCCTCCTCCCAGGTATATAGGGGAGACACAGCGCACACCCCCCCCCCCCCTCCCAGGTATATAGGGGAGACACGGCACACACACACACACCCCCCTTCCCAGGTATATAGGGGAGACACGGTACACACACACCCCCCTTCCCGGGTATATAGGAGAGACACGGCCCCCCCCCTCCCAGGTATATAGGGGAGACACGGCACACACACCCCCCCCTCCCAGGTATATAGGAGAGACACGGTACACACACACCCCCCTTCCCGGGTATATAGGAGAGACACGGCCCCCCCCCTCCCAGGTATATAGGGGAGACACGGCACACACACCCCCCCCTCCCAGGTATATAGGGGAGACACGGCACACACACACCCCCCTTCCCAGGTATATAGGGGAGACACGGCACACACACACACCCCTTCCCGGGTATATAGGGGAGACACGGCACACACACACCCCCCTTCCCAGGTATATAGGGGAGACACGGCACACACACACCCCCCTTCCCAGGTATATAGGGGAGACACGGCACACACACCCCCCTTCCCAGGTATATAGGAGAGACAGGACTACAGCTCCCCTCCCTCACAGAGTATATAGGAGAGAGACAGCGCCCCACCCCACCCCCGGGTATATAGGGGAGACCCGGCGCCCACCTGCCACTCGTAGCGATTCATTACCTTCTCGCTCTGCAGAGCTGCTCAAACAGGTCCAGCGTCTGCGTGTAGTTGGAGACCAGGACGACTTTGTCGCTGCTTGTGCTGCGAGTCACGGCCAGGATGTAATCCAGCACCAGCATCTTACCTGGAGACAGCGGTGGGAGTCAGTGACTGGAGGACGTCGCCCCCCACCAGCCCAGGCTAAAGCCAATCAGCACCATCACCCCCCCCACCAGCCCGGGCTAAAGCCACCAATCAGCACCATCGCCCCCCACCAGCCCAGGCTAAAGCCAATCAGCACCATCACCCCCCCACCAGCCCAGGCTAAAGCCAATCAGCACCATCGCCCCCCCCACCAGCCCAGGCTAAAGCCAATCAGCACCATCGCCCCCCACCAGCCCGGGCTAAAGCCACCAATCAGCACCATCGCCCCCCACCAGCCCAGGCTAAAGCCACCAATCAGCACCATCGCCCCCCACCAGCCCAGGCTAAAGCCAATCAGCACCATCGCCCCCCCCCCACCAGCCCGGGCTAAAGCCACCAATCAGCACCATCGCCCCCCCCCCCCACCAGCCCGGGCTAAAGCCACCAATCAGCACCATCGCCCCCCCCACCAGCCCGGGCTAAAGCCACCAATCAGCACCATCGCCCCCCCCACCAGCCCGGGCTAAAGCCACCAATCAGCACCATCGCCCCCCCCCACCAGCCCGGGCTAAAGCCACCAATCAGCACCATCGCCCCCCCCACCAGCCCGGGCTAAAGCCACCAATCAGCACCATCGCCCCCCCCCACCAGCCCGGGCTAAAGCCACCAATCAGCACCATCGCCCCCCCCACCAGCCCGGGCTAAAGCCACCAATCAGCACCATCGCCCCCCCCACCAGCCCGGGCTAAAGCCACCAATCAGCACCATCGCCCCCCCCACCAGCCCGGGCTAAAGCCACCAATCAGCACCATCGCCCCCCACCAATCAGCACACCTGATAATTGGGGTTCTGCAGACTTGGTGTTGTACCCCGCAGGGAAAAGTCTGAGTGCCCCCCGGAAGCCATCTGCATCCTCCACACATTTGTCGTGGATCAGGGCAGGATCTGCAGAAGGAAACGCCGCGTTACATTGTGTCGGGGGCGTTAGCTCCGGTCTCCATCACCGCTACTCACGGTTACAAAGCTTCTTCAGCGCGGTGATGGAGGACAGCGAGGAGACGCTCATCCGGCCGGACGTCAGCTCCTCCACGGGTTTCACTTGCTTCAGGAACAGTTTGTACAGCTCAGATTGTAGCGGAGTCAGCCTGCAGAGGGTTAAAACCGTTCAAGAGGTTGTGTGATGAGGTCACGTGTGCCCCGTGGGGGGTACGCAGTCATGTGCCCACTAAGGAATCGGCTCATAACCACAAGTATGCGGCTCGCCTCTGTGCAATCCTGCAACTGCCAGCGTGAAGGGCCCCGAGCGAGAATGGTGTCTGGGCCCCGCTCAGAGGTTCTCCATGCTCCGCAGACCGCACAACACCTCACTGATGCCGCAGCTCTGACGTCACCACGATAAGGCACGAGACCCCCGCAACTTGTGCCGTCTACTCGACTATGGATGCGGAGTTATCAGTAGGGCTGAGGAGTGCGGGAAGAAACCTTTGCAATCACAGGGAGAACCTACAAACTCTGCGGCACGGGCACAGAGGCAGCGCGCGGCAGGGGCACAGAGGCGGCACCGCACTGAAGGAGGAGAAGGATTTTAACATTCCAAGCACAAAATCCCTTTGAAGAGGATCGATCCTCAGGTCCCCCACGATCAGTTCTTGCTCCCCAAGTTTTGGGTCCAGAGATATCAACTTTTAATTGCATGGTAATTTCTATGGTCTTTACAAGGAGGCGTGGCTCACAGGGTAATTTATGCAGAGCAGACTAAGGACACGCCCCCAGAGGATTCCATCAACCACGTCCCCTGGTAAAGTGCATAGAAATGACAAATGCTTACATTGAAATAAACAATATTTCAGTACAATGCTCGGTATCAGGGCAGAAAGCGACAGACCTGGGAAACCTCCAATGTGGCTGAATTACAACAATCCGACAAAGATGAGCGGACAAAACTCCTCCCGAGCGTAAAAGACTCATTGCCGGTTATCACACACGCTTCATTGCTGTTGTTGCCGTCGAGGGCTCGAACACTTATTAGGTTTAGGGGCAATCACTATCGCACAGGGCCCTGTAGGTTTGGATTTCTTTTTCCCTTAATAATAAAGACCTTCATTTATAAACTACATTTTGTGGTTACTTGTGTTATCTTTCTATAATATTTACATTTGATTTGTGATCGGAAACATTTAAGTGACAAACATGCAAAAGAATAAGAAATCGGGAAGGGGGCAAACACTCTCACACCCCTGTATATACCAGGATGGGGCCACCAGGAAGGGGGCAAACACTCTCACACCCCTGTATATACCAGGATGGGGCCACCAGGAAGGGGGCGTACATTCTCACACCCCTGTATATACCAGGATGGGGCCACCAGGAAGGGGGCGTACATTCTCACAGCTCTGTATATACCAGGATGGGGCCACCAGGAAGGGGGCGTACACTCTCACACCCCTGTATATACCAGGATGGGGCCACCAGGAAGGGGGCGTACACTCTCACAGCTCTGTATATACCAGGATGGGGCCACCAGGAAGGGGGCGTACACTCTCACACCCCTGTATATACCAGGATGGGGCCACCAGGAAGGGGGCGTACACTCTCACAGCACTGTATATACCAGGATGGGGCCACCAGGAAGGGGGCAAACACTCTCACACCCCTGTATATACCAGGATGGGGCCACCAGGAAGGGGGCGTACATTCTCACACCCCTGTATATACCAGGATGGGGCCACCAGGAAGGGGGCGTACATTCTCACACCCCTGTATATACCAGGATGGGGCCACCAGGAAGGGGGCGTACATTCTCACACCCCTGTATATACCAGGATGGGGCCACCAGGAAGGGGGCGTACACTCTCACAGCACTGTATATACCAGGATGGGGCCACCAGGAAGGGGGCGTACACACTCACAGCACTGTATATACCAGGATGGGGCCACCAGGAAGGGGGCGTACACTCTCACAGCTCTGTATATACCAGGATGGGGCCACCAGGAAGGGGGCGTACACTCTCACACCCCTGTATATACCAGGATGGGGCCACCAGGAAGGGGGCGTACACTCTCACAGCACTGTATATACCAGGATGGGGCCACCAGGAAGGGGGCAAACACTCTCACAGCTCTGTATATACCATGATGGGGCCACCAGGAAGGGGGCGTACACTCTCACACCCCTGTATATACCAGGATGGGGCCACCAGGAAGGGGGCGTACACTCTCACAGCACTGTATATACCAGGATGGGGCCACCAGGAAGGGGGCGTACACTCTCACAGCTCTGTATATACCAGGATGGGGCCACCAGGAAGGGGGCGTACACTCTCACAGCACTGTACATACCAGGATGGGGCCACCAGGAAGGGGGCGTACACACTCACAGCACTGTATATACCAGGATGGGGCCACCAGGAAGGGGGCGTACACTCTCACAGCACTGTATATACCAGGATGGGGCCACCAGGAAGGGGGCGTACACTCTCACAGCACTGTATATACCAGGATGGGGCCACCAGGAAGGGGGCAAACACTCACAGCACTGTATATACCAGGATGGGGCCACCAGGAAGGGGGCAAACACTCTCACACCCCTGTATATGCCAGGATGGGGCCACCAGGAAGGGGGCGTACACTCTCACAGCACTGTATATACCAGGATGGGGCCACCAGGAAGGGGGCGTACACTCTCACAGCACTGTATATACCAGGATGGGGCCATCAGGAAGGGGGCGTACACACTCACAGCACTGTATATACCAGGATGGGGCGACCAGGAAGGGGGCGTACACTCTCACAGCACTGTATATACCAGGATGGGGCCACCAGGAAGGGGGCGTACTCTCACAGCACTGTATATTTGCACAGCATAGTAATTTTGTATATACCTTTATCCCGTGACCCATCGCTTTCTGTCCTGACCCCAGCACAGCAGGGAGATATTTTGTTTTTTCCATTGAAATAAAGAATTTATGGGGAAATCTCCTGAGTGCGGATGATTATCTTCTACTGACTGCTCGCTCCAGTCCGGCCTGCACCCCCAGCCAACGCCGAGTGCCCACCTAAATCTGTACATAGAAACCACCATGTAATAAAAGGCCGATCTCTCTGGACTCGAAACTCGGGGAGCAAGAACTGATCGCGGGGGACCTGCTGACCGAGCCTCCTCAAAGGGAACCACAAGTCATTTCAGCAAAAACATGGACACATCAGAAAATGAGAGCGCGCCACACGCACACACACACACACACACACACACACACACACACACGCAGGGCTGTGGAGTCGGTATAAAATGGACCAACTCCGACTCCTATAATATATAATAAATCGGGTATAGTAGCTCAATGCAGTTTGTGGGGAATATTTTTCCATAAGAATTTGGGAAAGTTCTGAACTGTCCTATAAATGTCCGTCCTATTCCTGATCTCAGGGTCTGGACTTTACTGAGATGAATCTGTGCTGCAGTAAATTTATGAGCCGTGTATGAGGGGGTCGGGGCCGCGTACGAGGGGGCCGGTGTCCTGAAAATTGAGAAGTCAGAGGTTTGGCTGACCAACTCCACAGCCCTGCACACAAGCACTACCCGCTGTAGTATGGCGGTGTTCACACAGTGCGATTTACTAGGCAGTAACCCAAGAATGGTCAACTTAAAAGTATTTATTGCCCAAATAACTCACACAGTGAAGGCAGCTTTACCCTCCGGATCGCAGCAGAGTTGTCCACAATAGTCCGTGCAAACAAAACACCACTGCCGTGGGTGATTGCACCGCCGTATCACTCCGAGGTGTCAGAAGCTTGGGGGTCTGGGGGCTCTGTGTTCAGGTCACAGAGGCCTCTATACCACAAAGCCTCCTGCTCTGCAACTTGCAAACCAAAGACTGACACACACAAACCTTTGCTGCAGGTTTTTAAATGAGAACTGTGGACATGAGCCACATACAAGACCCAGGCTGGAGGGAGTGGACCGCCCCACTGCCATCCTGTAGTTCACTCCAAGAATAAAAGCCCATGCCGGGTTTTCTTAATCTGACTAGGTCAAATAGCTTGACCAAGTTCAACTTACTTTTATTCTGTAATGCAACCACAGCTGTATGTGATTACAATATGCCTCTATAAGCATCCTGGGGGCTACATACCGTCCCTCGTATTGTCAGGGTAAAAAAGAATATATATTTTCTCTACTTTTATACGCTTTGCTTATGTACTAACCACCATTTTGTGTCCTATAACAATAAGCTTTCCTTGCTACGTGTTACTTAGATCGAAACTTATGCTAAGATGGCGCCGGTATCGGCCAGCATCTGTTTCAGAGAAATGAAACCGGATCATCAACTGACGGTTGCAATATCTGTCCAGAGACTGAGTTAAGGAGACATGGACCAATCAGGAGTGGCCGGATACTAGACATTTATGGCTTACCCCGCCCCGAACAATCCCTTTCCCCTCCCCATTATGTAGTGTATTTAGGTTTGTGCATGCAGAAATAAAAGCGGAACATTGCTGAGATCGTGGCTTGCCAGTAGCCTTCTGAGCTGCTCTGAGTTTGAACCAGCTTGTTGTCTGACTCATTCTTTGAATGGTTGACCCATGCTCATAGCCTTAATTTGGAGTGACTGGAGGACGAGTGGAATGTCACTGCGACCCCGACAGTATATGATCCCCCCCTCACACACAGAACACACCCAATGAACATACAGATCAGACAAGGAAAAACACACAGCATGTGCACAATAATCAGTCCACATCCTACACAAGGCGGCAGTCACATGTGCTGACAATTTCAATGGCTTATCTCATCTCTGGGCAATGGTGCAGCTGCAAATGTCTCCCCTGCCCAACCCAGAGCGCAGAGTACCCACCTGCAGCAAATCACCTGCTCGATCTTTACGGGAAGATATTTGGAGAGGATGTCTGACGTCCTTCTAATGAGACACCTAGAAAAGAAAGCAGAAATATCGAGGCAGGGAAGCACCCGGGGAGAGCGAACGTGCAGTATATGTCCCTGATCTCTGAACAATCAGCACAGAACTTGGTATCGCCTCTCCCCTCCTTGATACAATATGGCGGCACAGACCTGTTCACTAGACTGATAAGCTCCTTCAGCTTCTCCTCTCCTCTCTCACGATCAGCCGGACTGGCGTCTGCATCTCGCCCCTTTAAGATGGGGACTTCAAACCTTTTCTTGAACTCTTGCGCCGTTCCTGTGCGGTGAAAGGGGATGTCCGGTTAATAACAGAAGTTTCTGCGCCATGACGCCACCACTGCGCCATCCAGCAAGAAGCAGAGCGGTTCGCCCACAATCGCTCACCCAGGATGCCAGCACTGACAAAGTGGACCAGGCTGAAGTATTCCAGGAGGTCGTTCTGTATGGGGGTCCCGGAGATGAGCACCCGCCGCAGAGTCTGCAGCCGGCTCAACGCCTGGTACGTTTGGTTCTCAGAGTTCTTTAGTCTGTGACCCTGAAACAAACAAAACAAA
The DNA here is from genome assembly GCF_046119375.1 of Phyllobates terribilis. Classification (NCBI taxonomy): domain Eukaryota; kingdom Metazoa; phylum Chordata; class Amphibia; order Anura; family Dendrobatidae; genus Phyllobates; species Phyllobates terribilis. The sequence goes on along the minus strand of NW_027362768.1, from coordinate 206,297,107 downwards.
AAAAAGTCAGAGGAAGAACAAGGAGACTCACACAACACACTTCTGCCCCCTCAACCCCATCACTCACCTCATCACAAATAATCAGACCCACCGAACCGTGGTGGAGAACATCAGCATGGAGGCGGAACGTCTCATAAGAAATGATGAGGATGGGGGAAGGAACACGCAGCCCCTGCTGCCGCATGAATCCAGCTGAGAGATGGGAGCAGATAGGTAATGGGGGCGAGTGTATGGAGGGCCTCTCCCCCAGCCATATCACCACAATTGGCAGTGGAGTCAGCATACGCGCACTGCAAGTAACCTCCTCACCCAGTTTCTGGTCAATCTCTTTCTTGGAGCCGCCATCAATGGCCAGAGGCTGAATCCGGTTCTGTAGCCATTTGCCCACCTCGTTGTACCAGTTCTTCACCAGGCTGGAGGGGCAGACGACCACAGCCTTGTCAATCTCCGGCTTACAGTCAGGACTCTGCCTGAGGAGGGTCCACATCAGCGTAATACACTGCAGGGTCTTCCCCAGTCCCATCTCGTCCGCCATGATACACCCGTGACTGCCAGGAATCCGCCGTCCAGTCACACAATCCCACAGGAACTTCACCCCCTGCAGACGTGACAGCGACCAAATGATAAACGGCCCACGGAGCAGCACCGAAACCCAGCCGGGCCTCCTCCGCATATCAGCCACAGAGAACGGAGGCCCTACCTCCCGCTGATGAGGACGCAGGACCTTCCCCAGGACCGGATCCACGACAACGTGAACGGGGGCCTTCTCCCTGCAGACCAACGCAGAATTAGAAAGCAATGAAAGCAGTAATAACACATATATATCTGGAGTGCGGTGATGTCACCGCTGTATAATATAACTGATATCTGGAGTGCGGTGATGTCACCACTGTATAATATAACTGATATCTGGAGTGCGGTGATGTCACCGCTGTATAATATAACTGATATCTGGGGAGCGGTGATGTCACTGCTGTATAATATAACTGATATCTGGAGAGCGGTGATGTCACTGCTGTATAATATAACTGATATCTGGAGTGCGGTGATGTCACTGCTGTATAATATAACTGATATCTGGAGTGCGGTGATGTCACTGCTGTATAATATAACTGATATCTGGAGAGTGGTGATGTCACTGCTGTATGATATAAGGACTTACTTCTCTATCTTCAACTGGTCGTGGGCGCTCAGACTCGGGGGTTCGTACAGGATCAGGGCCCCCTCCTCGTCAGGGTCGTGCAGTGGTCTCCGCACTCCGGCTTTCTTGATCCCCAGCGCCCGCAGTCCGATCCCTCCTGCATTGCGGGTAGAATATCAGGATGGTCGGGTGAGGTGGCGCAGCACTGACAGATCCGCGGTGCGGGGAGGCGCTGCTCCCATCACTCACCTTTGTAGTCGGGAATCGGCACTCGGAAGGGTCTTGATAATATGCTGCGTATGAAGGCCTCCTGAGGGGAGGACACAGGAGGTCACATCCGCCCCCGATACCTGCAGATACTGGGGAGGTGGGGGCAACAATGGGGGGGATCCTCAGTGCCCTCTCCCCCGTGGGTGGGGGACCCCACTACGTGCACCCTCCAGGCCTCCCCCGTGGGTGGGGGACCCCACTACGTGCACCCTCCAGGCCTCCCCCGTGGGTGGGGGACCCCACCACGTGCACCCTCCAGGCCTCCCCCGTGGGTGGGGGACCCCACCACGTGCACCCTCCAGGCCTCCCCCGTGGGTGGGGGACCCCACCACGTGCACCCTCCAGGCCTCCCCCGTAGGTGGGGGACCCCACCACATGCACCCTCCAGGCCTCCCCCGTAGGTGGGGGACCCCACCACATGCACCCTCCAGGCCTCCCCCGTGGGCGGGAGACCCCACTATATGCACCCTCCAGGCCTCCCCCGTGGTGGTGACCCCTCTTGCTCGGGTGTAGGGGGCGCAGCTCACATGTTGGCGGCTGTCCACACTGGGCGGCCGGTTGCTCAGCAGCTGCAGGGGCTCGCGGCTCGGGGGGCTCCGGTTCTCCTCATCCTCCGCTCGGAGTCTTTTCGGCGTCTGGTGAAGGCTCTCCGGTCTCCGCGCCTCCTCCCCCGGCGCTCGGCTCCTCTTCTGCAGCTGGCTCGGGGCTAAACTCCTCCTCTGTGAAGGAACATTGCGGCCATTACCGGGGGCGACCACAGTAACCGGGGGGCACAGCGCGGGGCATGCCGGGAGCCCTCACCATGGTGTCCGCCCTCCCACTCCCGCTCCGGGCTCCGGTCCCGTCTCCTCCATCTCCCGGCAGAAGTCAAGCGTCCCGCGCCCGCCGGAAGTAGTCATCCCTCCCCCAATCAGGACGCTACCCACAAACACCTACGCTTCGTCACCATGGAAACTGATCGCTTCTGTGCGGCCCAAGAGGGTTCAGCCTAGAATGTATGGGCTCCTGTCAGGTATATATTATTGGAGGCAGGAGAAAGTATGGGCTCCTGTCAGGTATATATTATTGGAGGCAGCAGAATGTATGGGCTCCTGTCAGGTATATATTATTGGAGGCAGGAGAAAGTATGGGCTCCTGTCAGGTATATATTATTGGAGGCAGGAGAATGTATGGGCTCCTGTCAGGTATATATTATTGGAGGCAGGAGAATGTATGGGCTCCTGTCAGGTATATATTATTGGAGGCAGCAGAATGTATGGGCTCCTGTCAGGTATATATTATTGGAGGCAGGAGAATGTATGGGCTCCTGTCAGGTATATATTATTGGAGGCAGGAGAATGTATGGGCTCCTGTCAGGTATATATTATTGGAGGCAGGAGAATGTATGGGCTCCTGTCAGGTATATATTATTGGAGGCAGGAGAATGTATGGGCTCCTGTCAGGTATATATTATTGGAGGCAGGAGAATGTATGGGCTCCTGTCAGGTATATATTATTGGAGGCAGGAGAATGTATGGGCTCCTGTCAGGTATATATTATTGGAGGCAGCAGAATGTATGGGCTCCTGTCAGGTATATATTATTGGAGGCAGGAGAATGTATGGGCTCCTGTCAGGTATATATTATTGGAGGCAGCAGAATGTATGGTCTCCTGTCAGGTATATATTATTGGAGGCAGCAGAATGTATGCGCTCCTGTCAGGTATATATTATTCGAGGCAGGAGAATGTATGGGCTCCTGTCAGGTATATATTATTGGAGGCAGGAGAATGTATGGGCTCCTGTCAGGTATATATTATTGGAGGCAGGAGAATGTATGGGCTCCTGTCAGATATATATTATTGGAGGTTGGAGAATGTATGGGCTCCTGTCAGGTATATATTATTGGAGGCTGGAGAATGTATGGGCTCCTGTCAGGTATATATTATTGGAGGCAGGAGAATGTATGGGCTCCTGTCAGGTATATATTATTGGAGGCTGGAGAATGTATGGGCTCCTGTCAGGTATATATTATTGGAGGCAGGAGAATGTATGGGCTCCTGTCAGGTATATATTATTGGAGGCAGGAGAATGTATGGGCTCCTGTCAGGTATATATTATTGGAGGCAGGAGAATGTATGGGCTCCTGTCAGGTATATATTATTGGAGGCAGGAGAATGTATGGGCTCCTGTCAGGTATATATTATTGGAGGCAGGAGAATGTATGGGCTCCTGTCAGGTATATATTATTGGAGGCAGGAGAATGTATGGGCTCCTGTCAGGTATATATTATTGGAGGCAGCAGAATGTATGGGCTCCTGTCAGGTATATATTATTGGAGGCAGGAGAATGTATGGGCTCCTGTCAGGTATATATTATTGGAGGCAGGAGAATGTATGGGCTACTGTCAGGTATATATTATTGGAGGCTGGAGAATGTATGGGCTCCTGTCAGGTATATATTATTGGAGGCAGGAGAATGTATGGGCTCCTGTCAGGTATATATTATTGGAGGCAGGAGAATGTATGGGCTCCTGTCAGGTATATATTATTGGAGGCAGGAGAATGTATGGGCTCCTGTCAGGTATATATTATTGGAGGCAGGAGAATGTATGGGCTCCTGTCAGGTATATATTATTGGAGGCTGGAGAATGTATGGGCTCCTGTCAGGTATATATTATTGGAGGCAGGAGAATGTATGGGCTCCTGTCAGGTATATATTATTGGAGGCAGCAGAATGTATGGGCTCCTGTCAGGTATATATTATTGGAGGCAGGAGAATGTATGGACTCCTGTCAGGTATATATTATTGGAGGCTGGAGAATGTATGGGCTCCTGTCAGGTATATATTATTGGAGGCAGGAGAATGTATGGGCTCCTGTCAGGTATATATTATTGGAGGCAGCAGAATGTATGGGCTCCTGTCAGGTATATATTATTGGAGGCTGGAGAATGTATGGGCTCCTGTCAGGTATATATTATTGGAGGCAGGAGAATGTATGGGCTCCTGTCAGGTATATATTATTGGAGGCAGGAGAATGTATGGGCTCCTGTCAGGTATATATTATTGGAGGCAGGAGAATGTATGTGCTCCTGTCAGGTATATATTATTGGAGGCAGGAGAATGTATGGGCTCCTGTCAGGTATATATTATTGGAGGCAGGAGAATGTATGGGCTCCTGTCAGGTATATATTATTGGAGGCAGGAGAATGTATGGGCTCCTGTCAGGTATATATTATTGGAGGCAGGAGAATGTATGGGCTCCTGTCAGGTATATATTATTGGAGGCAGGAGAATGTATGGGCTCCTGTCAGGTATATATTATTGGAGGCAGGAGAATGTATGGGCTCCTGTCAGGTATATATTATTGGAGGCAGGAGAATGTATGGGCTCCTGTCAGGCATATATTATTGGAGGCAGGAGAATGTATGGACTCCTGTCAGGTATATATTATTGGAGGCTGGAGAATGTATGGGCTCCTGTCAGGTATATATTATTGGAGGCAGGAGAATGTATGGGCTCCTGTCAGGTATATATTATTGGAGGCAGCAGAATGTATGGGCTCCTGTCAGGTATATATTATTGGAGGCTGGAGAATGTATGGGCTCCTGTCAGGTATATATTATTGGAGGCAGGAGAATGTATGGGCTCCTGTCAGGTATATATTATTGGAGGCAGGAGAATGTATGGGCTCCTGTCAGGTATATATTATTGGAGGCAGGAGAATGTATGTGCTCCTGTCAGGTATATATTATTGGAGGCAGGAGAATGTATGGGCTCCTGTCAGGTATATATTATTGGAGGCAGGAGAATCTATGGGCTCCTGTCAGGTATATATTATTGGAGGCAGGAGAATGTATGGGCTCCTGTCAGGTATATATTATTGGAGGCAGGAGAATGTATGGACTCCTGTCAGGTATATATTATTGGAGGCAGCAGAATGTATGGGCTCCTGTCAGGTATATATTATTGGAGGCAGGAGAATGTATGGGCTCCTGTCAGGTATATATTATTGGAGGCAGCAGAATGTATGGGCTACTGTCAGGTATATATTATTGGAGGCTGGAGAATGTATGGGCTCCTGTCAGGTATATATTATTGGAGGCAGGAGAATGTATGGGCTCCTGTCAGGTATATATTATTGGGGGCAGGAGAATGTATGGGCTCCTGTCAGGTATATATTATTGGAGGCAGGAGAATGTATGGGCTCCTGTCAGGTATATATTATTGGAGGCAGGAGAATGTATGGGCTCCTGTCAGGTATATATTATTGGAGGCAGGAGAATGTATGGGCTCCTGTCAGGTATATATTATTGGAGGCAGGAGAATGTATGGGCTACTGTCAGGTATATATTATTGGAGGCTGGAGAATGTATGGGCTCCTGTCAGGTATATATTATTGGAGGCAGGAGAATGTATGGGCTCCTGTCAGGTATATATTATTGGAGGCAGGAGAATGTATGGGCTCCTGTCAGGTATATATTATTGGAGGCAGGAGAATGTATGGGCTCCTGTCAGGTATATATTATTGGAGGCAGGAGAATGTATGGGCTCCTGTCAGGTATATATTATTGGAGGCAGGAGAATGTATGGGCTCCTGTCAGGTATATATTATTGGAGGCAGGAGAATGTATGGGCTCCTGTCAGGTATATATTATTGGAGGCAGGAGAATCTATGGGCTCCTGTCAGGTATATATTATTGGAGGCAGGAGAATGTATGGGCTCCTGTCAGGTATATATTATTGGAGGCAGGAGAATGTATGGACTCCTGTCAGGTATATATTATTGGAGGCAGCAGAATGTATGGGCTCCTGTCAGGTATATATTATTGGAGGCAGGAGAATGTATGGGCTCCTGTCAGGTATATATTATTGGAGGCAGCACAATGTATGGGCTACTGTCAGGTATATATTATTGGAGGCTGGAGAATGTATGGGCTCCTGTCAGGTATATATTATTGGAGGCAGGAGAATGTATGGGCTCCTGTCAGGTATATATTATTGGAGGCAGGAGAATGTATGGGCTCCTGTCAGGTATATATTATTGGGGGCAGGAGAATGTATGGGCTCCTGTCAGGTATATATTATTGGAGGCAGGAGAATGTATGGGCTCCTGTCAGGTATATATTATTGGAGGCAGGAGAAAGTATGGGCTCCTGTCAGGTATATATTATTGGAGGCAGGAGAATGTATGGGCTCCTGTCAGGTATATATTATTGGAGGCAGGAGAATGTATGGGCTACTGTCAGGTATATATTATTGGAGGCTGGAGAATGTATGGGCTCCTGTCAGGTATATATTATTGGAGGCAGGAGAATGTATGGGCTCCTGTCAGGTATATATTATTGGAGGCAGGAGAATGTATGGGCTCCTGTCAGGTATATATTATTGGAGGCAGGAGAATGTATGGGCTCCTGTCAGGTATATATTATTGGAGGCAGGAGAATGTATGGGCTCCTGTCAGGTATATATTATTGGAGGCAGGAGAATGTATGGGCTCCTGTCAGGTATATATTATTGGAGGCAGGAGAATGTATGGACTCCTGTCAGGTATATATTATTGGAGGCTGGAGAATGTATGGGCTCCTGTCAGGTATATATTATTGGAGGCAGGAGAATGTATGGGCTCCTGTCAGGTATATATTATTGGAGGCAGCAGAATGTATGGGCTCCTGTCAGGTATATATTATTGGAGGCTGGAGAATGTATGGGCTCCTGTCAGGTATATATTATTGGAGGCAGGAGAATGTATGGGCTCCTGTCAGGTATATATTATTGGAGGCAGGAGAATGTATGGGCTCCTGTCAGGTATATATTATTGGAGGCAGGAGAATGTATGTGCTCCTGTCAGGTATATATTATTGGAGGCAGGAGAATGTATGGGCTCCTGTCAGGTATATATTATTGGAGGCAGGACAATCTATGGGCTCCTGTCAGGTATAGATTATTGGAGGCAGGAGAATGTATGGGCTCCTGTCAGGTATATATTATTGGAGGCTGGAGAATGTATGGGCTCCTGTCAGGTATATATTATTGGAGGCAGGAGAATGTATGGGCTCCTGTCAGGTATATATTATTGGAGGTTGGAGAATGTATGGGCTCCTGTCAGGTATATATTATTGGAGGCAGGAGAATGTATGGGCTCCTGTCAGGTATATATTATTGGAGGCTGGAGAATGTATGGGCTCCTGTCAGGTATATATTATTGGAGGCAGGAGAATGTATGGGCTCCTGTCAGGTATATATTATTGGAGGCAGGAGAATGTATGGGCTCCTGTCAGGTATATATTATTGGAGGCAGGAGAATGTATGGGCTCCTGTCAGGTACATATTATTGGAGGCAGGAGAATGTATGGGCTCCTGTCAGGTATATATTATTGGAGGCAGGAGAATGTATGGGCTCCTGTCAGGTATATATTATTGGAGGCAGGAGAATGTATGGGCTCCTGTCAGGTATATATTATTGGAGGCAGGAGAATGTATGGGCTCCTGTCAGGTATATATTATTGGAGGCAGGAGAATGTATGGGCTCCTGTCAGGTATATATTATTGGAGGCAGGAGAATGTATGGGCTCCTGTCAGGTACATATTATTGGAGGCAGGAGAATGTATGGGCTCCTGTCAGGTATATATTATTGGAGGCAGGAGAATGTATGGGCTCCTGTCAGGTATATATTATTGGAGGCAGGAGAATGTATGGGCTCCTGTCAAGTACATATTATTGGAGGCAGGAGAATGTATGGGCTCCTGTCAGGTATATATTATTGGAGGCAGGAGAATGTATGGGCTCCTGTCAGGTATATATTATTGGAGGCTGGAGAATGTATGGGCTCCTGTCAGGTATATATTATTGGAGGCTGGAGAATGTATGGGCTCCTGTCAGGTATATATTATTGGAGGCAGGAGAATGTATGGGCTCCTGTCAGGTATATATTATTGGAGGTTGGAGAATGTATGGGCTCCTGTCAGGTATATATTATTGGAGGCAGGAGAATGTATGGGCTCCTGTCAGGTATATATTATTGGAGGCTGGAGAATGTATGGGCTCCTGTCAGGTATATATTATTGGAGGCAGGAGAATGTATGGGCTCCTGTCAGGTATATATTATTGGAGGCAGGAGAATGTATGGGCTCCTGTCAGGTATATATTATTGGAGGCAGGAGAATGTATGGGCTCCTGTCAGGTACATATTATTGGAGGCAGGAGAATGTATGGGCTCCTGTCAGGTATATATTATTGGAGGCAGGAGAATGTATGGGCTCCTGTCAGGTATATATTATTGGAGGCAGGAGAATGTATGGGCTCCTGTCAGGTATATATTATTGGAGGCAGGAGAATGTATGGGCTCCTGTCAGGTATATATTATTGGAGGCAGGAGAATGTATGGGCTCCTGTCAGGTATATATTATTGGAGGCAGGAGAATGTATGGGCTCCTGTCAGGTACATATTATTGGAGGCAGGAGAATGTATGGGCTCCTGTCAGGTATATATTATTGGAGGCAGGAGAATGTATGGGCTCCTGTCAGGTATATATTATTGGAGGCAGGAGAATGTATGGGCTCCTGTCAAGTACATATTATTGGAGGCAGGAGAATGTATGGGCTCCTGTCAGGTATATATTATTGGAGGCAGGAGAATGTATGGGCTCCTGTCAGGTATATATTATTGGAGGCTGGAGAATGTATGGGCTCCTGTCAGGTATATATTATTGGAGGCAGGAGAATGTATGGGCTCCTGTCAGGTATATATTATTGGAGGCAGCAGAATGTATGGGCTCCTGTCAGTTATATATTATTGGAGGCAGCAGAATGTATGGGCTCCTGTCAGGTATATATTATTGGAGGCTGGAGAATGTATGGGCTCCTGTCAGGTATATATTATTGGAGGCAGGAGAATGTATGGGCTCCTGTCAGGTACATATTATTGGAGGCAGGAGAATGTATGGGCTCCTGTCAGGTATATATTATTGGAGGCAGGAGAATGTATGGGCTCCTGTCAGGTATATATTATTGGAGGCAGGAGAATGTATGGGCTCCTGTCAGGTATATATTATTGGAGGCAAGAGAATGTATGGGCTCCTGTCAGGTATATATTATTGGAGGCAGTAGAATGTATGGGCTCCTGTCAGATATATATTCTTGGAGGCAGGAGAATGTATGGGCTCCTGTCAGGTATATATTATTGGAGGCTGGAGAATGTATGGGCTCCTGTCAGGTATATATTATTGGAGGCAGGAGAATGTATGGGCTCCTGTCAGGTACATATTATTGGAGGCAGGAGAATGTATGGGCTCCTGTCAGGTATATATTATTGGAGGCAGGAGAATGTATGGGCTCCTGTCAGGTATATATTATTGGAGGCAGGAGAATGTATGGGCTCCTGTCAGGTATATATTATTGGAGGCAGGAGAATGTATGGGCTCCTGTCAGGTACATATTATTGGAGGCAGCAGAATGTATGGACTCCTGTCAGGTATATATTATTGGAGGCAGCAGAATGTATGGGCTCCTGTCAGGTATATATTATTGGAGGCAGGAGAATGTATGGGCTCCTGTCAGATATATATTATTGGAGGCAGGAGAATGTATGGGCTCCTGTCAGGTATATATTATTGGAGGCAGGAGAATGTATGGGCTCCTGTCAGGTATATATTATTGGAGGCAGGAGAATGTATGGGCTCCTGTCAGGTATATATTATTGGAGGCAGGAGAATGTATGGGCTCCTGTCAGGTATATATTATTGGAGGCAGGAGAATGTATGGGCTCCTGTCAGGTATATATTATTGGAGGCAGCAGAATGTATGGGCTCCTGTCAGGTATATATTATTGGAGGCAGGAGAATGTATGGGCTCCTGTCAGGTATATATTATTGGAGGCAGCAGAATGTATGGGCTCCTGTCAGGTATATATTATTGGAGGCAGGAGAATGTATGGGCTCCTGTCAGGTATATATTATTGGAGGCAGCAGAATGTATGGGCTCCTGTCAGGTATATATTATTGGAGGCAGGAGAATGTATGGGCTCCTGTCAGGTATATATTATTGGAGACAGGAGAATGTATGGGCTCCTGTCAGATATATATTATTGGAGGCAGGAGAATGTATGGGCTCCTGTCAGGTACATATTATTGGAGGCAGCAGAATGTATGGGCTCCTGTCAGGTATATATTATTGGAGGCAGCAGAATGTATGGGCTCCTGTCAGGTATATATTATGGGAGGCAGGAGAATGTATGCACTCCTGTCAGGTATATATTATTGGAGGCAGGAGAATGTATGGGCTCCTGTCAGGTATATATTATTGGAGGCAGGAGAATGTATGGGCTCCTGTCAGGTACATATTATTGGAGGCAGCAGAATGTATGGACTCCTGTCAGTTATATATTATTGGAGGCAGCAGAATGTATGGGCTCCTGTCAGGTATATATTATTGGAGGCAGCAGAATGTATGGACTCCTGTCAGGTATATATTATTGGAGGCAGGAGAATGTATGGGCTCCTGTCAGGTATATATTATTGGAGGCAGCAGAATGTATGGGCTCCTGTCAGGTATATATTATTGGAGGCAGGAGAATGTATGGGCTCCTGTCAGGTATATATTATTGGAGGCAGCAGAATGTATGGGCTCCTGTCAGGTATATATTATTGGAGGCAGGAGAATGTATGGGCTCCTGTCAGGTATATATTATTGGAGGCAAGAGAATGTATGGGCTCCTGTCAGGTATATATTATTGGAGGCAGGAGAATGTATGGGCTCCTGTCAGGTATATATTATTGGAGGCAGGAGAATGTATGGGCTCCTGTCAGGTATATATTATTGGAGGCAGGAGAATGTATGTGCCCCTGTCAGGTATATGTTATTGGAGGCAGGAGAATGTATGGGCTCCTGTCAGGTATATATTATTGGAGGCAGCAGAATGTATGGGCTCCTGTCAGGTATATATTATTGGAGGCAGGAGAATGTATGGGCTCCTCTCAGGTATATATTATTGGAGGCAGGAGAATGTATGGGCTCCTGTCAGGTATATATTATTGAAGGCAGCAGAATCTATGGGCTCCTATCAGGTATATATTATTGGAGACAGGAGAATGTATGGGCTCCTGTCAGGTATATATTATTGGAGGCAGCAGAATGTATGGGCTCCTGTCAGGTATATATTATTGGAGGCAGGAGAATGTATGGGCTCCTGTCAGGTATATATTATTGGAGGCAGGAGAATGTATGGACTCCTGTCAGGTATATATTATTGGAGGTAGGAGAATGTATGGGCTCCTGTCAGGTATATATTATTGGAGGCAGGAGAATGTATGGGCTCCTGTCAGGTATATATTATTGGAGGCTGGAGAATGTATGGGCTCCTGTCAGGTATATATTATTGGAGGCAGGAGAATGTATGGGCTCCTGTCAGGTATATATTATTGGAGGCAGGAGAATGTATGGGCTCCTGTTAGGTATATATTATTGGAGGCAGCAGAATGTATGGGCTCCTGTCAGGTATATATTATTGGAGGCAGGAGAATGTATGGGCTCCTGTCAGGTATATATTATTGGAGGCTGGAGAATGTATGGGCTCCTGTCAGGTATATATTATTGAAGGCAGGAGAATGTATGGGCTCCTGTCAGGTATATATTATTGGAGGCTGGAGAATGTATGGGCTCCTGTCAGGTATATATTATTGGAGGCAGGAGAATGTATGGGTTCCTGTCAGGTATATATTATTGGAGGCAGGAGAATGTATGGGCTCCTGTTAGGTATATATTATTGGAGGCAGCAGAATGTATGGGCTCCTGTCAGGTATATATTATTGGAGGCAGCAGAATGTATGGGCTCCTGTCAGGTATATATTATTGGAGGCAGCAGAATCTATGGGCTCCTATCAGGTATATATTATTGGAGACAGGAGAATGTATGGGCTCCTGTCAGGTATATATTATTGGAGGCAGCAGAATGTATGGGCTCCTGTCAGGTATATATTATTGGAGGCAGGAGAATGTATGGGCTCCTGTCAGGTATATATTATTGGAGACAGGAGAATGTATGGGCTCCTGTCAGGTATATATTATTGGAGGTAGGAGAGTGTATGGGCCCCTGTCAGGTATATATTATTGGAGGCAGCAGAATGTATGGACTCCTGTCAGGTATATATTATTGGATGCAGGAGAATGTACGGGCTCCTGTCAGGTATATATTATTGGAGGCTGGAGAATGTATGGGCTCCTGTCAGGTATATATTATTGGAGGCAGGAGAATGTATGGGCTCCTGTCAGGTATATATTATTGGAGGTTGGAGAATGTATGGGCTCCTGTCAGGTATATATTATTGGAGGCAGGAGAATGTATGGGCTCCTGTCAGGTATATATTATTGGAGGCTGGAGAATGTATGGGCTCCTGTCAGGTATATATTATTGGAGGCAGGAGAATGTATGGGCTCCTGTCAGGTATATATTATTGGAGGCAGGAGAATGTATGGGCTCCTGTCAGGTATATATTATTGGAGGCAGGAGAATGTATGGGCTCCTGTCAGGTACATATTATTGGAGGCAGGAGAATGTATGGGCTCCTGTCAGGTATATATTATTGGAGGCAGGAGAATGTATGGGCTCCTGTCAGGTATATATTATTGGAGGCAGGAGAATGTATGGGCTCCTGTCAGGTATATATTATTGGAGGCAGGAGAATGTATGGGCTCCTGTCAGGTATATATTATTGGAGGCAGGAGAATGTATGGGCTCCTGTCAGGTATATATTATTGGAGGCAGGAGAATGTATGGGCTCCTGTCAGGTACATATTATTGGAGGCAGGAGAATGTATGGGCTCCTGTCAGGTATATATTATTGGAGGCAGGAGAATGTATGGGCTCCTGTCAGGTATATATTATTGGAGGCAGGAGAATGTATGGGCTCCTGTCAAGTACATATTATTGGAGGCAGGAGAATGTATGGGCTCCTGTCAGGTATATATTATTGGAGGCAGGAGAATGTATGGGCTCCTGTCAGGTATATATTATTGGAGGCTGGAGAATGTATGGGCTCCTGTCAGGTATATATTATTGGAGGCTGGAGAATGTATGGGCTCCTGTCAGGTATATATTATTGGAGGCAGGAGAATGTATGGGCTCCTGTCAGGTATATATTATTGGAGGTTGGAGAATGTATGGGCTCCTGTCAGGTATATATTATTGGAGGCAGGAGAATGTATGGGCTCCTGTCAGGTATATATTATTGGAGGCTGGAGAATGTATGGGCTCCTGTCAGGTATATATTATTGGAGGCAGGAGAATGTATGGGCTCCTGTCAGGTATATATTATTGGAGGCAGGAGAATGTATGGGCTCCTGTCAGGTATATATTATTGGAGGCAGGAGAATGTATGGGCTCCTGTCAGGTACATATTATTGGAGGCAGGAGAATGTATGGGCTCCTGTCAGGTATATATTATTGGAGGCAGGAGAATGTATGGGCTCCTGTCAGGTATATATTATTGGAGGCAGGAGAATGTATGGGCTCCTGTCAGGTATATATTATTGGAGGCAGGAGAATGTATGGGCTCCTGTCAGGTATATATTATTGGAGGCAGGAGAATGTATGGGCTCCTGTCAGGTATATATTATTGGAGGCAGGAGAATGTATGGGCTCCTGTCAGGTACATATTATTGGAGGCAGGAGAATGTATGGGCTCCTGTCAGGTATATATTATTGGAGGCAGGAGAATGTATGGGCTCCTGTCAGGTATATATTATTGGAGGCAGGAGAATGTATGGGCTCCTGTCAAGTACATATTATTGGAGGCAGGAGAATGTATGGGCTCCTGTCAGGTATATATTATTGGAGGCAGGAGAATGTATGGGCTCCTGTCAGGTATATATTATTGGAGGCTGGAGAATGTATGGGCTCCTGTCAGGTATATATTATTGGAGGCAGGAGAATGTATGGGCTCCTGTCAGGTATATATTATTGGAGGCAGCAGAATGTATGGGCTCCTGTCAGTTATATATTATTGGAGGCAGCAGAATGTATGGGCTCCTGTCAGGTATATATTATTGGAGGCTGGAGAATGTATGGGCTCCTGTCAGGTATATATTATTGGAGGCAGGAGAATGTATGGGCTCCTGTCAGGTACATATTATTGGAGGCAGGAGAATGTATGGGCTCCTGTCAGGTATATATTATTGGAGGCAGGAGAATGTATGGGCTCCTGTCAGGTATATATTATTGGAGGCAGGAGAATGTATGGGCTCCTGTCAGGTATATATTATTGGAGGCAAGAGAATGTATGGGCTCCTGTCAGGTATATATTATTGGAGGCAGTAGAATGTATGGGCTCCTGTCAGATATATATTCTTGGAGGCAGGAGAATGTATGGGCTCCTGTCAGGTATATATTATTGGAGGCTGGAGAATGTATGGGCTCCTGTCAGGTATATATTATTGGAGGCAGGAGAATGTATGGGCTCCTGTCAGGTACATATTATTGGAGGCAGGAGAATGTATGGGCTCCTGTCAGGTATATATTATTGGAGGCAGGAGAATGTATGGGCTCCTGTCAGGTATATATTATTGGAGGCAGGAGAATGTATGGGCTCCTGTCAGGTATATATTATTGGAGGCAGGAGAATGTATGGGCTCCTGTCAGGTACATATTATTGGAGGCAGCAGAATGTATGGACTCCTGTCAGGTATATATTATTGGAGGCAGCAGAATGTATGGGCTCCTGTCAGGTATATATTATTGGAGGCAGGAGAATGTATGGGCTCCTGTCAGATATATATTATTGGAGGCAGGAGAATGTATGGGCTCCTGTCAGGTATATATTATTGGAGGCAGGAGAATGTATGGGCTCCTGTCAGGTATATATTATTGGAGGCAGGAGAATGTATGGGCTCCTGTCAGGTATATATTATTGGAGGCAGGAGAATGTATGGGCTCCTGTCAGGTATATATTATTGGAGGCAGGAGAATGTATGGGCTCCTGTCAGGTATATATTATTGGAGGCAGCAGAATGTATGGGCTCCTGTCAGGTATATATTATTGGAGGCAGGAGAATGTATGGGCTCCTGTCAGGTATATATTATTGGAGGCAGCAGAATGTATGGGCTCCTGTCAGGTATATATTATTGGAGGCAGGAGAATGTATGGGCTCCTGTCAGGTATATATTATTGGAGGCAGCAGAATGTATGGGCTCCTGTCAGGTATATATTATTGGAGGCAGGAGAATGTATGGGCTCCTGTCAGGTATATATTATTGGAGACAGGAGAATGTATGGGCTCCTGTCAGATATATATTATTGGAGGCAGGAGAATGTATGGGCTCCTGTCAGGTACATATTATTGGAGGCAGCAGAATGTATGGGCTCCTGTCAGGTATATATTATTGGAGGCAGCAGAATGTATGGGCTCCTGTCAGGTATATATTATGGGAGGCAGGAGAATGTATGCACTCCTGTCAGGTATATATTATTGGAGGCAGGAGAATGTATGGGCTCCTGTCAGGTATATATTATTGGAGGCAGGAGAATGTATGGGCTCCTGTCAGGTACATATTATTGGAGGCAGCAGAATGTATGGACTCCTGTCAGGTATATATTATTGGAGGCAGCAGAATGTATGGGCTCCTGTCAGGTATATATTATTGGAGGCAGCAGAATGTATGGACTCCTGTCAGGTATATATTATTGGAGGCAGGAGAATGTATGGGCTCCTGTCAGGTATATATTATTGGAGGCAGCAGAATGTATGGGCTCCTGTCAGGTATATATTATTGGAGGCAGGAGAATGTATGGGCTCCTGTCAGGTATATATTATTGGAGGCAGCAGAATGTATGGGCTCCTGTCAGGTATATATTATTGGAGGCAGGAGAATGTATGGGCTCCTGTCAGGTATATATTATTGGAGGCAAGAGAATGTATGGGCTCCTGTCAGGTATATATTATTGGAGGCAGGAGAATGTATGGGCTCCTGTCAGGTATATATTATTGGAGGCAGGAGAATGTATGGGCTCCTGTCAGGTATATATTATTGGAGGCAGGAGAATGTATGTGCCCCTGTCAGGTATATGTTATTGGAGGCAGGAGAATGTATGGGCTCCTGTCAGGTATATATTATTGGAGGCAGCAGAATGTATGGGCTCCTGTCAGGTATATATTATTGGAGGCAGGAGAATGTATGGGCTCCTCTCAGGTATATATTATTGGAGGCAGGAGAATGTATGGGCTCCTGTCAGGTATATATTATTGAAGGCAGCAGAATCTATGGGCTCCTATCAGGTATATATTATTGGAGACAGGAGAATGTATGGGCTCCTGTCAGGTATATATTATTGGAGGCAGCAGAATGTATGGGCTCCTGTCAGGTATATATTATTGGAGGCAGGAGAATGTATGGGCTCCTGTCAGGTATATATTATTGGAGGCAGGAGAATGTATGGACTCCTGTCAGGTATATATTATTGGAGGTAGGAGAATGTATGGGCTCCTGTCAGGTATATATTATTGGAGGCAGGAGAATGTATGGGCTCCTGTCAGGTATATATTATTGGAGGCTGGAGAATGTATGGGCTCCTGTCAGGTATATATTATTGGAGGCAGGAGAATGTATGGGCTCCTGTCAGGTATATATTATTGGAGGCAGGAGAATGTATGGGCTCCTGTTAGGTATATATTATTGGAGGCAGCAGAATGTATGGGCTCCTGTCAGGTATATATTATTGGAGGCAGGAGAATGTATGGGCTCCTGTCAGGTATATATTATTGGAGGCTGGAGAATGTATGGGCTCCTGTCAGGTATATATTATTGAAGGCAGGAGAATGTATGGGCTCCTGTCAGGTATATATTATTGGAGGCTGGAGAATGTATGGGCTCCTGTCAGGTATATATTATTGGAGGCAGGAGAATGTATGGGTTCCTGTCAGGTATATATTATTGGAGGCAGGAGAATGTATGGGCTCCTGTTAGGTATATATTATTGGAGGCAGCAGAATGTATGGGCTCCTGTCAGGTATATATTATTGGAGGCAGCAGAATGTATGGGCTCCTGTCAGGTATATATTATTGGAGGCAGCAGAATCTATGGGCTCCTATCAGGTATATATTATTGGAGACAGGAGAATGTATGGGCTCCTGTCAGGTATATATTATTGGAGGCAGCAGAATGTATGGGCTCCTGTCAGGTATATATTATTGGAGGCAGGAGAATGTATGGGCTCCTGTCAGGTATATATTATTGGAGACAGGAGAATGTATGGGCTCCTGTCAGGTATATATTATTGGAGGTAGGAGAGTGTATGGGCCCCTGTCAGGTATATATTATTGGAGGCAGCAGAATGTATGGACTCCTGTCAGGTATATATTATTGGATGCAGGAGAATGTACGGGCTCCTGTCAGGTATATATTATTGGAGGCTGGAGAATGTAGGGGCTCCTGTCAGGTATATATTATTGGAGGCAGGAGAATGTATGGGCTCCTGTCAGGTATATATTATTGGAGGCAGGAGAATGTATGGGCTCCTGTTAGGTATATATTATTGGAGGCAGCAGAATGTATGGGCTCCTGTCAGGTATATTTTATTTGAGGCAGGAGAATGTATGGGCTCCTGTCAGGTATATATTATTGGAGGCAGCAGAATCTATGGGCTCCTATCAGGTATATATTATTGGAGACAGGAGAATGTATGGGCTCCTGTCAGGTATATATTATTGGAGGCAGCAGAATGTATGGGCTCCTGTCAGGTATATATTATTGGAGGCAGGAGAATGTATGGGCTCCTGTCAGGTATATATTATTGGAGGCAGGAGAATGTATGGGCTCCTGTCAGGTATATATTATTGGAGGCAGGAGAATGTATGGGCTCCTGTCAGGTATATATTATTGGAGGCAGCAGAATGTATGGGCTCCTGTCAGGTATATATTATTGGAGGCAGGAGAATGTATGGGCTCCTCTCAGGTATATATTATTGGAGGCAGGAGAATGTATGGGCTCCTGTCAGGTATATATTATTGGAGGCAGCAGAATCTATGGGCTCCTATCAGGTATATATTATTGGAGACAGGAGAATGTATGGGCTCCTGTCAGGTATATATTATTGGAGGCAGCAGAATGTATGGGCTCCTGTCAGGTATATATTATTGGAGGCAGGAGAATGTATGGACTCCTGTCAGGTATATATTATTGGAGGTAGGAGAATGTATGGGCTCCTGTCAGGTATATATTATTGGAGGCAGGAGAATGTATGGGCTCCTGTCAGGTATATATTATTGGAGGCTGGAGAATGTATGGGCTCCTGTCAGGTATATATTATTGGAGGCAGGAGAATGTATGGGCTCCTGTCAGGTATATATTATTGGAGGCAGGAGAATGTATGGGCTCCTGTTAGGTATATATTATTGGAGGCAGCAGAATGTATGGGCTCCTGTCAGGTATATATTATTGGAGGCAGGAGAATGTATGGGCTCCTGTCAGGTATATATTATTGGAGGCTGGAGAATGTATGGGCTCCTGTCAGGTATATATTATTGGAGGCAGGAGAATGTATGGGCTACTGTCAGGTATATATTATTGGAGGCAGCAGAATGTATGGGCTCCTGTTAGGTATATAATATTGGAGGCAGGAGAATGTATGGGCTCCTGTTAGGTATATATTATTGGAGGCTGGAGAATGTATGGGCTCCTGTCAGGTATATATTATTGGAGGCAGGAGAATGTATGGGCTCCTGTCAGGTATATATTATTGGAGGCAGGAGAATGTATGGGCTCCTGTCAGGTATATATTATTGGAGGTAGGAGATTGTATGGGCCCCTGTCAGGTATATATTATTGGAGGCAGCAGAATGTATGGGCTCCTGTCAGGTATATATTATTGGATGCAGGAGAATGTACGGGCTCCTGTCAGGTATATATTATTGGAGGCTGGAGAATGTAGGGGCTCCTGTCAGGTATATATTATTGGAGGCAGGAGAATGTATGGGCTCCTGTCAGGTATATATTATTGGAGGCAGGAGAATGTATGGGCTCCTGTTAGGTATATATTATTGGAGGCAGCAGAATGTATGGGCTCCTGTCAGGTATATATTATTGGAGGCAGGAGAATGTTTGGGCTCCTGTCAGGTATATATTATTGGAGGCAGCAGAATCTATGGGCTCCTATCAGGTATATATTATTGGAGACAGGAGAATGTATGGGCTCCTGTCAGGTATATATTATTAGAGGCAGCAGAATGTATGGGCTCCTGTCAGGTATATATTATTGGAGGCAGGAGAATGTATGGACTCCTGTCAGGTATATATTATTGGAGGTAGGAGAATGTATGGGCTCCTGTCAGGTATATATTATTGGAGGCAGGAGAATGTATGGGCTCCTGTCAGATATATATTATTGGAGGCTGGAGAATGTATGGGCTCCTGTCAGGTATATATTATTGGAGGCAGGAGAATGTATGGGCTCCTGTCAGGTATATATTATTGGAGGCAGGAGAATGTATGGACTCCTGTCAGGTATATATTACTGGAGGCAGGAGAATGTATGGGCTCCTGTCAGGTATATATTATTGGAGGCAGGAGAATGTATGGGCTCCTGTCAGGTATATATTATTGGAGGCAGGAGAATGTATGGGCTCCTGTCAGGTATATATTATTGGAGGCAGGAGAATGTATGGGCTCCTGTCAGGTATATATTATTGGAGGCAGGAGAATGTATGGACTCCTGTCAGATATATATTATTGGAGGCAGCAGAATGTATGGGCTCCTGTCAGGTATATATTATTGGAGGCAGGAGAATGTATGGACTCCTGTCAGATATATATTATTGGAGGAAGGAGAATGTATGGGCTCCTGTCAGGTATATATTATTGGAGGCAGGAGAATGTATGGGCTCCTGTCAGGTATATATTATTGGAGGCAGGAGAATGTATGGGCTCCTGTCAGGTATATATTATTGGAGGCAGGAGAATGTATGGGCTCCTGTCAGGTATATATTATTGGAGGCTGGAGAATGTATGGGCTCCTGTCAGGTATATATTATTGGAGGCTGCAGAATGTATGGGCTCCTGTCAGGTATATATTATTGGAGGCAGCAGAATGTATGGGCTCCTGTCAGGTATATATTATTGGAGGCTGGAGAATGTATGGGCTCCTGTCAGGTATATATTATTGGAGTCAGGAGAATGTATGGGCTCCTGTCAGGTATATATTATTGGAGGCAGGAGAATGTATGGGTTCCTGTCAGGTATATATTATTGGAGGCAGCAGAATGTATGGGCTCCTGTCAGGTATATATTATTGGAGGCAGGAGAATGTATGGGCTCCTGTCAGGTATATATTATTGGAGGCAGGAGAATGTATGGGCTCCTGTCAGGTATATATTATTGGAGGCAGCAGAATGTATGGGTTCCTGTCAGGTATATATTATTGGAGGCAGGAGAATGTATGGGCTCCTGTTAGGTATATATTATTGGAGGCAGGAGAATGTATGGGCTCCTGTCAGGTATATATTATTGGAGGCAGGAGAATGTATGGGCTCCTGTCAGCTATATATTATTGGAGGCTGGAGAATGTATGGGCTCCTGTCAGGTACATATTATTGGAGGCAGCAGAATGTATGGGCTCCTGTCAGGTATATATTATTGGAGGCTGGAGAATGTATGGGCTCCTGTCAGGTACATATTATTGGAGGCAGCAGAATGTATGGGCTCCTGTCAGGTATATATTATTGGAGGCAGGAGAATGTATGGGCTCCTGTCAGGTATATATTATTGGAGGCTGGAGAATGTATGGGCTCCTGTCAGGTATATATTATTGGAGGCAGGAGAATGTATAGGCTCCTGTCAGGTATATATTATTGGAGGCAGGAGAATGTATGGGCTCCTGTCAGGTATATATTATTGGAGGCAGGAGAATGTATGGGCTCCTGTCAGGTATATATTATTGGAGGCAGGAGAATGTATGGACTCCTGTCAGGTATATATTATTGGAGGTAGGAGAATGTATGGGCTCCTGTCAGGTATATATTATTGGAGGCAGGAGAATGTATGGGCTCCTGTCAGGTATATATTATTGGAGGCTGGAGAATGTATGGGCTCCTGTCAGGTATATATTATTGGAGGCAGGAGAATGTATGGGCTCCTGTCAGGTATATATTATTGGAGGCAGGAGAATGTATGGGCTCCTGTTAGGTATATATTATTGGAGGCAGCAGAATGTATGGGCTCCTGTCAGGTATATATTACTGGAGGCAGGAGAATATATGGGCTCCTGTCAGGTATATATTATTGGAGGCTGGAGAATGTATGGGCTCCTGTCAGGTATATATTATTGGAGGCAGGAGAATGTATGGGCTCCTGTCAGGTATATATTATTGGAGGCTGGAGAATGTATGGGCTCCTGTCAGGTATATATTATTGGAGGCAGGAGAATGTATGGGCTCCTGTCAGATATATATTATTGGAGGCAGGAGAATGTATGGGCTCCTGTTAGGTATATATTATTGGAGGCAGCAGAATGTATGGGCTCCTGTTAGGTATATAATATTGGAGGCAGGAGAATGTATGGGCTCCTGTTAGGTATATATTATTGGAGGCAGCAGAATCTATGGGCTCCTATCAGGTATATATTATTGGAGACAGGAGAATGTATGGGCTCCTGTCAGGTATATATTATTGGAGGCAGCAGAATGTATGGGCTCCTGTCAGGTATATATTATTGGAGGCAGGAGAATGTATGGGCTCCTGTTAGGTATATATTATTGGAGGCAGCAGAATATATGGGCTCCTGTCAGGTATATATTATTGGAGGCAGGAGAATGTATGGGCTCCTGTCAGGTATATATTATTGGAGGCAGGAGAATGTATGGGCTCCTCTCAGGTATATATTATTGGAGGCAGCAGAATCTATGGGCTCCTATCAGGTATATATTATTGGAGGCAGGAGAATGTATGGGTTCCTGTCAGGTATATATTATTGGAGGCAGGAGAATGTATGGGCTCCTGTCAGGTATATATTATTGGAGGCAGCAGAATCTATGGGCTCCTATCAGGTATATATTATTGGAGACAGGAGAATGTATGGGCTCCTGTCAGGTATATATTATTGGAGGCAGCAGAATCTATGGGCTCCTATCAGGTATATATTATTGGAGACAGGAGAATGTATGGGCTCCTGTCAGGTATATATTATTGGAGGCAGGAGAATGTATGGGCTCCTGTCAGGTATATATTATTGGAGGCAGCAGAATGTATGGGCTCCTGTCAGGTATATATTATTGGAGGCAGGAGAATGTATGGGCTCCTGTTAGGTATATATTATTGGAGGCAGCAGAATGTATGGGCTCCTGTCAGGTATATATTATTGGAGGCAGGAGAATGTATGGGCTCCTGTCAGGTATATATTATTGGAGGCAGGAGAATGTATGGGCTCCTGTCAGGTATATATTATTGGAGGCAGCAGAATGTATGGGCTCCTGTCAGGTATATATTATTGGAGGCAGCAGAATGTATGGGCTCCTGTTAGGTATATATTATTGGAGGCAGGAGAATGTATGGGCTCCTGTTAGGTATATATTATTGGAGGCTGGAGAATGTATGGGCTCCTGTCAGGTATATATTATTGGAGGCAGGAGAATATATGGGCTCCTGTCAGGTATATATTATTGGAGGCAGCAGAATGTATGCGCTCCTGTCAGGTATATATTATTGGAGGCAGGAGAATGTATGGGCTCCTGTTAGGTATATATTATTGGAGGCAGCAGAATGTATGGGCTCCTGTCAGGTATATATTATTGGAGGCAGGAGAATGTATGGGCTCCTGTCAGGTATATATTATTGGAGGCAGGAGAATGTATGGGCTCCTGTCAGGTATATATTATTGGAGGCAGGAGAATGTATAGGCTCCTGTCAGGTATATATTATTGGAGGCAGGAGAATGTATGGGCTCCTGTCAGGTATATATTATTGGAGGCAGGAGAATGTATGGGCTCCTGTCAGGTATATATTATTGGAGGCTGGAGAATGTATGGGCTCCTGTCAGGTATATATTATTGGAGGCAGGAGAATGTATGGGCTCCTGTCAGGTATATATTATTGGAGGCAGCAGAATGTATGGGCTCCTGTTAGGTATATATTATTGGAGGCAGGAGAATGTATGGGCTCCTGTTAGGTATATATTATTGGAGGCTGGAGAATATATGGGCTCCTGTCAGGTATATATTATTGGAGGCAGGAGAATGTATGGGCTCCTGTCAGGTATATATTATTGGAGGCAGCAGAATGTATGGGCTCCTGTCAGGTATATATTATTGGAGGCAGGAGAATGTATGGGCTCCTGTTAGGTATATATTATTGGAGGCAGCAGAATATATGGGCTCCTGTCAGGTATATATTATTGGAGGCAGGAGAATGTATGGGCTCCTGTCAGGTATATATTATTGGAGGCAGGAGAATGTATGGGCTCCTGTCAGGTATATATTATTGGAGGCAGCAGAATCTATGGGCTCCTATCAGGTATATATTATTGGAGGCAGGAGAATGTATGGGTTCCTGTCAGGTATATATTATTGGAGGCAGGAGAATGTATGGGCTCCTGTCAGGTATATATTATTGGAGGCAGCAGAATCTATGGGCTCCTATCAGGTATATATTATTGGAGACAGGAGAATGTATGGGCTCCTGTCAGGTATATATTATTGGAGGCAGCAGAATCTATGGGCTCCTATCAGGTATATATTATTGGAGACAGGAGAATGTATGGGCTCCTGTCAGGTATATATTATTGGAGGCAGGAGAATGTATGGGCTCCTGTCAGGTATATATTATTGGAGGCAGCAGAATGTATGGGCTCCTGTCAGGTATATATTATTGGAGGCAGGAGAATGTATGGGCTCCTGTTAGGTATATATTATTGGAGGCAGCAGAATGTATGGGCTCCTGTCAGGTATATATTATTGGAAGCAGGAGAATGTATGGGCTCCTGTCAGGTATATATTATTGGAGGCAGGAGAATGTATGGGCTCCTGTCAGGTATATATTATTGGAGGCAGCAGAATGTATGGGCTCCTGTCAGGTATATATTATTGGAGGCAGGAGAATGTATGGGCTCCTGTCAGGTATATATTATTGGAGGCAGGAGAATGTATGGGCTCCTGTCAGGTATATATTATTGGAGGCAGCAGAATATATGGGCTCCTGTCAGGTATATATTATTGGAGGCAGGAGAATGTATGGGTTCCTGTCAGGTATATATTATTGGAGGCAGGAGAATGTTTGGGCTCCTGTCAGGTATATATTATTGGAGGCAGGAGAATGTATGGGCTCCTGTCAGGTATATATTATTGGAGGCAGGAGAATGTATGGGCTCCTGTCAGGTATATATTATTGGAGGCAGGAGAATGTATGGGTTCCTGTCAGGTATATATTATTGGAGGCAGGAGAATGTATGGGCTCCTGTCAGGTATATATTATTGGAGGCAGCAGAATGTATGGGCTCCTATCAGGTATATATTATTGGAGACAGGAGAATGTATGGGCTCCTGTCAGGTATATATTATTGGAGGCAGCAGAATGTATGGGCTCCTGTCAGGTATATATTATTGGAGGCAGGAGAATGTATGGGCTCCTGTCAGGTATATATTATTGGAGGCAGGAGAATGTATGGACTCCTGTCAGGTATATATTATTGGAGGTAGGAGAATGTATGGGCTCCTGTCAGGTATATATTATTGGAGGCAGCAGAATGTATGGGCTCCTGTCAGGTATATATTATTGGAGGCAGCAGAATGTATGGGCTCCTGTTAGGTATATATTATTGGAGGCAGGAGAATGTATGGGCTCCTGTTAGGTATATATTATTGGAGGCTGGAGAATGTATGGGCTCCTGTCAGGTATATATTATTGGAGGCAGGAGAATATATGGGCTCCTGTCAGGTATATATTATTGGAGGCAGCAGAATGTATGGGCTCCTGTCAGGTATATATTATTGGAGGCAGGAGAATGTATGGGCTCCTGTTAGGTATATATTATTGGAGGCAGCAGAATGTATGGGCTCCTGTCAGGTATATATTATTGGAGGCAGGAGAATGTATGGGCTCCTGTCAGGTATATATTATTGGAGGCAGGAGAATGTATGGGCTCCTGTCAGGTATATATTATTGGAGGCAGGAGAATGTATAGGCTCCTGTCAGGTATATATTATTGGAGGCAGGAGAATGTATGGGCTCCTGTCAGGTATATATTATTGGAGGCAGGAGAATGTATGGGCTCCTGTCAGGTATATATTATTGGAGGCTGGAGAATGTATGGGCTCCTGTCAGGTATATATTATTGGAGGCAGGAGAATGTATGGGCTCCTGTCAGGTATATATTATTGGAGGCAGCAGAATGTATGGGCTCCTGTTAGGTATATATTATTGGAGGCAGGAGAATGTATGGGCTCCTGTTAGGTATATATTATTGGAGGCTGGAGAATATATGGGCTCCTGTCAGGTATATATTATTGGAGGCAGGAGAATGTATGGGCTCCTGTCAGGTATATATTATTGGAGGCAGCAGAATGTATGGGCTCCTGTCAGGTATATATTATTGGAGGCAGGAGAATGTATGGGCTCCTGTTAGGTATATATTATTGGAGGCAGCAGAATATATGGGCTCCTGTCAGGTATATATTATTGGAGGCAGGAGAATGTATGGGCTCCTGTCAGGTATATATTATTGGAGGCAGGAGAATGTATGGGCTCCTGTCAGGTATATATTATTGGAGGCAGCAGAATCTATGGGCTCCTATCAGGTATATATTATTGGAGGCAGGAGAATGTATGGGTTCCTGTCAGGTATATATTATTGGAGGCAGGAGAATGTATGGGCTCCTGTCAGGTATATATTATTGGAGGCAGCAGAATCTATGGGCTCCTATCAGGTATATATTATTGGAGACAGGAGAATGTATGGGCTCCTGTCAGGTATATATTATTGGAGGCAGCAGAATCTATGGGCTCCTATCAGGTATATATTATTGGAGACAGGAGAATGTATGGGCTCCTGTCAGGTATATATTATTGGAGGCAGGAGAATGTATGGGCTCCTGTCAGGTATATATTATTGGAGGCAGCAGAATGTATGGGCTCCTGTCAGGTATATATTATTGGAGGCAGGAGAATGTATGGGCTCCTGTTAGGTATATATTATTGGAGGCAGCAGAATGTATGGGCTCCTGTCAGGTATATATTATTGGAAGCAGGAGAATGTATGGGCTCCTGTCAGGTATATATTATTGGAGGCAGGAGAATGTATGGGCTCCTGTCAGGTATATATTATTGGAGGCAGCAGAATGTATGGGCTCCTGTCAGGTATATATTATTGGAGGCAGGAGAATGTATGGGCTCCTGTCAGGTATATATTATTGGAGGCAGGAGAATGTATGGGCTCCTGTCAGGTATATATTATTGGAGGCAGCAGAATATATGGGCTCCTGTCAGGTATATATTATTGGAGGCAGGAGAATGTGTGGGTAACTGTCAGGTATATATTATTGGAGGCAGGAGAATGTTTGGGCTCCTGTCAGGTATATATTATTGGAGGCAGGAGAATGTATGGGCTCCTGTCAGGTATATATTATTGGAGGCAGGAGAATGTATGGGCTCCTGTCAGGTATATATTATTGGAGGCAGGAGAATGTATGGGTTCCTGTCAGGTATATATTATTGGAGGCAGGAGAATGTATGGGCTCCTGTCAGGTATATATTATTGGAGGCAGCAGAATGTATGGGCTCCTATCAGGTATATATTATTGGAGACAGGAGAATGTATGGGCTCCTGTCAGGTATATATTATTGGAGGCAGCAGAATGTATGGGCTCCTGTCAGGTATATATTATTGGAGGCAGGAGAATGTATGGGCTCCTGTCAGGTATATATTATTGGAGGCAGGAGAATGTATGGACTCCTGTCAGGTATATATTATTGGAGGTAGGAGAATGTATGGGCTCCTGTCAGGTATATATTATTGGAGGCAGGAGAATGTATGGGCTCCTGTCAGGTATATATTATTGGAGGCAGGAGAATGTATGGGCTCCTGTTAGGTATATATTATTGGAGGCAGCAGAATGTATGGGTTCCTGTCAGGTATATATTATTGGAGGCAGGAGAATGTATGGGCTCCTGTCAGGTATATATTATTGGAGGCAGGAGAATGTATGGGCTCCTGTTAGGTATATATTATTGGAGGCAGCAGAATCTATGGGCTCCTGTCAGGTATATATTATTGGAGGCTGGAGAATGTATGGACTCCTGTCAGGTATATATTATTGGAGGAAGGAGAATGTATGGGCTCCTGTTAGGTATATATTATTGGAGGCTGGAGAATGTATGGGTTCCTGTCAGGTATATATTATTGGAGGCAGCAGAATGTATGGGCTCCTGTCAGGTATATATTATTGGAGGCAGGAGAATGTATGGGCTCCTGTTAGGTATATATTATTGGAGGCAGCAGAATGTATGGGCTCCTGTCAGGTATATATTATTGGAGGCAGCAGAATCTATGGGCTCCTATCAGGTATATATTATTGGAGACAGGAGAATGTATGGGCTCCTGTCAGGTATATATTATTGGAGGCAGGAGAATGTATGGGCTCCTGTCAGGTATATATTATTGGAGGCAGCAGAATGTATGGGCTCCTGTCAGGTATATATTATTGGAGGCAGGAGAATGTATGGGCTCCTGTCAGGTATATATTATTGGAGGCAGCAGAATCTATGGGCTCCTATCAGGTATATATTATTGGAGACAGGAGAATGTATGGGCTCCTGTCAGGTATATATTATTGGAGGCAGCAGAATGTATGGGCTCCTGTCAGGTATATATTATTGGAGGCAGGAGAATGTATGGGCTCCTGTCAGGTATATATTATTGGAGGCAGGAGAATGTATGGACTCCTGTCAGGTATATATTATTGGAGGTAGGAGAATGTATGGGCTCCTGTCAGGTATATATTATTGGAGGCAGGAGAATGTATGGGCTCCTGTCAGGTATATATTATTGGAGGCTGGAGAATGTATGGGCTCCTGTCAGGTATATATTATTGGAGGCAGGAGAATGTATGGGCTCCTGTCAGGTATATATTATTGGAGGCAGGAGAATGTATGGGCTCCTGTTAGGTATATATTATTGGAGGCAGCAGAATGTATGGGCTCCTGTCAGGTATATATTATTGGAGGCAGGAGAATGTATGGGCTCCTGTCAGGTATATATTATTGGAGGCAGCAGAATCTATGGGCTCCTATCAGGTATATATTATTGGAGACAGGAGAATGTATGGGCTCCTGTCAGGTATATATTATTGGAGGCAGCAGAATGTATGGGCTCCTGTCAGGTATATATTATTGGAGGCAGGAGAATGTATGGGCTCCTGTCAGGTATATATTATTGGAGGCAGGAGAATGTATGGGCTCCTGTCAGGTATATATTATTGGAGGTAGGAGAGTGTATGGGCCCCTGTCAGGTATATATTATTGGAGGCAGCAGAATGTATGGGCTCCTGTCAGGTATATATTATTGGATGCAGGAGAATGTACGGGCTCCTGTCAGGTATATATTATTGGAGGCTGGAGAATGTATGGGCTCCTGTCAGGTATATATTATTGGAGGCTGGAGAATGTATGGGCTCCTGTTAGGTATATATTATTGGAGGCAGCAGAATGTATGGGCTCCTGTCAGGTATATATTATTGGAGGCAGGAGAATGTATGGGCTCCTGTCAGGTATATATTATTGGAGGCAGGAGAATGTATGGGCTCCTGTCAGGTATATATTATTGGAGGCAGCAGAATCTATGGGCTCCTATCAGGTATATATTATTGGAGGCAGGAGAATGTATGGGTTCCTGTCAGGTATATATTATTGGAGGCAGGAGAATGTATGGGCTCCTGTCAGGTATATATTATTGGAGGCAGGAGAATGTATGGGCTCCTGTCAGGTATATATTATTGGAGGCAGCAGAATCTATGGGCTCCTATCAGGTATATATTATTGGAGACAGGAGAATGTATGGGCTCCTGTCAGGTATATATTATTGGAGGCAGCAGAATCTATGGGCTCCTATCAGGTATATATTATTGGAGACAGGAGAATGTATGGGCTCCTGTCAGGTATATATTATTGGAGGCAGGAGAATGTATACGCTCCTGTCAGGTATATATTATTGGAGGCAGCAGAATGTATGGGCTCCTGTTAGGTATATATTATTGGAGGCAGGAGAATGTATGGGCTCCTGTTAGGTATATATTATTGGAGGCTGGAGAATGTATGGGCTCCTGTCAGGTATATATTATTGGAGGCAGGAGAATGTATGGGCTCCTGTCAGGTATATCTTATTGGAGGCAGCAGAATGTATGGGCTCCTGTCAGGTATATATTATTGGAGGCAGGAGAATGTATGGGCTCCTGTTAGGTATATATTATTGGAGGCAGCAGAATGTATGGGCTCCTGTCAGGTATATATTATGGGAGGCAGGAGAATGTATGGGCTCCTGTCAGGTATATATTATTGGAGGCTGGAGAATGTATGGGCTCCTGTCAGGTATATATTATTGGAGGCAGGAGAATGTATGGGCTCCTGTCAGGTATATATTATTGGAGGCAGGAGAATGTATGGGCTCCTGTCAGGTATATATTATTGGAGGCAGGAGAATGTATGGGTTCCTGTCAGGTATATATTATTGGAGGCAGGAGAATGTATGGGCTCCTGTCAGGTATATATTATTGGAGGCAGCAGAATCTATGGGCTCCTATCAGGTATATATTATTGGAGACAGGAGAATGTATGGGCTCCTGTCAGGTATATATTATTGGAGGCAGCAGAATGTATGGGCTCCTGTCAGGTATATATTATTGGAGGCAGGAGAATGTATGGGCTCCTGTCAGGTATATATTATTGGAGGCAGGAGAATGTATGGACTCCTGTCAGGTATATATTATTGGAGGTAGGAGAATGTATGGGCTCCTGTCAGGTATATATTATTGGAGGCAGGAGAATGTATGGGCTCCTGTCAGGTATATATTATTGGAGGCTGGAGAATGTATGGGCTCCTGTCAGGTATATATTATTGGAGGCAGGAGAATGTATGGGCTCCTGTCAGGTATATATTATTGGAGGCAGGAGAATGTATGGGCTCCTGTTAGGTATATATTATTGGAGGCAGCAGAATGTATGGGCTCCTGTCAGGTATATATTATTGGAGGCAGGAGAATGTATGGGCTCCTGTCAGGTATATGTTATTGGAGGCAGCAGAATCTATGGGCTCCTGTCAGGTATATATTATTGGAGGCTGGAGAATGTATGGACTCCTGTCAGGTATATATTATTGGAGGAAGGAGAATGTATGGACTCCTGTCAGGTATATATTATTGGAGGCTGGAGAATGTATGGACTCCTGTCAGGTATATATTATTGGAGGAAGGAGAATGTATGGGCTCCTGTCAGGTATATATTATTGGAGGCTGGAGAATGTATGGGCTCCTGTCAGGTATATATTATTGGAGGCAGGAGAATGTATGGGCTCCTGTCAGGTATATATTATTGGAGGCAGCAGAATGTATGGGCTCCTGTCAGGTATATATTATTGGAGGCAGGAGAATGTATGGGCTCCTGTTAGGTATATATTATTGGAGGCAGCAGAATGTATGGGCTCCTGTCAGGTATATATTATTGGAGGCAGGAGAATGTATGGGCTCCTGTCAGGTATATATTATTGGAGGCAGCAGAATCTATGGGCTCCTATCAGGTATATATTATTGGAGACAGGAGAATGTATGGGCTCCTGTCAGGTATATATTATTGGAGGCAGCAGAATGTATGGGCTCCTGTCAGGTATATATTATTGGAGGCAGGAAAATGTATGGGCTCCTGTCAGGTATATATTATTGGAGGCAGGAGAATGTATGGACTCCTGTCAGGTATATATTATTGGAGGTAGGAGAATGTATGGGCTCCTGTCAGGTATATATTATAGGAGGCAGGAGAATGTATGGGCTCCTGTCAGGTATATATTATTGGAGGCTGGAGAATGTATGGGCTCCTGTCAGGTATATATTATTGGAGGCAGGAGAATGTATGGGCTCCTGTCAGGTATATATTATTGGAGGCAGGAGAATGTATGGGCTCCTGTTAGGTATATATTATTGGAGGCAGCAGAATGTATGGGCTCCTGTCAGGTATATATTATTGGAGGCAGGAGAATGTATGGGCTCCTGTCAGGTATATATTATTGGAGGTAGGAGAATGTATGGGCTCCTGTCAGGTATATATTATGGGAGGCAGGAGAATGTATGGGCTCCTGTCAGGTATATATTATTGGAGACAGGAGAATGTATGGGCTCCTGTCAGGTATATATTATTGGAGGCAGCAGAATGTATGGGCTCCTGTCAGGTATATATTATTGGAGGCAGGAGAATGTATGGGCTCCTGTCAGGTATATATTATTGGAGGCAGGAGAATGTATGGGCTCCTGTCAGGTGTATATTATTGGAGGTAGGAGAGTGTATGGGCCCCTGTCAGGTATATATTATTGGAGGCAGCAGAATGTATGGGCTCCTGTCAGGTATATATTATTGGATGCAGGAGAATGTACGGGCTCCTGTCAGGTATATATTATTGGAGGCTGGAGAATGTATGGGCTCCTGTCAGGTATATATTATTGGAGGCAGGAGAATGTATGGGCTCCTGTCAGGTATATATTATTGGAGGCAGGAGAATGTATGGGCTCCTGTTAGGTATATATTATTGGAGGCAGCAGAATGTATGGGCTCCTGTCAGGTATATATTATTGGAGGCAGGAGAATGTATGGGCTCCTGTCAGGTATATATTATTGGAGGCAGCAGAATCTATGGGCTCCTATCAGGTATATATTATTGGAGACAGGAGAATGTATGGGCTCCTGTCAGGTATATATTATTGGAGGCAGCAGAATGTATGGGCTCCTGTCAGGTATATATTATTGGAGGCAGGAGAATGTATGGGCTCCTGTCAGGTATATATTATTGGAGGCAGGAGAATGTATGGACTCCTGTCAGGTATATATTATTGGAGGTAGGAGAATGTATGGGCTCCTGTCAGGTATATATTATTGGAGGCAGGAGAATGTATGGGCTCCTGTCAGATATATATTATTGGACGCTGGAGAATGTATGGGCTCCTGTCAGGTATATATTATTGGAGGCAGGAGAATGTATGGGCTCCTGTCAGGTATATATTATTGGAGGCAGCAGAATGTATGGGCTCCTGTCAGGTATATATTATTGGAGTCAGGAGAATGTATGGGCTCCTGTCAGGTATATATTATTGGAGGCAGGAGAATGTATGGACTCCTGTCAGGTATATATTATTGGAGGCAGGAGAATGTATGGGCTCCTGTCAGGTATATATTATTGGAGGCAGGAGAATGTATGGGCTCCTGTCAGGTATATATTATTGGAGGCAGGAGAATGTATGGGCTCCTGTCAGGTATATATTATTGGAGGCAGGAGAATGTATGGGCTCCTGTCAGGTATATATTATTGGAGGCAGGAGAATGTATGGACTCCTGTCAGGTATATATTATTGGAGGCAGGATAATGTATGGGCTCCTGTCAGGTATATATTATTGGAGGTAGGAGAATGTATCGACTCCTGTCAGGTATATATTATTGGAGGCAGCAGAATGTATGGGCTCCTGTCAGGTATATATTATTGGAGGCTTGAGAATGTATGGGCTCCTGTCAGGTATATATTATTGGAGGCTGCAGAATGTATGGGCTCCTGTCAGGTATATATTATTGGAGGCAGCAGAATGTATGGGCTCCTGTCAGGTATATATTATTGGAGGCTGGAGAATGTATGGGCTCCTGTCAGGTATATATTATTGGAGTCAGGAGAATGTATGGGCTCCTGTCAGGTATATATTATTGGAGGCAGGAGAATGTATGGGTTCCTGTCAGGTATATATTATTGGAGGCAGCAGAATGTATGGGCTCCTGTTAGGTATATATTATTGGAGGCAGGAGAATGTATGGGCTCCTGTTAGGTATATATTATTGGAGGCAGGAGAATGTATGGGCTCCTGTCAGGTATATATTATTGGAGGCAGGAGAATGTATGGGCTCCTGTTAGGTATATATTATTGGAGGCAGGAGAATGTATGGGCCCCTGTCAGGTATATATTATTGGAGGCAGGAGAATGTATGGGCTCCTGTCAGGTATATATTATTGGAGGTAGGAGAATGTATGGGCTCCTGTCAGGTATATATTATTGGAGGCAGCAGAATGTATGGGCTCCTGTCAGGTATATATTATTGGAGGCAGCAGAATGTATGGACTCCTGTCAGGTATATATTATTGGAGGCTGGAGAATGTATGGGCTCCTGTCAGGTATATTTTATTGGAGGTAGGAGAATGTATGGGCTCCTGTCAAGTATATATTATTGGAGGCAGGAGAATGTATGGGCTCCTGTCAGGTATATATTATTGGAGGCAGCAGAATGTATGAGCTCCTGTCAGGTATATATTATTGGAGTTAGGAGAATGTATGGGCTCCTGTCAGGTATATATTATTGGAGGCAGGAGAATGTATGGGCTCCTGTCAGGTATATATTATTGGAGGCAGGAGAATGTATGGGCTCCTGTCAGGTATATATTATTGGAGGTAGGAGAATGTATGGGCTCCTGTCAGGTATATATTATTGGAGGCAGGAGAATGTATGGGCTCCTGTCAGGTATATATTATTGGAGGCTTTAGAATGTATGGGCTCCTGTCAGGTATATATTATTGGAGGCAGGAGAATGTATGGGCTCCTGTCAGGTATATATTATTGGAGGCAGCAGAATGTATGGGCTCCTGTCAGGTATATATTATTGGAGGCAGGAGAATGTATGGTCTCCTGTCAGGTATATATTATTGGAGGCAGGAGAATGTATGGGCTCCTGTCAGGTATATATTATTGGAGGCAGGAGAATGTATGGGCTCCTGTCAGGTATATATTATTGGAGGCAGGAGAATGTATGGGCTCCTGTCAGGTATATATTATTGGAGGCAGGAGAATGTATGGGCTCCTGTCAGGTATATATTATTGGAGGCAGGAGAATGTATGGGCTCCTGTCAGGTATATATTATTGGAGGCAGGAGAATGTATGGACTCCTGTCAGGTATATATTATTGGAGGCAGGAGAATGTATGGGCTCCTGTCAGGTATATATTATTGGAGGTAGGAGAATGTATGGACTCCTGTCAGATATATATTATTGGAGGCAGCAGAATGTATGGGCTCCTGTCAGGTATATATTATTGGAGGCTGGAGAATGTATGGACTCCTGTCAGGTATATATTATTGGAGGCAGCAGAATGTATGGGCTCCTGTCAGGTATATATTATTGGAGGCAGGAGAATGTATGGGCTCCTGTCAGGTATATATTATTGGAGGCAGGAGAATGTATGGGCTCCTGTCAGGTATATATTATTGGAGGCAGCAGAATGTATGGGTTCCTGTCAGGTATATATTATTGGAGGCAGGAGAATGTATGGGCTCCTGTTAGGTATATATTATTGGAGGCAGGAGAATGTATGGGCTCCTGTCAGGTATATATTATTGGAGGCAGGAGAATGTATGGGCTCCTGTTAGGTATATATTATTGGAGGCAGGAGAATGTATGGGCCCCTGTCAGGTATATATTATTGGAGGCAGCAGAATGTATGGGCTCCTGTCAGGTATATATTATTGGAGGCAGCAGAATGTATGGGCTCCTCTCAGGTATATATTATTGGAGGCAGCAGAATGTATGGGCTCCTGTCAGGTATATATTATTGGAGGCAGGAGAATGTATGGGCTCCTGTCAGGTACATATTATTGGAGGCTGGAGAATGTATGGGCTCCTGTCAGGTATATATTATTGGAGGCAGGAGAATGTATGGGCTCCTGTCAGGTATATATTATTGGAGGCAGGAGAATGTATGGGCTCCTGTCAGGTATATATTATTGGAGGCAGCAGAATGTATGGGCTCCTGTCAGGTATATATTATTGGAGGCAGGAGAATGTATGGGCTCCTGTTAGGTATATATTATTGGAGGCAGGAGAATGCATGGGCTCCTGTCAGGTACATATTATTGGAGGCTGGAGAATGTATGGGCTCCTGTCAGGTATATATTATTGGAGGCAGGAGAATGTATGGGCTCCTGTCAGGTATATATTATTGGAGGCAGGAGAATGTATGGACTCCTGTCAGGTATATATTATTGCAGGCAGGAGAATGTATGGTCTCCTGTCAGGTATATATTATTGGAGGCAGGAGAATGTATGGACTCCTGTCAGGTATATATTATTGGAGGCAGGAAAATGTATGGGCTCCTGTCAGGTATATATTATTGGAGGCAGGAGAATCTATGTGCTCCTGTCAGGTATATATTATTGGAGGCAGCAGAATGTATGGGCTCCTGTCAGGTATATATTATTGGAGGTAGGATAATTTATGGGCTCCTGTCAGGTATATATTATTGGAGGCAGGAGAATCTATGGGCTCCTGTCAGGTATATATTATTGGAGGCAGGAGAATGTATGGGCTCCTGTTAGGTATATATTATTGGAGGCAGGAGAAAGTATGGGCTTCTGTCAGGTATATATTATTGGAGGCAGGAGAATGTATGGGCTCCTGTCAGGTATATATTATTGGAGGCAGGAGAATGTATGGGCTCCTGTCAGGTATATATTATTGGAGGCAGGAGAATGTATGGGCTCCGGTCAGGTATATATTATTGGAGGCAGGAGAATGTATGGACTCCTGTCAGGTATATATTATTGGAGGCAGGAGAATGTATGGACTCCTGTCAGGTATATATTATTGGAGGCAGGAAAATGTATGGGCTCCTGTCAGGTATATATTATTGGAGGCAGGAGAATGTATGGGCTCCTGTGAGGTATATATTATTGGAGGCAGGAGAATGTATGGGCTCCTGTCAGGTATATATTATTGGAGGCAGGAGAATGTATGGACTCCTGTCAGGTATATATTATTGGAGGCAGGAGAATGTATGGACTCCTGTCAAGTATATATTATTGGAGGCAGGAAAATGTATGGGCTCCTGTCAGGTATATATTATTGGAGGCAGGAAAATGTATGGGCTCCTGTCAGGTATATATTATTGGAGGCAGGAGAATGTATGGGCTCCTGTCAGGTATATATTATTGGAGGCTGGAGAATGTATGGGCTCCTGTTAGGTATATATTATTGGAGGCAGGAGAATGTATGGGCTCCTGTCAGGTATATATTATTGGAGGCTGGAGAATGTATGGGCTCCTGTCAGGTATATATTATTGGAGGCTGGAGAATGTATGGGCTCCTGTCAGGTATATATTATTGGAGGCAGGAGAATGTATGGGCTCCTGTCAGGTATATATTATTGGAGGCAGGAGAATGTATGGGCTCCTGTCAGGTATATATTATTGGAGGTAGGAGAATGTATGGGCTCCTGTCAGGTATATATTATTGGAGGCAGGAGAATGTATGGACTCCTGTCAGGTATATATTATTGGAGTCAGCAGAATGTATGGGCTCCTGTCAGGTATATATTATTGGAGGCAGGAGAATGTATGGGCTCCTGTCAGGTATATATTATTGGAGGTAGGAGAATGTATGGGCTCCTGTCATATATATATTATTGGAGGCAGCAGAATGTATGGGCTCCTGTCAGGTATATATTATTGGAGGTAGGAGAATGTATGGGCTCCTGTCAGGTATATATTATTGGAGGTAGGAGAATGTATGGGCTCCTGTCAGGTATATATTATTGGAGGCAGCAGAATGTATGGGCTCCTGTCAGGTATATATTATTGGAGGCAGGAGAATGTATGGGCTCCTGTCAGGTATATATTATTGGAGGCAGCAGAATGTATGGGCTCCTGTCAGGTATATATTATTGGAGGCAGGAGAATGTATGGACTCCTGTCAGGTATATATTATTGGAGGCAGGAGAAAGTATGGGCTCCTGTCAGGTATATATTATTGGAGGCAGCAGAATGTATGGGCTCCTGTCAGGTATATATTACTGGAGGCAGGAGAATGTATGGGCTCCTGTCAGGTATATATTATTGGAGGCAGGAGAATGTATGGGCTCCTGTCAGGTATATATTATTGGAGGCAGCAAAATATATGGGCTCCTGTCAGGTATATATTATTGGAGGCAGCAGAATTTATGGGCTCCTGTCAGTTATATATTATTGGAGGCAGGAGAATGTATGTGCCCCTGTCTGGTATATATTATTGGAGGCAGGAGAATGTATGGGCTCCTGTCAGGTATATATTATTGGAGGCAGGAGAATGTATGGGCTCCTGTCAGGTATATATTATTGGAGGCTGGAGAATGTATGGGCTCCTGTCAGGTATATATTATTGGAGGTTGGAGAATGTATGGGCTCCTGTCAGGTATATATTATTGGAGGCTGGAGAATGTATGGGCTCCTGTTAGGTATATATTATTGGAGGCAGGAGAATGTATGGGCTCCTGTCAGGTATATATTATTGGAGGCTGGAGAATGTATGGGCTCCTGTCAGGTATATATTATTGGAGGCTGGAGAATGTATGGGCTCCTGTCAGGTATATATTATTGGAGGCAGGAGAATGTATGGGCTCCTGTCAGGTATATATTATTGGAGGTAGGAGAATGTATGGGCTCCTGTCAGGTATATATTATTGGAGGCAGGAGAATGTATGGACTCCTGTCAGGTATATATTATTGGAGGCACCAGAATGTATGGGCTCCTGTCAGGTATATATTATTGGAGGCAGGAGAATGTATGGTCTCCTGTCAGGTATATATTATTGGAGGTAGGAGAATGTATGGGCTCCTGTCATATATATATTATTGGAGGCAGCAGAATGTATGGGCTCCTGTCAGGTATATATTATTGGAGGTAGGAGAATGTATGGGCTCCTGTCAGGTATATATTATTGGAGGTAGGAGAATGTATGGGCTCCTGTCAGGTATATATTATTGGAGGCAGAAGAATGTATGGGCTCCTGTCAGGTATATATTATTGGAGGCAGGAGAATGTTTGGGCTCCTGTCAGGTATATATTATTGGAGGCAGGAGAATGTATGGGCTCCTGTCAGGTATATATTATTGGAGGCAGGAGAATGTATGGGCTCCTGTCAGGTATATATTATTGGAGGCTGGAGAATGTATGGGCTCCTGTCAGGTATATATTATTGGAGGCTGGAGATTGTATGGGCTCCTGTCAGGTATATATTATTGGAGGCAGGAGAATGTATGGGCTCCTGTCAGGTATATATTATTGGAGGCTGGAGAATGTATGGGCTCCTGTCAGGTATATATTATTAGAGGCAGCAGAATCTATGGGCTCCTGTCAGGTATATATTATTGGAGGCAGCAGAATGTATGGGCTCCTGTCAGGTATATATTATTGGAGGCAGTAGAATCTATGGGCTCCTGTCAGGTATATATTATTGGAGGCAGCAGAATGTATGGGCTCCTGTCAGGTATATATTATTGGAGGCAGGAGAATGTATGGGCCCCTGTCAGGTATATATTATTGGAGGCAGCAGAATGTATGGGCTCCTGTCAGGTATATATTATTGGAGGCAGCAGAATGTATGGGCTCCTCTCAGGTATATATTATTGGAGGCAGCAGAATGTATGGGCTCCTGTCAGGTATATATTATTGGAGGCAGGAGAATGTATGGGCTCCTGTCAGGTACATATTATTGGAGGCTGGAGAATGTATGGGCTCCTGTCAGGTATATATTATTGGAGGCAGGAGAATGTATGGGCTCCTGTCAGGTATATATTATTGGAGGCAGGAGAATGTATGGGCTCCTGTCAGGTATATATTATTGGAGGCAGCAGAATGTATGGGCTCCTGTCAGGTATATATTATTGGAGGCAGGAGAATGTATGGGCTCCTGTTAGGTATATATTATTGGAGGCAGGAGAATGCATGGGCTCCTGTCAGGTACATATTATTGGAGGCTGGAGAATGTATGGGCTCCTGTCAGGTATATATTATTGGAGGCAGGAGAATGTATGGGCTCCTGTCAGGTATATATTATTGGAGGCAGGAGAATGTATGGACTCCTGTCAGGTATATATTATTGCAGGCAGGAGAATGTATGGTCTCCTGTCAGGTATATATTATTGGAGGCAGGAGAATGTATGGACTCCTGTCAGGTATATATTATTGGAGGCAGGAAAATGTATGGGCTCCTGTCAGGTATATATTATTGGAGGCAGGAGAATCTATGTGCTCCTGTCAGGTATATATTATTGGAGGCAGCAGAATGTATGGGCTCCTGTCAGGTATATATTATTGGAGGTAGGATAATTTATGGGCTCCTGTCAGGTATATATTATTGGAGGCAGGAGAATCTATGGGCTCCTGTCAGGTATATATTATTGGAGGCAGGAGAATGTATGGGCTCCTGTTAGGTATATATTATTGGAGGCAGGAGAAAGTATGGGCTCCTGTCAGGTATATATTATTGGAGGCAGGAGAATGTATGGGCTCCTGTCAGGTATATATTATTGGAGGCAGGAGAATGTATGGGCTCCTGTCAGGTATATATTATTGGAGGCAGGAGAATGTATGGGCTCCTGTCAGGTATATATTATTGGAGGCAGGAGAATGTATGGACTCCTGTCAGGTATATATTATTGGAGGCAGGAGAATGTATGGACTCCTGTCAGGTATATATTATTGGAGGCAGGAAAATGTATGGGCTCCTGTCAGGTATATATTATTGGAGGCAGGAGAATGTATGGGCTCCTGTCAGGTATATATTATTGGAGGCAGGAGAATGTATGGGCTCCTGTCAGGTATATATTATTGGAGGCAGGAGAATGTATGGACTCCTGTCAGGTATATATTATTGGAGGCAGGAGAATGTATGGACTCCTGTCAAGTATATATTATTGGAGGCAGGAAAATGTATGGGCTCCTGTCAGGTATATATTATTGGAGGCAGGAAAATGTATGGGCTCCTGTCAGGTATATATTATTGGAGGCAGGAGAATGTATGGGCTCCTGTCAGGTATATATTATTGGAGGCTGGAGAATGTATGGGCTCCTGTTAGGTATATATTATTGGAGGCAGGAGAATGTATGGGCTCCTGTCAGGTATATATTATTGGAGGCTGGAGAATGTATGGGCTCCTGTCAGGTATATATTATTGGAGGCTGGAGAATGTATGGGCTCCTGTCAGGTATATATTATTGGAGGCAGGAGAATGTATGGGCTCCTGTCAGGTATATATTATTGGAGGCAGGAGAATGTATGGGCTCCTGTCAGGTATATATTATTGGAGGTAGGAGAATGTATGGGCTCCTGTCAGGTATATATTATTGGAGGCAGGAGAATGTATGGACTCCTGTCAGGTATATATTATTGGAGGCAGCAGAATGTATGGGCTCCTGTCAGGTATATATTATTGGAGGCAGGAGAATGTATGGGCTCCTGTCAGGTATATATTATTGGAGGTAGGAGAATGTATGGGCTCCTGTCATATATATATTATTGGAGGCAGCAGAATATATGGGCTCCTGTCAGGTATATATTATTGGAGGTAGGAGAATGTATGGGCTCCTGTCAGGTATATATTATTGGAGGTAGGAGAATGTATGGGCTCCTGTCAGGTATATATTATTGGAGGCAGCAGAATGTATGGGCTCCTGTCAGGTATATATTATTGGAGGCAGGAGAATGTATGGGCTCCTGTCAGGTATATATTATTGGAGGCAGCAGAATGCATGGGCTCCTGTCAGGTATATATTATTGGAGGCAGGAGAATGTATGGACTCCTGTCAGGTATATATTATTGGAGGCAGGAGAAAGTATGGGCTCCTGTCAGGTATATATTATTGGAGGCAGCAGAATGTATGGGCTCCTGTCAGGTATATATTACTGGAGGCAGGAGAATGTATGGGCTCCTGTCAGGTATATATTATTGGAGGCAGGAGAATGTATGGGCTCCTGTCAGGTATATATTATTGGAGGCAGCAAAATATATGGGCTCCTGTCAGGTATATATTATTGGAGGCAGCAGAATTTATGGGCTCCTGTCAGTTATATATTATTGGAGGCAGGAGAATGTATGTGCCCCTGTCTGGTATATATTATTGGAGGCAGGAGAATGTATGGGCTCCTGTCAGGTATATATTATTGGAGGCAGGAGAATGTATGGGCTCCTGTCAGGTATATATTATTGGAGGCTGGAGAATGTATGGGCTCCTGTCAGGTATATATTATTGGAGGTTGGAGAATGTATGGGCTCCTGTCAGGTATATATTATTGGAGGCTGGAGAATGTATGGGCTCCTGTTAGGTATATATTATTGGAGGCAGGAGAATGTATGGGCTCCTGTCAGGTATATATTATTGGAGGCTGGAGAATGTATGGGCTCCTGTCAGGTATATATTATTGGAGGCTGGAGAATGTATGGGCTCCTGTCAGGTATATATTATTGGAGGCAGGAGAATGTATGGGCTCCTGTCAGGTATATATTATTGGAGGTAGGAGAATGTATGGGCTCCTGTCAGGTATATATTATTGGAGGCAGGAGAATGTATGGACTCCTGTCAGGTATATATTATTGGAGGCACCAGAATGTATGGGCTCCTGTCAGGTATATATTATTGGAGGCAGGAGAATGTATGGTCTTCTGTCAGGTATATATTATTGGAGGTAGGAGAATGTATGGGCTCCTGTCATATATATATTATTGGAGGCAGCAGAATGTATGGGCTCCTGTCAGGTATATAT
The DNA here is from genome assembly GCF_046119375.1 of Phyllobates terribilis. Taxonomy (NCBI): domain Eukaryota; kingdom Metazoa; phylum Chordata; class Amphibia; order Anura; family Dendrobatidae; genus Phyllobates; species Phyllobates terribilis. Next base: position 206,254,944 of record NW_027362768.1, on the reverse strand, counting down.
TATTGGAGGTAGGAGAATGTATGGGCTCCTGTCAGGTATATATTATTGGAGGTAGGAGAATGTATGGGCTCCTGTCAGGTATATATTATTGGAGGCAGAAGAATGTATGGGCTCCTGTCAGGTATATATTATTGGAGGCAGGAGAATGTTTGGGCTCCTGTCAGGTATATATTATTGGAGGCAGGAGAATGTATGGGCTCCTGTCAGGTATATATTATTGGAGGCAGGAGAATGTATGGGCTCCTGTCAGGTATATATTATTGGAGGCTGGAGAATGTATGGGCTCCTGTCAGGTATATATTATTGGAGGCTGGAGATTGTATGGGCTCCTGTCAGGTATATATTATTGGAGGCAGGAGAATGTATGGGCTCCTGTCAGGTATATATTATTGGAGGCTGGAGAATGTATGGGCTCCTGTCAGGTATATATTATTAGAGGCAGCAGAATCTATGGGCTCCTGTCAGGTATATATTATTGGAGGCAGCAGAATGTATGGGCTCCTGTCAGGTATATATTATTGGAGGCAGTAGAATCTATGGGCTCCTGTCAGGTATATATTATTGGAGGCAGCAGAATGTATGGGCTCCTGTCAGGTATATATTATTGGAGGCAGGAGAATGTATGGGCTCCTGTCAGGTATATATTATTGGAGGCCGCAGAATGTATGGGCTCCTGTCAGGTATATATTATTGGAGGCAGCAGAATGTATGAGCTCCTGTCAGATATATATTATTGGAGGCAGCAGAATGTATGGGCTCCTGTCAGGTATATATTATTGGAGGCAGGAGAATGTATGGGCTCCTGTCAGGTATATATTATTGGAGGCAGCAGAGTGTATGGGCTCCTGTCAGGTATATATTATTGGAGGCAGGAGAATGTATGGGCTCCTGTCAGGTATATATTATTGGAGGCAGGAGAATGTATGGGCTCCTGTCAGGTATATATTATTGGAGGCAGGAGAATGTATGGGCTCCTGTCAGGTATATATTATTGGAGGCAGGAGAATGTATGGGCTCCTGTCAGGTATATATTATTGGAGGCAGGAGAATGTATGGGCTCCTGTTAGGTATATATTATTGGAGGCAGCAGAATATATGGGCTCCTGTCAGGTATATATTATAGGAGGCAGCAGAATGTATGGGCTCCTGTCAGGTATATATTATTGGAGGTAGGAGAATGTATGGGCTCCTGTCAGGTATATATTATTGGAGGCAGCAGAATGTATGGGCTCCTGTCAGGTATATATTATTGGAGGCAGCAGAATGTATGGGCTCCTGTCAGGTATATATTATTGGAGGCAGGAGAATGTATGGACTCCTGTCAGGTATATATTATTGGAGGTAGGAGAATGTATGGACTCCTGTCAGGTATATATTATTGGAGGAAGGAGAATGTATGGGCTCCTGTCAGGTATATATTATTGAAGGCAGCAGAATGTATGGGCTCCTGTCAGGTATGTATTATTGGAGGCAGGAGAATGTATGGGCTCCTGTCAGGTATATATTATTGGAGGCAGGAGAATGTATGGGCTCCTGTCAGGTATATATTATTGGAGGCAGCAGAATATATGGGCTCCTGTCAGGTATATATTATTGGAGGCAGCAGAATGTATGGGCTCCTGTCAGGTATATATTATTGGAGGCAGGAGAATGTATGGGCTCCTGTCAGGTATATATTATTGGAGGCAGCAGAATGTATGGGCTCCTGTCAGGTATATATTATTGGAGGCAGGAGAATGTATGGGCTCCTGTCAGGTATATATTATTGGAGGCAGGAGAATGTATGGGCTCCTGTCAGGTATATATTATTGGAGGCAGGAGAATGTATGGGCTCCTGTCAGGTATATATTATTGGAGGCAGCAGAATGTATGGGCTCCTGTCAGGTATATATTATTGGAGGTTGGAGAATGTATGGGGTCCTGTCAGGTATATATTATTGGAGGCTGGAGAATGTATGGGCTCCTGTCAGGTATATATTATTGGAGGCAGGAGTATGTATGGGCTCCTGTCAGGTATATATTATTGGAGGCTGGAGAATGTATGGGCTCCTGTCAGGTATATATTATTGGAGGCTGGAGAATGTATGGGCTCCTGTCAGGTATATATTATTGGAGGCAGGAGAATGTATGGGCTCCTGTCAGGTATATATTATTGGAGGCAGGAGAATGTATGGGCTCCTGTCAGTTATATATTATTGGAGGTAGGAGAATGTATGGGCTCCTGTCAGGTATATATTATTGGAGGTAGGAGAATGTATGGGCTCCTGTCAGGTATATATTATTGGAGGTAGGAGAATGTATGGGCTCCTGTCAGGTATATATTATTGGAGGCAGGATAATGTATGGGCTCCTGTCAGGTATATATTATTGGAGGCAGCAGAATGTATGGGCTCCTGTCAGGTATATATTATTGGAGGCAGGAGAATGTATGGGCTCCTGTCAGGTATATATTATTGGAGGCAGGAGAATGTATGGGCTCCTGTCAGGTATATATTATTGGAGGCAGGAGAATGTATGGGCTCCTGTCAGGTATATATTATTGGAGGCTGGAGAATGTATGGGCTCCTGTCAGGTATATATTATTGGAGGCAGCAGAATCTATGGGCTCCTGTCAGGTATATATTATTGGAGGCAGCAGAATCTATGGGCTCCTGTCAGGTATATATTATTGGAGACAGGAGAATGTATGGGCTCCTTTCAGGTATATATTATTGGAGACAGGAGAATGTATGGGCTCCTGTCAGGTATATATTATTGGAGGCAGCAGAATGTATGGGCTCCTGTCAGGTATATATTATGGGAGGCAGGAGAATGTATGGGCTCCTGTCAGGTATATATTATTGGAGGCTGGAGAATGTATGGGCTCCTGTCAGGTATATATTATTGGAGGCAGCAGAATGTATGGGCTCCTGTCAGGTATATATTATTGGAGGCAGCAGAATCTATGGGCTCCTGTCAGGTATATATTATTGGAGGCAGCAGAATGTATGGGCTCCTGTCAGGTATATATTATTGGAGGCAGCAGAAATATGGGCTCCTGTCAGGTATATATTATTGGAGGCAGGAGAATGTATGGGCTCCTGTCAGGTATATATTATTGGAGGCAGAAGAATGTATGGGCTCCTGTCAGGTATATATTATTGGAGGCAGCAGAATGTATGGGCTCCTGTCAGGTATATATTATTGGAGGCAGGAGAATGTATGGGCTCCTGTCAGGTATATATTATTGGAGGCAGGAGAATCTATGGGCTCCTGTCAGGTATATATTATTGGAGGCAGGAGAATGTATGTGCTCCTGTCAGGTATATATTATTGGAGGCAGCAGAATGTATGGACTCCTGTCAGGTATATATTATTGGAGGCAGTAGAATGTATGGGCTCCTGTCAGGTATATATTATTGGAGGCAGCAGAATGTATGGGCTCCTGTCAGGTATATATTATTGGAGGCAGGAGAATGTATGTGCTCCTGTCAGGTATATATTATTGGAGGCAGGAGAATGTATGGGCTCCTGTCAGGTATATATTATTGGAGGCAGGAGAATGTATGGGCTCCTGTCAGGTATATATTATTGGAGGCAGGAGAATGTATGGGCTCCTGTCAGGTATATATTATTGGAGGCAGCAGAATGTATGGGCTCCTGTCAGGTATATATTATTGGAGGCAGGAGAATGTATGGGCTCCTGTCAGGTATATATTATTGGAGGCAGGAGAATGTATGGGCTCCTGTCAGGTATATATTATTGGAGGCAGGAGAATGTATGGGCTCCTGTCAGGTATATATTATTGGAGGCAGCAGAATGTATGTGCTCCTGTCAGGTATATATTATTGGAGGCAGGAGAATGTATGGGCTCCTGTCAGGTATATATTATTGGAGGCAGGAGAATGTATGGGCTCCTGTCAGGTATATATTATTGGAGGCAGGAGAATGTATGTGCTCCTGTCAGGTATATATTATTGGAGGCAGGAGAATGTATGGACTCCTGTCAGATATATATTATTGGAGGCAGGAGAATGTATGGGCTCCTGTCAGGTATATATTATTGGAGGCAGCAGAATGTATGGGCTCCTGTCAGGTATATATTATTGGAGGCAGGAGAATGTATGGGCTCCTGTCAGGTATATATTATTGGAGGCAGCAGAATGTATGGGCTCCTGTCAGGTATATATTATTGGAGGCAGCAGAATGTATGGGCTCCTGTCAGGTATATATTATTGGAGGCAGGAGAATGTATGGGCTCCTGTCAGGTATATATTATTGGAGGCAGGAGAATGTATGGGCTCCTGTCAGGTATATATTATTGGAGGCAGGAGAATGTATGTGCTCCTGTCAGGTATATATTATTGGAGGCTGGAGAATATATGGGCTCCTGTCAGGTATATATTATTGGAGGTTGGAGAATGTATGGGCTCGTGTCAGGTATATATTATTGGAGGCTGGAGAATGTATGGGCTCCTGTCAGGTATATATTATTGGAGGCAGGAGAATGTATGGGCTCCTGTCAGGTATATATTATTGGAGGCAGCAGAATGTATGGGCTCCTGTCAGGTATATATTATTGGAGGCAGGAGAATGTATGGGCTCCTGTCAGGTATATATTATTGGAGGCAGGAGAATCTATGGGCTCCTGTCAGGTATATATTATTGGAGGCAGGAGAATGTATGTGCTCCTGTCAGGTATATATTATTGGAGGCAGGAGAATGTATGGCCTCCTGTCAGGTATATATTATTGGAGGCAGTAGAATGTATGGGCTCCTGTCAGGTATATATTATTGGAGGCAGCAGAATGTATGGGCTCCTGTCAGGTATATATTAGTGGAGGCAGGAGAATGTATGTGCTCCTGTCAGGTATATATTATTGGAGGCAGGAGAATGTATGGGCTCCTGTCAGGTATATATTATTGGAGGCAGGAGAATGTATGGGTTCCTGTCAGGTATATATTATTGGAGGCAGGAGAATGTATGGGCTCCTGTCAGGTATATATTATTGGAGGCAGCAGAATGTATGGGCTCCTGTCAGGTATATATTATTGGAGGCAGGAGAATGTATGGGCTCCTGTCAGGTATATATTATTGGAGGCAGGAGAATGTATGGGCTCCTGTCAGGTATATATTATTGGAGGCAGGAGAATGTATGGGCTCCTGCCAGGTATATATTATTGGAGGCAGCAGAATGTATGGGCTCCTGTCAGGTATATATTATTGGAGGCAGGAGAATGTATGGGCTCCTGTCAGGTATATATTATTGGAGGCAGGAGAATGTATGGGCTCCTGTCAGGTATATATTATTGGAGGCAGGAGAATGTATGTGCTCCTGTCAGGTATATATTATTGGAGGCAGGAGAATGTATGGACTCCTGTCAGGTATATATTATTGGAGGCAGGAGAATGTATGGGCTCCTGTCAGGTATATATTATTGGAGGCAGCAGAATGTATGGGCTCCTGTCAGGTATATATTATTGGAGGCAGGAGAATGTATGGGCTCCTGTCAGGTATATATTATTGGAGGCAGCAGAATGTATGGGCTCCTGTCAGGTATATATTATTGGAGGCAGCAGAATGTATGGGCTCCTGTCAGGTATATATTATTGGAGGCAGGAGAATGTATGGGCTCCTGTCAGGTATATATTATTGGAGGCAGGAGAATGTATGGGCTCCTGTCAGGTATATATTATTGGAGGCAGGAGAATGTATGTGCTCCTGTCAGGTATATATTATTGGAGGCTGGAGAATATATGGGCTCCTGTCAGGTATATATTATTGGAGGTTGGAGAATGTATGGGCTCCTGTCAGGTATATATTATTGGAGGCTGGAGAATGTATGGGCTCCTGTCAGGTATATATTATTGGAGGCAGGAGAATGTATGGGCTCCTGTCAGGTATATATTATTGGAGGCTGGAGAATGTATGGGCTCCTGTCAGGTATACATTATTGGAGGCTGGAGAATGTATGGGCTCCTGTCAGGTATATATTATTGGAGGCAGGAGAATGTATGGGCTCCTGTCAGGTATATATTATTGGAGGCAGGAGAATGTATGGGCTCCTGTCAGGTATATATTATTGGAGGTAGGAGAATGTATGGGCTCCTGTCAGGTATATATTATTGGAGGTAGGAGAATGTATGGGCTCCTGTCATATATATATTATTGGAGGCAGCAGAATGTATGGGCTCCTGTCAGGTATATATTATTGGAGGCAGAAGAATGTATGGGCTCCTGTCAGGTATATATTATTGGAGGCAGGAGAATGTATGGGCTCCTGTCAGGTATATATTATTGGAGGCAGCAGAATGTATGGGCTCCTGTCAGGTATATATTATTGGAGGCAGGAGAATGTATGGGCTCCTGTCAGGTATATGTTATTGGAGGCAGGAGAATGTATGGGCTCCTGTCAGGTATATATTATTGGAGGCAGGAGAATGTATGGGCTCCTGTCAGGTATATATTATTGGAGGCAGCAGAATGTATGGGCTCCTGTCAGGTATATATTATTGGAGGCAGGAGAATGTATGGGCTCCTGTCAGGTATATATTATTGGAGGCAGGAGAATGTATGGGCTCCTGTCAGGTATATATTATTGGAGGCAGCAGAATGTATGGGATCCTGTCAGGTATATATTATTGGAGGCAGGAGAATGTATGGGCTCCTGTCAGGTATATATTATTGGAGGCAGGAGAATGTATGGGCTCCTGTCAGGTATATATTATTGGAGGCAGGAGAATGTATGTGCTCCTGTCAGGTATATATTATTGGAGGCAGGAGAATGTATGGGCTCCTGTCAGGTATATATTATTGGAGGCAGCAGAATGTATGGGCTCCTGTCAGGTATATATTATTGGAGGCAGGAGAATGTAAGGGCTCCTGTCAGGTATTTATTATTGGAGGCAGCAGAATGTATGGGCTCCTGTCAGGTATATATTATTGGAGGCAGGAGAATGTATGGGCTCCTGTCAGGTATATATTATTGGAGGCAGGAGAATGTATGGGCTCCTGTCAGGTATATATTATTGGAGGCTGGAGAATATATGGTCTCCTGTCAGGTATATATTATTGGAGGTTGGAGAATGTATGGGCTCCTGTCAGGTATATATTATTGGAGGCTGGAGAATGTATGGGTTCCTGTCAGGTATATATTATTGGAGGCAGGAGAATGTATGGGCTCCTGTCAGGTATATATTATTGGAGGCTGGAGAATGTATGGGCTCCTGTCAGGTATATATTAATGGAGGCTGGAGAATGTATGGGCTCCTGTCAGGTATATATTATTGGAGGCAGGAGAATGTATGGGCTCCTGTCAGGTATATATTATTGGACGCAGGAGAATGTATGGGCTCCTCTCAGGTATATATTATTGGAGGTAGGAGAATGTATGGGCTCCTGTCAGGTATATATTATTGAAGGTAGGAGAATGTATGGGCTCCTGTCATATATATATTATTGGAGGCAGCAGAATGTATGGGCTCCTGTCAGGTATATATTATTGGAGGCAGGAGAATGTATGGGCTCCTGTCAAGTATATATTATTGGAGGCAGCAGAGTGTATGGGCTCCTGTCAGGTATATATTATTGGAGGCAGCAGAATGTATGGGCTCCTGTCAGGTATATATTATTGGAGGCAGGAGAATGTATGGGCTCCTGTCAGGTATATATTATTGGAGGCAGGAGAATGTATGGGCTCCTGTCAGGTATATATTATTGGAGGCTGGAGAATGTATGGGCTCCTGTCAGGTATATATTATTGGAGGCAGGAGAATCTATGGGCTCCTGTCAGGTATATATTATTGGAGGCTGGAGAATGTGTGGGCTCCTGTCAGGTATATATTATTGGAGGCAGGAGAATGTATGGGCTCCTGTCAGGTATATATTATTGGAGGCAGGAGAATGTATGGGCTCCTGTCAGGTATATATTATTGGAGGTAGGAGAATGTATGGGCTCCTGTCAGGTATATATTATTGGAGGTAGGAGAATGTATGGGCTACTGTCATATATATATTATTGGAGGCAGCAGAATGTATGGGCTCCTGTCAGGTATATATTATTGGAGGCAGGAGAATGTATGGGCTCCTGTCACGTATATATTATTGGAGGCAGCAGAATGTATGGGCTCCTGTCAGGTATATATTATTGGAGGCAGGAGAATGTATGGGCTCCTGTCAGGTATATATTATTGGAGGCAGGAGAATGTATGGGCTCCTGTCAGGTATATATTATTGGAGGCAGGAGAATGTATGGGCTCCTGTCAGGTATATATTATTGGAGGCAGGAGAATGTATGGGCTCCTGTCAGGTATATATTATTGGAGGCTGGAGAATGTATGGGCTCCTGTCAGGTATATATTATTGGAGGCAGGAGAATCTATGGGCTCCTGTCAGGTATATATTATTGGAGGCTGGAGAATGTGTGGGCTCCTGTCAGGTATATATTATTGGAGGCAGGAGAATGTATGGGCTCCTGTCAGGTATATATTATTGGAGGCAGGAGAATGTATGGGCTCCTGTCAGGTATATATTATTGGAGGTAGGAGAATGTATGGGCTCCTGTCAGGTATATATTATTGGAGGTAGGAGAATGTATGGGCTACTGTCATATATATATTATTGGAGGCAGCAGAATGTATGGGCTCCTGTCAGGTATATATTATTGGAGGCAGGAGAATGTATGGGCTCCTGTCAGGTATATATTATTGGAGGCAGCAGAATGTATGGGCTCCTGTCAGGTATATATTATTGGAGGCAGGAGAATGTATGGGCTCCTGTCAGGTATATATTATTGGAGGCAGGAGAATGTATGGGCTCCTGTCAGGTATATATTATTGGAGGCAGGAGAATGTATGGGCTCCTGTCAGGTATATATTATTGGAGGCTGGAGAATGTATGGGCTCCTGTCAGGTATATATTATTGGAGGCTGGAGAATCTATGGGCTCCTGTCAGGTATATATTATTGGAGGCTGGAGAATGTATGGGCTCCTGTCAGGTATATATTATTGGAGGCAGGAGAATGTATGGGCTCCTGTCAGGTATATATTATGGGAGGCAGGAGAATGTATGGGCTCCTGTCAGGTATATATTATTGGAGGCAGCAGAATCTATGGGCTCCTGTCAGGTATATATTATTGGAGGCAGCAGAATCTATGGGCTCCTGTCAGGTATATATTATTGGAGGCAGCAGAATCTATGGGCTCCTGTCAGGTATATATTATAGGAGGCAGCAGAATCTATGGGCTCCTGTCAGGTATATATTATTGGAGACAGGAGAATGTATGGGCTCCTGTCAGGTATATATTATTGGAGGCAGCAGAATCTATGGGCTCCTGTCAGGTATATATTATTGGAGGCAGGAGAATGTATGGGCTCCTGTCAGGTATATATTATTGGAGGCAGGAGAATGTATGGGCTCCTGTCAGGTATATATTATTGGAGGCAGCAGAATGTATGGTCTCCTGTCAGGTATATATTATTGGAGGCAGGAGAATGTATGGGCTCCTGTCAGGTATATATTATTGGAGGCAGGAGAATGTATGGGCTCCTGTCAAGTATATATTATTGGAGGCAGGAGAATGTATGTGCTCCTGTCAGGTATATATTATTGGAGGCAGGAGAATCTATGGGCTCCTGTCAGGTGTATATTATTGGAGGCAGGAGAATCTATGGGCTCCTGTCAGGTATATATTATTGGAGGCAGGAGAATGTATGGGCTCCTGTCAGGTATATATTATTGGAGGCAGTAGCGTCTATGGGCTCCTGTCAGGTATATATTATTGGAGGCAGGAGAATGTATGGGCTCCTGTCAGGTATATATTATTGGAGGCAGGAGAATGTATGGGCTCCTGTCAGGTATATATTATTGGAGGCAGCAGAGTGTATGGCCTCCTGTCAGGTATATATTATTGGAGGCTGGAGAATGTATGGGCTCCTGTCAGGTATATATTATTGGAGGCAGCAGAATGTATGGGCTCCTGTCAGGTATATATTATTGGAGGTAGCAGAATGTATGGGCTCCTGTCAGGTATATATTATTGGAGGCTGGAGAATGTATGGGCTCCTGTCAGGTATATATTATTGGAGGCAGCAGAGTGTATGGGCTCCTGTCAGGTATATATTATTGGAGGCTGGAGAATGTATGGGCTCCTGTCAGGTATATATTATTGGAGGCAGGAGAATCTATGGGCTCCTGTCAGGTATATATTATTGGAGGCAGGAGAATGTATGTGCTCCTGTCAGGTATATATTATTGGAGGCAGGAGAATGTATGGGCTCCTGTCAGGTATATATTATTGGAGGCAGGAGAATGTATGGGCTCCTGTCAGGTATATATTATTGGAGGCAGGAGAATGTATGGGCTCCTGTCAGGTATATATTATTGGAGGCAGCAGAATGTATGGGCTCCTGTCAGGTATATATTATTGGAGGCAGGAGAATGTATGGGCTCCTGTCAGGTATATATTATTGGAGGCAGGAGAATGTATGGGCTCCTGTCAGGTATATATTATTGGAGGCAGGAGAATGTATGGGCTCCTGTCAGGTATATATTATTGGAGGCAGCAGAATGTATGGGCTCCTGTCAGGTATATATTATTGGAGGCAGGAGAATGTATGGGCTCCTGTCAGGTATATATTATTGGAGGCAGGAGAATGTATGGGCTCCTGTCAGGTATATATTATTGGAGGCAGGAGAATGTATGGGCTCCTGTCAGGTATATATTATTGGAGGCAGCAGAATGTATGGGCTCCTGTCAGGTATATATTATTCGAGGCAGGAGAATGTATGGGCTCCTGTCAGGTATATATTTTTGGAGGCAGCAGAATGTATGGGCTCCTGTCAGGTATATATTATTGGAGGCAGCAGAATGTATGGGCTCCTGTCAGGTATATATTATTGGAGGCTGGAGAATGTATGGGCTCCTGTCAGGTATATATTATTGGAGTCAGGAGAATGTATGGGCTCCTGTCAGGTATATATTATTGGAGGCAGGAGAATGTATGGGTTCCTGTCAGGTATATATTATTGGAGGCAGCAGAATGTATGGGCTCCTGTTAGGTATATATTATTGGAGGCAGGAGAATGTATGGGCTCCTGTTAGGTATATATTATTGGAGGCAGGAGAATGTATGGGCTCCTGTCAGGTATATATTATTGGAGGCAGGAGAATGTATGGGCTCCTGTTAGGTATATATTATTGGAGGCAGGAGAATGTATGGGCCCCTGTCAGGTATATATTATTGGAGGCAGGAGAATGTATGGGCTCCTGTCAGGTATATATTATTGGAGGTAGGAGAATGTATGGGCTCCTGTCAGGTATATATTATTGGAGGCAGCAGAATGTATGGGCTCCTGTCAGGTATATATTATTGAAGGCAGCAGAATGTATGGACTCCTGTCAGGTATATATTATTGGAGGCTGGAGAATGTATGGGCTCCTGTCAGGTATATTTTATTGGAGGTAGGAGAATGTATGGGCTCCTGTCAAGTATATATTATTGGAGGCAGGAGAATGTATGGGCTCCTGTCAGGTATATATTATTGGAGGCAGCAGAATGTATGAGCTCCTGTCAGGTATATATTATTGGAGTTAGGAGAATGTATGGGCTCCTGTCAGGTATATATTATTGGAGGCAGGAGAATGTATGGGCTCCTGTCAGGTATATATTATTGGAGGCAGGAGAATGTATGGGCTCCTGTCAGGTATATATTATTGGAGGTAGGAGAATGTATGGGCTCCTGTCAGGTATATATTATTGGAGGCAGGAGAATGTATGGGCTCCTGTCAGGTATATATTATTGGAGGCTTTAGAATGTATGGGCTCCTGTCAGGTATATATTATTGGAGGCAGTAGAATGTATGGGCTCCTGTCAGGTATATATTATTGGAGGCAGCAGAATGTATGGGCTCCTGTCAGGTATATATTATTGGAGGCAGGAGAATGTATGGTCTCCTGTCAGGTATATATTATTGGAGGCAGGAGAATGTATGGGCTCCTGTCAGGTATATATTATTGGAGGCAGGAGAATGTATGGGCTCCTGTCAGGTATATATTATTGGAGGCAGGAGAATGTATGGGCTCCTGTCAGGTATATATTATTGGAGGCAGGAGAATGTATGGGCTCCTGTCAGGTATATATTATTGGAGGCAGGAGAATGTATGGGCTCCTGTCAGGTATATATTATTGGAGGCAGGAGAATGTATGGACTCCTGTCAGGTATATATTATTGGAGGCAGGAGAATGTATGGGCTCCTGTCAGGTATATATTATTGGAGGTAGGAGAATGTATGGACTCCTGTCAGATATATATTATTGGAGGCAGCAGAATGTATGGGCTCCTGTCAGGTATATATTATTGGAGGCTGGAGAATGTATGGACTCCTGTCAGGTATATATTATTGGAGGCAGCAGAATGTATGGGCTCCTGTCAGGTATATATTATTGGAGGCAGGAGAATGTATGGGCTCCTGTCAGGTATATATTATTGGAGGCAGGAGAATGTATGGGCTCCTGTCAGGTATATATTATTGGAGGCAGCAGAATGTATGGGTTCCTGTCAGGTATATATTATTGGAGGCAGGAGAATGTATGGGCTCCTGTTAGGTATATATTATTGGAGGCAGGAGAATGTATGGGCTCCTGTTAGGTATATATTATTGGAGGCAGGAGAATGTATGGGCTCCTGTTAGGTATATATTATTGGAGGCAGGAGAATGTATGGGCCCCTGTCAGGTATATATTATTGGAGGCAGCAGAATGTATGCGCTCCTGTCAGGTATATATTATTGGAGGCAGCAGAATGTATGGGCTCCTCTCAGGTATATATTATTGGAGGCAGCAGAATGTATGGGCTCCTGTCAGGTATATATTATTGGAGGCAGGAGAATGTATGGGCTCCTGTCAGGTACATATTATTGGAGGCTGGAGAATGTATGGGCTCCTGTCAGGTATATATTATTGGAGGCAGGAGAATGTATGGGCTCCTGTCAGGTATATATTATTGGAGGCAGGAGAATGTATGGGCTCCTGTCAGGTATATATTATTGGAGGCAGCAGAATGTATGGGCTCCTGTCAGGTATATATTATTGGAGGCAGGAGAATGTATGGGCTCCTGTTAGGTATATATTATTGGAGGCAGGAGAATGCATGGGCTCCTGTCAGGTACATATTATTGGAGGCTGGAGAATGTATGGGCTCCTGTCAGGTATATATTATTGGAGGCAGGAGAATGTATGGGCTCCTGTCAGGTATATATTATTGGAGGCAGGAGAATGTATGGACTCCTGTCAGGTATATATTATTGCAGGCAGGAGAATGTATGGTCTCCTGTCAGGTATATATTATTGGAGGCAGGAGAATGTATGGACTCCTGTCAGGTATATATTATTGGAGGCAGGAAAATGTATGGGCTCCTGTCAGGTATATATTATTGGAGGCAGGAGAATCTATGTGCTCCTGTCAGGTATATATTATTGGAGGCAGCAGAATGTATGGGCTCCTGTCAGGTATATATTATTGGAGGTAGGATAATTTATGGGCTCCTGTCAGGTATATATTATTGGAGGCAGGAGAATCTATGGGCTCCTGTCAGGTATATATTATTGGAGGCAGGAGAATGTATGGGCTCCTGTTAGGTATATATTATTGGAGGCAGGAGAAAGTATGGGCTCCTGTCAGGTATATATTATTGGAGGCAGGAGAATGTATGGGCTCCTGTCAGGTATATATTATTGGAGGCAGGAGAATGTATGGGCTCCTGTCAGGTATATATTATTGGAGGCAGGAGAATGTATGGGCTCCTGTCAGGTATATATTATTGGAGGCAGGAGAATGTATGGACTCCTGTCAGGTATATATTATTGGAGGCAGGAGAATGTATGGACTCCTGTCAGGTATATATTATTGGAGGCAGGAAAATGTATGGGCTCCTGTCAGGTATATATTATTGGAGGCAGGAGAATGTATGGGCTCCTGTCAGGTATATATTATTGGAGGCAGGAGAATGTATGGGCTCCTGTCAGGTATATATTATTGGAGGCAGGAGAATGTATGGACTCCTGTCAGGTATATATTATTGGAGGCAGGAGAATGTATGGACTCCTGTCAAGTATATATTATTGGAGGCAGGAAAATGTATGGGCTCCTGTCAGGTATATATTATTGGAGGCAGGAAAATGTATGGGCTCCTGTCAGGTATATATTATTGGAGGCAGGAGAATGTATGGGCTCCTGTCAGGTATATATTATTGGAGGCTGGAGAATGTATGGGCTCCTGTTAGGTATATATTATTGGAGGCAGGAGAATGTATGGGCTCCTGTCAGGTATATATTATTGGAGGCTGGAGAATGTATGGGCTCCTGTCAGGTATATATTATTGGAGGCTGGAGAATGTATGGGCTCCTGTCAGGTATATATTATTGGAGGCAGGAGAATGTATGGGCTCCTGTCAGGTATATATTATTGGAGGCAGGAGAATGTATGGGCTCCTGTCAGGTATATATTATTGGAGGTAGGAGAATGTATGGGCTCCTGTCAGGTATATATTATTGGAGGCAGGAGAATGTATGGACTCCTGTCAGGTATATATTATTGGAGGCAGCAGAATGTATGGGCTCCTGTCAGGTATATATTATTGGAGGCAGGAGAATGTATGGGCTCCTGTCAGGTATATATTATTGGAGGTAGGAGAATGTATGGGCTCCTGTCATATATATATTATTGGAGGCAGCAGAATGTATGGGCTCCTGTCAGGTATATATTATTGGAGGTAGGAGAATGTATGGGCTCCTGTCAGGTATATATTATTGGAGGTAGGAGAATGTATGGGCTCCTGTCAGGTATATATTATTGGAGGCAGCAGAATGTATGGGCTCCTGTCAGGTATATATTATTGGAGGCAGGAGAATGTATGGGCTCCTGTCAGGTATATATTATTGGAGGCAGCAGAATGTATGGGCTCCTGTCAGGTATATATTATTGGAGGCAGGAGAATGTATGGACTCCTGTCAGGTATATATTATTGGAGGCAGGAGAAAGTATGGGCTCCTGTCAGGTATATATTATTGGAGGCAGCAGAATGTATGGGCTCCTGTCAGGTATATATTACTGGAGGCAGGAGAATGTATGGGCTCCTGTCAGGTATATATTATTGGAGGCAGGAGAATGTATGGGCTCCTGTCAGGTATATATTATTGGAGGCAGCAAAATATATGGGCTCCTGTCAGGTATATATTATTGGAGGCAGCAGAATTTATGGGCTCCTGTCAGTTATATATTATTGGAGGCAGGAGAATGTATGTGCCCCTGTCTGGTATATATTATTGGAGGCAGGAGAATGTATGGGCTCCTGTCAGGTATATATTATTGGAGGCAGGAGAATGTATGGGCTCCTGTCAGGTATATATTATTGGAGGCTGGAGAATGTATGGGCTCCTGTCAGGTATATATTATTGGAGGTTGGAGAATGTATGGGCTCCTGTCAGGTATATATTATTGGAGGCTGGAGAATGTATGGGCTCCTGTTAGGTATATATTATTGGAGGCAGGAGAATGTATGGGCTCCTGTCAGGTATATATTATTGGAGGCTGGAGAATGTATGGGCTCCTGTCAGGTATATATTATTGGAGGCTGGAGAATGTATGGGCTCCTGTCAGGTATATATTATTGGAGGCAGGAGAATGTATGGGCTCCTGTCAGGTATATATTATTGGAGGTAGGAGAATGTATGGGCTCCTGTCAGGTATATATTATTGGAGGCAGGAGAATGTATGGACTCCTGTCAGGTATATATTATTGGAGGCACCAGAATGTATGGGCTCCTGTCAGGTATATATTATTGGAGGCAGGAGAATGTATGGTCTCCTGTCAGGTATATATTATTGGAGGTAGGAGAATGTATGGGCTCCTGTCATATATATATTATTGGAGGCAGCAGAATGTATGGGCTCCTGTCAGGTATATATTATTGGAGGTAGGAGAATGTATGGGCTCCTGTCAGGTATATATTATTGGAGGTAGGAGAATGTATGGGCTCCTGTCAGGTATATATTATTGGAGGCAGAAGAATGTATGGGCTCCTGTCAGGTATATATTATTGGAGGCAGGAGAATGTTTGGGCTCCTGTCAGGTATATATTATTGGAGGCAGGAGAATGTATGGGCTCCTGTCAGGTATATATTATTGGAGGCAGGAGAATGTATGGGCTCCTGTCAGGTATATATTATTGGAGGCTGGAGAATGTATGGGCTCCTGTCAGGTATATATTATTGGAGGCTGGAGATTGTATGGGCTCCTGTCAGGTATATATTATTGGAGGCAGGAGAATGTATGGGCTCCTGTCAGGTATATATTATTGGAGGCTGGAGAATGTATGGGCTCCTGTCAGGTATATATTATTAGAGGCAGCAGAATCTATGGGCTCCTGTCAGGTATATATTATTGGAGGCAGCAGAATGTATGGGCTCCTGTCAGGTATATATTATTGGAGGCAGTAGAATCTATGGGCTCCTGTCAGGTATATATTATTGGAGGCAGCAGAATGTATGGGCTCCTGTCAGGTATATATTATTGGAGGCAGGAGAATGTATGGGCTCCTGTCAGGTATATATTATTGGAGGCCGCAGAATGTATGGGCTCCTGTCAGGTATATATTATTGGAGGCAGCAGAATGTATGAGCTCCTGTCAGATATATATTATTGGAGGCAGCAGAATGTATGGGCTCCTGTCAGGTATATATTATTGGAGGCAGGAGAATGTATGGGCTCCTGTCAGGTATATATTATTGGAGGCAGCAGAGTGTATGGGCTCCTGTCAGGTATATATTATTGGAGGCAGGAGAATGTATGGGCTCCTGTCAGGTATATATTATTGGAGGCAGGAGAATGTATGGGCTCCTGTCAGGTATATATTATTGGAGGCAGGAGAATGTATGGGCTCCTGTCAGGTATATATTATTGGAGGCAGGAGAATGTATGGGCTCCTGTCAGGTATATATTATTGGAGGCAGGAGAATGTATGGGCTCCTGTTAGGTATATATTATTGGAGGCAGCAGAATATATGGGCTCCTGTCAGGTATATATTATAGGAGGCAGCAGAATGTATGGGCTCCTGTCAGGTATATATTATTGGAGGTAGGAGAATGTATGGGCTCCTGTCAGGTATATATTATTGGAGGCAGCAGAATGTATGGGCTCCTGTCAGGTATATATTATTGGAGGCAGCAGAATGTATGGGCTCCTGTCAGGTATATATTATTGGAGGCAGGAGAATGTATGGACTCCTGTCAGGTATATATTATTGGAGGTAGGAGAATGTATGGACTCCTGTCAGGTATATATTATTGGAGGAAGGAGAATGTATGGGCTCCTGTCAGGTATATATTATTGAAGGCAGCAGAATGTATGGGCTCCTGTCAGGTATATATTATTGGAGGCAGGAGAATGTATGGGCTCCTGTCAGGTATATATTATTGGAGGCAGGAGAATGTATGGGCTCCTGTCAGGTATATATTATTGGAGGCAGCAGAATATATGGGCTCCTGTCAGGTATATATTATTGGAGGCAGCAGAATGTATGGGCTCCTGTCAGGTATATATTATTGGAGGCAGGAGAATGTATGGGCTCCTGTCAGGTATATATTATTGGAGGCAGCAGAATGTATGGGCTCCTGTCAGGTATATATTATTGGAGGCAGGAGAATGTAT
The DNA here is from genome assembly GCF_046119375.1 of Phyllobates terribilis. Taxonomy (NCBI): domain Eukaryota; kingdom Metazoa; phylum Chordata; class Amphibia; order Anura; family Dendrobatidae; genus Phyllobates; species Phyllobates terribilis. The sequence continues at coordinate 206,237,250 of NW_027362768.1, read as the reverse complement.
GGGCTCCTGTCAGGTATATATTATTGGAGGCAGGAGAATGTATGGGCTCCTGTCAGGTATATATTATTGGAGGCAGGAGAATGTATGGGCTCCTGTCAGGTATATATTATTGGAGGCAGCAGAATGTATGGGCTCCTGTCAGGTATATATTATTGGAGGTTGGAGAATGTATGGGGTCCTGTCAGGTATATATTATTGGAGGCTGGAGAATGTATGGGCTCCTGTCAGGTATATATTATTGGAGGCAGGAGTATGTATGGGCTCCTGTCAGGTATATATTATTGGAGGCTGGAGAATGTATGGGCTCCTGTCAGGTATATATTATTGGAGGCTGGAGAATGTATGGGCTCCTGTCAGGTATATATTATTGGAGGCAGGAGAATGTATGGGCTCCTGTCAGGTATATATTATTGGAGGCAGGAGAATGTATGGGCTCCTGTCAGTTATATATTATTGGAGGTAGGAGAATGTATGGGCTCCTGTCAGGTATATATTATTGGAGGTAGGAGAATGTATGGGCTCCTGTCAGGTATATATTATTGGAGGTAGGAGAATGTATGGGCTCCTGTCAGGTATATATTATTGGAGGCAGGATAATGTATGGGCTCCTGTCAGGTATATATTATTGGAGGCAGCAGAATGTATGGGCTCCTGTCAGGTATATATTATTGGAGGCAGGAGAATGTATGGGCTCCTGTCAGGTATATATTATTGGAGGCAGGAGAATGTATGGGCTCCTGTCAGGTATATATTATTGGAGGCAGGAGAATGTATGGGCTCCTGTCAGGTATATATTATTGGAGGCTGGAGAATGTATGGGCTCCTGTCAGGTATATATTATTGGAGGCAGCAGAATCTATGGGCTCCTGTCAGGTATATATTATTGGAGGCAGCAGAATCTATGGGCTCCTGTCAGGTATATATTATTGGAGACAGGAGAATGTATGGGCTCCTTTCAGGTATATATTATTGGAGACAGGAGAATGTATGGGCTCCTGTCAGGTATATATTATTGGAGGCAGCAGAATGTATGGGCTCCTGTCAGGTATATATTATGGGAGGCAGGAGAATGTATGGGCTCCTGTCAGGTATATATTATTGGAGGCTGGAGAATGTATGGGCTCCTGTCAGGTATATATTATTGGAGGCAGCAGAATGTATGGGCTCCTGTCAGGTATATATTATTGGAGGCAGCAGAATCTATGGGCTCCTGTCAGGTATATATTATTGGAGGCAGCAGAATGTATGGGCTCCTGTCAGGTATATATTATTGGAGGCAGCAGAAATATGGGCTCCTGTCAGGTATATATTATTGGAGGCAGGAGAATGTATGGGCTCCTGTCAGGTATATATTATTGGAGGCAGAAGAATGTATGGGCTCCTGTCAGGTATATATTATTGGAGGCAGCAGAATGTATGGGCTCCTGTCAGGTATATATTATTGGAGGCAGGAGAATGTATGGGCTCCTGTCAGGTATATATTATTGGAGGCAGGAGAATCTATGGGCTCCTGTCAGGTATATATTATTGGAGGCAGGAGAATGTATGTGCTCCTGTCAGGTATATATTATTGGAGGCAGCAGAATGTATGGACTCCTGTCAGGTATATATTATTGGAGGCAGTAGAATGTATGGGCTCCTGTCAGGTATATATTATTGGAGGCAGCAGAATGTATGGGCTCCTGTCAGGTATATATTATTGGAGGCAGGAGAATGTATGTGCTCCTGTCAGGTATATATTATTGGAGGCAGGAGAATGTATGGGCTCCTGTCAGGTATATATTATTGGAGGCAGGAGAATGTATGGGCTCCTGTCAGGTATATATTATTGGAGGCAGGAGAATGTATGGGCTCCTGTCAGGTATATATTATTGGAGGCAGCAGAATGTATGGGCTCCTGTCAGGTATATATTATTGGAGGCAGGAGAATGTATGGGCTCCTGTCAGGTATATATTATTGGAGGCAGGAGAATGTATGGGCTCCTGTCAGGTATATATTATTGGAGGCAGGAGAATGTATGGGCTCCTGTCAGGTATATATTATTGGAGGCAGCAGAATGTATGTGCTCCTGTCAGGTATATATTATTGGAGGCAGGAGAATGTATGGGCTCCTGTCAGGTATATATTATTGGAGGCAGGAGAATGTATGGGCTCCTGTCAGGTATATATTATTGGAGGCAGGAGAATGTATGTGCTCCTGTCAGGTATATATTATTGGAGGCAGGAGAATGTATGGACTCCTGTCAGATATATATTATTGGAGGCAGGAGAATGTATGGGCTCCTGTCAGGTATATATTATTGGAGGCAGCAGAATGTATGGGCTCCTGTCAGGTATATATTATTGGAGGCAGTAGAATGTATGGGCTCCTGTCAGGTATATATTATTGGAGGCAGCAGAATGTATGGGCTCCTGTCAGGTATATATTATTGGAGGCAGCAGAATGTATGGGCTCCTGTCAGGTATATATTATTGGAGGCAGGAGAATGTATGGGCTCCTGTCAGGTATATATTATTGGAGGCAGGAGAATGTATGGGCTCCTGTCAGGTATATATTATTGGAGGCAGGAGAATGTATGTGCTCCTGTCAGGTATATATTATTGGAGGCTGGAGAATATATGGGCTCCTGTCAGGTATATATTATTGGAGGTTGGAGAATGTATGGGCTCGTGTCAGGTATATATTATTGGAGGCTGGAGAATGTATGGGCTCCTGTCAGGTATATATTATTGGAGGCAGGAGAATGTATGGGCTCCTGTCAGGTATATATTATTGGAGGCAGCAGAATGTATGGGCTCCTGTCAGGTATATATTATTGGAGGCAGGAGAATGTATGGGCTCCTGTCAGGTATATATTATTGGAGGCAGGAGAATCTATGGGCTCCTGTCAGGTATATATTATTGGAGGCAGGAGAATGTATGTGCTCCTGTCAGGTATATATTATTGGAGGCAGGAGAATGTATGGCCTCCTGTCAGGTATATATTATTGGAGGCAGTAGAATGTATGGGCTCCTGTCAGGTATATATTATTGGAGGCAGCAGAATGTATGGGCTCCTGTCAGGTATATATTATTGGAGGCAGGAGAATGTATGTGCTCCTGTCAGGTATATATTATTGGAGGCAGGAGAATGTATGGGCTCCTGTCAGGTATATATTATTGGAGGCAGGAGAATGTATGGGCTCCTGTCAGGTATATATTATTGGAGGCAGGAGAATGTATGGGCTCCTGTCAGGTATATATTATTGGAGGCAGCAGAATGTATGGGCTCCTGTCAGGTATATATTATTGGAGGCAGGAGAATGTATGGGCTCCTGTCAGGTATATATTATTGGAGGCAGGAGAATGTATGGGCTCCTGTCAGGTATATATTATTGGAGGCAGGAGAATGTATGGGCTCCTGCCAGGTATATATTATTGGAGGCAGCAGAATGTATGGGCTCCTGTCAGGTATATATTATTGGAGGCAGGAGAATGTATGGGCTCCTGTCAGGTATATATTATTGGAGGCAGGAGAATGTATGGGCTCCTGTCAGGTATATATTATTGGAGGCAGGAGAATGTATGTGCTCCTGTCAGGTATATATTATTGGAGGCAGGAGAATGTATGGACTCCTGTCAGGTATATATTATTGGAGGCAGGAGAATGTATGGGCTCCTGTCAGGTATATATTATTGGAGGCAGCAGAATGTATGGGCTCCTGTCAGGTATATATTATTGGAGGCAGGAGAATGTATGGGCTCCTGTCAGGTATATATTATTGGAGGCAGCAGAATGTATGGGCTCCTGTCAGGTATATATTATTGGAGGCAGCAGAATGTATGGGCTCCTGTCAGGTATATATTATTGGAGGCAGGAGAATGTATGGGCTCCTGTCAGGTATATATTATTGGAGGCAGGAGAATGTATGGGCTCCTGTCAGGTATATATTATTGGAGGCAGCAGAATGTATGGGATCCTGTCAGGTATATATTATTGGAGGCAGGAGAATGTATGGGCTCCTGTCAGGTATATATTATTGGAGGCAGGAGAATGTATGGGCTCCTGTCAGGTATATATTATTGGAGGCAGGAGAATGTATGGGCTCCTGTCAGGTATATATTATTGGAGGCAGCAGAATGTATGGGCTCCTGTCAGGTATATATTATTGGAGGCAGGAGAATGTATGGGCTCCTGTCAGGTATATATTATTGGAGGCAGGAGAATGTATGGGCTCCTGTCAGGTATATATTATTGGAGGCAGGAGAATGTATGTGCTCCTGTCAGGTATATATTATTGGAGGCAGGAGAATGTATGGGCTCCTGTCAGGTATATATTATTGGAGGCAGCAGAATGTATGGGCTCCTGTCAGGTATATATTATTGGAGGCAGGAGAATGTAAGGGCTCCTGTCAGGTATTTATTATTGGAGGCAGCAGAATGTATGGGCTCCTGTCAGGTATATATTATTGGAGGCAGGAGAATGTATGGGCTCCTGTCAGGTATATATTATTGGAGGCAGGAGAATGTATGGGCTCCTGTCAGGTATATATTATTGGAGGCTGGAGAATATATGGTCTCCTGTCAGGTATATATTATTGGAGGTTGGAGAATGTATGGGCTCCTGTCAGGTATATATTATTGGAGGCTGGAGAATGTATGGGTTCCTGTCAGGTATATATTATTGGAGGCAGGAGAATGTATGGGCTCCTGTCAGGTATATATTATTGGAGGCTGGAGAATGTATGGGCTCCTGTCAGGTATATATTAATGGAGGCTGGAGAATGTATGGGCTCCTGTCAGGTATATATTATTGGAGGCAGGAGAATGTATGGGCTCCTGTCAGGTATATATTATTGGAGGCAGGAGAATGTATGGGCTCCTCTCAGGTATATATTATTGGAGGTAGGAGAATGTATGGGCTCCTGTCAGGTATATATTATTGAAGGTAGGAGAATGTATGGGCTCCTGTCATATATATATTATTGGAGGCAGCAGAATGTATGGGCTCCTGTCAGGTATATATTATTGGAGGCAGGAGAATGTATGGGCTCCTGTCAAGTATATATTATTGGAGGCAGCAGAGTGTATGGGCTCCTGTCAGGTATATATTATTGGAGGCAGCAGAATGTATGGGCTCCTGTCAGGTATATATTATTGGAGGCAGGAGAATGTATGGGCTCCTGTCAGGTATATATTATTGGAGGCAGGAGAATGTATGGGCTCCTGTCAGGTATATATTATTGGAGGCTGGAGAATGTATGGGCTCCTGTCAGGTATATATTATTGGAGGCAGGAGAATCTATGGGCTCCTGTCAGGTATATATTATTGGAGGCTGGAGAATGTGTGGGCTCCTGTCAGGTATATATTATTGGAGGCAGGAGAATGTATGGGCTCCTGTCAGGTATATATTATTGGAGGCAGGAGAATGTATGGGCTCCTGTCAGGTATATATTATTGGAGGTAGGAGAATGTATGGGCTCCTGTCAGGTATATATTATTGGAGGTAGGAGAATGTATGGGCTACTGTCATATATATATTATTGGAGGCAGCAGAATGTATGGGCTCCTGTCAGGTATATATTATTGGAGGCAGGAGAATGTATGGGCTCCTGTCACGTATATATTATTGGAGGCAGCAGAATGTATGGGCTCCTGTCAGGTATATATTATTGGAGGCAGGAGAATGTATGGGCTCCTGTCAGGTATATATTATTGGAGGCAGGAGAATGTATGGGCTCCTGTCAGGTATATATTATTGGAGGCAGGAGAATGTATGGGCTCCTGTCAGGTATATATTATTGGAGGCAGGAGAATGTATGGGCTCCTGTCAGGTATATATTATTGGAGGCTGGAGAATGTATGGGCTCCTGTCAGGTATATATTATTGGAGGCAGGAGAATCTATGGGCTCCTGTCAGGTATATATTATTGGAGGCTGGAGAATGTGTGGGCTCCTGTCAGGTATATATTATTGGAGGCAGGAGAATGTATGGGCTCCTGTCAGGTATATATTATTGGAGGCAGGAGAATGTATGGGCTCCTGTCAGGTATATATTATTGGAGGTAGGAGAATGTATGGGCTCCTGTCAGGTATATATTATTGGAGGTAGGAGAATGTATGGGCTACTGTCATATATATATTATTGGAGGCAGCAGAATGTATATGCTCCTGTCAGGTATATATTATTGGAGGCAGGAGAATGTATGGGCTCCTGTCAGGTATATATTATTGGAGGCAGCAGAATGTATGGGCTCCTGTCAGGTATATATTATTGGAGGCAGGAGAATGTATGGGCTCCTGTCAGGTATATATTATTGGAGGCAGGAGAATGTATGGGCTCCTGTCAGGTATATATTATTGGAGGCAGGAGAATGTATGGGCTCCTGTCAGGTATATATTATTGGAGGCTGGAGAATGTATGGGCTCCTGTCAGGTATATATTATTGGAGGCTGGAGAATCTATGGGCTCCTGTCAGGTATATATTATTGGAGGCTGGAGAATGTATGGGCTCCTGTCAGGTATATATTATTGGAGGCAGGAGAATGTATGGGCTCCTGTCAGGTATATATTATGGGAGGCAGGAGAATGTATGGGCTCCTGTCAGGTATATATTATTGGAGGCAGCAGAATCTATGGGCTCCTGTCAGGTATATATTATTGGAGGCAGCAGAATCTATGGGCTCCTGTCAGGTATATATTATTGGAGGCAGCAGAATCTATGGGCTCCTGTCAGGTATATATTATAGGAGGCAGCAGAATCTATGGGCTCCTGTCAGGTATATATTATTGGAGACAGGAGAATGTATGGGCTCCTGTCAGGTATATATTATTGGAGGCAGCAGAATCTATGGGCTCCTGTCAGGTATATATTATTGGAGGCAGGAGAATGTATGGGCTCCTGTCAGGTATATATTATTGGAGGCAGGAGAATGTATGGGCTCCTGTCAGGTATATATTATTGGAGGCAGCAGAATGTATGGTCTCCTGTCAGGTATATATTATTGGAGGCAGGAGAATGTATGGGCTCCTGTCAGGTATATATTATTGGAGGCAGGAGAATGTATGGGCTCCTGTCAAGTATATATTATTGGAGGCAGGAGAATGTATGTGCTCCTGTCAGGTATATATTATTGGAGGCAGGAGAATCTATGGGCTCCTGTCAGGTGTATATTATTGGAGGCAGGAGAATCTATGGGCTCCTGTCAGGTATATATTATTGGAGGCAGGAGAATGTATGGGCTCCTATCAGGTATATATTATTGGAGGCAGTAGCGTCTATGGGCTCCTGTCAGGTATATATTATTGGAGGCAGGAGAATGTATGGGCTCCTGTCAGGTATATATTATTGGAGGCAGGAGAATGTATGGGCTCCTGTCAGGTATATATTATTGGAGGCAGCAGAGTGTATGGCCTCCTGTCAGGTATATATTATTGGAGGCTGGAGAATGTATGGGCTCCTGTCAGGTATATATTATTGGAGGCAGCAGAATGTATGGGCTCCTGTCAGGTATATATTATTGGAGGTAGCAGAATGTATGGGCTCCTGTCAGGTATATATTATTGGAGGCTGGAGAATGTATGGGCTCCTGTCAGGTATATATTATTGGAGGCAGCAGAGTGTATGGGCTCCTGTCAGGTATATATTATTGGAGGCTGGAGAATGTATGGGCTCCTGTCAGGTATATATTATTGGAGGCAGGAGAATCTATGGGCTCCTGTCAGGTATATATTATTGGAGGCAGGAGAATGTATGTGCTCCTGTCAGGTATATATTATTGGAGGCAGGAGAATGTATGGGCTCCTGTCAGGTATATATTATTGGAGGCAGGAGAATGTATGGGCTCCTGTCAGGTATATATTATTGGAGGCAGGAGAATGTATGGGCTCCTGTCAGGTATATATTATTGGAGGCAGCAGAATGTATGGGCTCCTGTCAGGTATATATTATTGGAGGCAGGAGAATGTATGGGCTCCTGTCAGGTATATATTATTGGAGGCAGGAGAATGTATGGGCTCCTGTCAGGTATATATTATTGGAGGCAGGAGAATGTATGGGCTCCTGTCAGGTATATATTATTGGAGGCAGCAGAATGTATGGGCTCCTGTCAGGTATATATTATTGGAGGCAGGAGAATGTATGGGCTCCTGTCAGGTATATATTATTGGAGGCAGGAGAATGTATGGGCTCCTGTCAGGTATATATTATTGGAGGCAGGAGAATGTATGGGCTCCTGTCAGGTATATATTATTGGAGGCAGCAGAATGTATGGGCTCCTGTCAGGTATATATTATTCGAGGCAGGAGAATGTATGGGCTCCTGTCAGGTATATATTTTTGGAGGCAGCAGAATGTATGGGCTCCTGTCAGGTATATATTATTGGAGGCAGGAGAATGTATGGGCTCCTGTCAGGTATATATTATTGGAGGCAGGAGAATGTATGGGCTCCTGTCAGGTATATATTATTGGAGGCTGGAGAATATATGGTCTCCTGTCAGGTATATATTATTGGAGGTTGGAGAATGTATGGGCTCCTGTCAGGTATATATTAATGGAGGCTGGAGAATGTATGGGCTCCTGTCAGGTATATATTATTGGAGGCAGGAGAATGTATGGGCTCCTGTCAGGTATATATTATTGGAGGCAGGAGAATGTATGGGCTCCTGTCAGGTATATATTATTGGAGGTAGGAGAATGTATGGGCTCCTGTCAGGTATATATTATTGGAGGTAGGAGAATGTATGGGCTCCTGTCAGGTATATATTATTGGAGGCAGGAGAATGTATGGGCTCCTGTCAGGTATATATTATTGGAGGCTGGAGAATGTATGGCTTCCTGTCAGGTATATATTATTGGAGGCAGGAGAATGTATGGGCTCCTGTCAGGTATATATTATTGGAGGCTGGAGAATGTATGGGCTCCTGTCAGGTATATATTAATGGAGGCTGGAGAATGTATGGGCTCCTGTCAGGTATATATTATTGGAGGCAGGAGAATGTATGGGCTCCTGTCAGGTATATATTATTGGAGGCAGGAGAATGTATGGGCTCCTGTCAGGTATATATTATTGGAGGTAGGAGAATGTATGGGCTCCTGTCAGGTATATATTATTGGAGGTAGGAGAATGTATGGGCTCCTGTCATATATATATTATTGGAGGCAGCAGAATGTATGGGCTCCTGTCAGGTATATATTATTGGAGGCAGGAGAATGTATGGGCTCCTGTCAGGTATATATTATTGGAGGCAGCAGAATGTATGGGCTCCTGTCAGGTATATATTATTGGAGGCAGCAGAATGTATGGGCTCCTGTCAGGTATATATTATTGGAGGCAGGAGAATGTATGGGCTCCTGTCAGGTATATATTATTGGAGGCAGGAGAATGTATGGGCTCCTGTCAGGTATATATTATTGGAGGCTGGAGAATGTATGGGCTCCTGTCAGGTATATATTATTGGAGGCAGGAGAATCTATGGGCTCCTGTCAGGTATATATTATTGGAGGCTGGAGAATGTATGGGCTCCTGTCAGGTATATATTATTGGAGGCAGGAGAATGTATGGGCTCCTGTCAGGTATATATTATTGGAGGCAGGAGAATGTATGGGCTCCTGTCAGGTATATATTATTGGAGGTAGGAGAATGTATGGGCTCCTGTCAGGTATATATTATTGGAGGTAGGAGAATGTATGGGCTCCTGTCATATATATATTATTGGAGGCAGCAGAATGTATGGGCTCCTGTCAGGTATATATTATTGGAGGCAGGAGAATGTATGGGCTCCTGTCAGGTATATATTATTGGAGGCAGCAGAATGTATGGGCTCCTGTCAGGTATATATTATTGGAGGCAGGAGAATGTATGGGCTCCTGTCAGGTATATATTATTGGAGGCAGGAGAATGTATGGGCTCCTGTCAGGTATATATTATTGGAGGCAGGAGAATGTATGGGCTCCTGTCAGGTATATATTATTGGAGGCTGGAGAATGTATGGGCTCCTGTCAGGTATATATTATTGGAGGCTGGAGAATCTATGGGCTCCTGTCAGGTATATATTATTGGAGGCTGGAGAATGTATGGGCTCCTGTCAGGTATATATTATTGGAGGCAGGAGAATGTATGGGCTCCTGTCAGGTATATATTATGGGAGGCAGGAGAATGTATGGGCTCCTGTCAGGTATATATAATTGGAGGCAGCAGAATCTATGGGCTCCTGTCAGGTATATATTATTGGAGGCAGCAGAATCTATAGGCTCCTGTCAGGTATATATTATTGGAGGCTGGAGAATGTATGGTGTCCTGTCAGGTAAATATTATTGGAGGCAGGAGAATGTATGGGCTCCTGTCAGGTATATATTATGGGAGGCAGGAGAATGTATGGGCTCCTGTCAGGTATATATTATTGGAGGCAGCAGAATCTATGGGCTCCTGTCAGGTATATATTATTGGAGGCAGCAGAATCTATGGGCTCCTGTCAGGTATATATTATTGGAGGCAGCAGAATCGATGGGCTCCTGTCAGGTATATATTATTGGAGGCAGCAGAATCTATGGGCTCCTGTCAGGTATATATTATTGGAGACAGGAGAATGTATGGGCTCCTGTCAGGTATATATTATTGGAGGCAGCAGAATCTATGGGCTCCTGTCAGGTATATATTATTGGAGGCAGGAGAATGTATGGGCTCCTGTCAGGTATATATTATTGGAGGCAGGAGAATGTATGGGCTCCTGTCAGGTATATATTATTGGAGGCAGCAGAATGTATGGGCTCCTGTCAGGTATATATTATTGGAGGCAGCAGAATATATGGGCTCCTGTCAGGTATATATTATTGGAGACAGGAGAATGTATGGGCTCCTGTCAGGTATATATTATTGGAGGCAGCAGAATCTATGGGCTCCTGTCAGGTATATATTATTGGAGGCAGGAGAATGTATGGGCTCCTGTCAGGTATATATTATTGGAGGCAGGAGAATGTATGGGCTCCTGTCAGGTATATATTATTGGAGGCAGCAGAATGTATGGTCTCCTGTCAGGTATATATTATTGGAGGCAGGAGAATGTATGGGCTCCTGTCAGGTATATATTATTGGAGGCAGGAGAATGTATGGGCTCCTGTCAAGTATATATTATTGGATGCAGGAGAATGTATGTGCTCCTGTCAGGTATATATTATTGGAGGCAGGAGAATCTATGGGCTCCTGTCAGGGGTATATTATTGGAGGCAGGAGAATCTATGGGCTCCTGTCAGGTATATATTATTGGAGGCAGGAGAATGTATGGGCTCCTGTCAGGTATATATTATTGGAGGCAGTAGAATCTATGGGCTCCTGTCAGGTATATATTATTGGAGGCAGGAGAATGTATGGGCTCCTGTCAGGTATATATTATTGGAGGCTGGAGAATGTATGGGCTCCTGTCAGGTATATATTATTGGAGGCAGCAGAATGTATGGGCTCCTGTCAGATATATATTATTGGAGGCAGCAGAATGTATGGGCTCCTGTCAGGTATATATTATTGGAGGCAGGAGAATGTATGGGCTCCTGTCAGGTATATATTATGGGAGGCAGGAGAATGTATGGGCTCCTGTCAGGTATATATAATTGGAGGCAGCAGAATCTATGGGCTCCTGTCAGGTATATATTATTGGAGGCAGCAGAATCTATAGGCTCCTGTCAGGTATATATTATTGGAGGCTGGAGAATGTATGGTCTCCTGTCAGGTAAATATTATTGGAGGCAGGAGAATGTATGGGCTCCTGTCAGGTATATATTATGGGAGGCAGGAGAATGTATGGGCTCCTGTCAGGTATATATTATTGGAGGCAGCAGAATCTATGGGCTCCTGTCAGGTATATATTATTGGAGGCAGCAGAATCTATGGGCTCCTGTCAGGTATATATTATTGGAGGCAGCAGAATCGATGGGCTCCTGTCAGGTATATATTATTGGAGGCAGCAGAATCTATGGGCTCCTGTCAGGTATATATTATTGGAGACAGGAGAATGTATGGGCTCCTGTCAGGTATATATTATTGGAGGCAGCAGAATCTATGGGCTCCTGTCAGGTATATATTATTGGAGGCAGGAGAATGTATGGGCTCCTGTCAGGTATATATTATTGGAGGCAGGAGAATGTATGGGCTCCTGTCAGGTATATATTATTGGAGGCAGCAGAATGTATGGGCTCCTGTCAGGTATATATTATTGGAGGCAGCAGAATATATGGGCTCCTGTCAGGTATATATTATTGGAGACAGGAGAATGTATGGGCTCCTGTCAGGTATATATTATTGGAGGCAGCAGAATCTATGGGCTCCTGTCAGGTATATATTATTGGAGGCAGGAGAATGTATGGGCTCCTGTCAGGTATATATTATTGGAGGCAGGAGAATGTATGGGCTCCTGTCAGGTATATATTATTGGAGGCAGCAGAATGTATGGTCTCCTGTCAGGTATATATTATTGGAGGCAGGAGAATGTATGGGCTCCTGTCAGGTATATATTATTGGAGGCAGGAGAATGTATGGGCTCCTGTCAGGTATATATTATTGGATGCAGGAGAATGTATGTGCTCCTGTCAGGTATATATTATTGGAGGCAGGAGAATCTATGGGCTCCTGTCAGGGGTATATTATTGGAGGCAGGAGAATCTATGGGCTCCTGTCAGGTATATATTATTGGAGGCAGGAGAATGTATGGGCTCCTGTCAGGTATATATTATTGGAGGCAGTAGAATCTATGGGCTCCTGTCAGGTATATATTATTGGAGGCAGGAGAATGTATGGGCTCCTGTCAGGTATATATTATTGGAGGCTGGAGAATGTATGGGCTCCTGTCAGGTATATATTATTGGAGGCAGCAGAATGTATGGGCTCCTGTCAGATATATATTATTGGAGGCAGCAGAATGTATGGGCTCCTGTCAGGTATATATTATTGGAGACTGGAGAATGTATGGGCTCCTGTCAGGTATATATTATTGGAGGCAGCAGAGTTTATGGGCTCCTGTCAGGTATATATTATTGGAGGCTGGAGAATGTATGGGCTCCTGTCAGGTATATATTATTGGAGGCTGGAGAATGTATGGGCTCCTGTCAGGTATATATTATTGGAGGCAGCAGAGTGTATGGCCTCCTGTCAGGTATATATTATTGGAGGCTGGAGAATGTATGGGCTCCTGTCAGGTATATATTATTGGAGGCAGCAGAATGTATGGGCTCCTGTCAGGTATATATTATTGGAGGTAGCAGAATGTATGGGCTCCTGTCAGGTATATATTATTGGAGGCTGGAGAATGTATGGGCTCCTGTCAGGTATATATTATTGGAGGCAGCAGAGTGTATGGGCTCCTGTCAGGTATATATTATTGGAGGCTGGAGAATGTATGGGCTCCTGTCAAGTATATATTATTGGAGGCAGCAGAATGTATGGGCTCCTGTCAGGTATATATTATTGGAGGCAGGAGAATGTATGGGCTCCTGTCAGGTATATATTATTGGAGGCAGGAGAATCTATGGGCTCCTGTCAGGTATATATTATTGGAGGCAGGAGAATGTATGTGCTCCTGTCAGGTATATATTATTGGAGGCAGGAGAATGTATGGACTCCTGTCAGGTATATATTATTGGAGGCAGTAGAATGTATGGGCTCCTGTCAGGTATATATTATTGGAGGCAGCAGAATGTATGGGCTCCTGTCAGGTATATATTATTGGAGGCAGGAGAATGTGTGTGCTCCTGTCAGGTATATATTATTGGAGGCAGGAGAATGTATGGGCTCCTGTCAGGTATATATTATTGGAGGCAGTAGAATGTATGGGCTCCTGTCAGGTATATATTATTGGAGGCAGGAGAATGTATGGGCTCCTGTCAGGTATATATTATTGGAGGCAGGAGAATGTATGGGCTCCTGTCAGGTATATATTATTGGAGGCAGGAGAATGTATGGGCTCCTGTCAGGTATATATTATTGGAGGCAGGAGAATGTATGGGCTCCTGTCAGGTATATATTATTGGAGGCAGGAGAATGTATGGGCTCCTGTCAGGTATATATTATTGGAGGCAGCAGAATGTATGGGCTCCTGTCAGGTATATATTATTGGAGGCAGGAGAATGTATGGGCTCCTGTCAGGTATATATTATTGGAGGCAGGAGAATGTATGGGCTCCTGTCAGGTATATATTATTGGAGGCAGGAGAATGTATGGGCTCCTGTCAGGTATATATTATTGGAGGCAGGAGAATGTATGGACTCCTGTCAGGTATATATTATTGGAGGCAGGAGAATGTATGGGCTCCTGTCAGGTATATATTATTGGAGGCAGCAGAATGTATGGGCTCCTGTCAGGTATATATTATTGGAGGCAGGAGAATGTATGGGCTCCTGTCAGGTATATATTATTGGAGGCAGCAGAATGTATGGTCTCCTGTCAGGTATATATTATTGGAGGCAGCAGAATGTATGCGCTCCTGTCAGGTATATATTATTCGAGGCAGGAGAATGTATGGGCTTCTGTCAGGTATATATTATTGGAGGCAGGAGAATGTATGGGCTCCTGTCAGGTATATATTATTGGAGGCAGGAGAATGTATGGGCTCCTGTCAGGTATATATTATTGGAGGCTGGAGAATATATGGGCTCCTGTCAGATATATATTATTGGAGGTTGGAGAATGTATGGGCTCCTGTCAGGTATATATTATTGGAGGCTGGAGAATGTATGGGCTCCTGTCAGGTATATATTATTGGAGGCAGGAGAATGTATGGGCTCCTGTCAGGTATATATTATTGGAGGCTGGAGAATGTATGGGCTCCTGTCAGGTATACATTATTGGAGGCTGGAGAATGTATGGGCTCCTGTCAGGTATATATTATTGGAGGCAGGAGAATGTATGGGCTCCTGTCAGGTATATATTATTGGAGGCAGGAGAATGTATGGGCTCCTGTCAGGTATATATTATTGGAGGCAGGAGAATGTATGGGCTCCTGTCAGGTATATATTATTGGAGGTAGGAGAATGTATGGGCTCCTGTCAGGTATATATTATTGGAGGTAGGAGAATGTATGGGCTCCTGTCATATATATATTATTGGAGGCAGCAGAATGTATGGGCTCCTGTCAGGTATATATTATTTGAGGCAGGAGAATGTATGGGCTCCTGTCAGGTATATATTATTGGAGGCAGGAGAATGTATGGGCTCCTGTCAGGTATATATTATTGGAGGCAGCAAAATGTATGGGCTCCTGTCAGGTATATATTATTGGAGGCAGGAGAATGTATGGGCTCCTGTCAGGTATATATTATTGGAGGCAGGAGAATGTATGGGCTCCTGTCAGGTATATATTATTAGAGGCAGGAGAATGTATGGGCTCCTGTCAGGTATATATTATTGGAGGCAGCAGAATGTATGGGCTCCTGTCAGGTATATATTATTGGAGGTAGGAGAATGTATCGGCTCCTGTCAGGTATATTATTATTGGAGGCAGGAGAATGTATGGGCTCCTGTCAGGTATATATTATTGGAGGCAGGAGAATGTATGTGCTCCTGTCAGGTATATATTATTGGAGGCAGGAGAATGTATGGACTCCTGTCAGGTATATATTATTGGAGGCAGGAGAATGTATGGGCTCCTGTCAGGTATATATTATTGGAGGCAGCAGAATGTATGGGCTCCTGTCAGCTATATATTATTGGAGGCAGGAGAATGTATGGGCTCCTGTCAGGTATATATTATTGGAGGCAGCAGAATGTATGGGCTCCTGTCAGGTATATATTATTGGAGGCAGGAGAATGTATGGGCTCCTGTCAGGTATATATTATTGGAGGCAGGAGAATGTATGGGCTCCTGTCAGGTATATATTATTGGAGGCTGGAGAATATATGGTCTCCTGTCAGGTATATATTATTGGAGGTTGGAGAATGTATGGGCTCCTGTCAGGTATATATTATTGGAGGCTGGAGAATGTATGGGTTCCTGTCAGGTATATATTATTGGAGGCAGGAAAATGTATGGGCTCCTGTCAGGTATATATTATTGGAGGCTGGAGAATGTATGGGCTCCTGTCAGGTATATATTATTGGAGGCTGGAGAATGTATGGGCTCCTGTCAGTTATATATTATTGGAGGCAGGAGAATGTATGGGCTCCTGTCAGGTATATATTATTGGAGGCAGGAGAATGTATGGGCTCCTGTCAGGTATATATTATTGGAGGTAGGAGAATGTATGGGCTCCTGTCAGGTATATATTATTGGAGGTAGGAGAATGTATGGGCTCCTGTCATATATATATTATTGGAGGCAGCAGAATGTAAGGGCTCCTGTCAGGTATATATTATTGGAGGCAGGAGAATGTATGGGCTCCTGTCAGGTATATATTATTGGAGGCAGGAGAATGTATGGGCTCCTGTCAGGTATATATTATTGGAGGCAGCAGAATGTATGGGCTCCTGTCAGGTATATATTATTGGAGGCAGGAGAATGTATGGGCTCCTGTCAGGTATATATTATTGGAGGCAGGAGAATGTATGGGCTCCTGTCAGGTATATATTATTGGAGGCAGGAGAATGTATGGGCTCCTGTCAGGTATATATTATTGGAGGCTGGAGAATGTATGGGCTCCTGTCAGGTATATATTATTGGAGGCAGGAGAATCTATGGGCTCCTGTCAGGTATATATTATTGGAGGCTGGAGAATCTATGGGCTCCTGTCAGGTATATATTATTGGAGGCAGGAGAATGTATGGGCTCCTGTCAGGTATATATTATGGGAGGCAGGAGAATGTATGGGCTCCTGTCAGGTATATATTATTGGAGGCAGCAGAATCTATGGGCTCCTGTCAGGTATATATTATTGGAGGCAGCAGAATCTATGGGCTCCTGTCAGGTATATATTATTGGAGGCAGCAGAATCTATGGGCTCCTGTCAGGTATATATTATTGGAGGCAGCAGAATCTATGGGCTCCTGTCAGGTATATATTATTGGAGACAGGAGAATGTATGGGCTCCTGTCAGGTATATATTATTGGAGGCAGCAGAATCTATGGGCTCCTGTCAGGTATATCTTATTGGAGGCAGGAGAATGTATGGGCTCCTGTCAGGTATATATTATTGGAGGCAGGAGAATGTATGGGCTCCTGTCAGGTATATATTATTGGAGGCAGCAGAATGTATGGGCTCCTGTCAGGTATATATTATTGGAGACAGGAGAATGTATGGGCTCCTGTCAGGTATATATTATTGGAGGCAGCAGAATCTATGGGCTCCTGTCAGGTATATATTATTGGAGGCAGGAGAATATATGGGCTCCTGTCAGGTATATATTATTGGAGGCAGGAGAATGTATGGGCTCCTGTCAGGTATATATTATTGGAGGCAGCAGAATGTATGGTCTCCTGTCAGGTATATATTATTGGAGGCAGGAGAATGTATGGGCTCCTGTCAGGTATATATTATTGGAGGCAGGAGAATGTATGGGCTCCTGTCAGGTATATATTATTGGAGGCAGGAGAATGTATGTGCTCCTGTGAGGTATATATTATTGGAGGCAGGAGAATCTATGGGCTCCTGTCAGGTGTATATTATTGGAGGCAGGAGAATCTATGGGCTCCTGTCAGGTATATATTATTGGAGGCAGGAGAATGTATGGGCTCCTTTAAGGTATATATTATTGGAGGCAGTAGAATCTATGGGCTCCTGTCAGGTATATATTATTGGAGGCAGGAGAATGTATGGGCTCCTGTCAGGTATATATTATTGGAGGCAGGAGAATGTATGGGCTCCTGTCAGGTATATATTATTGGAGGCAGCAGAATGTATGGGCTCCTGTCAGATATATATTATTGGAGGCAGCAGAATGTATGGGCTCCTGTCAGGTATATATTATTGGAGGCTGGAGCATGTATGGGCTCCTGTCAGGTATATATTATTGGAGGCAGCAGAAAGTATGGGCTCCTGTCAGGTATATATTATTGGAGGCTGGAGAATGTATGGGCTCCTGTCAGGTATATATTATTGGAGGCTGTAGAATGTATGGGCTCCTGTCAGGTATATATTATTGGAGGCAGCAGAGTGTATGGCCTCCTGTCAGGTATATATTATTGGAGGCTGGAGAATGTATGGGCTCCTGTCAGGTATATATTATTGGAGGCAGCAGAATGTATGGGCTCCTGTCAGGTATATATTATTGGAGGTAGCAGAATGTATGGGCTCCTGTCAGGTATATATTATTGGAGGTTGGAGAATGTATGGGCTCCTGTCAGGTATATATTATTGGAGGCTGGAGAATGTATGGGTTCCTGTCAGGTTTATATTATTGGAGGCAGGAGAATGTATGGGCTCCTGTCAGGTATATATTATTGGAGGCAGGAGAATGTATGGGCTCCTGTCAGGTATATATTATTGGAGGCAGGAGAATGTATGGGCTCCTGTCAGGTATATATTATTGGAGGCAGGAGAATGTATGGGCTCCTGTCAGGTATATATTATTGGAGGTAGGAGAATGTATGGGCTCCTGTCAGGTATATATTATTGGAGGTAGGAGAATGTATGGGCTCCTGTCATATATATATTATTGGAGGCAGCAGAATGTATGGGCTCCTGTCAGGTATATATTATTTGAGGCAGGAGAATGTATGGGCTCCTGTCAGGTATATATTATTGGAGGCAGGAGAATGTATGGGCTCCTGTCAGGTATATATTATTGGAGGCAGCAAAATGTATGGGCTCCTGTCAGGTATATATTATTGGAGGCAGGAGAATGTATGGGCTCCTGTCAGGTATATATTATTGGAGGCAGGAGAATGTATGGGCTCCTGTCAGGTATATATTATTAGAGGCAGGAGAATGTATGGGCTCCTGTCAGGTATATATTATTGGAGGCAGCAGAATGTATGGGCTCCTGTCAGGTATATATTATTGGAGGCAGGAGAATGTATCGGCTCCTGTCAGGTATATTATTATTGGAGGCAGGAGAATGTATGGGCTCCTGTCAGGTATATATTATTGGAGGCAGGAGAATGTATGTGCTCCTGTCAGGTATATATTATTGGAGGCAGGAGAATGTATGGACTCCTGTCAGGTATATATTATTGGAGGCAGGAGAATGTATGGGCTCCTGTCAGGTATATATTATTGGAGGCAGCAGAATGTATGGGCTCCTGTCAGGTATATATTATTGGAGGCAGGAGAATGTATGGGCTCCTGTCAGGTATATATTATTGGAGGCAGCAGAATGTATGGGCTCCTGTCAGGTATATATTATTGGAGGCAGGAGAATGTATGGGCTCCTGTCAGGTATATATTATTGGAGGCAGGAGAATGTATGGGCTCCTGTCAGGTATATATTATTGGAGGCTGGAGAATATATGGTCTCCTGTCAGGTATATATTATTGGAGGTTGGAGAATGTATGGGCTCCTGTCAGGTATATATTATTGGAGGCTGGAGAATGTATGGGTTCCTGTCAGGTATATATTATTGGAGGCAGGAGAATGTATGGGCTCCTGTCAGTTATATATTATTGGAGGCTGGAGAATGTATGGGCTCCTGTCAGGTATATATTATTGGAGGCTGGAGAATGTATGGGCTCCTGTCAGTTATATATTATTGGAGGCAGGAGAATGTATGGGCTCCTGTCAGGTATATATTATTGGAGGCAGGAGAATGTATGGGCTCCTGTCAGGTATATATTATTGGAGGTAGGAGAATGTATGGGCTCCTGTCAGGTATATATTATTGGAGGTAGGAGAATGTATGGGCTCCTGTCATATATATATTATTGGAGGCAGCAGAATGTATGGGCTCCTGTCAGGTATATATTATTGGAGGCAGGAGAATGTATGGGCTCCTGTCAGGTATATATTATTGGAGGCAGGAGAATGTATGGGCTCCTGTCAGGTATATATTATTGGAGGCAGCAGAATGTATGGGCTCCTGTCAGGTATATATTATTGGAGGCAGGAGAATGTATGGGTTCCTGTCAGGTATATATTATTGGAGGCAGGAGAATGTATGGGCTCCTGTCAGGTATATATTATTGGAGGCAGGAGAATGTATGGGCTCCTGTCAGGTATATATTATTGGAGGCTGGAGAATGTATGGGCTCCTGTCAGGTATATATTATTGGAGGCAGGAGAATCTATGGGCTCCTGTCAGGTATATATTATTGGAGGCTGGAGAATGTATGGGCTCCTGTCAGGTATATATTATTGGAGGCAGGAGACTGTATGGGCTCCTGTCAGGTATATATTATGGGAGGCAGGAGAATGTATGGGCTCCTGTCAGGTATATATTATTGGAGGCAGCAGAATCTATGGGCTCCTGTCAGGTATATATTATTGGAGGCAGCAGAATCTATGGGCTTCTGTCAGGTATATATTATTGGAGGCTGGAGAATGTATGGTCTCCTGTCAGGTATATATTATTGGAGGCAGGAGAATGTATGGGCTCCTGTCAGGTATATATTATGGGAGGCAGGAGAATGTATGGGCTCCTGTCAGGTATATATTATTGGAGGCAGCAGAATCTATGGGCTCCTGTCAGGTATATATTATTGGAGGCAGCAGAATCTATGGGCTCCTGTCAGGTATATATTATTGGAGGCAGCAGAATCTATGGGCTCCTGTCAGGTATATATTATTGGAGGCAGCAGAATCTATGGGCTCCTGTCAGGTATATATTATTGGAGACAGGAGAATGTATGGGCTCCTGTCAGGTATATATTATTGGAGGCAGCAGAATCTATGGGCTCCTGTCAGGTATATCTTATTGGAGGCAGGAGAATGTATGGGCTCCTGTCAGGTATATATTATTGGAGGCAGGAGAATGTATGGGCTCCTGTCAGGTATATATTATTGGAGGCAGCAGAATGTATGGGCTCCTGTCAGGTATATATTATTGGAGGCAGCAGAATGTATGGGCTCCTGTCAGGTATATATTATTGGAGACAGGAGAATGTATGGGCTCCTGTCAGGTATATATTATTGGAGGCAGCAGAATCTATGGGCTCTTGTCAGGTATATATTATTGGAGGCAGGAGAATATATGGGCTCCTGTCAGGTATATATTATTGGAGGCAGGAGAATGTATGGGCTCCTGTCAGGTATATATTATTGGAGGCAGCAAAATGTATGGGCTCCTGTCAGGTATATATTATTGGAGGCAGGAGAATGTATGGGCTCCTGTCAGGTATATATTATTGGAGGCAGGAGAATGTATGGGCTCCTGTCAGGTATATATTATTAGAGGCAGGAGAATGTATGGGCTCCTGTCAGGTATATATTATTGGAGGCAGCAGAATGTATGGGCTCCTGTCAGGTATATATTATTGGAGGCAGGAGAATGTATCGGCTCCTGTCAGGTATATTATTATTGGAGGCAGGAGAATGTATGGGCTCCTGTCAGGTATATATTATTGGAGGCAGGAGAATGTATGTGCTCCTGTCAGGTATATATTATTGGAGGCAGGAGAATGTATGGACTCCTGTCAGGTATATATTATTGGAGGCAGGAGAATGTATGGGCTCCTGTCAGGTATATATTATTGGAGGCAGCAGAATGTATGGGCTCCTGTCAGGTATATATTATTGGAGGCAGGAGAATGTATGGGCTCCTGTCAGGTATATATTATTGGAGGCAGCAGAATGTATGGGCTCCTGTCAGGTATATATTTTTGGAGGCAGGAGAATGTATGGGCTCCTGTCAGGTATATATTATTGGAGGCAGGAGAATGCATGGGCACCTGTCAGGTATATATTATTGGAGGCTGGAGAATATATGGTCTCCTGTCAGGTATATATTATTGGAGGTTGGAGAATGTATGGGCTCCTGTCAGGTATATATTATTGGAGGCTGGAGAATGTATGGGTTCCTGTCAGGTATATATTATTGGAGGCAGGAGAATGTATGGGCTCCTGTCAGGTATATATTATTGGAGGCTGGAGAATGTATGGGCTCCTGTCAGGTATATATTATTGGAGGCTGGAGAATGTATGGGCTCCTGTCAGTTATATATTATTGGAGGCAGGAGAATGTATGGGCTCCTGTCAGGTATATATTATTGGAGGCAGGAGAATGTATGGGCTCCTGTCAGGTATATATTATTGGAGGTAGGAGAATGTATGGGCTCCTGTCAGGTATATATTATTGGAGGTAGGAGAATGTATGTGCTCCTGTCATATATATATTATTGGAGGCAGCAGAATGTATGGGCTCCTGTCAGGTATATATTATTGGAGGCAGGAGAATGTATGGGCTCCTGTCAGGTATATATTATTGGAGGCAGGAGAATGTATGGGCTCCTGTCAGGTATATATTATTGGAGGCAGCAGAATGTATGGGCTCCTGTCAGGTATATATTATTGGAGGCAGGAGAATGTATGGGTTCCTGTCAGGTATATATTATTGGAGGCAGGAGAATGTATGGGCTCCTGTCAGGTATATATTATTGGAGGCAGGAGAATGTATGGGCTCCTGTCAGGTATATATTATTGGAGGCTGGAGAATGTATGGGCTCCTGTCAGGTATATATTATTGGAGGCAGGAGAATCTATGGGCTCCTGTCAGGTATATATTATTGGAGGCTGGAGAATGTATGGGCTCCTGTCAGGTATATATTATTGGAGGCAGGAGACTGTATGGGCTCCTGTCAGGTATATATTATGGGAGGCAGGAGAATGTATGGGCTCCTGTCAGGTATATATTATTGGAGGCAGCAGAATCTATGGGCTCCTGTCAGGTATATATTATTGGAGGCAGCAGAATCTATGGGCTTCTGTCAGGTATATATTATTGGAGGCTGGAGAATGTATGGTCTCCTGTCAGGTATATATTATTGGAGGCAGGAGAATGTATGGGCTCCTGTCAGGTATATATTATGGGAGGCAGGAGAATGTATGGGCTCCTGTCAGGTATATATTATTGGAGGCAGCAGAATCTATGGGCTCCTGTCAGGTATATATTATTGGAGGCAGCAGAATCTATGGGCTCCTGTCAGGTATATATTATTGGAGGCAGCAGAATCTATGGGCTCCTGTCAGGTATATATTATTGGAGGCAGCAGAATCTATGGGCTCCTGTCAGGTATATATTATTGGAGACAGGAGAATGTATGGGCTCCTGTCAGGTATATATTATTGGAGGCAGCAGAATCTATGGGCTCCTGTCAGGTATATCTTATTGGAGGCAGGAGAATGTATGGGCTCCTGTCAGGTATATATTATTGGAGGCAGGAGAATGTATGGGCTCCTGTCAGGTATATATTATTGGAGGCAGCAGAATGTATGGGCTCCTGTCAGGTATATATTATTGGAGGCAGCAGAATGTATGGGCTCCTGTCAGGTATATATTATTGGAGACAGGAGAATGTATGGGCTCCTGTCAGGTATATATTATTGGAGGCAGCAGAATCTATGGGCTCTTGTCAGGTATATATTATTGGAGGCAGGAGAATATATGGGCTCCTGTCAGGTATATATTATTGGAGGCAGGAGAATGTATGGGCTCCTGTCAGGTATATATTATTGGAGGCAGCAGAATGTTTGGTCTCCTGTCAGGTATATATTATTGGAGGCAGGAGAATGTATGGGCTCCTGTCAGGTATATATTATTGGAGGCAGGAGAATGTATGGGCTCCTGTCAGGTATATATTATTGGAGGCAGGAGAATGTATGTGCTCCTGTCAGGTATATATTATTGGAGGCAGGAGAATCTATGGGCTCCTGTCAGGTGTATATTATTGGAGGCAGGAGAATCTATGGGCTCCTGTCAGGTATATATTATTGGAGGCAGGAGAATGTATGGGCTCTTGTCAGGTATATATTATTGGAGGCAGTAGAATCTATGGGCTCCTGTCAGGTATATATTATTGGAGGCAGGAGAATGTATGGGCTCCTGTCAGGTATATATTATTGGAGGCAGGAGAATGTATGGGCTCCTGTCAGGTATATATTATTGGAGGCAGCAGAAAGTATGGGCTCCTGTCAGATATATATTATTGGAGGCAGCAGAATGTATGGGCTCCTGTCAGGTATATATTATTGGAGGCTGGAGCATGTATGGGCTCCTGTCAGGTATATATTATTGGAGGCAGCAGAGTTTATGGGCTCCTGTCAGGTATATATTATTGGAGGCTGGAGAATGTATGGGCTCCTGTCAGGTATATATTATTGGAGGCTGGAGAATGTATGGGCTCCTGTCAGGTATATATTATTGGAGGCAGCAGAGTGTATGGCCTCCTGTCAGGTATATATTATTGGAGGCTGGAGAATGTATGGGCTCCTGTCAGGTATATATTATTGGAGGCAGCAGAATGTATGGGCTCCTGTCAGGTATATATTATTGGAGGTAGCAGAATGTATGGGCTCCTGTCAGGTATATATTATTGGAGGCTGGAGAATATATGGTCTCCTGTCAGGTATATATTATTGGAGGTTGGAGAATGTATGGGCTCCTGTCAGGTATATATTATTGGAGGCTGGAGAATGTATGGGTTCCTGTCAGGTATATATTATTGGAGGCAGGAGAATGTATGGGCTCCTGTCAGGTATATATTATTGGAGGCAGGAGAATGTATGGGCTCCTGTCAGGTATATATTATTGGAGGCAGGAGAATGTATGGGCTCCTGTCAGGTATATATTATTGGAGGCAGCAGAATGTATGGGCTCCTGTCAGGTATATATTATTGGAGGCAGCAGAATATATGGGCTCCTGTCAGGTATATATTATTGGAGACAGGAGAATGTATGGGCTCCTGTCAGGTATATATTATTGGAGGCAGCAGAATCTTTGGGCTCCTGTCAGGTATATATTATTGGAGGCAGCAGAATGTATGGGCTCCTGTCAGGTATATATTATTGGAGGCAGGAGAATGTATGGGCTCCTGTCAGGTATATATTATTGGAGGCAGGAGAATGTATGGGCTCCTGTCAGGTATATATTATTGGAGGCAGGAGAATGTATGGGCTCCTGTCAGGTATATATTATTGGAGGCTGGAGAATGTATGGGCTCCTGTCAGGTATATATTATTGGAGGCAGGAGAATCTATGGGCTCCTGTCAGGTATATATTATTGGAGGCTGGAGAATGTATGGGCTCCTGTCAGGTATATATTATTGGAGGCAGGAGAATGTATGGGCTCCTGTCAGGTATATATTATGGGAGGCAGGAGAATGTATGGGCTCCTGTCAGGTATATATTATTGGAGGCAGCAGAATCTATGGGCTCCTGTCAGGTATATATTATTGGAGGCAGCAGAATCTATGGGCTTCTGTCAGGTATATATTATTGGAGGCTGGAGAATGTATGGTCTCCTGTCAGGTATATATTATTGGAGGCAGGAGAATGTATGGGCTCCTGTCAGGTATATATTATGGGAGGCAGGAGAATGTATGGGCTCCTGTCAGGTATATATTATTGGAGGCAGCAGAATCTATGGGCTCCTGTCAGGTATATATTATTGGAGGCAGCAGAATCTATGGGCTCCTGTCAGGTATATATTATTGGAGGCAGCAGAATCTATGGGCTCCTGTCAGGTATATATTATTGGAGGCAGCAGAATCTATGGGCTCCTGTCAGGTATATATTATTGGAGACAGGAGAATGTATGGGCTCCTGTCAGGTATATATTATTGGAGGCAGCATAATCTATGGGCTCCTGTCAGGTATATCTTATTGGAGGCAGGAGAATGTATGGGCTCCTGTCAGGTATATATTATTGGAGGCAGGAGAATGTATGGGCTCCTGTCAGGTATATATTATTGGAGGCAGCAGAATGTATGGGCTCCTGTCAGGTATATATTATTGGAGGCAGCAGAATGTATGGGCTCCTGTCAGGTATATATTATTGGAGACAGGAGAATGTATGGGCTCCTGTCAGGTATATATTATTGGAGGCAGCAGAATCTATGGGCTCCTGTCAGGTATATATTATTGGAGGCAGGAGAATATATGGGCTCCTGTCAGGTATATATTATTGGAGGCAGGAGAATGTATGGGCTCCTGTCAGGTATATATTATTGGAGGCAGCAGAATGTATGGTCTCCTGTCAGGTATATATTATTGGAGGCAGGAGAATGTATGGGCTCCTGTCAGGTGTATATTATTGGAGGCAGGAGAATGTATGGGCTCCTGTCAGGTATATATTATTGGAGGCAGGAGAATGTATGTGCTCCTGTCAGGTATATATTATTGAAGGCAGGAGAATCTATGGGCTCCTGTCAGGTGTATATTATTGGAGGCAGGAGAATCTATGGGCTCCTGTCAGGTATATATTATTAGAGGCAGGAGAATGTATGGGCTCCTGTCAGGTATATATTATTGGAGGCAGTAGAATCTATGGGCTCCTGTCAGGTATATATTATTGGAGGCAGGAGAATGTATGGGCTCCTGTCAGGTATATATTATTGGAGGCAGGAGAATGTATGGGCTCCTGTCAGGTATATATTATTGGAGGCAGCAGAAAGTATGGGCTCCTGTCAGATATATATTATTGGAGGCAGCAGAATGTATGGGCTCCTGTCAGGTATATATTATTGGAGGCTGGAGCATGTATGGGCTCCTGTCAGGTATATATTATTGGAGGCAGCAGAGTTTATGGGCTCCTGTCAGGTATATATTATTGGAGGCTGGAGAATGTATGGACTCCTGTCAGGTATATATTATTGGAGGCTGGAGAATGTATGGGCTCCTGTCAGGTATATATTATTGGAGGCAGCAGAGTGTATGGCCTCCTGTCAGGTATATATTATTGGAGGCTGGAGAATGTATGGGCTCCTGTCAGGTATATATTATTGGAGGCAGCAGAATGTATGGGCTCCTGTCAGGTATATATTATTGGAGGTAGCAGAATGTATGGGCTCCTGTCAGGTATATATTATTGGAGGCTGGAGAATATATGGTCTCCTGTCAGGTATATATTATTGGAGGTTGGAGAATGTATGGGCTCCTGTCAGGTATATATTATTGGAGGCTGGAGAATGTATGGGTTCCTGTCAGGTATATATTATTGGAGGCAGGAGAATGTATGGGCTCCTGTCAGGTATATATTATTGGAGGCAGGAGAATGTATGGGCTCCTGTCAGGTATATATTATTGGAGGCAGGAGAATGTATGGGCTCCTGTCAGGTATATATTATTGTAGGCAGCAGAATGTATGGGCTCCTGTCAGGTATATATTATTGGAGGCAGCAGAATATATGGGCTCCTGTCAGGTATATATTATTGGAGACAGGAGAATGTATGGGCTCCTGTCAGGTATATATTATTGGAGGCAGCAGAATCTTTGGGCTCCTGTCAGGTATATATTATTGGAGGCAGGAGAATGTATGGGCTCCTGTCAGGTATATATTATTGGAGGCAGGAGAATGTATGGGCTCCTGTCAGGTATATATTATTGGAGGCAGCAGAATGTATGGGCTCCTGTCAGGTATATATTATTGGAGGCAGGAGAATGTATCGGCTCCTGTCAGGTATATTATTATTGGAGGCAGGAGAATGTATGGGCTCCTGTCAGGTATATATTATTGGAGGCAGGAGAATGTATGTGCTCCTGTCAGGTATATATTATTGGAGGCAGGAGAATGTATGGACTCCTGTCAGGTATATATTATTGGAGGCAGGAGAATGTATGGGCTCCTGTCAGGTATATATTATTGGAGGCAGCAGAATGTATGGGCTCCTGTCAGGTATATATTATTGGAGGCAGGAGAATGTATGGGCTCCTGTCAGGTATATATTATTGGAGGCAGCAGAATGTATGGGCTCCTGTCAGGTATATATTATTGGAGGCAGGAGAATGTATGGGCTCCTGTCAGGTATATATTATTGGAGGCAGGAGAATGCATGGGCACCTGTCAGGTATATATTATTGGAGGCTGGAGAATATATGGTCTCCTGTCAGGTATATATTATTGGAGGTTGGAGAATGTATGGGCTCCTGTCAGGTATATATTATTGGAGGCTGGAGAATGTATGGGTTCCTGTCAGGTATATATTATTGGAGGCAGGAGAATGTATGGGCTCCTGTCAGGTATATATTATTGGAGGCTGGAGAATGTATGGGCTCCTGTCAGGTATATATTATTGGAGGCTGGAGAATGTATGGGCTCCTGTCAGTTATATATTATTGGAGGCAGGAGAATGTATGGGCTCCTGTCAGGTATATATTATTGGAGGCAGGAGAATGTATGGGCTCCTGTCAGGTATATATTATTGGAGGTAGGAGAATGTATGGGCTCCTGTCAGGTATATATTATTGGAGGTAGGAGAATGTATGTGCTCCTGTCATATATATATTATTGGAGGCAGCAGAATGTATGGGCTCCTGTCAGGTATATATTATTGGAGGCAGGAGAATGTATGGGCTCCTGTCAGGTATATATTATTGGAGGCAGGAGAATGTATGGGCTCCTGTCAGGTATATATTATTGGAGGCAGCAGAATGTATGGGCTCCTGTCAGGTATATATTATTGGAGGCAGGAGAATGTATGGGTTCCTGTCAGGTATATATTATTGGAGGCAGGAGAATGTATGGGCTCCTGTCAGGTATATATTATTGGAGGCAGGAGAATGTATGGGCTCCTGTCAGGTATATATTATTGGAGGCTGGAGAATGTATGGGCTCCTGTCAGGTATATATTATTGGAGGCAGGAGAATCTATGGGCTCCTGTCAGGTATATATTATTGGAGGCTGGAGAATGTATGGGCTCCTGTCAGGTATATATTATTGGAGGCAGGAGACTGTATGGGCTCCTGTCAGGTATATATTATGGGAGGCAGGAGAATGTATGGGCTCCTGTCAGGTATATATTATTGGAGGCAGCAGAATCTATGGGCTCCTGTCAGGTATATATTATTGGAGGCAGCAGAATCTATGGGCTTCTGTCAGGTATATATTATTGGAGGCTGGAGAATGTATGGTCTCCTGTCAGGTATATATTATTGGAGGCAGGAGAATGTATGGGCTCCTGTCAGGTATATATTATGGGAGGCAGGAGAATGTATGGGCTCCTGTCAGGTATATATTATTGGAGGCAGCAGAATCTATGGGCTCCTGTCAGGTATATATTATTGGAGGCAGCAGAATCTATGGGCTCCTGTCAGGTATATATTATTGGAGGCAGCAGAATCTATGGGCTCCTGTCAGGTATATATTATTGGAGGCAGCAGAATCTATGGGCTCCTGTCAGGTATATATTATTGGAGACAGGAGAATGTATGGGCTCCTGTCAGGTATATATTATTGGAGGCAGCAGAATCTATGGGCTCCTGTCAGGTATATCTTATTGGAGGCAGGAGAATGTATGGGCTCCTGTCAGGTATATATTATTGGAGGCAGGAGAATGTATGGGCTCCTGTCAGGTATATATTATTGGAGGCAGCAGAATGTATGGGCTCCTGTCAGGTATATATTATTGGAGGCAGCAGAATGTATGGGCTCCTGTCAGGTATATATTATTGGAGACAGGAGAATGTATGGGCTCCTGTCAGGTATATATTATTGGAGGCAGCAGAATCTATGGGCTCTTGTCAGGTATATATTATTGGAGGCAGGAGAATATATGGGCTCCTGTCAGGTATATATTATTGGAGGCAGGAGAATGTATGGGCTCCTGTCAGGTATATATTATTGGAGGCAGCAGAATGTTTGGTCTCCTGTCAGGTATATATTATTGGAGGCAGGAGAATGTATGGGCTCCTGTCAGGTATATATTATTGGAGGCAGGAGAATGTATGGGCTCCTGTCAGGTATATATTATTGGAGGCAGGAGAATGTATGTGCTCCTGTCAGGTATATATTATTGGAGGCAGGAGAATCTATGGGCTCCTGTCAGGTGTATATTATTGGAGGCAGGAGAATCTATGGGCTCCTGTCAGGTATATATTATTGGAGGCAGGAGAATGTATGGGCTCTTGTCAGGTATATATTATTGGAGGCAGTAGAATCTATGGGCTCCTGTCAGGTATATATTATTGGAGGCAGGAGAATGTATGGGCTCCTGTCAGGTATATATTATTGGAGGCAGGAGAATGTATGGGCTCCTGTCAGGTATATATTATTGGAGGCAGCAGAAAGTATGGGCTCCTGTCAGATATATATTATTGGAGGCAGCAGAATGTATGGGCTCCTGTCAGGTATATATTATTGGAGGCTGGAGCATGTATGGGCTCCTGTCAGGTATATATTATTGGAGGCAGCAGAGTTTATGGGCTCCTGTCAGGTATATATTATTGGAGGCTGGAGAATGTATGGGCTCCTGTCAGGTATATATTATTGGAGGCTGGAGAATGTATGGGCTCCTGTCAGGTATATATTATTGGAGGCAGCAGAGTGTATGGCCTCCTGTCAGGTATATATTATTGGAGGCTGGAGAATGTATGGGCTCCTGTCAGGTATATATTATTGGAGGCAGCAGAATGTATGGGCTCCTGTCAGGTATATATTATTGGAGGTAGCAGAATGTATGGGCTCCTGTCAGGTATATATTATTGGAGGCTGGAGAATATATGGTCTCCTGTCAGGTATATATTATTGGAGGTTGGAGAATGTATGGGCTCCTGTCAGGTATATATTATTGGAGGCTGGAGAATGTATGGGTTCCTGTCAGGTATATATTATTGGAGGCAGGAGAATGTATGGGCTCCTGTCAGGTATATATTATTGGAGGCAGGAGAATGTATGGGCTCCTGTCAGGTATATATTATTGGAGGCAGGAGAATGTATGGGCTCCTGTCAGGTATATATTATTGGAGGCAGCAGAATGTATGGGCTCCTGTCAGGTATATATTATTGGAGGCAGCAGAATATATGGGCTCCTGTCAGGTATATATTATTGGAGACAGGAGAATGTATGGGCTCCTGTCAGGTATATATTATTGGAGGCAGCAGAATCTTTGGGCTCCTGTCAGGTATATATTATTGGAGGCAGCAGAATGTATGGGCTCCTGTCAGGTATATATTATTGGAGGCAGGAGAATGTATGGGCTCCTGTCAGGTATATATTATTGGAGGCAGGAGAATGTATGGGCTCCTGTCAGGTATATATTATTGGAGGCAGGAGAATGTATGGGCTCCTGTCAGGTATATATTATTGGAGGCTGGAGAATGTATGGGCTCCTGTCAGGTATATATTATTGGAGGCAGGAGAATCTATGGGCTCCTGTCAGGTATATATTATTGGAGGCTGGAGAATGTATGGGCTCCTGTCAGGTATATATTATTGGAGGCAGGAGAATGTATGGGCTCCTGTCAGGTATATATTATGGGAGGCAGGAGAATGTATGGGCTCCTGTCAGGTATATATTATTGGAGGCAGCAGAATCTATGGGCTCCTGTCAGGTATATATTATTGGAGGCAGCAGAATCTATGGGCTTCTGTCAGGTATATATTATTGGAGGCTGGAGAATGTATGGTCTCCTGTCAGGTATATATTATTGGAGGCAGGAGAATGTATGGGCTCCTGTCAGGTATATATTATGGGAGGCAGGAGAATGTATGGGCTCCTGTCAGGTATATATTATTGGAGGCAGCAGAATCTATGGGCTCCTGTCAGGTATATATTATTGGAGGCAGCAGAATCTATGGGCTCCTGTCAGGTATATATTATTGGAGGCAGCAGAATCTATGGGCTCCTGTCAGGTATATATTATTGGAGGCAGCAGAATCTATGGGCTCCTGTCAGGTATATATTATTGGAGACAGGAGAATGTATGGGCTCCTGTCAGGTATATATTATTGGAGGCAGCATAATCTATGGGCTCCTGTCAGGTATATCTTATTGGAGGCAGGAGAATGTATGGGCTCCTGTCAGGTATATATTATTGGAGGCAGGAGAATGTATGGGCTCCTGTCAGGTATATATTATTGGAGGCAGCAGAATGTATGGGCTCCTGTCAGGTATATATTATTGGAGGCAGCAGAATGTATGGGCTCCTGTCAGGTATATATTATTGGAGACAGGAGAATGTATGGGCTCCTGTCAGGTATATATTATTGGAGGCAGCAGAATCTATGGGCTCCTGTCAGGTATATATTATTGGAGGCAGGAGAATATATGGGCTCCTGTCAGGTATATATTATTGGAGGCAGGAGAATGTATGGGCTCCTGTCAGGTATATATTATTGGAGGCAGCAGAATGTATGGTCTCCTGTCAGGTATATATTATTGGAGGCAGGAGAATGTATGGGCTCCTGTCAGGTGTATATTATTGGAGGCAGGAGAATGTATGGGCTCCTGTCAGGTATATATTATTGGAGGCAGGAGAATGTATGTGCTCCTGTCAGGTATATATTATTGAAGGCAGGAGAATCTATGGGCTCCTGTCAGGTGTATATTATTGGAGGCAGGAGAATCTATGGGCTCCTGTCAGGTATATATTATTAGAGGCAGGAGAATGTATGGGCTCCTGTCAGGTATATATTATTGGAGGCAGTAGAATCTATGGGCTCCTGTCAGGTATATATTATTGGAGGCAGGAGAATGTATGGGCTCCTGTCAGGTATATATTATTGGAGGCAGGAGAATGTATGGGCTCCTGTCAGGTATATATTATTGGAGGCAGCAGAAAGTATGGGCTCCTGTCAGATATATATTATTGGAGGCAGCAGAATGTATGGGCTCCTGTCAGGTATATATTATTGGAGGCTGGAGCATGTATGGGCTCCTGTCAGGTATATATTATTGGAGGCAGCAGAGTTTATGGGCTCCTGTCAGGTATATATTATTGGAGGCTGGAGAATGTATGGACTCCTGTCAGGTATATATTATTGGAGGCTGGAGAATGTATGGGCTCCTGTCAGGTATATATTATTGGAGGCAGCAGAGTGTATGGCCTCCTGTCAGGTATATATTATTGGAGGCTGGAGAATGTATGGGCTCCTGTCAGGTATATATTATTGGAGGCAGCAGAATGTATGGGCTCCTGTCAGGTATATATTATTGGAGGTAGCAGAATGTATGGGCTCCTGTCAGGTATATATTATTGGAGGCTGGAGAATATATGGTCTCCTGTCAGGTATATATTATTGGAGGTTGGAGAATGTATGGGCTCCTGTCAGGTATATATTATTGGAGGCTGGAGAATGTATGGGTTCCTGTCAGGTATATATTATTGGAGGCAGGAGAATGTATGGGCTCCTGTCAGGTATATATTATTGGAGGCAGGAGAATGTATGGGCTCCTGTCAGGTATATATTATTGGAGGCAGGAGAATGTATGGGCTCCTGTCAGGTATATATTATTGTAGGCAGCAGAATGTATGGGCTCCTGTCAGGTATATATTATTGGAGGCAGCAGAATATATGGGCTCCTGTCAGGTATATATTATTGGAGACAGGAGAATGTATGGGCTCCTGTCAGGTATATATTATTGGAGGCAGCAGAATCTTTGGGCTCCTGTCAGGTATATATTATTGGAGGCAGGAGAATGTATGGGCTCCTGTCAGGTATATATTATTGGAGGCAGGAGAATGTATGGGCTCCTGTCAGGTATATATTATTGGAGGCAGCAGAATGTATGGTCTCCTGTCAGGTATATTTTATTGGAGGCAGGAGAATGTATGGGCTCCTGTCAGGTATATATTATTGGAGGCAGGAGAATGTATGGGCTCCTGTCAGGTATATATTATTGGAGGCAGGAGAATGTATGTGCTCCTGTCAGGTATATATTATTGGAGGCAGGAGAATCTATGGGCTCCTGTCAGGTGTATATTATTGGAGGCAGGAGAATCTATGGGCTCCTGTCAGGTATATATTATTGGAGGCAGGAGAATGTATGGGCTCCTGTCAGGTATATATTATTGGAGGCAGTAGAATCTATGGGCTCCTGTCAGGTATATATTATTGGAGGCAGGAGAATGTATGGGCTCCTGTCAGGTATATATTATTGGAGGCAGGAGAATGTATGGGCTCCTGTCAGGTATATATTATTGGAGGCAGCAGAATGTATGGGCTCCTGTCAGATATATATTATTGGAGGCAGCAAAATGTATGGGCTCCTGTCAGGTATATATTATTGGAGGCTGGAGAATGTATGGGCTCCTGTCAGGTATATATTATTGGAGGCAGCAGAGTTTATGGGCTCCTGTCAGGTATATATTATTGGAGGCTGGAGAATGTATGGGCTCCTGTCAGGTATATATTATTGGAGGCTGGAGAATGTATGGGCTCCTGTCAGGTATATATTATTGGAGGCAGCAGAGTGTATGGCCTCCTGTCAGGTATATATTATTGGAGGCTGGAGAATGTATGGGCTCCTGTCAGGTATATATTATTGGAGGCAGCAGAATGTATGGGCTCCTGTCAGGTATATATTATTGGAGGTAGCAGAATGTATGGACTCCTGTCAGGTATATATTATTGGAGGCTGGAGAATGTATGGGCTCCTGTCAGGTATATATTATTGGAGGCAGCAGAGTGTATGGGCTCCTGTCAGGTATATATTATTGGAGGCTGGAGAATGTATGGGCTCCTGTCAGGTATATATTATTGGAGGCAGCAGAATGTATGGGCTCCTGTCAGGTATACATTATTGGAGGCAGGAGAATGTATGGGCTCCTGTCAGGTATATATTATTGGAGGCTGGAGAATGTATGGGCTCCTGTCAGGTATATATTATTGGAGGCAGGAGAATGTATGGGCTCCTGTCAGGTATATATTATGGGAGGCAGGAGAATGTATGGGCTCCTGTCAGGTATATATTATTGGAGGCAGCAGAATCTATGGGCTCCTGTCAGGTATATATTATTGGAGGCAGCAGAATCTATGGGCTTCTGTCAGGTATATATTATTGGAGGCTGGAGAATGTATGGTCTCCTGTCAGGTATATATTATTGGAGGCAGGAGAATGTATGGGCTCCTGTCAGGTATATATTATGGGAGGCAGGAGATTGTATGGGCTCCTGTCAGGTATATATTATTGGAGGCAGCAGAATCTATGGGCTCCTGTCAGGTATATATTATTGGAAGCAGCAGAATCTATGGGCTCCTGTCAGGTATATATTATTGGAGGCAGCAGAATCTATGGGCTCCTGTCAGGTATATATTATTGAAGGCAGCAGAATCTATGGGCTCCTGTCAGGTATATATTATTGGAGACAGGAGAATGTATGGGCTCCTGTCAGGTATATATTATTGGAGGCAGCAGAATCTATGGGCTCCTGTCAGGTATATCTTATTGGAGGCAGGAGAATGTATGGGCTCCTGTCAGGTATATATTATTGGAGGCAGGAGAATGTATGGGCTCCTGTCAGGTATATATTATTGGAGGCAGCAGAATGTATGGGCTCCTGTCAGGTATATATTATTGGAGGCAGCAGAATGTATGGGCTCCTGTCAGGTATATATTATTGGAGACAGGAGAATGTATGGGCTCCTGTCAGGTATATATTATTGGAGGCAGCGGAATCTATGGGCTCCTGTCAGGTATATATTATTGGAGGCAGGAGAATATATGGGCTCCTGTCAGGTATATATTATTGGAGGCAGGAGAATGTATGGGCTCCTGTCAGGTATATATTATTGGAGGCAGCAGAATGTTTGGTCTCCTGTCAGGTATATATTATTGGAGGCAGGAGAATGTATGGGCTCCTGTCAGGTATATATTATTGGAGGCAGGAGAATGTATGGGCTCCTGTCAGGTATATATTATTGGAGGCAGGAGAATGTATGTGCTCCTGTCAGGTATATATTATTGGAGGCAGGAGAATCTATGGGCTCCTGTCAGGTGTATATTATTGGAGGCAGGAGAATCTATAGGCTCCTGTCAGGTATATATTATTGGAGGCAGGAGAATGTATGGGCTCCTGTCAGGTATATATTATTGGAGGCAGTAGAATCTATGGGCTCCTGTC
Organism: Phyllobates terribilis; assembly: GCF_046119375.1. NCBI lineage: Eukaryota > Metazoa > Chordata > Amphibia > Anura > Dendrobatidae > Phyllobates > Phyllobates terribilis. The sequence goes on along the minus strand of NW_027362768.1, from coordinate 206,201,417 downwards.
AGGTATATATTATTGGAGGCAGGAGAATGTATGGGCTCCTGTCAGGTATATATTATTGGAGGCAGGAGAATGTATGGGCTCCTGTCAGGTATATATTATTGGAGGCAGCAGAATGTATGGGCTCCTGTCAGATATATATTATTGGAGGCAGCAGAATGTATGGGCTCCTGTCAGGTATATATTATTGGAGGCTGGAGAATGTATGGGCTCCTGTCAGGTATATATTATTGGAGGCAGCAGAGTTTATGGGCTCCTGTCAGGTATATATTATTCGAGGCTGGAGAATGTATGGGCTCCTGTCAGGTATATATTATTGGAGGCTGGAGAATGTATGGGCTCCTGTCAGGTATATATTATTGGAGGCAGCAGAGTGTATGGCCTCCTGTCAGGTATATATTATTGGAGGCAGGAGAATGTATGGGCTCCTGTCAGGTATATATTATTGGAGGCAGCAGAATGTATGGGCTCCTGTCAGATATATATTATTGGAGGCAGCAGAATGTATGGGCTCCTGTCAGGTATATATTATTGGAGGCTGGAGAATGTATGGGCTCCTGTCAGGTATATATTATTGGAGGCAGCAGAGTTTATGGGCTCCTGTCAGGTATATATTATTGGAGGCTGGAGAATGTATGGGCTCCTGTCAGGTATATATTATTGGAGGCTGGAGAATGTATGGGCTCCTGTCAGGTATATATTATTGGAGGCAGCAGAGTGTATGGCCTCCTGTCAGGTATATATTATTGGAGGCTGGAGAATGTATGGGCTCCTGTCAGGTATATATTATTGGAGGCAGCAGAATGTATGGGCTCCTGTCAGGTATATATTATTGGAGGTAGCAGAATGTATGGGCTCCTGTCAGGTATATATTATTGGAGGCTGGAGAATGTATGGGCTCCTGTCAGGTATATATTATTGGAGGCAGCAGAGTGTATGGGCTCCTGTCAGGTATATATTATTGGAGGCTGGAGAATGTATGGGCTCCTGTCAGGTATATATTATTGGAGGCAGCAGAATGTATGGGCTCCTGTCAGGTATATATTATTGGAGGCAGGAGAATGTATGGGCTCCTGTCAGGTATATATTATTGGAGGCTGGAGAATGTATGGGCTCCTGTCAGGTATATATTATTGGAGGCAGGAGAATGTATGGGCTCCTGTCAGGTATATATTATGGGAGGCAGGAGAATGTATGGGCTCCTGTCAGGTATATATTATTGGAGGCAGCAGAATCTATGGGCTCCTGTCAGGTATATATTATTGGAGGCAGCAGAATCTATGGGCTTCTGTCAGGTATATATTATTGGAGGCTGGAGAATGTATGGTCTCCTGTCAGGTATATATTATTGGAGGCAGGAGAATGTATGGGCTCCTGTCAGGTATATATTATGGGAGGCAGGAGAATGTATGGGCTCCTGTCAGGTATATATTATTGGAGGCAGCAGAATCTATGGGCTCCTGTCAGGTATATATTATTGGAAGCAGCAGAATCTATGGGCTCCTGTCAGGTATATATTATTGGAGGCAGCAGAATCTATGGGCTCCTGTCAGGTATATATTATTGAAGGCAGCAGAATCTATGGGCTCCTGTCAGGTATATATTATTGGAGACAGGAGAATGTATGGGCTCCTGTCAGGTATATATTATTGGAGGCAGCAGAATCTATGGGCTCCTGTCAGGTATATCTTATTGGAGGCAGGAGAATGTATGGGCTCCTGTCAGGTATATATTATTGGAGGCAGGAGAATGTATGGGCTCCTGTCAGGTATATATTATTGGAGGCAGCAGAATGTATGGGCTCCTGTCAGGTATATATTATTGGAGGCAGCAGAATGTATGGGCTCCTGTCAGGTATATATTATTGGAGACAGGAGAATGTATGGGCTCCTGTCAGGTATATATTATTGGAGGCAGCGGAATCTATGGGCTCCTGTCAGGTATATATTATTGGAGGCAGGAGAATATATGGGCTCCTGTCAGGTATATATTATTGGAGGCAGGAGAATGTATGGGCTCCTGTCAGGTATATATTATTGGAGGCAGCAGAATGTTTGGTCTCCTGTCAGGTATATATTATTGGAGGCAGGAGAATGTATGGGCTCCTGTCAGGTATATATTATTGGAGGCAGGAGAATGTATGGGCTCCTGTCAGGTATATATTATTGGAGGCAGGAGAATGTATGTGCTCCTGTCAGGTATATATTATTGGAGGCAGGAGAATCTATGGGCTCCTATCAGGTGTATATTATTGGAGGCAGGAGAATCTATAGGCTCCTGTCAGGTATATATTATTGGAGGCAGGAGAATGTATGGGCTCCTGTCAGGTATATATTATTGGAGGCAGTAGAATCTATGGGCTCCTGTCAGGTATATATTATTGGAGGCAGGAGAATGTATGGGCTCCTGTCAGGTATATATTATTGGAGGCAGGAGAATGTATGGGCTCCTGTCAGGTATATATTATTGGAGGCAGCAGAATGTATGGGCTCCTGTCAGATATATATTATTGGAGGCAGCAGAATGTATGGGCTCCTGTCAGGTATATATTATTGGAGGCTGGAGAATGTATGGGCTCCTGTCAGGTATATATTATTGGAGGCAGCAGAGTTTATGGGCTCCTGTCAGGTATATATTATTCGAGGCTGGAGAATGTATGGGCTCCTGTCAGGTATATATTATTGGAGGCTGGAGAATGTATGGGCTCCTGTCAGGTATATATTATTGGAGGCAGCAGAGTGTATGGCCTCCTGTCAGGTATATATTATTGGAGGCTGGAGAATGTATGGGCTCCTGTCAGGTATATATTATTGGAGGCAGCAGAATGTATGGGCTCCTGTCAGGTATATATTATTGGAGGTAGCAGAATGTATGGGCTCCTGTCAGGTATATATTATTGGAGGCTGGAGAATATATGGTCTCCTGTCAGGTATATATTATTGGAGGTTGGAGAATGTATGGGCTCCTGTCAGGTATATATTATTGGAGGCAGGAGAATGTATGGGCTCCTGTCAGGTATATATTATTGGAGGCAGGAGAATGTATGGGCTCCTGTCAGGTATATATTATTGGAGGCAGGAGAATGTATGGGCTCCTGTCAGGTATATATTATTGGAGGCAGCAGAATGTATGGGCTCCTGTCAGGTATATATTATTGGAAGCAGCAGAATATATGGGCTCCTGTCAGGTATATATTATTGGAGACAGGAGAATGTATGGGCTCCTGTCAGGTATATATTATTGGAGGCAGCAGAATCTATGGGCTCCTGTCAGGTATATATTATTGGAGGCAGGAGAATGTATGGGCTCCTGTCAGGTATATATTATTGGAGGCAGGAGAATGTATGGGCTCCTGTCAGGTATATATTATTGGAGGCAGCAGAATGTATGGTCTCCTATCAGGTATATATTATTGGAGGCAGGAGAATGTATGGGCTCCTGTCAGGTATATATTATTGGAGGCAGGAGAATGTATGGGCTCCTGTCAGGTATATATTATTGGAGGCAGGAGAATGTATGTGCTCCTGTCAGGTATATATTATTGGAGGCAGGAGAATCTATGGGCTCCTGTCAGGTGTATATTATTGGAGGCAGGAGAATCTATGGGCTCCTGTCAGGTATATATTATTGGAGGCAGGAGAATGTATGGGCTCCTGTCAGGTATATATTATTGGAGGCAGTAGAATCTATGGGCTCCTGTCAGGTATATATTATTGGAGGCAGGAGAATGTATGGGCTCCTGTCAGGTATATATTATTGGAGGCAGGAGAATGTATGGGCTCCTGTCAGGTATATATTATTGGAGGCAGCAGAATGTATGGGCTCCTGTCAGATATATATTATTGGAGGCAGCAGAATGTATGGGCTCCTGTCAGGTATATATTATTGGAGGCTGGAGAATGTATGGGCTCCTGTCAGGTATATATTATTGGAGGCAGCAGAGTTTATGGGCTCCTGTCAGGTATATATTATTGGAGGCTGGAGAATGTATGGGCTCCTGTCAGGTATATATTATTGGAGGCTGGAGAATGTATGGGCTCCTGTCAGGTATATATTATTGGAGGCAGCAGAGTGTATGGCCTCCTGTCAGGTATATATTATTGGAGGCTGGAGAATGTATGGGCTCCTGTCAGGTATATATTATTGGAGTCAGCAGAATGTATGGGCTCCTGTCAGGTATATATTATTGGAGGCAGGAGAATGTATGGGCTCCTGTCAGGTATATATTATTGGAGGCTGGAGAATGTATGGGCTCCTGTCAGGTATATATTATTGGAGGCAGGAGAATGTATGGGCTCCTGTCAGGTATATATTATGGGAGGCAGGAGAATGTATGGGCTCCTGTCAGGTATATATTATTGGAGGCAGCAGAATCTATGGGCTCCTGTCAGGTATATATTATTGGAGGCAGCAGAATCTATGGGCTTCTGTCAGGTATATATTATTGGAGGCTGGAGAATGTATGGTCTCCTGTCAGGTATATATTATTGGAGGCAGGAGAATGTATGGGCTCCTGTCAGGTATATATTATGGGAGGCAGGAGAATGTATGGGCTCCTGTCAGGTATATATTATTGGAGGCAGCAGAATCTATGGGCTCCTGTCAGGTATATATTATTGGAAGCAGCAGAATCTATGGGCTCCTGTCAGGTATATATTATTGGAGGCAGCAGAATCTATGGGCTCCTGTCAGGTATATATTATTGAAGGCAGCAGAATCTATGGGCTCCTGTCAGGTATATATTATTGGAGACAGGAGAATGTATGGGCTCCTGTCAGGTATATATTATTGGAGGCAGCAGAATCTATGGGCTCCTGTCAGGTATATCTTATTGGAGGCAGGAGAATGTATGGGCTCCTGTCAGGTATATATTATTGGAGGCAGGAGAATGTATGGGCTCCTGTCAGGTATATATTATTGGAGGCAGCAGAATGTATGGGCTCCTGTCAGGTATATATTATTGGAGGCAGCAGAATGTATGGGCTCCTGTCAGGTATATATTATTGGAGACAGGAGAATGTATGGGCTCCTGTCAGGTATATATTATTGGAGGCAGCGGAATCTATGGGCTCCTGTCAGGTATATATTATTGGAGGCAGGAGAATATATGGGCTCCTGTCAGGTATATATTATTGGAGGCAGGAGAATGTATGGGCTCCTGTCAGGTATATATTATTGGAGGCAGCAGAATGTTTGGTCTCCTGTCAGGTATATATTATTGGAGGCAGGAGAATGTATGGGCTCCTGTCAGGTATATATTATTGGAGGCAGGAGAATGTATGGGCTCCTGTCAGGTATATATTATTGGAGGCAGGAGAATATATGTGCTCCTGTCAGGTATATATTATTGGAGGCAGCAGAATCTATGGGCTCCTGTCAGGTGTATATTATTGGAGGCAGGAGAATCTATAGGCTCCTGTCAGGTATATATTATTGGAGGCAGGAGAATGTATGGGCTCCTGTCAGGTATATATTATTGGAGGCAGTAGAATCTATGGGCTCCTGTCAGGTATATATTATTGGAGGCAGGAGAATGTATGGGCTCCTGTCAGGTATATATTATTGGAGGCAGGAGAATGTATGGGCTCCTGTCAGGTATATATTATTGGAGGCAGCAGAATGTATGGGCTCCTGTCAGATATATATTATTGGAGGCAGCAGAATGTATGGGCTCCTGTCAGGTATATATTATTGGAGGCTGGAGAATGTATGGGCTCCTGTCAGGTATATATTATTGGAGGCAGCAGAGTTTATGGGCTCCTGTCAGGTATATATTATTCGAGGCTGGAGAATGTATGGGCTCCTGTCAGGTATATATTATTGGAGGCTGGAGAATGTATGGGCTCCTGTCAGGTATATATTATTGGAGGCAGCAGAGTGTATGGCCTCCTGTCAGGTATATATTATTGGAGGCTGGAGAATGTATGGGCTCCTGTCAGGTATATATTATTGGAGGCAGCAGAATGTATGGGCTCCTGTCAGGTATATATTATTGGAGGTAGCAGAATGTATGGGCTCCTGTCAGGTATATATTATTGGAGGCTGGAGAATATATGGTCTCCTGTCAGGTATATATTATTGGAGGTTGGAGAATGTATGGGCTCCTGTCAGGTATATATTATTGGAGGCTGGAGAATGTATGGGTTCCTGTCAGGTATATATTATTGGAGGCAGGAGAATGTATGGGCTCCTGTCAGGTATATATTATTGGAGGCAGGAGAATGTATGGGCTCCTGTCAGGTATATATTATTGGAGGCAGGAGAATGTATGGGCTCCTGTCAGGTATATATTATTGGAGGCAGCAGAATGTATGGGCTCCTGTCAGGTATATATTATTGGAGGCAGCAGAATATATGGGCTCCTGTCAGGTATATATTATTGGAGACAGGAGAATGTATGGGCTCCTGTCAGGTATATATTATTGGAGGCAGCAGAATCTATGGGCTCCTGTCAGGTATATATTATTGGAGGCAGGAGAATGTATGGGCTCCTGTCAGGTATATATTATTGGAGGCAGGAGAATGTATGGGCTCCTGTCAGGTATATATTATTGGAGGCAGCAGAATGTATGGTCTCCTGTCAGGTATATATTATTGGAGGCAGGAGAATGTATGGGCTCCTGTCAGGTATATATTATTGGAGGCAGGAGAATGTATGGGCTCCTGTCAGGTATATATTATTGGAGGCAGGAGAATGTATGTGCTCCTGTCAGGTATATATTATTGGAGGCAGGAGAATCTATGGGCTCCTGTAAGGTGTATATTATTGGAGGCAGGAGAATCTATGGGCTCCTGTCAGGTATATATTATTGGAGGCAGGAGAATGTATGGGCTCCTGTCAGGTATATATTATTGGAGGCAGTAGAATCTATGGGCTCCTGTCAGGTATATATTATTGGAGGCAGGAGAATGTATGGGCTCCTGTCAGGTATATATTATTGGAGGCAGGAGAATGTATGGGCTCCTGTCAGGTATATATTATTGGAGGCAGCAGAATGTATGGGCTCCTGTCAGATATATATTATTGGAGGCAGCAGAATGTATGGGCTCCTGTCAGGTATATATTATTGGAGGCTGGAGAATGTATGGGCTCCTGTCAGGTATATATTATTGGAGGCAGCAGAGTTTATGGGCTCCTGTCAGGTATATATTATTGGAGGCTGGAGAATGTATGGGCTCCTGTCAGGTATATATTATTGGAGGCTGGAGAATGTATGGGCTCCTGTCAGGTATATATTATTGGAGGCAGCAGAGTGTATGGCCTCCTGTCAGGTATATATTATTGGAGGCTGGAGAATGTATGGGCTCCTGTCAGGTATATATTATTGGAGGCAGCAGAATGTATGGGCTCCTGTCAGGTATATATTATTGGAGGTAGCAGAATGTATGGGCTCCTGTCAGGTATATATTATTGGAGGCTGGAGAATGTATGGGCTCCTGTCAGGTATATATTATTGAAGGCAGCAGAGTGTATGGGCTCCTGTCAGGTATATATTATTGGAGGCTGGAGAATGTATGGGCTCCTGTCAGGTATATATTATTGGAGGCAGCAGAATGTATGGGCTCCTGTCAGGTATATATTATTGGAGGCAGGAGAATGTATGGGCTCCTGTCAGGTATATATTATTGGAGGCAGGAGAATCTATGGGCTCCTGTCAGGTATATATTATTGGAGGCAGGAGAATGTATGTGCTCCTGTCAGGTATATATTATTGGAGGCAGGAGAATGTATGGACTCCTGTCAGGTATATATTATTGGAGGCAGTAGAATGTATGGGCTCCTGTCAGGTATATATTATTGGAGGCAGCAGAATGTATGGGCTCCTGTCAGGTATATATTATTGGAGGCAGGAGAATGTATGTGCTCCTGTCAGGTATATATTATTGGAGGCAGGAGAATGTATGGGCTCCTGTCAGGTATATATTATTGGAGGCAGGAGAATGTATGGGCTCCTGTCAGGTATATATTATTGGAGGCAGGAGAATGTATGGGCTCCTGTCAGGTATATATTATTGGAGGCAGGAGAATGTATGGGCTCCTGTCAGGTATATATTATTGGAGGCAGGAGAATGTATGGGCTCCTGTCAGGTATATATTATTGGAGGCAGGAGAATGTATGGGCTCCTGTCAGGTATATATTATTGGAGGCAGCAGAATGTATGGGCTCCTGTCAGGTATATATTATTGGAGGCAGGAGAATGTATGGTCTCCTGTCAGGTATATATTATTGGAGGCAGGAGAATGTATGGGCTCCTGTCAGGTATATATTATTGGAGGCAGGAGAATGTATGTGCTCCTGTCAGGTATATATTATTGGAGGCAGGAGAATGTATGGACTCCTGTCAGGTATATATTATTGGAGGCAGGAGAATGTATGGGCTCCTGTCAGGTATATATTATTGGAGGCAGCAGAATGTATGGGCTCCTGTCAGGTATATATTATTGGAGGCAGGAGAATGTATGGGCTCCTGTCAGGTATATATTATTGGAGGCAGCAGAATGTATGGGCTCCTGTCAGGTATATATTATTGGAGGCAGCAGAATGTATGGGCTCCTGTCAGGTATATATTATTGGAGGTAGGAGAATGTATGGGCTCCTGTCAGGTATATATTATTGGAGGTAGGAGAATGTATGGGCTCCTGTCATATATATATTATTGGAGGCAGCAGAATGTATGGGCTCCTGTCAGGTATATATTATTTGAGGCAGGAGAATGTATGGGCTCCTGTCAGGTATATATTATTGGAGGCAGCAGAATGTATGGGCTCCTGTCAGGTATATATTATTGGAGGCAGGAGAATGTATGGGCTCCTGTCAGGTATATATTATTGGAGGCAGGAGAATGTATGGGCTCCTGTCAGGTATATATTATTAGAGGCAGGAGAATGTATGGGCTCCTGTCAGGTATATATTATTGGAGGCAGCAGAATGTATGGGCTCCTGTCAGGTATATATTATTGGAGGCAGGAGAATGTATCGGCTCCTGTCAGGTATATTATTATTGGAGGCAGGAGAATGTATGGGCTCCTGTCAGGTATATATTATTGGAGGCAGGAGAATGTATGTGCTCCTGTCAGGTATATATTATTGGAGGCAGGAGAATGTATGGACTCCTGTCAGGTATATATTATTGGAGGCAGGAGAATGTATGGGCTCCTGTCAGGTATATATTATTGGAGGCAGCAGAATGTATGGGCTCCTGTCAGGTATATATTATTGGAGGCAGGAGAATGTATGGGCTCCTGTCAGGTATATATTATTGGAGGCAGCAGAATGTATGGGCTCCTGTCAGGTATATATTATTGGAGGCAGGAGAATGTATGGGCTCCTGTCAGGTATATATTATTGGAGGCAGGAGAATGTATGGGCTCCTGTCAGGTATATATTATTGGAGGCTGGAGAATATATGGTCTCCTGTCAGGTATATATTATTGGAGGTTGGAGAATGTATGGGCTCCTGTCAGGTATATATTATTGGAGGCTGGAGAATGTATGGGTTCCTGTCAGGTATATATTATTGGAGGAAGGAGAATGTATGGGCTCCTGTCAGGTATATATTATTGGAGGCTGGAGAATGTATGGGCTCCTGTCAGGTATATATTATTGGAGGCTGGAGAATGTATGGGCTCCTGTCAGTTATATATTATTGGAGGCAGGAGAATGTATGGGCTCCTGTCAGGTATATATTATTGGAGGCAGGAGAATGTATGGGCTCCTGTCAGGTATATATTATTGGAGGTAGGAGAATGTATGGGCTCCTGTCAGGTATATATTATTGGAGGTAGGAGAATGTATGGGCTCCTGTCATATATATATTATTGGAGGCAGCAGAATGTATGGGCTCCTGTCAGGTATATATTATTGGAGGCAGGAGAATGTATGGGCTCCTGTCGGGTATATATTATTGGAGGCAGGAGAATGTATGGGCTCCTGTCAGGTATATATTATTGGAGGTAGCAGAATGTATGGGCTCCTGTCAGGTATATATTATTGGAGGTAGCAGAATGTATGGGCTCCTGTCAGGTATATATTATTGGATGTAGCAGAATGTATGGGCTCCTGTCAGGTATATATTATTGGAGGCTGGAGAATGTATGGGCTCCTGTCAGGTATATATTATTGGAGGCAGCAGAGTGTATGGGCTCCTGTCAGGTATATATTATTGGAGGCTGGAGAATGTATGGGCTTCTGTCAGGTATATATTATTGGAGGCAGAAGAATGTATGGGCTCCTGTCAGGTATATATTATTGGAGGCAGGAGAATGTATGGGCTCCTGTCAGGTATATATTATTGGAGGCTGGAGAATGTATGGGCTCCTGTCAGGTATATATTATTGGAGGCAGGAGAATGTATGGGGTCCTGTCAGGTATATATTATGGGAGGCAGGAGAATGTATGGGCTCCTGTCAGGTATATATTATTGGAGGCAGCAGAATCTATGGGCTCCTGTCAGGTATATATTATTGGAGGCAGCAGAATCTATGGGCTTCTGTCAGGTATATATTATTGGAGGCTGGAGAATGTATGGTCTCCTGTCAGGTATATATTATTGGAGGCAGGAGAATGTATGGGCTCCTGTCAGGTATATATTATGGGAGGCAGGAGAATGTATGGGCTCCTGTCAGGTATATATTATTGGAGGCAGCAGAATCTATGGGCTCCTGTCAGGTATATATTATTGGAGGCAGCAGAATCTATGGGCTCCTGTCAGGTATATATTATTGGAGGCAGCAGAATCTATGGGCTCCTGTCAGGTATATATTATTGGAGGCAGCAGAATCTATGGGCTCCTGTCAGGTATATATTATTGGAGACAGGAGAATGTATGGGCTCCTGTCAGGTATATATTATTGGAGGCAGCAGAATCTATGGGCTCCTGTCAGGTATATCTTATTGGAGGCAGGAGAATGTATGGGCTCCTGTCAGGTATATATTATTGGAGGCAGGAGAATGTATGGGCTCCTGTCAGGTATATATTATTGGAGGCAGCAGAATGTATGGGCTCCTGTCAGGTATATATTATTGGAGGCAGCAGAATGTATGGGCTCCTGTCAGGTATATATTATTGGAGACAGGAGAATGTATGGGCTCCTGTCAGGTATATATTATTGGAGGCAGCAGAATCTATGGGCTCCTGTCAGGTATATATTATTGGAGGCAGGAGAATATATGGGCTCCTGTCAGGTATATATTATTGGAGGCAGGAGAATGTATGGGCTCCTGTCAGGTATATATTATTGGAGGCAGCAGAATGTTTGGTCTCCTGTCAGGTATATATTATTGGAGGCAGGAGAATGTATGGGCTTCTGTCAGGTATATATTATTGGAGGCAGGAGAATGTATGGGCTCCTGTCAGGTATATATTATTGGAGGCAGGAGAATGTATGTGCTCCTGTCAGGTATATATTATTGGAGGCAGGAGAATCTATGGGCTCCTGTCAGGTGTATATTATTGGAGGCAGGAGAATCTATGGGCTCCTGTCAGGTATATATTATTGGAGGCTGGAGAATGTATGGGCTCCTGTCAGGTATATATTATTGGAGGCAGTAGAATCTATGGGCTCCTGTCAGGTATATATTATTGGAGGCAGGAGAATGTATGGGCTCCTGTCAGGTATATATTATTGGAGGCATTAGAATGTATGGGCTCCTGTCAGGTATATATTATTGGAGGCAGCAGAATGTATGGGCTCCTGTCAGATATATATTATTGGAGGCAGCAGAATGTATGGGCTCCTGTCAGGTATATATTATTGGAGGCTGGAGAATGTATGGGCTCCTGTCAGGTATATATTATTGGAGGCAGCAGAGTTTATGGGCTCCTGTCAGGTATATATTATTGGAGGCTGGAGAATGTATGGGCTCCTGTCAGGTATATATTATTGGAGGCTGGAGAATGTATGGGCTCCTGTCAGGTATATATTATTGGAGGCAGCAGAGTGTATGGCCTCCTGTCAGGTATATATTATTGGAGGCTGGAGAATGTATGGGCTCCTGTCAGGTATATATTATTGGAGGCAGCAGAATGTATGGGCTCCTGTCAGGTATATATTATTGGAGGTAGCAGAATGTATGGGCTCCTGTCAGATATATATTATTGGAGGCTGGAGAATATATGGTCTCCTGTCAGGTATATATTATTGGAGGTTGGAGAATGTATGGGCTCCTGTCAGGTATATATTATTGGAGGCTGGAGAATGTATGGGTTCCTGTCAGGTATATATTATTGGAGGCAGGAGAATGTATGGGCTCCTGTCAGGTATATATTATTGGAGGCAGGAGAATGTATGGGCTCCTGTCAGGTATATATTATTGGAGGCAGGAGAATGTATGGGCTCCTGTCAGGTATATATTATTGGAGGCAGCAGAATGTATGGGCTCCTGTCAGGTATATATTATTGGAGGCAGCAGAATATATGGGCTCCTGTCAGGTATATATTATTGGAGACAGGAGAATGTATGGGCTCCTGTCAGGTATATATTATTGGAGGCAGCAGAATCTATGGGCTCCTGTCAGGTATATATTATTGGAGGCAGGAGAATGTATGGGCTCCTGTCAGGTATATATTATTGGAGGCAGGAGAATGTATGGGCTCCTGTCAGGTATATATTATTGGAGGCAGCAGAATGTATGGTCTCCTGTCAGGTATATATTATTGGAGGCAGGAGAATGTATTGGCTCCTGTCAGGTATATATTATTGGAGGCAGGAGAATGTATGGGCTCCTGTCAGGTATATATTATTGGAGGCAGGAGAATGTATGTGCTCCTGTCAGGTATATATTATTGGAGGCAGGAGAATCTATGGGCTCCTGTCAGGTGTATATTATTGGAGGCAGGAGAATCTATGGGCTCCTGTCAGGTATATATTATTGGAGGCAGGAGAATGTATGGGCTCCTGTCAGGTATATATTATTGGAGGCAGTAGAATCTATGGGCTCCTGTCAGGTATATATTATTGGAGGCAGGAGAATGTATGGGCTCCTGTCAGGTATATATTATTGGAGGCAGGAGAATGTATGGGCTCCTGTCAGGTATATATTATTGGAGGCAGCAGAATGTATGGGCTCCTGTCAGATATATATTATTGGAGGCAGCAGAATGTATGGGCTCCTGTCAGGTATATATTATTGGAGGCTGGAGAATGTATGGGCTCCTGTCAGGTATATATTATTGGAGGCAGCAGAGTTTATGGGCTCCTGTCAGGTATATATTATTGGAGGCTGGAGAATGTATGGGCTCCTGTCAGGTATATATTATTGGAGGCTGGAGAATGTATGGGCTCCTGTCAGGTATATATTATTGGAGGCAGCAGAGTGTATGGCCTCCTGTCAGGTATATATTATTGGAGGCTGGAGAATGTATGGGCTCCTGTCAGGTATATATTATTGGAGGCAGCAGAATGTATGGGCTCCTGTCAGGTATATATTATTGGAGGTAGCAGAATGTATGGGCTCCTGTCAGGTATATATTATTGGAGGCTGGAGAATGTATGGGCTCCTGTCAGGTATATATTATTGGAGGCAGCAGAGTGTATGGGCTCCTGTCAGGTATATATTATTGGAGGCTGGAGAATGTATGGGCTCCTGTCAGGTATATATTATTGGAGGCAGCAGAATGTATGGGCTCCTGTCAGGTATATATTATTGGAGGCAGGAGAATGTATGGGCTCCTGTCAGGTATATATTATTGGAGGCAGGAGAATCTATGGGCTCCTGTCAGGTATATATTATTGGAGGCAGGAGAATGTATGTGCTCCTGTCAGGTATATATTATTGGAGGCAGGAGAATGTATGGACTCCTGTCAGGTATATATTATTGGAGGCAGTAGAATGTATGGGCTCCTGTCAGGTATATATTATTGGAGGCAGCAGAATGTATGGGCTCCTGTCAGGTATATATTATTGGAGGCAGGAGAATGTATGTGCTCCTGTCAGGTATATATTATTGGAGGCAGGAGAATGTATGGGCTCCTGTCAGGTATATATTATTGGAGGCAGGAGAATGTATGGGCTCCTGTCAGGTATATATTATTGGAGGCAGGAGAATGTATGGGCTCCTGTCAGGTATATATTATTGGAGGCAGGAGAATGTATGGGCTCCAGTCAGGTATATATTATTGGAGGCAGGAGAATGTATGGGCTCCTGTCAGGTATATATTATTGGAGGCAGGAGAAAGTATGGGCTCCTGTCAGGTATATATTATTGGAGGCAGCAGAATGTATGGGCTCCTGTCAGGTATATATTATTGGAGGCAGGAGAATGTATGGGCTCCTGTCAGGTATATATTATTGGAGGCAGGAGAATGTATGGGCTCCTGTCAGGTATATATTATTGGAGGCAGGAGAATGTATGTGCTCCTGTCAGGTATATATTATTGGAGGCAGGAGAATGTATGGACTCCTGTCAGGTATATATTATTGGAGGCAGGAGAATGTATGGGCTCCTGTCAGGTATATATTATTGGAGGCAGCAGAATGTATGGGCTCCTGTCAGGTATATATTATTGGAGGCAGGAGAATGTATGGGCTCCTGTCAGGTATATATTATTGGAGGCAGCAGAATGTATGGGCTCCTGTCAGGTATATATTATTGGAGGCAGCAGAATGTATGGACTCCTGTCAGGTATATATTATTGGAGGTAGGAGAATGTATGGGCTCCTGTCAGGTATATATTATTGGAGGTAGGAGAATGTATGGGCTCCTGTCATATATATATTATTGGAGGCAGCAGAATGTATGGGCTCCTGTCAGGTATATATTATTTGAGGCAGGAGAATGTATGGGCTCCTGTCAGGTATATATTATTGGAGGCAGCAGAATGTATGGGCTCCTGTCAGGTATATATTATTGGAGGCAGGAGAATGTATGGGCTCCTGTCAGGTATATATTATTGGAGGCAGGAGAATGTATGGGCTCCTGTCAGGTATATATTATTAGAGGCAGGAGAATGTATGGGCTCCTGTCAGCTATATATTATTGGAGGCAGCAGAATGTATGGGCTCCTGTCAGGTATATATTATTGGAGGCAGGAGAATGTATCGGCTCCTGTCAGGTATATTATTATTGGAGGCAGGAGAATGTATGGGCTCCTGTCAGGTATATATTATTGGAGGCAGGAGAATGTATGTGCTCCTGTCAGGTATATATTATTGGAGGCAGGAGAATGTATGGACTCCTGTCAGGTATATATTATTGGAGGCAGGAGAATGTATGGGCTCCTGTCAGGTATATATTATTGGAGGCAGCAGAATGTATGGGCTCCTGTCAGGTATATGTTATTGGAGGCAGGAGAATGTATGGGCTCCTGTCAGGTATATATTATTGGAGGCAGCAGAATGTATGGGCTCCTGTCAGGTATATATTATTGGAGGCAGGAGAATGTATGGGCTCCTGTCAGGTATATATTATTGGAGGCAGGAGAATGTATGGGCTCCTGTCAGGTATATATTATTGGAGGCTGGAGAATATATGGTCTCCTGTCAGGTATATATTATTGGAGGTTGGAGAATGTATGGTCTCCTGTCAGGTATATATTATTGGAGGCTGGAGAATGTATGGGTTCCTGTCAAGTATATATTATTGGAGGCAGGAGAATGTATGGGCTCCTGTCAGGTATATATTATTGGAGGCTGGAGAATGTATGGGCTCCTGTCAGGTATATATTATTGGAGGCTGGAGAATGTATGGGCTCCTGTCAGTTATATATTATTGGAGGCAGGAGAATGTATGGGCTCCTGTCAGGTATATATTATTGGAGGCAGGAGAATGTATGGGCTCCTGTCAGGTATATATTATTGGAGGTAGGAGAATGTATGGGCTCCTGTCAGGTATATATTATTGGAGGTAGGAGAATGTATGGGCTCCTGTCATATATATATTATTGGAGGCAGCAGAATGTATGGGCTCCTGTCAGGTATATATTATTGGAGGCAGGAGAATGTATGGGCTCCTGTCAGGTATATATTATTGGAGGCAGGAGAATGTATGGGCTCCTGTCAGGTATATATTATTGGAGGCAGCAGAATGTATGGGCTCCTGTCAGGTATATATTATTGGAGGCAGGAGAATGTATGGGCTCCTGTCAGGTATATATTATTGGAGGCAGGAGAATGTATGGGCTCCTGTCAGGTATATATTATTGGAGGCAGGAGAATGTATGGGCTCCTGTCAGGTATATATTATTGGAGGCTGGAGAATGTATGGGCTCCTGTCAGGTATATATTATTGGAGGCAGGAGAATCTATGGGCTCCTGTCAGGTATATATTATTGGAGGCTGGAGAATGTATGGCCTCCTGTCAGGTATATATTATTGGAGGCAGGAGAATGTATGGGCTCCTGTCAGGTATATATTATGGGAGGCAGGAGAATGTATGGGCTCCTGTCAGGTATATATTATTGGAAGCAGCAGAATCTATGGGCTCCTGTCAGGTATATATTATTGGAGGCAGCAGAATCTATGGGCTCCTGTCAGGTATATATTATTGGAGGCAGCAGAATCTATGGGCTCCTGTCAGGTATATATTATTGGAGGCAGCAGAATCTATGGGCTTCTGTCAGGTATATATTATTGGAGGCTGGAGAATGTATGGGCTCCTGTCAGGTATATATTATTGGAGGCTGGAGAATGTATGGTCTCCTGTCAGGTATATATTATTGGAGGCAGGAGAATGTATGGGCTCCTGTCAGGTATATATTATGGGAGGCAGGAGAATGTATGGGCTCCTGTCAGGTATATATTATTGGAGGCAGCAGAATCTATGGGCTCCTGTCAGGTATATATTATTGGAGGCAGCAGAATCTATGGGCTCCTGTCAGGTATATATTATTGGAGGTAGCAGAATCTATGGGCTCCTGTCAGGTATATATTATTGGAGGCAGCAGAATCTATGGGCTCCTGTCAGGTATATATTATTGGAGACAGGAGAATGTATGGGCTCCTGTCAGGTATATATTATTGGAGGCAGCAGAATCTATGGGCTCCTGTCAGGTATATCTTATTGGAGGCAGGAGAATGTATGGGCTCCTGTCAGGTATATATTATTGGAGGCAGGAGAATGTATGGGCTCCTGTCAGGTATATATTATTGGAGGCAGCAGAATGTATGGGCTCCTGTCAGGTATATATTATTGGAGGCAGCAGAATGTATGGGCTCCTGTCAGGTATATATTATTGGAGACAGGAGAATGTATGGGCTCCTGTCAGGTATATATTATTGGAGGCAGCAGAATCTATGTGCTCCTGTCAGGTATATATTATTGGAGGCAGGAGAATATATGGGCTCCTGTCAGGTATATATTATTGGAGGCAGGAGAATGGATGGGCTCCTGTCAGGTATATATTATTGGAGGCAGCAGAATGTATGGTCTCCTGTCAGGTATATATTATTGGAGGCAGGAGAATGTATGGGCTCCTGTCAGGTATATATTATTGGAGGCAGGAGAATGTATGGGCTCCTGTCAGGTATATATTATTGGAGGCAGGAGAATGTATGTGCTCCTGTCAGGTATATATTATTGGAGGCAGGAGAATCTATGGGCTCCTGTCAGGTGTATATTATTGGAGGCAGGAGAATCTATGGGCTCCTGTCAGGTATATATTATTGGAGGCAGGAGAATGTATGGGCTCCTGTCAGGTATATATTATTGGAGGCAGTAGAATCTATGGGCTCCTGTCAGGTATATATTATTGGAGGCAGGAGAATGTATGGGCTCCTGTCAGGTATATATTATTGGAGGCAGGAGAATGTATGGGCTCCTGTCAGGTATATATTATTGGAGGCAGCAGAATGTATGGGCTCCTGTCAGATATATATTATTGGAGGCAGCAGAATGTATGGGCTCCTGTCAGGTATATATTATTGGAGGCTGGAGAATGTATGGGCTCCTGTCAGGTATATATTATTGGAGGCAGCAGAGTTCATGGGCTCCTGTCAGGTATATATTATTGGAGGCTGGAGAATGTATGGGCTCCTGTCAGGTATATATTATTGGAGGCTGGAGAATGTATGGTCTCCTGTCAGGTATATATTATTGGAGGCAGGAGAATGTATGGGCTCCTGTCAGGTATATATTATGGGAGGCAGGAGAATGTATGGGCTCCTGTCAGGTATATATTATTGGAGGCAGCAGAATCTATGGGCTCCTGTCAGGTATATATTATTGGAGGCAGCAGAATCTATGGGCTCCTGTCAGGTATATATTATTGGAGGTAGCAGAATCTATGGGCTCCTGTCAGGTATATATTATTGGAGGCAGCAGAATCTATGGGCTCCTGTCAGGTATATATTATTGGAGACAGGAGAATGTATGGGCTCCTGTCAGGTATATATTATTGGAGGCAGCAGAATCTATGGGCTCCTGTCAGGTATATCTTATTGGAGGCAGGAGAATGTATGGGCTCCTGTCAGGTATATATTATTGGAGGCAGGAGAATGTATGGGCTCCTGTCAGGTATATATTATTGGAGGCAGCAGAATGTATGGGCTCCTGTCAGGTATATATTATTGGAGGCAGCAGAATGTATGGGCTCCTGTCAGGTATATATTATTGGAGACAGGAGAATGTATGGGCTCCTGTCAGGTATATATTATTGGAGGCAGCAGAATCTATGTGCTCCTGTCAGGTATATATTATTGGAGGCAGGAGAATATATGGGCTCCTGTCAGGTATATATTATTGGAGGCAGGAGAATGGATGGGCTCCTGTCAGGTATATATTATTGGAGGCAGCAGAATGTATGGTCTCCTGTCAGGTATATATTATTGGAGGCAGGAGAATGTATGGGCTCCTGTCAGGTATATATTATTGGAGGCAGGAGAATGTATGGGCTCCTGTCAGGTATATATTATTGGAGGCAGGAGAATGTATGTGCTCCTGTCAGGTATATATTATTGGAGGCAGGAGAATCTATGGGCTCCTGTCAGGTGTATATTATTGGAGGCAGGAGAATCTATGGGCTCCTGTCAGGTATATATTATTGGAGGCAGGAGAATGTATGGGCTCCTGTCAGGTATATATTATTGGAGGCAGTAGAATCTATGGGCTCCTGTCAGGTATATATTATTGGAGGCAGGAGAATGTATGGGCTCCTGTCAGGTATATATTATTGGAGGCAGGAGAATGTATGGGCTCCTGTCAGGTATATATTATTGGAGGCAGCAGAATGTATGGGCTCCTGTCAGATATATATTATTGGAGGCAGCAGAATGTATGGGCTCCTGTCAGGTATATATTATTGGAGGCTGGAGAATGTATGGGCTCCTGTCAGGTATATATTATTGGAGGCAGCAGAGTTCATGGGCTCCTGTCAGGTATATATTATTGGAGGCTGGAGAATGTATGGGCTCCTGTCAGGTATATATTATTGGAGGCTGGAGAATGTATGGGCTCCTGTCAGGTATATATTATTGGAGGCAGCAGAGTGTATGGCCTCCTGTCAGGTATATATTATTGGAGGCTGGAGAATGTATGGGCTCCTGTCAGGTATATATTATTGGAGGCAGCAGAATGTATGGGCTCCTGTCAGGTATATATTATTGGAGGTAGCAGAATGTATGGGCTCCTGTCAGGTATATATTATTGGAGGCTGGAGAATATATGGTCTCCTGTCAGGTATATATTATTGGAGGTTGGAGAATGTATGGGCTCCTGTCAGGTATATATTATTGGAGGCTGGAGAATGTATGGGTTCCTGTCAGGTATATATTATTGGAGGCAGGAGAATGTATGGGCTCCTGTCAGGTATATATTATTGGAGGCTGGAGAATGTATGGGCTCCTGTCAGGTATATATTATTGGAGGCTGGAGAATGTATGGGTTCCTGTCAGTTATATATTATTGGAGGCAGGAGAATGTATGGGCTCCTGTCAGGTATATATTATTGGAGGTAGGAGAATGTATGGGCTCCTGTCAGGTATATATTATTGGAGGTAGGAGAATGTATGGGCTCCTGTCATATATATATTATTGGAGGCAGCAGAATGTATGGGCTCCTGTCAGGTATATATTATTGGAGGCAGGAGAATGTATGGGCTCCTGTCAGGTATATATTATTGGAGGCAGGAGAATGTATGGGCTCCTGTCAGGTATATATTATTGGAGGCAGCAGAATGTATGGGCTCCTGTCAGATATATATTATTGGAGGCAGGAGAATGTATGGGCTCCTGTCAGGTATATATTATTGGAGGCAGGAGAATGTATGGGCTCCTGTCAGGTATATATTATTGGAGGCAGGAGAATGTATGGGCTCCTGTCAGGTATATATTATTGGAGGCTGGAGAATGTATGGGCTCCTGTCAGGTATATATTATTGGAGGCAGGAGAATCTATGGGCTCCTGTCAGGTATATATTATTGGAGGCTGGAGAATGTATGGGCTCCTGTCAGGTATATATTATTGGAGGCAGGAGAATGTATGGGCTCCTGTCAGGTATATATTATGGGAGGCAGGAGAATGTATGGGCTCCTGTCAGGTATATATTATTGGAGGCAGCAGAATCTATGGGCTCCTGTCAGGTATATATTATTGGAGGCAGCAGAATCTATGGGCTTCTGTCAGGTATATATTATTGGAGGCTGGAGAATGTATGGTCTCCTGTCAGGTATATATTATTGGAGGCAGGAGAATGTATGGGCTCCTGTCAGGTATATATTATGGGAGGCAGGAGAATGTATGGGCTCCTGTCAGGTATATATTATTGGAGGCAGCAGAATCTATGGGCTCCTGTCAGGTATATATTATTGGAGGCAGCAGAATCTATGGGCTCCTGTCAGGTATATATTATTGGAGGCAGCAGAATCTATGGGCTCCTGTCAGGTATATATTATTGGAGGCAGCAGAATCTATGGGCTCCTGTCAGGTATATATTATTGGAGACAGGAGAATGTATGGGCTCCTGTCAGGTATATATTATTGGAGGCAGCAGAATCTATGGGCTCCTGTCAGGTATATCTTATTGGAGGCAGGAGAATGTATGGGCTCCTGTCAGGTATATATTACTGGAGGCAGGAGAATGTATGGGCTCCTGTCAGGTATATATTATTGGAGGCAGCAGAATGTATGGGCTCCTGTCAGGTATATGTTATTGGAGGCAGCAGAATATATGGGCTCCTGTCAGGTATATATTATTGGAGACAGGAGAATGTATGGGCTCCTGTCAGGTATATATTATTGGAGGCAGCAGAATCTATGGGCTCCTGTCAGGTATATATTATTGGAGGCAGGAGAATATATGGGCTCCTGTCAGGTATATATTATTGGAGGCAGGAGAATGTATGGGCTCCTGTCAGGTATATATTATTGGAGGCAGCAGAATGTATGGTCTCCTGTCAAGTATATATTATTGGAGGCAGGAGAATGTATGGGCTCCTGTCAGGTATATATTATTGGAGGCAGGAGAATGTATGGGCTCCTGTCAGGTATATATTATTGAAGGCAGGAGAATGTATGTGCTCCTGTCAGGTATATATTATTGGAGGCAGGAGAATCTATGGGCTCCTGTCAGGTGTATATTATTGGAGGCAGGAGAATCTATGGGCTCCTGTCAGGTATATATTATTGGAGGCAGGAGAATGTATGGGCTCCTGTCAGGTATATATTATTGGAGGCAGTAGAATCTATGGGCTCCTGTCAGGTATATATTATTGGAGGCAGGAGAATGTATGGGCTCCTGTCAGGTATATATTATTGGAGACAGGAGAATGTATGGGCTCCTGTCAGGTATATATTATTGGAGGCAGCAGAATGTATGGGCTCCTGTCAGATATATATTATTGGAGGCAGCAGAATGTATGGGCTCCTGTCAGGTATATATTATTGGAGGCTGGAGAATGTATGGGCTCCTGTCAGGTATATATTATTGGAGGCAGCAGAGTTTATGGGCTCCTATCAGGTATATATTATTGGAGGCTGGAGAATGTATGGGCTCCTGTCAGGTATATATTATTGGAGGCTGGAGAATGTATGGGCTCCTGTCAGGTATATATTATTGGAGGCAGCAGAGTGTATGGCCTCCTGTCAGGTATATATTATTGGAGGCAGCAGAATGTATGGTCTCCTGTCAGGTATATATTATTGGAGGCAGGAGAATGTATGGGCTCCTGTCAGGTATATATTATTGGAGGCAGGAGAATGTATGGGCTCCTGTCAGGTATATATTATTGGAGGCAGGAGAATGTATGTGCTCCTGTCAGGTATATATTATTGGAGGCAGGAGAATCTATGGGCTCCTGTCAGGTGTATATTATTGGAGGCAGGAGAATCTATGGGCTCCTGTCAGGTATATATTATTGGAGGCAGGAGAATGTATGGGCTCCTGTCAGGTATATATTATTGGAGGCAGTAGAATCTATGGGCTCCTGTCAGGTATATATTATTGGAGGCAGGAGAATGTATGGGCTCCTGTCAGGTATATATTATTGGAGGCAGGAGAATGTATGGGCTCCTGTCAGGTATATATTATTGGAGGCAGCAGAATGTATGGGCTCCTGTCAGATATATATTATTGGAGGCAGCAGAATGTATGGGCTCCTGTCAGGTATATATTATTGGAGGCTGGAGAATGTATGGGCTCCTGTCAGGTATATATTATTGGAGGCAGCAGAGTTCATGGGCTCCTGTCAGGTATATATTATTGGAGGCTGGAGAATGTATGGGCTCCTGTCAGGTATATATTATTGGAGGCTGGAGAATGTATGGTCTCCTGTCAGGTATATATTATTGGAGGCAGGAGAATGTATGGGCTCCTGTCAGGTATATATTATGGGAGGCAGGAGAATGTATGGGCTCCTGTCAGGTATATATTATTGGAGGCAGCAGAATCTATGGGCTCCTGTCAGGTATATATTATTGGAGGCAGCAGAATCTATGGGCTCCTGTCAGGTATATATTATTGGAGGTAGCAGAATCTATGGGCTCCTGTCAGGTATATATTATTGGAGGCAGCAGAATCTATGGGCTCCTGTCAGGTATATATTATTGGAGACAGGAGAATGTATGGGCTCCTGTCAGGTATATATTATTGGAGGCAGCAGAATCTATGGGCTCCTGTCAGGTATATCTTATTGGAGGCAGGAGAATGTATGGGCTCCTGTCAGGTATATATTATTGGAGGCAGGAGAATGTATGGGCTCCTGTCAGGTATATATTATTGGAGGCAGCAGAATGTATGGGCTCCTGTCAGGTATATATTATTGGAGGCAGCAGAATGTATGGGCTCCTGTCAGGTATATATTATTGGAGACAGGAGAATGTATGGGCTCCTGTCAGGTATATATTATTGGAGGCAGCAGAATCTATGTGCTCCTGTCAGGTATATATTATTGGAGGCAGGAGAATATATGGGCTCCTGTCAGGTATATATTATTGGAGGCAGGAGAATGGATGGGCTCCTGTCAGGTATATATTATTGGAGGCAGCAGAATGTATGGTCTCCTGTCAGGTATATATTATTGGAGGCAGGAGAATGTATGGGCTCCTGTCAGGTATATATTATTGGAGGCAGGAGAATGTATGGGCTCCTGTCAGGTATATATTATTGGAGGCAGGAGAATGTATGTGCTCCTGTCAGGTATATATTATTGGAGGCAGGAGAATCTATGGGCTCCTGTCAGGTGTATATTATTGGAGGCAGGAGAATCTATGGGCTCCTGTCAGGTATATATTATTGGAGGCAGGAGAATGTATGGGCTCCTGTCAGGTATATATTATTGGAGGCAGTAGAATCTATGGGCTCCTGTCAGGTATATATTATTGGAGGCAGGAGAATGTATGGGCTCCTGTCAGGTATATATTATTGGAGGCAGGAGAATGTATGGGCTCCTGTCAGGTATATATTATTGGAGGCAGCAGAATGTATGGGCTCCTGTCAGATATATATTATTGGAGGCAGCAGAATGTATGGGCTCCTGTCAGGTATATATTATTGGAGGCTGGAGAATGTATGGGCTCCTGTCAGGTATATATTATTGGAGGCAGCAGAGTTCATGGGCTCCTGTCAGGTATATATTATTGGAGGCTGGAGAATGTATGGGCTCCTGTCAGGTATATATTATTGGAGGCTGGAGAATGTATGGGCTCCTGTCAGGTATATATTATTGGAGGCAGCAGAGTGTATGGCCTCCTGTCAGGTATATATTATTGGAGGCTGGAGAATGTATGGGCTCCTGTCAGGTATATATTATTGGAGGCAGCAGAATGTATGGGCTCCTGTCAGGTATATATTATTGGAGGTAGCAGAATGTATGGGCTCCTGTCAGGTATATATTATTGGAGGCTGGAGAATATATGGTCTCCTGTCAGGTATATATTATTGGAGGTTGGAGAATGTATGGGCTCCTGTCAGGTATATATTATTGGAGGCTGGAGAATGTATGGGTTCCTGTCAGGTATATATTATTGGAGGCAGGAGAATGTATGGGCTCCTGTCAGGTATATATTATTGGAGGCTGGAGAATGTATGGGCTCCTGTCAGGTATATATTATTGGAGGCTGGAGAATGTATGGGTTCCTGTCAGTTATATATTATTGGAGGCAGGAGAATGTATGGGCTCCTGTCAGGTATATATTATTGGAGGTAGGAGAATGTATGGGCTCCTGTCAGGTATATATTATTGGAGGTAGGAGAATGTATGGGCTCCTGTCATATATATATTATTGGAGGCAGCAGAATGTATGGGCTCCTGTCAGGTATATATTATTGGAGGCAGGAGAATGTATGGGCTCCTGTCAGGTATATATTATTGGAGGCAGGAGAATGTATGGGCTCCTGTCAGGTATATATTATTGGAGGCAGCAGAATGTATGGGCTCCTGTCAGGTATATATTATTGGAGGCAGGAGAATGTATGGGCTCCTGTCAGGTATATATTATTGGAGGCAGGAGAATGTATGGGCTCCTGTCAGGTATATATTATTGGAGGCAGGAGAATGTATGGGCTCCTGTCAGGTATATATTATTGGAGGCTGGAGAATGTATGGGCTCCTGTCAGGTATATATTATTGGAGGCAGGAGAATCTATGGGCTCCTGTCAGGTATATATTATTGGAGGCTGGAGAATGTATGGGCTCCTGTCAGGTATATATTATTGGAGGCAGGAGAATGTATGGGCTCCTGTCAGGTATATATTATGGGAGGCAGGAGAATGTATGGGCTCCTGTCAGGTATATATTATTGGAGGCAGCAGAATCTATGGGCTCCTGTCAGGTATATATTATTGGAGGCAGCAGAATCTATGGGCTTCTGTCAGGTATATATTATTGGAGGCTGGAGAATGTATGGTCTCCTGTCAGGTATATATTATTGGAGGCAGGAGAATGTATGGGCTCCTGTCAGGTATATATTATGGGAGGCAGGAGAATGTATGGGCTCCTGTCAGGTATATATTATTGGAGGCAGCAGAATCTATGGGCTCCTGTCAGGTATATATTATTGGAGGCAGCAGAATCTATGGGCTCCTGTCAGGTATATATTATTGGAGGCAGCAGAATCTATGGGCTCCTGTCAGGTATATATTATTGGAGGCAGCAGAATCTATGGGCTCCTGTCAGGTATATATTATTGGAGACAGGAGAATGTATGGGCTCCTGTCAGGTATATATTATTGGAGGCAGCAGAATCTATGGGCTCCTGTCAGGTATATCTTATTGGAGGCAGGAGAATGTATGGGCTCCTGTCAGGTATATATTACTGGAGGCAGGAGAATGTATGGGCTCCTGTCAGGTATATATTATTGGAGGCAGCAGAATGTATGGGCTCCTGTCAGGTATATGTTATTGGAGGCAGCAGAATATATGGGCTCCTGTCAGGTATATATTATTGGAGACAGGAGAATGTATGGGCTCCTGTCAGGTATATATTATTGGAGGCAGCAGAATCTATGGGCTCCTGTCAGGTATATATTATTGGAGGCAGGAGAATATATGGGCTCCTGTCAGGTATATATTATTGGAGGCAGGAGAATGTATGGGCTCCTGTCAGGTATATATTATTGGAGGCAGCAGAATGTATGGTCTCCTGTCAAGTATATATTATTGGAGGCAGGAGAATGTATGGGCTCCTGTCAGGTATATATTATTGGAGGCAGGAGAATGTATGGGCTCCTGTCAGGTATATATTATTGAAGGCAGGAGAATGTATGTGCTCCTGTCAGGTATATATTATTGGAGGCAGGAGAATCTATGGGCTCCTGTCAGGTGTATATTATTGGAGGCAGGAGAATCTATGGGCTCCTGTCAGGTATATATTATTGGAGGCAGGAGAATGTATGGGCTCCTGTCAGGTATATATTATTGGAGGCAGTAGAATCTATGGGCTCCTGTCAGGTATATATTATTGGAGGCAGGAGAATGTATGGGCTCCTGTCAGGTATATATTATTGGAGACAGGAGAATGTATGGGCTCCTGTCAGGTATATATTATTGGAGGCAGCAGAATGTATGGGCTCCTGTCAGATATATATTATTGGAGGCAGCAGAATGTATGGGCTCCTGTCAGGTATATATTATTGGAGGCTGGAGAATGTATGGGCTCCTGTCAGGTATATATTATTGGAGGCAGCAGAGTTTATGGGCTCCTATCAGGTATATATTATTGGAGGCTGGAGAATGTATGGGCTCCTGTCAGGTATATATTATTGGAGGCTGGAGAATGTATGGGCTCCTGTCAGGTATATATTATTGGAGGCAGCAGAGTGTATGGCCTCCTGTCAGGTATATATTATTGGAGGCTGGAGAATGTATGGGCTCCTGTCAGGTATATATTATTGGAGGCAGCAGAATGTATGGGCTCCTGTCAGGTATATATTATTGGAGGTAGCAGAATGTATGGGCTCCTGTCAGGTATATATTATTGGAGGCTGGAGAATGTATGGGCTCCTGTCAGGTATATATTATTGGAGGCAGCAGAGTGTATGGGCTCCTGTCAGGTATATATTATTGGAGGCTGGAGAATGTATGGGCTCCTGTCAGGTATATATTATTGGAGGCAGCAGAATTTATGGGCTCCTGTCAGGTATATATTATTGGAGGCAGGAGAATGTATGGGCTCCTGTCAGGTATATATTATTGGAGGCAGGAGAATGTATGGGCTCCTGTCAGGTATATATTATTGGAGGCAGGAGAATGTATGGGCTCCTGTCAGGTATATATTATTGGAGGCAGGAGAATGTATGGGCTCCTGTCAGGTATATATTATTGGAGGCAGGAGAATGTATGGGCTCCTGTCAGGTATATATTATTGGAGGAATGAGAATGTATGGGCTCCTGTCAGGTATATATTATTGGAGGCAGCAGGATGTATTTGCTCCTGTCAGGTATATATTATTGGAGGCAGGAGAATGTATGGGCTCCTGTCAGGTATATATTATTGGAGGCAGGAGAATGTATGGGCTCCTGTCAGGTATATATTATTGGAGGCAGCAGGATGTATTTGCTCCTGTCAGGTATATATTATTGGAGGCAGGAGAATGTATGGGCTCCTGTCAGGTATATATTATTGGAGGCAGGAGAATGTATGGGCTCCTGTCAGGTATATATTATTGGAGGCAGCAGAATGTATGGGCTCCTGTCAGGTATATATTATTGGAGGCAGGAGAATGTATGGGCTCCTGTCAGGTATATATTATTGGAGGCAGGAGAATGTATGGGCTCCTGTCAGGTATATATTATTGGAGGCAGGAGAATGTATGGGCTCCTGTCAGGTATATATTATTGGAGGCAGCAGAATGTATGGGCTCCTGTCAGGTATATATTATTGGAGGCAGGAGAATGTATGGGCTCCTGTCAGGTATATATTATTGGAGGCAGGAGAATGTATGGGCTCCTGTCAGGTATATATTATTGGAGGCAGGAGAATGTATGGGCTCCTGTCAGGTATATATTATTGGAGGCAGGAGAATGTATGGGCTCCTGTCAAGTATATATTATTGGAGGCCGGAGAATGTATGGGCTCCTTTCAGGTATATATTATTGGAGGCAGGAGAATCTATGGGCTCCTGTCAGGTACATATTATTGGAGGCAGGAGAATGTATGGGCTCCTGTCAGGTATATATTATTGGAGGCCGGAGAATGTATGGGCTCCTGTCAGGTATATATTATTGGAGGCAGGAGAATCTATGGGCTCCTGTCAGGTGTATATTATTGGAGGCAGGAGAATCTATGGGCTCCTGTCAGGTATATATTATTGGAGGCAGGAGAATGTATGGGCTCCTGTCAGGTATATATTATTGGAGGCAGTAGAATCTATGGGCTCCTGTCAGATATATATTATTTTAGGCAGCAGAATGTATGGGCTCCTGTCAGGTATATATTATTGGAGGCAGGAGAATGTATGGGCTCCTGTCAGGTATATATTATTGGAGGCCGGAGAATGTATGGGCTCCTGTCAGGTATATATTATTGGAGGCAGCAGAATGTATGGGCTCCTGTCAGATATATATTATTGGAGGCAGCAGAATGTATGGGCTCCTGTCAGGTATATATTATTGGAGGCTGGAGAATGTATGGGCTCCTGTCAGGTATATATTATTGGAGGCAGCAGAATGTATGGGCTCCTGTCAGGTATATATTATTGGAGGCTGGAGAATGTATGGGCTCCTGTCAGGTATATATTATTGGAGGCAGCAGAGTGTATGGGCTCCTGTCAGGTATATATTATTGGAGGCTGGAGAATGTATGGGCTCTTGTCAGGTATATATTATTGGAGGCAGCAGAATGTATGGGCTCCTGTCAGGTATATATTATTGGAGGCAGGAGAATGTATGGGCTCCTGTCAGGTATATATTATTGGAGGCAGCAGAATGTATGGGCTCCTGTCATGTATATATTATTGGAGGCTGGAGAATGTATGGGCTCCTGTCAGGTATATATTATTGGAGGCAGGAGAATGTATGGGCTCCTGTCAGGTATATATTATTGGAGGCAGGAGAATGTGTGGGTTCCTGTCAGGTATATATTATTGGAGGCAGGAGAATGTATGGGCTCCTGTCAGGTATATATTATTGGAGGCAGCAGAATATATGGGCTCCTGTCAGGTATATATTATAGGAGGCAGCAGAATGTATGGGCTCCTGTCAGGTATATATTATTGGAGGTAGGAGAATGTATGGTCTCCTGTCAGGTATATATTATTGGAGGCAGCAGAATGTATGGGCTCCTGTCAGGTATATATTATTGGAGGTAGGAGAATGTATGGACTCCTGTCAGGTATATATTATTGGAGGCAGGAGAATGTATGGGCTCCTGTCAGGTATATATTATTGGAGGCAGCAGAATATATGGGCTCCTGTCAGGTATATATTATAGGAGGCAACAGAATGTATGGGCTCCTGTCAGGTATATATTATTGGAGGTAGGAGAATGTATGGGCTCCTGTCAGGTATATATTATTGGGGGCAGCAGAATGTATGGGCTCCTGTCAGGTATATATTATTGGAGGTAGGAGAATGTATGGACTCCTGTCAGGTATATATTATTGGAGGCAGGAGAATGTATGGGCTCCTGTCAGGTATATATTATTGGAGGCAGCAGAATGTATGGGCTCCTGTCAGGTATATATTATTGGAGGCAGGAGAATGTATGGGCTCCTGTCAGGTATATATTATTGGAGGCAGGAGAATGTATGGGCTCCTGTCAGGTATATATTATTGGAGGCAGCAGAATATATGGGCTCCTGTCAGGTATATATTATTGGAGGCAGCAGAATTTATGGGCTCCTGTCAGTTATGTATTATTGGAGGCAGGAGAATGTATGGGCTCCTGTCAGTTATATATTATTGGAGGCAGGAGAATGTATGGGCTCCTGTCAGGTATATATTATTGGAGGCAGGAGAATGTATGGGCTCCTGTCAGGTATATATTATTGGAGGCAGGAGAATGTATGGGCTCCTGTCAGGTATATATTATTGGAGGCTGGAGAATGTATGGGCTCCTGTCAGGTATATATTATTGGAGGTTGGAGAATGTATGGGCTCCTGTCAGGTATATATTATTGGAGGCTGGAGAATGTATGGGCTCCTGTTAGGTATATATTATTGGAGGCAGGAGAATGTATGGGCTCCTGTCAGGTATATATTATTGGAGGCTGGAGAATGTATGGGCTCCTGTCAGGTATATATTATTGGAGGCTGGAGAATGTATGGGCTCCTGTCAGGTATATATTATTGGAGGCAGGAGAATGTATGGGCTCCTGTCAGGTATATATTATTGGAGGCAGGAGAATGTATGGGCTCCTGTCAGGTATATATTATTGGAGGTAGGAGAATGTATGGGATCCTGTCAGGTATATATTATTGGAGGCAGGAGAATGTATGGACTCCTGTCAGGTATATATTATTGGAGGCAGCAGAATGTATGGGCTCCTGTCAGGTATATATTATTTGAGGCAGGAGAATGTATGGGCTCCTGTCTGGTATATATTATTGGAGGTAGGAGAATGTATGGGCTCCTGTCATATATATATTATTGGAGGCAGCAGAATGTATGGGCTCCTGTCAGGTATATATTATTGGAGGTAGGAGAATGTATGGGCTCCTGTCAGGTATATATTATTGGAGGTAGGAAAATGTATGGGCTCCTGTCAGGTATATATTATTGGAGGCACCAGAATGTATGGGCTCCTGTCAGGTATATATTATTGGAAGCAGGAGAATGTATGGGCTCCTGTCAGGTATATATTATTGGAGGCAGGAGAATGTATGGGCTCCTGTCAGGTATATATTATTGGAGGCAGGAGAATGTATGGGCTCCTGTCAGGTATATATTATTGGAGGCAGGAGAATCTATGGGCTCCTGTCAGGTATATATTATTGGAGGCTGGAGAATGTATGGGCTCCTGTCAGGTATATATTATTGGAGGCAGCAGAATCTATGGGCTCCTGTCAGGTATATATTATTGGAGGCAGCAGAATCTATGGGCTCCTGTCAGGTATATATTATTGGAGGCAGTAGAATCTATGGGCTCCTGTCAGGTATATATTATTGGAGGCAGCAGAATGTATGGGCTCCTGTCAGGTATATATTATTGGAGGCAGGAGAATGTATGGGCTCCTGTCAGGTATATATTATTGGAGCCCGGAGAATGTATGGGCTCCTGTCAGGTATATATTATTGGAGGCAGCAGAATGTATTGGCTCCTGTCAGATATATATTATTGGAGGCAGCAGAATGTATGGGCTCCTGTCAGGTATATATTATTGGAGGCTGGAGAATGTATGGGCTCCTGTCAGGTATATATTATTGGAGGCAGCAGAATGTATGGGCTCCTGTCAGGTATATATTATTGGAGGCTGGAGAATGTATGGGCTCCTGTCAGGTATATATTATTGGAGGCAGCAGAGTGTATGGGCTCCTGTCAGGTATATATTATTGGAGGCTGGAGAATGTATGGGCTCCTGTCAGGTATATATTATTGGAGGCAGCAGAATGTATGGGCTCCTGTCAGGTATATATTATTGGAGGCAGCAGAATGTATGGGCTCCTGTCAGGTATATATTATTGGAGGCAGGAGAATGTATGGGCTCCTGTCAGGTATATATTATTGGAGGCAGCAGAATGTATGGGCTCCTGTCAGGTATATATTATTGGAGGCAGCAGAATGTATGGGCTCCTGTCAGGTATATATTATTGGAGGCAGGAGAATGTATGGGCTCCTGTCAGGTATATATTATTGGAGGCAGGAGAATGTATGGGCTCCTGTCAGGTATATATTATTGGAGGCAGGAGAATGTATGGGCTCCTGTCAGGTATATATTATTGGAGGCTGGAGAATGTATGGGCTCCTGTCAGGTATATATTATATGAGGCAGGAGAATGTATGGGCTCCTGTCAGGTATATATTATTGGAGGCAGCAGAATATATGGGCTCCTGTCAGGTATATATTATAGGAGGCAGCAGAATGTATGGGCTCCTGTCAGGTATATATTATTGGAGGTAGGAGAATGTATGGGCTCCTGTCAGGTATATATTATTGGAGGCAGCAGAATGTATGGGCTCCTGTCAGGTATATATTATTGGAGGCAGCAGAATGTATGGGCTCCTGTCAGGTATATATTATTGGAGGCAGGAGAATGTATGGGCTCCTGTCAGGTATATATTATTGGAGGTAGGAGAATGTATGGACTCCTGTCAGGTATATATTATTGGAGGCAGGAGAATGTATGGGCTCCTGTCAGGTATATATTATTGGAGGCAGCAGAATGTATGGGCTCCTGTCAGGTATATATTATTGGAGGCAGGAGAATGTATGGGCTCCTGTCAGGTATATATTATTGGAGGCAGGAAAATGTATGGGCTCCTGTCAGGTATATATTATTGGAGGCAGCAGAATATATGGGCTCCTGTCAGGTATATATTATTGGAGGTAGCAGAATGTGTTATGCACACGCCCGGGCTAGAGCGGCGTGTGCATGTGATTGGTAGTGATTCCACTGGACCGTGCCGGAGAGTGAATGCCTGGAGGGGCGTAACTAAGTATCTGCCCGATCCGACCAGGGTGGCACGACGGCATACGACGCCAGAGCACCAAGGAGGAACCGAGCAGAGGGACCAGGTGCTACTCCAGGACAGACCCCGGACACGGCTGTTGACCCACACAGGGGAATACAGGAACAGACTGGTAGACTGGCACACAGACTGGAATGCAGGCAGGCGGGTATGCAGGCAGGCGGGTATGCAGGCAGGCGGGTATGCAGGCAGGCGGGTAAAGGTAAGCACAGATAGAGTGCAAACGGGGAGGCACTAGCAGGTAGGAACACAGGCGGGATAGGACCCAGTACACACTGGGACTCAGGAACAATACAGGCAGAGAGGTACAGGCAAGCACAACTAAAGTGCAGACAGGGCTGAGCAGGGAGGACAGGGCTCTGTTCACACTGAACAGACAGGAAGGGAAAGACAGAGCCAGACACCCACAGGGTACTTGCAGTGAAGTAGCGAGTGGACCACAAACTCACAAACGGGAGTACAGAGACAACAGGCAGGAGTTAGGTACGAGTTCAGACTCTGCAGAAAAAGGAAGGGAACGGACATAGAGGCAAAACAGGTAAAGGATAGGAGAGAGTTCAGACTGGAACTGAGTGTACGGAGGAGACCGACACTGCAGCGGGATACAGGAGCGGGTCTGGAAATACTGCCCCCAGAGAGGCGGAACGAACAGGCAAGGAGCGTGTTCAGACAGGACAGACAAGATACACAGAAAGGACTCAGTTCAGACACGGGAACTAATACCGCAAAGCAGGAGACATACAGGACACAGTTCAGACACGGGAGCTGACACCGCAAGGCAGGAGACATACAGGACTTAGTTCAGACACGGGAACTAATACCGAAAAGCAGGAGACATACAGGACACAGTTCAGACACGGGAGCTGACACCGCAAGGCAGGAAACATACAGGACTTAGTTCAGACAGGCCTGGAAATAAGCCTCCAGGAAAGGCGGACAGGGAAACAAAGACGGGACCTGGCACCTTCAGAGTGCAAGCACACACTGAAAGAAACACATATGCACAGGAAGGGATAGAAGGGAGCTGCTGAGCTATATACCAAGTGTCAGACAGCAATAGGCTGAGGACGCACAAGGGGTGTGACCCACAGCAGGTACAAAAGACAGGAAGTGATCGGGCGCCGCCCTTAAGCAGCAGAGACAGACACAAACAAACAGCATGGAGGGAAGCCAGAGAGACATTCTGGACAGGAGATCAAGTGCGCTCTCTTGCACAGTGGGAGATGGACCACCATGCAAGGACGCCGCCAGGTATGTTACAGTACCTCCCCCCTTACGCCCCCTCTTCTTCAGGCCTGCCAGAATCTTCCGCAGGGAATTCGAGGACCAGTCGTTCACTGGGTTGGAGGGGGACAGAGACTTGAGGGTAATCTCTGCTTCGAGGTACATCTTGTCAAGCTCACAGGAAGAAAAAGACGGGTTATCAGGTACAAGAAATAGGAAAGTCTCTGTCCATTCACCACCAGGTGGCACCCCGAAGGGTTCTAAACACAACTGGAGGTCCTCCGCCTGGTCGGAGGGGTGTAGAGACTCGGGAGTAACTTCTGCTTTGGAGAACACTAGGTCGGACTCACTGGAGGAAGCAGGCGAAGTATCAGGTACAGGAAATAGGAAAGTCTCTGTCCATTCACCACCAGGTGGCACCCCGAAGGGTTCTAAACACAACTGGAGGTCCTCCGCCTGGTCGGAGGGGTGTAGAGACTCGGGAGTAACCTCTGCTTCAGAGTACACTAGGTTGGACTCACTGGAGGAAGCAGGCGAGGTATCAGGTACAGGAAATAGGAAAGTCTCAGTCCATTCACCACCAGGTGACACCCCGAAGGGTTCTAAACACAACTGGAGGTCCTCCGCCTGGTCGGAGGGGTGTAGAGACTCGGGAGTAACCTCTGCTTCGGAGTACACCAGGTTGGACTCACTGGACGAAGCGAGCGAGGTATCAGGTACAGAGTATAGGAGAGTCTCTGTCCTTTCGTTACCAGGTAGCACCCCGAAGGGTTCAGGAGGTCTCAGGGAGGACAGACCCAGGCGTGACTGCTTGCCTCTAAGTCGAGCACGTCTGGACTGCCTCTTGAGGTTGGGAGAAGTATTCCGGAAAGCGTAGTCACCCTGTGAGGATTCTGGGTGGGCAGTAGTCTCATTGGGCTGGAGAACTATTACGCTACCCACACACATTACCCATTGGGGCTGCTCCGGGATATTGGGAAGTGAAGCTTCAGCAGGAGCCTCCGGGTTAGGATCATCGAAGACCATTAGAAAGGCCACCAGGAAGGCCATTAGGTCCCGGAGGATCGGATCCTGTGTCTCATATAGGGGGTTGATCCATTCCAAGGCATCCCCCGCCAGGTAAGACATAATAAAGGCCACTTTAGCCCAATCGGAAGGAAAATAAAGAGGGTAGGCCTTAAAGTGTAGCATGCATTGCTCCACAAATGCACGACACTGTTTTGGATCCCCATAGTAACGTGGCGGATCCGCAGGAACGAGAGCTGATAGATCCATCTGGACGGTGCGTAATTCGCCTGGAACTCAGCTAAGGAAAAAAAAATTTATTTATTTATTTTAATGCATATATTCGCTGGAAAAACTTCTCAAAAAGCGAAGGCCGTGGGGCTCAACGGGAACCATGGCCTGAGCATGCTGTTATGCACACGCCCGGGCTAGAGCGGCGTGTGCATGTGATTGGTAGTGATTCCACTGGACCGTGCCGGAGAGTGAATGCCTGGAGGGGCGTAACTAAGTATCTGCCCGATCCGACCAGGGTGGCACGACGGCATACGACGCCAGAGCACCAAGGAGGAACCGAGCAGAGGGACCAGGTGCTACTCCAGGACAGACCCCGGACACGGCTGTTGACCCACACAGGGGAATACAGGAACAGACTGGTAGACTGGCACACAGACTGGAATGCAGGCAGGCGGGTATGCAGGCAGGCGGGTATGCAGGCAGGCGGGTATGCAGGCAGGCGGGTAAAGGTAAGCACAGATAGAGTGCAAACGGGGAGGCACTAGCAGGTAGGAACACAGGCGGGATAGGACCCAGTACACACTGGGACTCAGGAACAATACAGGCAGAGAGGTACAGGCAAGCACAACTAAAGTGCAGACAGGGCTGAGCAGGGAGGACAGGGCTCTGTTCACACTGAACAGACAGGAAGGGAAAGACAGAGCCAGACACCCACAGGGTACTTGCAGTGAAGTAGCGAGTGGACCACAAACTCACAAACGGGAGTACAGAGACAACAGGCAGGAGTTAGGTACGAGTTCAGACTCTGCAGAAAAAGGAAGGGAACGGACATAGAGGCAAAACAGGTAAAGGATAGGAGAGAGTTCAGACTGGAACTGAGTGTACGGAGGAGACCGACACTGCAGCGGGATACAGGAGCGGGTCTGGAAATACTGCCCCCAGAGAGGCGGAACGAACAGGCAAGGAGCGTGTTCAGACAGGACAGACAAGATACACAGAAAGGACTCAGTTCAGACACGGGAACTAATACCGCAAAGCAGGAGACATACAGGACACAGTTCAGACACGGGAGCTGACACCGCAAGGCAGGAGACATACAGGACTTAGTTCAGACACGGGAACTAATACCGAAAAGCAGGAGACATACAGGACACAGTTCAGACACGGGAGCTGACACCGCAAGGCAGGAAACATACAGGACTTAGTTCAGACAGGCCTGGAAATAAGCCTCCAGGAAAGGCGGACAGGGAAACAAAGACGGGACCTGGCACCTTCAGAGTGCAAGCACACACTGAAAGAAACACATATGCACAGGAAGGGATAGAAGGGAGCTGCTGAGCTATATACCAAGTGTCAGACAGCAATAGGCTGAGGACGCACAAGGGGTGTGACCCACAGCAGGTACAAAAGACAGGAAGTGATCGGGCGCCGCCCTTAAGCAGCAGAGACAGACACAAACAAACAGCATGGAGGGAAGCCAGAGAGACATTCTGGACAGGAGATCAAGTGCGCTCTCTTGCACAGTGGGAGATGGACCACCATGCAAGGACGCCGCCAGGTATGTTACAGAATGTATGGGCTCCTGTCAGGTATATATTATTGGAGTCAGGAGAATGTATGGGCTCCTGTCAGGTATATATTATTGGAGGCAGCAGAATGTATGGGCTCCTGTCAGGTATATATTATTGGAGGCAGGAGAATGTATGGGCTCCTGTCAGGTATATATTATTGGAGGCAGGAGAATGTATGGGCTCCTGTCAGGTATATATTATTGGAGGCTGGAGAATGTATGGGCTCCTGTCAGGTATATATTATTGGAGGTTGGAGAATGTATGGGCTCCTGTCAGGTATATATTATTGGAGGCTGGAGAATGTATGGGCTCCTGTCAGGTATATATTATTGGAGGCAGGAGAATGTATGGGCTCCTGTCAGGTATATATTATTGGAGGCTGGAGAATGTGTGGGCTCCTGTCAGGTATATATTATTGGAGGCTGGAGAATGTATGGGCTCCTGTCAGGTATATATTATTGGAGGCAGGAGAATGTATGGGCTCCTGTCAGGTATATATTATTGGAGGCAGGAGAATGTATGGGCTCCTGTCAGTTATATATTATTGGAGGTAGGAGAATGTATGGGCTCCTGTCAGGTATATATTATTGGAGGTAGGAGAATGTATGGGCTCCTGTCAGGTATATATTATTGGAGGTAGGAGAATGTATGGGCTCCTGTCAGGTATATATTATTGGAGGCAGGAGAATGTATGGGCTCCTGTCAGGTATATATTATTGGAGGCAACAGAATGTATGGGCTCCTGTCAGGTATATATTATTGGAGGCAGGAGAATGTATGGGCTCCTGTCAGGTATATATTATTGGAGGCAGGAGAATGTATGGGCTCCTGTCAGGTATATATTATTGGAGGCAGGAGAATGTATGGGCTCCTGTCAGGTATATATTATTGGAGGCTGGAGAATGTATGGGCTCCTGTGAGGTATATATTATTGGAGGCAGGAGAATGTATGGGCTCCTGTCAGGTATATATTATTGGAGACAGCAGAATGTATGGGCTCCTGTCAGGTATATATTATTGGAGGCAGCAGAATGTATGGGCTCCTGTCAGGTATATATTATGGGAGGCAGGAGAATGTATGGGCTCCTGGCAGGTATATATTATTGGAGGCTGGAGAATGTAGGGGCTCCTGTCAGGTATATATTATTGGAGGTAGGAGAATGTATGGGCTCCTGTCAGGTATATATTATGGGAGGCAGGAGAATGTATGGGCTCCTGTCAGGTATATATTATTGGAGGCTGGAGAATGTATGGGCTCCTGTCAGGTATATATTATTGGAGGCAGCAGAATGTATGGGCTCCTGTCAGGTATATATTATTGGAGGCAGCAGAATCTATGGGCTCCTGTCAGGTATATATTATTGGAGGCAGCAGAATCTATGGGCTCCTGTCAGGTATATATTATTGGAGACAGGAGAATGTATGGGCTCCTGTCAGGTATATATTATTGGAGGCAGCAGAATGTATGGGCTCCTGTCAGGTATATGTTATGGGAGGCAGGAGAATGTATGGGCTCCTGTGAGGTATATATTATTGGACCCTGGAGAATGTATGGGCTCCTGTCAGGTATATATTATTGGAGGTAGGAGAATGTATGGGCTCCTGTCAGGTATATATTATGGGAGGCAGGAGAATGTATGGGCTCCTGTCAGGTATATATTATTGGAGGCTGGAGAATGTATGGGCTCCTGTCAGGTATATATTATTGGAGGCAGCAGAATCTATGGGCTCCTGTCAGGTATATATTATTGGAGGCAGCAGAATCTATGGGCTCCTGTCAGGTATATATTATTGGAGGCAATAGAATCTATGGGCTCCTGTCAGGTATATATTATTGGAGGCAGCAGAATGTATGGGCTCCTGTCAGGTATATATTATTGGAGGCAGGAGAATGTATGGGCTCCTGTCAGGTATATATTATTGGAGCCCGGAGAATGTATGGGCTCCTGTCAGGTATATATTATTGGAGGCAGCAGAATGTATTGGCTCCTGTCAGATATATATTATTGGAGGCAGCAGAATGTATGGGCTCCTGTCAGGTATATATTATTGGAGGCTGGAGAATGT
The DNA here is from genome assembly GCF_046119375.1 of Phyllobates terribilis. Taxonomy (NCBI): domain Eukaryota; kingdom Metazoa; phylum Chordata; class Amphibia; order Anura; family Dendrobatidae; genus Phyllobates; species Phyllobates terribilis. The sequence goes on along the minus strand of NW_027362768.1, from coordinate 206,162,817 downwards.
ATGGGCTCCTGTCAGGTATATATTATTGGAGGCAGCAGAATGTATGGGCTCCTGTCAGGTATATATTATTGGAGGCTGGAGAATGTATGGGCTCCTGTCAGGTATATATTATTGGAGGCAGCAGAGTGTATGGGCTCCTGTCAGGTATATATTATTGGAGGCTGGAGAATATATGGGCTCCTGTCAGGTATATATTATTGGAGGCAGCAGAATGTATGGGCTCCTGTCAGGTATATATTATTGGAGGCAGCAGAATGTATGGGCTCCTGTCAGGTATATATTATTGGAGGCAGGAGAATGTATGGGCTCCTGTCAGGTATATATTATTGGAGGCAGCAGAATGTATGGGCTCCTGTCAGGTATATATTATTGGAGGCAGCAGAATGTATGGGCTCCTGTCAGGTATATATTATTGGAGGCAGGAGAATGTATGGGCTCCTGTCAGGTATATATTATTGGAGGCAGGAGAATGTATGGGCTCCTGTCAGGTATATATTATTGGAGGCAGGAGAATGTATGGGCTCCTGTCAGGTATATATTATTGGAGGCTGGAGAATGTATGGGCTCCTGTCAGGTATATATTATTGGAGGCAGGAGAATGTATGGGCTCCTGTCAGGTATATATTATTGGAGGCAGGAGAATGTATGGGCTCCTGTCAGGTATATATTATTGGAGGCAGGAGAATGTATGGGCTCCTGTCAGGTATATATTATTGGAGGCTGGAGAATGTATGGGCTCCTGTCAGGTATATATTATTGGAGGCAGGAGAATGTATGGGCTCCTGTCAGGTATATATTATTGGAGGCAGCAGAATGTATGGGCTCCTGTCAGGTATATATTATTGGAGGCAGGAGAATGTATGGGCTCCTGTCAGGTATATATTATTGGAGGCAGGAGAATGTATGGGCTCCTGTCAGGTATATATTATTGGAGGCAGGAGAATGTATGGGCTCCTGTCAGGTATATATTATTGGAGGCAGGAGAATGTATGGGCTCCTGTCAGGTATATATTATTGGAGGCTGGAGAATGTATGGGCTCCTGTCAGGTATATATTATTGGAGGCAGGAGAATGTATGGGCTCCTGTCAGGTATATATTATTGGAGGCAGGAGAATGTATGGGCTCCTGTCAGGTATATATTATTGGAGGCAGGAGAATGTATGGGCTCCTGTCAGGTATATATTATTGGAGGCTGGAGAATGTATGGGCTCCTGTCAGGTATATATTATTGGAGGCAGGAGAATGTATGGGCTCCTGTCAGGTATATATTATTGGAGGCAGCAGAATGTATGGGCTCCTGTCAGGTATATATTATTGGAGGCAGGAGAATGTATGGGCTCCTGTCAGGTATATATTATTGGAGGCAGGAGAATGTATGGGCTCCTGTCAGGTATATATTATTGGATGCAGCAGAATATATGGGCTCCTGTCAGGTATATATTATTGGAGGCAGCAGAATGTATGGGCTCCTGTCAGGTATATATTATTGGAGGCAGGAGAATGTATGGGCTCCTGTCAGGTATATATTATTGGAGGCAGCAGAATGTATGGGCTCCTGTCAGGTATATATTATTGGAGGCAGGAGAATGTATGGGCTCCTGTCAGGTATATATTATTGGAGGCAGGAGAATGTATGGGCTCCTGTCAGGTATATATTATTGGAGGCTGGAGAATGTATGGGCTCCTGTCAGGTATATATTATTGGAGGTTGGAGAATGTATGGGCTCCTGTCAGGTATATATTATTGGAGGCTGGAGAATGTATGGGCTCCTGTCAGGTATATATTATTGGAGGCAGGAGAATGTATGGGCTCCTGTCAGGTATATATTATTGGAGGCTGGAGAATGTGTGGGCTCCTGTCAGGTATATATTATTGGAGGCTGGAGAATGTATGGGCTCCTGTCAGGTATATATTATTGGAGGCAGGAGAATGTATGGGCTCCTGTCAGGTATATATTATTGGAGGCAGGAGAATGTATGGGCTCCTGTCAGTTATATATTATTGGAGGTAGGAGAATGTATGGGCTCCTGTCAGGTATATATTATTGGAGGTAGGAGAATGTATGGGCTCCTGTCAGGTATATATTATTGGAGGTAGGAGAATGTATGGGCTCCTGTCAGGTATATATTATTGGAGGCAGGAGAATGTATGGGCTCCTGTCAGGTATATATTATTGGAGGCAGCAGAATGTATGGGCTCCTGTCAGGTATATATTATTGGAGGCAGGAGAATGTATGGGCTCCTGTCAGGTATATATTATTGGAGGCAGGAGAATGTATGGGCTCCTGTCAGGTATATATTATTGGAGGCAGGAGAATGTATGGGCTCCTGTCAGGTATATATTATTGGAGGCTGGAGAATGTATGGGCTCCTGTGAGGTATATATTATTGGAGGCAGGAGAATGTATGGGCTCCTGTCAGGTATATATTATTGGAGGCAGCAGAATGTATGGGCTCCTGTCAGGTATATATTATTGGAGGCAGCAGAATGTATGGGCTCCTGTCAGGTATATATTATGGGAGGCAGGAGAATGTATGGGCTCCTGGCAGGTATATATTATTGGAGGCTGGAGAATGTAGGGGCTCCTGTCAGGTATATATTATTGGAGGTAGGAGAATGTATGGGCTCCTGTCAGGTATATATTATGGGAGGCAGGAGAATGTATGGGCTCCTGTCAGGTATATATTATTGGAGGCTGGAGAATGTATGAGCTCCTGTCAGGTATATATTATTGGAGGCAGCAGAATGTATGGGCTCCTGTCAGGTATATATTATTGGAGGCAGCAGAATCTATGGGCTCCTGTCAGGTATATATTATTGGAGGCAGCAGAATCTATGGGCTCCTGTCAGGTATATATTATTGGAGACAGGAGAATGTATGGGCTCCTGTCAGGTATATATTATTGGAGGCAGCAGAATGTATGGGCTCCTGTCAGGTATATATTATGGGAGGCAGGAGAATGTATGGGCTCCTGTGAGGTATATATTATTGGAGGCTGGAGAATGTATGGGCTCCTGTCAGGTATATATTATTGGAGGTAGGAGAATGTATGGGCTCCTGTCAGGTATATATTATGGGAGGCAGGAGAATATATGGGCTCCTGTCAGGTATATATTATTGGAGGCTGGAGAATGTATGGGCTCCTGTCAGGTATATATTATTGGAGGCAGCAGAATCTATGGGCTCCTGTCAGGTATATATTATTGGAGGCAGCAGAATCTATGGGCTCCTGTCAGGTATATATTATTGGAGGCAGGAGAATGTATGGGCTCCTGTCAGGTATATATTATTGGAGGCAGCAGAATGTATGGGCTCCTGTCAGGTATATATTATTGGAGGCAGGAGAATCTATGGGCTCCTGTCAGGTATATATTATTGGAGGCTGGAGAATGTATGGGCTCCTGTCAGGTATATATTATTGGAGGCAGCAGAATGTATGGGCTCCTGTCAGGTATATATTATTGGAGGCAGCAGAATGTATGGGCTCCTGTCAGGTATATATTATTGGAGGCAGCAGAATCTATGGGCTCCTGTCAGGTATATATTATTGTAGGCAGCAGAATCTATGGGCTCCTGTCAGGTATATATTATTGGAGACAGGAGAATGTATGGGCTCCTGTCAGGTATATATTATTGGAGGCAGCAGAATGTATGGGCTCCTGTCAGGTATAAATTATGGGAGGCAGGAGAATGTATGGGCTCCTGTGAGGTATATATTATTGGAGGCTGGAGAATGTATGGGCTCCTGTCAGGTATATATTATTGGAGGTAGGAGAATGTATGGGCTCCTGTCAGGTATATATTATGGGAGGCAGGAGAATGTATGGGCTCCTGTCAGGTATATATTACTGGAGGCTGGAGAATGTATGGGCTCCTGTCAGGTATATATTATTGGAGGCAGCAGAATCTATGGGCTCCTGTCAGGTATATATTATTGGAGGCAGCAGAATTTTTGGGCTCCTGTCAGGTATATATTATTGGAGGCAGGAGAATGTATGGGCTCCTGTCAGGTATATATTATTGGAGGCAGGAGAATGTATGGGCTCCTGTCAGGTATATATTATTGGAGGCAGCAGAATGTATGGGCTCCTGTCAGGTATATATTATTGGAGGCAGGAGAATCTATGGGCTCCTGTCAGGTATATATTATTGGAGGTAGGAGAATGTATGGGCTCCTGTCAGGTATATATTATGGGAGGCAGGAGAATGTATGGGCTCCTGTCAGGTATATATTATTGGAGGCTGGAGAATGTATGGGCTCTTGTCAGGTATATATTATTGGAGGCAGCAGAATGTATGGGCTCCTGTCAGGTATATATTATTGGAGGCAGCAGAATCTATGGGCTCCTGTCAGGTATATATTATTGGAGGCAGCAGAATCTATGGGCTCCTGTCAGGTATATATTATTGGAGACAGGAGAATGTATGGGCTCCTGTCAGGTATATATTATTGGAGGCAGCAGAATGTATGGGCTCCTGTCAGGTATATATTATGGGAGGCAGGAGAATGTATGGGCTCCTGTGAGGTATATATTATTGGAGGCTGGAGAATGTATGGGCTCCTGTCAGGTATATATTATTGGAGGTAGGAGAATGTATGGGCTCCTGTCAGGTATATATTATGGGAGGCAGGAGAATGTATGGGCTCCTGTCAGGTATATATTATTGGAGGCTGGAAAATGTATGGGCTCCTGTCAGGTATATATTATTGGAGGCAGCAGAATCTATGGGCTCCTGTCAGGTATATATTATTGGAGGCAGCAGAATCTATGGGCTCCTGTCAGGTATATATTATTGGAGGCAGCAGAATGTATGGGCTCCTGTCAGGTATATATTATTGGAGGCAGGAGAATGTATGGGCTCCTGTCAGGTATATATTATTGGAGGCAGCAGAATGTATGGGCTCCTGTCAGGTATATATTATTGGAGGCAGGAGAATCTATGGGCTCCTGTCAGGTATATATTATTGGAGGCAGGAGAATCTATGGGCTCCTGTCAGGTATATATTATTGGAGGCAAGAGAATGTATGTGCTCCTGTCAGGTATATATTATTGGAGGCAGGAGAATGTATGGACTCCTGTCAGGTATATATTATTGGAGGCAGGAGAATGTATGGGCTCCTGTCAGGTATATATTATTGGAGGCAGCAGAATGTATGGGCTCCTGTCAGGTATATATTATTGGAGGCAGGAGAATGTATGGGCTCCTGTCAGGTATATATTATTGGAGGCAGGAAAATGTATGGGCTCTTGTCAGGTATATATTATTGGAGGCAGGAGAATGTATGGGCTCCTGTCAGGTATATATTATTGGAGGCAGGAGAATGTATGGGCTCCTGTCAGGTATATATTATTGGAGGCAGCAGAATGTATGGGCTCCTGTCAGGTATATATTATTGGAGGCAGGAGAATGTATGGGCTCCTGTCAGGTATATATTATTGGAGGCAGGAGAATGTATGGGCTCCTGTCAGGTATATATTATTGGAGGCAGGAGAATGTATGGGCTCCTGTCAGGTATATATTATTGGAGGCAGCAGAATGTATGGGCTCCTGTCAGGTATATATTATTGGAGGCAGGAGAATGTATGGTCTCCTGTCAGGTATATATTATTGGAGGCTGGATAATATATGGGCTCCTGTCAGGTATATATTATTGGAGGTTGGAGAATGTATGGGCTCCTGTCAGGTATATATTATTGGAGGCTGGAGAATGTATGGGCTCCTGTCAGGTATATATTATTGGAGGCAGGATTATGTATGGGCTCCTGTCAGGTATATATTATTGGAGGCTGGAGAATGTATGGGCTCCTGTCAGGTATACATTATTGGAGGCTGGAGAATGTATGGGCTCCTTTCAGGTATATATTATTGAAGGCAGGAGAATGTATGGGCTCCTGTCAGGTATATATTATTGGAGGCAGGAGAATGTATGGGCTCCTGTCAGGTATATATTATTGGAGGTAGGAGAATGTATGGGCTCCTGTTATTGGAGGTAGGAGAATGTATGGGCTCCTGTCATATATATATTATTGGAGGCAGCAGAATGTATGGGCTCCTGTCAGGTATATATTATTGGAGGCAGGAGAATGTATGGGCTCCTGTCAGGTATATATTATTGGAGGCAGGAGAATGTATGGGCTCCTGTCAGGTATATATTATTGGAGGCAGGAGAATGTATGGGCTCCTGTCAGGTATACATTATTGGACGCAGGAGAATGTATGGGCTCCTGTCAGGTATATATTATTGGAGGCAGGAGAATGTATGGGCTCCTGTCAGGTATATATTATTGGAGGCAGGAGAATGTATGGGCTCCTGTCAGGTATATATTATTGGAGGCAGCAGAATGTATGGGCTCCTGTCAGGTATATATTATTGGAGGCAGGAGAATGTATGGGCTCCTGACAGGTATATATTATTGGAGGCAGGAGAATGTATGGGCTCCTGTCAGGTATATATTATTGGAGGCAGGAGAATGTATGTGCTCCTGTCAGGTATATATTATTGGAGGCAGGAGAATGTATGGACTCCTGTCAGGTATATATTATTGGAGGCAGGAGAATGTATGGGCTCCTGTCAGGTATATATTATTGGAGGCAGCAGAATGTATGGGCTCCTGTCAGGTATATATTATTGGAGGCAGGAGAATGTATGGGCTCCTGTCAGGTATATATTATTGGAGGCAGGAGAATGTATGGGCTCCTGTCAGGTATATATTATTGGAGGCAGGAGAATGTATGGGCTCCTGTCAGGTATATATTATTGGAGGCTGGAGAATATATGGGCTCCTGTCAGGTATATATTATTGGAGGCTGGAGAATATATGGGCTCCTGTCAGGTATATATTATTGGAGGCTGGAGAATGTATGGGCTCCTGTCAGGTATATATTATTGGAGGCAGGAGAATGTATGGGCTCCTGTCAGGTATATATTATTGGAGGCAGGAGAATGTATAGGCTCCTGTCAGGTATATATTATTGGAGGCTGGAGAATGTATGGGCTCCTGTCAGGTATATATTATTGGAGGCAGGAGAATGTATGGGCTCCTGTCAGGTATATATTATTGGAGGCTGGAGAATGTATGGGCTCCTGTCAGGTATATATTATTGGAGGTTGGAGAATGTATGGGCTCCTGTCAGGTATATATTATTGGAGGCTGGAGAATGTATGGGCTCCTGTTAGGTATATATTATTGGAGGCAGTAGAATGTATGGGCTCCTGTCAGGTATATATTATTGGAGGCTGGAGAATGTATGGGCTCCTGTCAGGTATATATTATTGGAGGCTGGAGAATGTATGGGCTCCTGTCAGGTATATATTATTGGAGGCAGGAGAATGTATGGGCTCCTGTCAGGTATATATTATTGGAGGCAGGAGAATGTATGGGCTCCTGTCAGGTATATATTATTGGAGGTAGGAGAATGTATGGGCTCCTGTCAGGTATATATTATTGGAGGCAGGAGAATGTATGGACTCCTGTCAGGTATATATTATTGGAGGCAGCAGAATGTATGGGCTCCTGTCATGTATATATTATTGGAGGCAGGAGAATGTATGGGCTCCTGTCAGGTATATATTATTGGAGGCAGGAGAATGTATGGGCTCCTGTCAGGTATATATTATTGGAGGCTGGAGAATGTATGGGCTCCTGTCAGGTATATATTATTGGAGGCAGCAGAATATATGGGCTCCTGTCAGGTATATATTATAGGAGGCAGCAGAATGTATGGGCTCCTGTCAGGTATATATTATTGGAGGTAGGAGAATGTATGGGCTCCTGTCAGGTATATATTATTGGAGGCAGCAGAATGTATGGGCTCCTGTCAGGGATATATTATTGGAGGCAGCAGAATGTATGGGCTCCTGTCAGGTATATATTATTGGAGGCAGGAGAATGTATGGGCTCCTGTCAGGTATATATTATTGGAGGCAGGAGAATGTATGGGCTCCTGTCAGGTATATATTATTGGAGGCTGGAGAATGTATGGGCTCCTGTCAGGTATATATTATTGGAGGTTGGAGAATGTATGGGCTCCTGTCAGGTATATATTATTGGAGGCTGGAGAATGTATGGGCTCCTGTCAGGTATATATTATTGGAGGCAGGAGAATGTATGGGCTCCTGTCAGGTATATATTATTGGAGGCTGGAGAATGTGTGGGCTCCTGTCAGGTATATATTATTGGAGGCAGGAGAATGTATGGGCTCCTGTCAGGTATATATTATTGGAGGCTGGAGAATGTATGGGCTCCTGTCAGTTATATATTATTGGAGGTAGGAGAATGTATGGGCTCCTGTCAGGTATATATTATTGGAGGTAGGAGAATGTATGGGCTCCTGTCAGGTATATATTATTGGAGGTAGGAGAATGTATGAGCTCCTGTCAGGTATATATTATTGGAGGCAGGAGAATGTATGGGCTCCTGTCAGGTATATATTATTGGAGGCAGCAGAATGTATGGGCTCCTGTCAGGTATATATTATTGGAGGCAGGAGAATGTATGGGCTCCTGTCAGGTATATATTATTGGAGGTAGGAGAATGTATGGGCTCCTGTCAGGTATATATTATTGGAGGCAGGAGAATGTATGGGCTCCTGTCAGGTATATATTATTGGAGGCAGCAGAATGTATGGGCTCCTGTCAGGGATATATTATTGGAGGCAGCAGAATGTATGGGCTCCTGTCAGGTATATATTATTGGAGGCAGGAGAATGTATGGGCTCCTGTCAGGTATATATTATTGGAGGCAGGAGAATGTATGGGCTCCTGTCAGGTATATATTATTGGAGGCTGGAGAATGTATGGGCTCCTGTCAGGTATATATTATTGGAGGTTGGAGAATGTATGGGCTCCTGTCAGGTATATATTATTGGAGGCTGGAGAATGTATGGGCTCCTGTCAGGTATATATTATTGGAGGCAATAGAATGTATGGGCTCCTGTCAGGTATATATTATTGGAGGCTGGAGAATGTGTGGGCTCCTGTCAGGTATATATTATTGGAGGCAGGAGAATGTATGGGCTCCTGTCAGGTATATATTATTGGAGGCTGGAGAATGTATGGGCTCCTGTCAGTTATATATTATTGGAGGTAGGAGAATGTATGGGCTCCTGTCAGGTATATATTATTGGAGGTAGGAGAATGTATGGGCTCCTGTCAGGTATATATTATTGGAGGTAGGAGAATGTATGAGCTCCTGTCAGGTATATATTATTGGAGGCAGGAGAATGTATGGGCTCCTGTCAGGTATATATTATTGGAGGCAGCAGAATGTATGGGCTCCTGTCAGGTATATATTATTGGAGGCAGGAGAATGTATGGGCTCCTGTCAGGTATATATTATTGGAGGTAGGAGAATGTATGGGCTCCTGTCAGGTATATATTATTGGAGGCAGGAGAATGTATGGGCTCCTGTCAGGTATATATTATTGGAGGCAGCAGAATGTATGGGCTCCTGTCAGGGATATATTATTGGAGGCAGCAGAATGTATGGGCTCCTGTCAGGTATATATTATTGGAGGCAGGAGAATGTATGGGCTCCTGTCAGGTATATATTATTGGAGGCAGGAGAATGTATGGGCTCCTGTCAGGTATATATTATTGGAGGCTGGAGAATGTATGGGCTCCTGTCAGGTATATATTATTGGAGGTTGGAGAATGTATGGGCTCCTGTCAGGTATGTATTATTGGAGGCTGGAGAATGTATGGGCTCCTGTCAGGTATATATTATTGGAGGCAGGAGAATGTATGGGCTCCTGTCAGGTATATATTATTGGAGGCTGGAGAATGTGTGGGCTCCTGTCTGGTATATATTATTGGAGGCAGGAGAATGTATGGGCTCCTGTCAGGTATATATTATTGGAGGCTGGAGAATGTATGGGCTCCTGTCAGTTATATATTATTGGAGGTAGGAGAATGTATGGGCTCCTGTCAGGTATATATTATTGGAGGTAGGAGAATGTATGGGCTCCTGTCAGGTATATATTATTGGAGGTAGGAGAATGTATGAGCTCCTGTCAGGTATATATTATTGGAGGCAGGAGAATGTATGGGCTCCTGTCAGGTATATATTATTGGAGGCAGCAGAATGTATGGGCTCCTGTCAGGTATATATTATTGGAGGCAGGAGAATGTATGGGCTCCTGTCAGGTATATATTATTGGAGGTAGGAGAATGTATGGGCTCCTGTCAGGTATATATTATTGGAGGCAGGAGAATGTATGGGCTCCTGTCAGGTATATATTATTGGAGGCAGCAGAATATATGGGCTCCTGTCCGGTATATATTATAGGAGGTAGGAGAATGTATGGACTCCTGTCAGGTATATATTATTGGAGGCAGGAGAATGTATGGGCTCCTGTCAGGTATATATTATTGGAGGCAGCAGAATGTATGGGCTCCTGTCAGGTATATATTATTGGAGGCAGGAGAATGTATGGGCTCCTGTCAGGTATATATTATTGGAGGCAGGAGAATGTATGGGCTCCTGTCAGGTATATATTATTGGAGGCTGGAGAATGTATGGGCTCCTGTCAGGTATATATTATTGGAGGCAGGAGAATCTATGGGCTCCTGTCAGGTATATATTATTGGAGGCTGGAGAATGTATGGGCTCCTGTCAGGTATATATTATTGGAGGCAGCAGAATCTATGGGCTCCTGTCAGGTATATATTATTGGAGGCAGCAAAATCTATGGGCTCCTGTCAGGTATATATTATTGAAGGCAGTAGAATCTATGGGCTCCTGTCAGGTATATATTATTGGAGGCAGCAGAATGTATGGGCTCCTGTCAGGTATATATTATTGGAGGCAGGAGAATGTATGGGCTCCTGTCAGGTATATATTATTGGAGGCCGGAGAATGTATGGGCTCCTGTCAGATATATATTATTGGAGGCAGCAGAATGTATGGGCTCCTGTCAGGTATATATTATTGGAGGCTGGAGAATGTATGGGCTCCTGTCAGGTATATATTATTGGAGGCAGCAGAATGTATGGGCTCCTGTCAGGTATATATTATTGGAGGCTGGAGAATGTATGGGCTCCTGTCAGGTATATATTATTGGAGGCAGCAGAGTGTATGGGCTCCTGTCAGGTATATATTATTGGAGGCTGGAGAATGTATGGGCTCCTGTCAGGTATATATTATTGGAGGCAGCAGAATGTATGGGCTCCTGTCAGGTATATATTATTGGAGGCAGGAGAATGTATGGGCTCCTGTCAGGTATATATTATTGGAGGCAGGAGAATGTATGGGCTCCTGTCAGGTATATATTATTGGAGGCAGCAGAATGTATGGGCTCCTGTCAGGTATATATTATTGGAGGCAGGAGAATGTATGGGCTCCTGTCAGGTATATATTATTGGAGGCAGGAGAATGATGGGCTCCTGTCAGGTATATATTATTGGAGGCAGGAGAATGTATGGGCTCCTGTCAGGTATATATTATTGGAGGCAGGAGAATGTATGGGCTCCTGTCAGGTATATATTATTGGAGGCAGGAGAATGTATGGGCTCCTGTCAGGTATATATTATTGGAGGCAGCAGAATATATGGGCTCCTGTCAGGTATATATTATAGGAGGCAGCAGAATGTATGGGCTCCTGTCAGGTATATATTATTGGAGGTAGGAGAATGTATGGGCTCCTGTCAGGTATATATTATTGGAGGCAGCAGAATGTATGGGCTCCTGTCAGGGATATATTATTGGAGGCAGCAGAATGTATGGGCTCCTGTCAGGTATATATTATTGGAGGCAGGAGAATGTATGGGCTCCTGTCAGGTATATATTATTGGAGGTAGGAGAATGTATGGACTCCTGTCAGGTATATATTATTGGAGGCAGGAGAATGTATGGGCTCCTGTCAGGTATATATTATTGGAGGCAGCAGAATGTATGGGCTCCTTTCAGGTATATATTATTGGAGGCAGGAGAATGTATGGGCTCCTGTCAGGTATATATTATTGGAGGCAGGAGAATGTATGGGCTCCTGTCAGGTATATATTATTGGAGGCAGCAGAATATATGGGCTCCTGTCAGGTATATATTATTGGAGGCAGCAGAATGTATGGGCTCCTGTCAGGTATATATTATTGGAGGCAGGAGAATGTATGGGCTCCTGTCAGGTATATATTATTGGAGGCAGCAGAATGTATGGGCTCCTGTCAGGTATATGTTATTGGAGGCAGGAGAATGTGTGGGCTCCTGTCAGGTATATGTTATTGGAGGCAGGAGAATGTATGGGCTCCTGTCAGGTATATATTATTGGAGGCTGGAGAATGTATGGGCTCCTGTCAGGTATATATTATTGGAGGTTGGAGAATGTATGGGCTCCTGTCAGGTATATATTATTGGAGGCTGGAGAATGTATGGGCTCCTGTCAGGTATATATTATTGGAGGTAGGAGAATGTATGGGCTCCTGTCAGGTATATATTATTGGAGGCTGGAGAATGTGTGGGCTCCTGTCAGGTATATATTATTGGAGGCTGGAGAATGTATGGGCTCCTGTCAGGTATATATTATTGGAGGCAGGAGAATGTATGGGCTCCTGTCAGGTATATATTATTGGAGGCTGGAGAATGTATGGGCTCCTGTCAGTTATATATTATTGGAGGTAGGAGAATGTATGGGCTCCTGTCAGGTATATATTATTGGAGGTAGGAGAATGTATGAGCTCCTGTCAGGTATATATTATTGGAGGTAGGAGAATGTATGAGCTCCTGTCAGGTATATATTATTGGAGGCAGGAGAATGTATGGGCTCCTGTCAGGTATATATTATTGGAGGCAGCAGAATGTATGGGCTCCTGTCAGGTATATATTATTGGAGGCAGGAGAATGTATGGGCTCCTGTCAGGTATATATTATTGGAGGCAGGAGAATGTATGGGCTCGTGTCAGGTATATATTATTGAAGGCAGGAGAATGTATGGGCTCCTGTCAGGTATATATTATTGGAGGCTGGAGAATGTATGGGCTCCTGTCAGGTATATATTATTGGAGGCAGGAGAATGTATGGGCTCCTGTCAGGTATATATTATTGGAGGCAGCAGAATGTATGGGCTCCTGTCAGGTATATATTATTGGAGGCAGCAGAATGTATGGGCTCCTGTCAGGTATATATTATGGGAGGCAGGAGAATGTATGGGCTCGTGTCAGGTATATATTATTGGAGGCTGGAGAATGTATGGGCTCCTGTCAGGTATATATTATTGGAGGTAGGAGAATGTATGGGCTCCTGTCAGGTATATATTATTGGAGGCAGGAGAATGTATGGGCTCCTGTCAGGTATATGTTATTGGAGGCAGGAGAATGTATAGGCTCCTGTCAGGTATATATTATTGGAGGCTGGAGAATGTATGGGCTCCTGTCAGGTATATATTATTGGAGGTTGGAGAATGTATGGGCTCCTGTCAGGTATATATTATTGGAGGCTGGAAAATGTATGGGCTCCTGTCAGGTATATATTATTGGAGGCAGGAGAATGTATGGGCTCCTGTCAGGTATATATTATTGGAGGCTGGAGAATGTGTGGGCTCCTGTCAGGTATATATTATTGGAGGCTGGAGAATGTATGGGCTCCTGTCAGGTATATATTATTGGAGGCAGGAGAATGTATGGGCTCCTGTCAGGTATATATTATTGGAGGCTGGAGAATGTATGGGCTCCTGTCAGTTATATATTATTGGAGGTAGGAGAATGTATGGGCTCCTGTCAGGTATATATTATTGGAGGTAGGAGAATGTATGAGCTCCTGTCAGGTATATATTATTGGAGGTAGGAGAATGTATGAGCTCCTGTCAGGTATATATTATTGGAGGCAGGAGAATGTATGGGCTCCTGTCAGGTATATATTATTGGAGGCAGCAGAATGTATGGGCTCCTGTCAGGTATATATTATTGGAGGCAGGAGAATGTATGGGCTCCTGTCAGGTATATATTATTGGAGGCAGGAGAATGTATGGGCTCGTGTCAGGTATATATTATTGAAGGCAGGAGAATGTATGGGCTCCTGTCAGGTATATATTATTGGAGGCTGGAGAATGTATGGGCTCCTGTCAGGTATATATTATTGGAGGCAGGAGAATGTATGGGCTCCTGTCAGGTATATATTATTGGAGGCAGCAGAATGTATGGGCTCCTGTCAGGTATATATTATTGGAGGCAGCAGAATGTATGGGCTCCTGTCAGGTATATATTATGGGAGGCAGGAGAATGTATGGGCTCCTGTCAGGTATATATTATTGGAGGCTGGAGAATGTATGGGCTCCTGTCAGGTATATATTATTGGAGGTAGGAGAATGTATGGGCTCCTGTCAGGTATATATTATTGGAGGCAGGAGAATGTATGGGCTCCTGTCAGGTATATGTTATTGGAGGCAGGAGAATGTATAGGCTCCTGTCAGGTATATATTATTGGAGGCTGGAGAATGTATGGGCTCCTGTCAGGTATATATTATTGGAGGTTGGAGAATGTATGGGCTCCTGTCAGGTATATATTATTGGAGGCTGGAAAATGTATGGGCTCCTGTCAGGTATATATTATTGGAGGCAGGAGAATGTATGGGCTCCTGTCAGGTATATATTATTGGAGGCTGGAGAATGTGTGGGCTCCTGTCAGGTATATATTATTGGAGGCTGGAGAATGTATGGGCTCCTGTCAGGTATATATTATTGGAGGCAGGAGAATGTATGGGCTCCTGTCAGGTATATATTATTGGAGGCTGGAGAATGTATGGGCTCCTGTCAGTTATATATTATTGGAGGTAGGAGTGTCGGGGTAAAAGAGAATATATATATTTGTAACTTTTATACTTTTGTAACTTTTATACGCTTTTTTGCTAATGTACTAACCACCATTTTGTATCATATAACAATAAGCTTTCCTTGCTACGTAATACTCAAATCGAATCTTAAACTAAGACAGTTCCAGTGTTGCCAAGACTTATTTCAGAGAAACGAAACAAGATTATAAGCTGACGGCTGCAATATCTGCCCAGAGACTGAGATAAGGAGATGTGGACCAATCAGGAGTGGCCAGACACTGGACTTTCATGGCTTACCCCGCCCCGGACAACCCCTATCCCCTCCCCATTATGTAGTGTATTTAGATTTGTGCATGTAAAAAATAAACACAGAACATTGCTGAGGACGTTGTCTGTAGTAGCCTTCTGAGCGTGCTCTGAGTTTGAACCAGCTTGTTGTCTGACTCATTCTTTGAATGGTTGACCCATGCTCATAGTTTGAATTTGGAGTGACTGGAGGACGAGTGGAATGTCATCACGACCCCCACAAATGGCGCTCAACGTGCGGCGTGGCTAGCGGTACGCCGCCCTCCCGGACCCATATTGCTGACTTCCCTGGTGGTGACCGCGGTGGCTGAATTTGAGGCCTGATCAACCTCCATCGAACACGGTAAGTTGAGATGTATTTTATATGTCTCACTTGCCTGTGTGTCAGCCGCAGCGGTTTCTGTGGGGTTGTCAGGTTGGATCTCGGTGGGTGACCGGTCGAGTGGTGAGACCTTGGGCGTCCCGCACCACGTCCTGAACCAGCAAGTGTTAAACCGAGTGACGTCGCATGCCTGCGCGTGCTCGTGTGCACACCACCTCCTCCTCCCCCGGTCACTGTACTTTTCTTAGATAGCTGCCTCCCGTAACTGATAGTCGAAGTTTCAAAGCATTCCTGAATTGTAGTGTAAAGGAGGTGTTGTGCTGTCAGAATCTGTGACGAATTGAGGAGTGCGCTTCGTCTAACACAGAGACTGCTGTAAAGTCAAGGTTAGGAAACAGTGTATTGAGGTGTCTCTACACTGTCGGGTGGTACCGTGGTAGGAAAGCAGATAGATTGAGGTGTCTCTCTATCTAAACAGTGTATTGAGGTGTCTCTACACTGTCGGGTGGTGCCGTGGTAGGAAAGGAGATAGATTGAGGTGTCTCTCTATCTCATCAGTGTATCGAGGTGTCTCTACACTGACGGGTGGTGACCTGTAGTCAGGGTGCCGTGGTGAGTCGCACTGTAAAGTCGCCATTCAAGGCTAGGAAAGGAGTTAGATTGAGGTGTCTCTCTATCTCATCAGTGTATTGAGGTGTGCTCTACACTGAGGAATGGCGACCTGTGGACTGCACCAGTGATCTGAGTCGCGACAGATCATTGCATTCTATAAGAAAATGTTGAGTATATTCAAATTTGAAAGATCTCGTAAGTTGTGGAATGCTGCTGTAGGAGTTAAGCCAATTAGTGGAGTTACGGGAAGGCAAGAAGGCAAGAAGAATGTTAGGAATTTGTAGAACATGATAAGCTTATCCAGTACAGGCAGGCTTTAGTCTTCAGTTTGGAAAGAATGTGTTACACAGAAGTTGGGAAAGTTGGGTGAGGATTTCTGCAAGCACATCTTAGAGTAGATGGTGCAGGGGGGAACAGAGAATGCCGAGCCTTTGTTCGGATACATGAAAGCTGCAGACTGTGATTTGTTATGTGCCCCCAAAATGGCCTTTGCACCTTTGATGCCTGTCACTACACTGAGCCCTCAGTCACCACCCTATAATGGCGCCGACGCCAAATCACCGGAAGGGTGGACGTGTCGGGTGTGTGGAGAGCAAAACCCACTCTGGGCGGGCCGCCCATGGCACGATGCCCAGCCTGCCCCCAAGAACAATCCCACCCCCACTCCCCCCTCCTCCCTCCAACGGCCATCTTACTACACCTTTTCCTGCCTCCAAGAACTATCCCAATCCCACTCCACCTCCTCCCTCCAACGGCCATCTTGCTACACCTCTTACTTGTTGTGGGAGGCCCGGAAAGCCCCAATCCGGCCTATATCCACTACTAGATCCGTCCGGTGCATATTACCAGCCACCAGCACAGGTGGAAAAGCCCGCAGTCCCAGAGCACCCATCTGAAACTAATGTGACACCCTCTGCTCCAGCCCACGATGCTGAGACGCTTCCCCTGTTTCCTATGGGAGTCACCCACAACCCTGGGGATATCCTCCTCAACTCCCCAGAATTTCAGGCCAGAGTGCTCTCCCTCCGCCAACATACTGTTACTCAAGACGATACGGAGCCAGATGAGGGATGGGCTCAAGATACTCCAGCCCCCCCCCCCCCTTTACCCCATACGTCTCCTATGGCATCCTCCACCCCATATCCATTACCCGTACTCCGGCCCTTGCTCCAAGCAACTGCTGAAAGAACACCACCCCCCAGCCCCTTAGAAGTCTGGGACCCCTGCCGCTCCCG
Source organism: Phyllobates terribilis (assembly GCF_046119375.1). Taxonomy (NCBI): domain Eukaryota; kingdom Metazoa; phylum Chordata; class Amphibia; order Anura; family Dendrobatidae; genus Phyllobates; species Phyllobates terribilis. The sequence continues at coordinate 206,145,574 of NW_027362768.1, read as the reverse complement.
GAACCTAGTAGACCCATCAGGACGCCCTGTCACTCTGTCAATAGGCTATGGTGACATCCTTACACATCGGGTGGGGGCCATAGTCAACCCTGCAAACACCTGTATGAGCCATGTTGGAGGATTGGCTCGCAAAATTTCCCTTGCTGTTGGTTCTACTCTGGCTGCAGAATGCCAGGCTCACTTAGCCGAAAACGGAGAGCTTTCAAAAGGCCATAGTTTCCACAAAAGCAGGACCCCTTAGTACGTATGAATCCGGCCTAGAATACATGAAACAGTTAAAAGCCTGGGCTCAGAATCGTTTGTCAGATCAAGCTGGGTCTGTACAAGATGTTCAACAAGACCCTGTTAAATCTGTGGAAAAATATGCTGCAAGACTCAGCATGCATTTTGAGGATCTCGGATACAGTCTTCACGTCAGGACGCAGGCCGCCCTGTTGGTTCAGGCCCTAGTAGATGGCCTACAAGACGCTCTCAGAGATGAAGTCCTGAGAGTACGGCCCGAGATTCGTTCTTCTTCTTTCAACGACGCGGTGGACATCGTTAAAGCTTTCCAAAAATCAATGCTAAAAATGGAAAAGGATACTAAGCCAAGGAAGAAATCCGCTCCTGCTATGGTATATCAAGCTCATGAAAGCTACCCACCCCCTGGCAACCAACATGGAATCAAGTAGGTAATGGTTAAAGGCACAGGTGATGATACTCCTCCCACATATAGAAGACAAGACAGAAGAGATGACAGGGGACCATCCAGAAACAAAAGACCATCTCGTGATCCTGAAGGACGAATGTTGTGTTGGGAGTGTGGTAGCCTTAACCACATCCTCAGAGACTGTCCAACTCGCAGACAGTACCATGACCGGTCGTTCCGTGACGGTCCACACAACCATGGACCTTCCCGTGAACCATCTCATCCACGCCAATGACGGCTCGGTCAACCAGTGTCCACTTTCCCGGCTACGCATCTCACGGCCGCCTGTGGGACTGTCACTTTACAGGTGGACCATCAACCACTGGAGTTCCTGGTGGACACTGGGGCGGCCACATCTGTCATTTCCTCTGCACAGCTCCCTCCTTCTGTATCCCTATCATCGGATACCCTCACCTGTGTTGGGGTAGAAGGCCAACATATTTCTTCTCCACTCACAGTCCCTGTGTCTGCAGGACCGTTCACCGGAGTACTCACAAGATTCTTGGTCTCTGAAACTTGCCCTGTCAACCTGTTGGGAGCCGATCTCTTAGAGCGGATGAAGGCAACAATTACTTTCGGAAACCATGGTATGGAGCTTCTTTTGCGGGACCCTCATTCCAAACAAGGGACTGAAGACCGCTGTGTTCTTAAAGCCTTCCCTCTCATGATGATGACCATACAACCTCACACTCTTCTTGATACCTCACAGTTCTCTCACTCTCTGTGGTCCAGTGGGCCAGAGGACGTCGGCCTCCTGCAAGTTCCCCCGGTCCGAGTATACCTCAAGCCTGGACACAGGTACCTACGGTTGCCACAATACCCCCTCAAGGCTGCACAAGAACAAAGCTTGGGTACCCAAATCGTTTCCCTCCTGGAATCAGGAGTCCTTGTCAGATGTGTATCTCCATGCAATACACCCCTCTTTCCTGTAAAAGAGAAAACCGTTCCGGGAGAGTCTCCAAGATACCAGTTGGTTCAGGATCTCAGAGCCGTCAATGCAGCTACCATTTTAGAAACTCCAGTGGTACCTAACCCAAACACCCTCTTGTCTCAGCTGCCTCCAACGGCCACTTTGTTTACGGTGTTAGATCTGGCCAACGCCTTCTTCAGTATACCCTTACATGAAGATTCGTGGTTTCTTTCTGCCTTCACCTTTCAAGGAGCACAGCTTACATGGACCAGGACTCCGCAAAGAGCCCAGAACTCTCCTAACCAATTCACTCATTCTATGAAGTCTATTCTGGAGCCTTGGGTTCAAGAGAACCCTCAGGTCACCCTTCTATAGTATGTGGATGATCTTTTACTCTGTGGCACTGAAGAAAATTTGCCAGAGATGTCAGCATCCCTATTCTGGTTTTTTCACTCAGCTAACTGTAAAGTCTCGAAAGGCGAAGTCCAATGGTGTCTGCCCAAGGTCATTTTATTCCTCGGACATTGTATATCACAAGGTACTAGACATCTGACTGAAGAAAGAAAGCAAGCCATCATGGATATCACCTTCCCAACCACCTACTCCGCTATGCAGACTTTCCTTGGCCTCATCAATTACTGCAGGCAATGGATCCCTGATGCCTCAAAGCTCATGCAACCTCTGTACGACTGTCTCAAGAATGAAGGCTCAGTCTGGCTTCATGCTGAAGATCCACGTGTTTCTCATCAACACAGACTATGTTTTGACCGCCTTAAACAGGCTCTTGTCTCTGCCCCGGCCTTGGGCTTACCAGACTATACTCAGCCATTTCACCTTTTTGTCTCGGAATCGGAAGGTCATGCCTCTGGAGTTCTAGCACAACGCTATGATCATAAGTATCGGCCTTTGGGCTACTACTCAGCCCGCCTGGACCCTGTCGCCCGAACTGCCTCCACGTGCCTTAAGGCGGTCCACGCTGCTCACATCCTCCTTGACAAGTCAGCTGACCAGATGTCTGACTATCAACCCCGCCACTTTGCTTCCACCTTCTAGGGGGGAAGGTGAGGAGGGTGAAGGTCCATTGGTAGAACCTCATGATTGTATTAAAATTTTGCAGGAAGAGACTTCTGCTCCAGAGAATATGGTGGCACATCCGCTCGCAGACCCTGTCTTGCACCTATGGACTGATGGATCCCGTTTCGCAGACCCTCAAGGGAGGTTCCACACAGGATATGCTGTCACAACAGACCTAACAGTCCTCAAGGCTGAAGCTCTACCACCATACATGTCTGCACAAGAAGCTGAACTTGTGGCTCTCACAGAGGCCTGCCACCTGGCAGCAGGAACAAAGGCGAATATATATATACCGATTCCAGGTATGGACATGGAATTTGCAATGATTCTGGACTCTTGTGGAAGTCTAGAAGATTCATCACAGCTGCAGGTACACCAGTGAAACATGTCTCATGGATTAAGGCCCTAATGAAGGCCCTGGAACTACCCATTCAGGTTGCTGTTATCAAGGTCAAGGCTCATGGAAGACTAGATTCCAGAGAAGCCAGGGGCAACCACCTAGCTGACCAAGCAGCCAAGACTGCAGCAGTGGAGAATGTGTCATCAAAGTGGCAGGAAAAGGAAGAAGAGATGGGAGAGACTCTGCAAACCGTAGCTGTGGCGCTCACTAGAGCAAGAGCCAAGGAACAGCCGGCGGAAGACCATACAAGTCCAGCAGAGACACGGGTGGAATCCAGGGGGGTCAGGATGCCTGAAGAAAAATTGTGTGAGGAACAAAGGAAGACCCCCACTGAAGAAGTCAAGCAATGGAAAGCGGCAGGAGCCGTGCTGGCAGGTCGCAAAGATTCAAAGGTCAACTCGACTCTTTACCAAGTGGATGGGAAGCCTTGCTTGCCTAGACGCATGTACTCAGCTGTGGCAGCATGGGCTCACGGGCCTACACACAGAGGAAAGAATCAAGCCTTGGCATGTATCAAGAAACTGTACTTTGCACCCGGAATCTCTTCCACTGTGACTGCGTACTCAAAATCCTGCTCTGTCTGCGCTACCTGCAACCCAACGTGTACGGCACGGGTCCCTCTCCAACACCTGGCTAAACCAGACTACCCTTGGCAGAGAATACAAGTCGACCATATCCAAATGCCTAAAGCAGGAAAATAGGAGTACGTTTTGGTAGCCGTGGATATGTTCTCAGCCTGGCCCGAGGCCTACCCGGTTGTCAACATGACTGCTAAAGTCACAGCCAAGAAACTGATCACCGAAACTGTCTGCAGATTTGGAGTTCCCCAAGTCATAGAATCGGATCAAGGACCAGCTTTCACAGCAAATATTTACGAAGAACTCTGGAACATGTTGGGAACAGATTTGGGCCTCCACACTCCATACCATCCTGCCAGTTCAGGCAAAGTGGAAAGGATGAATTCCACACTCAAGACCCAGCTCTTGAAAATGACCCAAGATCATCCCCTCCCCTGGCCCGACCTACTCCCCATAGTATTGTATCATATCACACACACTCCTCAGGCCAAACATGGGCTGACTCCCTATAAAATTTTGTTTGGGACCCCACCCAAGATAGGAGAGATTAGGCCCCAAGAGTTGTCTGAAACATATGATAGAGTGGTAAAATTTGTGATTGTTTTGTCTAGAGAATTGACTAACACCCGCTCTCCAGTATCTGTTTCTCTCCCAGAATCTACAGGTGATGCAGTACATGATTTCACCCCAGGCGATCTAGTGTATGTGAAGAAGTTTGTCCGGAAAGACTGTCTCCAGCCGCGGTTCGAGGGACCGTACACTGTGCTTCTCACCACCCCGACGGCTCTGAAGCTTGAGGGCAAGAGCACCTGGATTCACGCCTCCCACTGCAAGAGAGACAGAACGAGTCTATAAAAGATGACTACCTTCTTCTATATCCTTTCCATATGCTTACTGTCTGTCCCAGGGTGGACAGCTACCACACAGGGGTAGATACCTCCTTTTTCTCAAGTTGGTTGGGAGGGCTCAAGGGATTCCTCCAACAAGTTTGTCTAGTAATGGGAGGTCTACTAGTATTGGGCCTGGTGGTCCTGTGCTGCATAGTCCCCTTATACAGGAAAAATATAACCAATGCTGTCCCAACCTCCGGGACCTTTCTGAATCAAGAGAAGATATGGAAAAATACACTTCTTTGAACAAGTCTAATCAGACCCCCCCCATAACAAAGTTCAATTGAAAGATTCAGTTTAGGATCAGTTGGGAGAACTCCATGTGTCACCCAGGATAGGGCTCGATTGTCTGGGGGCGTCCCATAAGGGGGCAGCTTCTAAGATGATTGGGTGAAAAAATCCACCTCCCCTCTCCCCACACATGGACAGTCTCAAAGGCCCCGAAGCAAGGGAAAGCTTAGTGTTTAGGGGGGAATGTCGGGGTAAAAGAGAATATATATATTTGTAACTTTTATACTTTTGTAACTTTTATACGCTTTTTTGCTAATGTACTAACCACCATTTTGTATCATATAACAATAAGCTTTCCTTGCTACGTAATACTCAAATCGAAACTTAAACTAAGACAGTTCCAGTGTTGCCAAGACTTATTTCAGAGAAACGAAACAAGATTATAAGCTGACGGCTGCAATATCTGCCCAGAGACTGAGATAAGGAGATGTGGACCAATCAGGAGTGGCCAGACACTGGACTTTCATGGCTTACCCCGCCCCGGACAACCCCTATCCCCTCCCCATTATGTAGTGTATTTAGATTTGTGCATGTAAAAAATAAACACAGAACATTGCTGAGGACGTTGTCTGTAGTAGCCTTCTGAGCGTGCTCTGAGTTTGAACCAGCTTGTTGTCTGACTCATTCTTTGAATGGTTGACCCATGCTCATAGTTTGAATTTGGAGTGACTGGAGGACGAGTGGAATGTCATCACGACCCCCACAGGAGAATGTATGGGCTCCTGTCAGGTATATATTATTGGAGGTAGGAGAATGTATGGGCTCCTGTCAGGTATATATTATTGGAGGTAGGAGAATGTATGAGCTCCTGTCAGGTATATATTATTGGAGGCAGGAGAATGTATGGGCTCCTGTCAGGTATATATTATTGGAGGCAGGAGAATGTATGGGCTCCTGTCAGGTATATATTATTGAAGGCAGGAGAATGTATGGGCTCCTGTCAGGTATATATTATTGGAGGCTGGAGAATGTATGGGCTCCTGTAAGGTATATATTATTGGAGGCAGGAGAATGTATGGGCTCCTGTCAGGTATATATTATTGGAGGCAGCAGAATGTATGGGCTCCTGTCAGGTATATATTATTGGAGGCAGCAGAATGTATGGGCTCCTGTCAGGTATATATTATGGGAGGCAGGAGAATGTATGGGCTCCTGTCAGGTATATATTATTGGAGGCTGGAGAATGTATGTGCTCCTGTCAGGTATATATTATTGGAGGCAGGAGAATGTATGTGCTCCTGTCAGGTATATATTATTGGAGGCAGGAGAATGTATGGACTCCTGTCAGGTATATATTATGGGAGGCAGGAGAATGTATGGGCTCCTGTCAGGTATATATTATTGGAGGCTGGAGAATGTATGTGCTCCTGTCAGGTATATATTATTGGAGGCAGGAGAATGTATGTGCTCCTGTCAGGTATATATTATTGGAGGCAGGAGAATGTATGGACTCCTGTCAGGTATATATTATTGGAGGCAGGAGAATGTATGGGCTCCTGTCAGGTATATATTATTGGAGGCAGCAGAATCTATGGGCTCCTGTCAGGTATATATTATTGGAGGCAGCAGAATGTATGGGCTCCTGTCAGGTATATATTATTGGAGGCAGCAGAAATGTGGGCTCCTGTCAGGTATGTATTATTGGAGGCAGGAGAATGTATGGGCTCCTGTCAGGTATATATTATTGGAGGCAGGAGAATGTATGGGCTCCTGTCAGGTATATATTATTGGAGGCAGCAGAATGTATGGGCTCCTGTCAGGTATATATTATTGGAGGCAGGAGAATGTATGGGCTCCTGTCAGGTATATATTATTGGAGGCAGGAGAATCTATGGGCTCCTGTCAGGTATATATTATTGGAGGCAGGAGAATGTATGTGCTCCTGTCAGGTATATATTATTGGAGGCAGGAGAATGTATGGACTCCTGTCAGGTATATATTATTGGAGGCAGGAGAATGTATGGGCTCCTGTCAGGTATATATTATTGGAGGCAGCAGAATGTATGGGCTCCTGTCAGGTATATATTATTGGAGGCAGGAGAATGTATGGGCTCCTGTCAGGTATATATTATTGGAGGCAGGAGAATGTATGGGCTCCTGTCAGGTATATATTATTGGAGGCAGGAGAATGTATGGGCTCCTGTCAGGTATATATTATTGGAGGCAGGAGAATGTATGGGCTCCTGTCAGGTATATATTATTGAAGGCAGCAGAATGTATGGGCTCCTGTCAGGTATATATTATTGGAGGCAGGAGAATGTATGGGCTCCTGTCAGGTATATATTATTAGAGGCAGGAGAATGTATGGGCTCCTGTCAGGTATATATTATTGGAGGCAGGAGAATGTATGGGCTCCTGTCAGGTATATATTATTGGAGGCAGCAGAATGTATGGGCTCCTGTCAGATATATATTATTGGAGGCAGCAGAATGTATTGGCTCCTGTCAGGTATATATTATTGGAGGCAGGAGAATGTATGGGCTCCTGTCAGGTATATATTATTGGAGGCTGGAGAATATATGGGCTCCTGTCAGGTATATATTATTGGAGGTTGGAGAATGTATGGGCTCCTGTCGGTATATATTATTGGAGGCTGGAGAATGTATGGGCTCCTGTCAGGTATATATTATTGGAGGCAGGAGAATGTATGGGCTCCTGTCAGGTATATATTATTGGAGGCTGGAGAATGTATGGGCTCCTGTCAGGTATACATTATTGGAGGCTGGAGAATGTATGGGCTCCTTTCAGGTATATATTATTGGAGGCAGGAGAATGTATGGGCTCCTGTCAGGTATATATTATTGGAGGCAGGAGAATGTATGGGCTCCTGTCAGGTATATATTATTGGAGGTAGGAGAATGTATGGGCTCCTGTCAGGTATATATTATTGGAGGTAGGAGAATGTATGGGCTCCTGTCATATATATATTATTGGAGGCAGCAGAATGTATGGGCTCCTGTCAGGTATATATTATTGGAGGCAGGAGAATGTATGGGCTCCTGTCAGGTATATATTATTGGAGGCAGGAGAATGTATGGGCTCCTGTCAGGTATATATTATTGGAGGCAGCAGAATGTATGGGCTCCTGTCAGGTATATATTATTGGAGGCAGGAGAATGTATGAGCTCCTGTCAGGTATATATTATTGGAGGCAGGAGAATGTATGGGCTCCTGTCAGGTATATATTATTGGAGGCAGGAGAATGTATGGGCTCCTGTCAGGTATATATTATTGGAGGCAGCAGAATGTATGGGCTCCTGTCAGGTATATATTATTGAAGGCAGAAGAATGTATGGGCTCCTGTCAGGTATATATTATTGGAGGCAGGAGAATGTATGGGCTCCTGTCAGGTATATATTATTGGAGGCAGGAGAATGTATGTGCTCCTGTCAGGTATATATTATTGGAGGCAGGAGAATGTATGGACTCCTGTCAGGTATATATTATTGGAGGCTGGAGAATGTATGGGCTCCTGTCAGGTATATATTATTGGAGGCAGCAGAATGTATGGGTTCCTGTCAGGTATATATTATTGGAGGCTGGAGAATGTATGGGCTCCTGTCAGGTATATATTATTGGAGGCAGCAGAATGTATGGGCTCCTCTCAGGTATATATTATTGGAGGCAGGAGAATGTATGGGTTCCTGTCAGGTATATATTATTGGAGGCTGGAGAATGTATGGGCTCCTGTCAGGTATATATTATTGGAAGCAGCAGAATGTATGGGCTCCTGTCAGGTATATATTATTGGAGGCAGGAGAATGTATGGGCTCCTGTCAGGTATATATTATTGGAGGCAGCAGAATGTATGGGCTGCTGTCAGGTATATATTATTGGAGGCAGGAGAATGTATGGGCTCCTGTCAGGTATATATTATTGGAGGCAGGAGAATGCATGGGCTCCTGTCAGGTATATATTATTGGAGGCTGGAGAATATATGGGCTCCTGTCAGGTATATATTATTGGAGGTTGGAGAATGTATGAGCTCCTGTCAGGTATATATTATTGGAGGCTGGAGAATGTATGGGCTCCTGTCAGGTATATATTATTGGAGGCAGGAGAATGTATGGGCTCCTGTCAGGTATATATTATTGGAGGCTGGATAATGTATGGGCTCCTGTCAGGTATATATTATTGGAGGCTGGAGAATGTATGGGCTCCTGTCAGGTATATATTATTGGAGGCAGGAGAATGTATGGGCTCCTGTCAGGTATATATTATTGGAGGCTGGAGAATGTATGGGCTCCTGTCAGGTATATATTATTGGAGGCAGGAGAATCTATGGGCTCCTGTCAGGTATATATTATTGGAGGCTGGAGAATGTATGGGCTCCTGTCAGGTATATATTATTGGAGGCAGGAGAATGTATGGGCTCCTGTCAGGTATATATTATGGGAGGCAGGAGAATCTATGGGCTCCTGTCAGGTATATATTATTGGAGGCAGCAGAATCTATGGGCTCCTGTCAGGTATATATTATTGGAGGCAGCAGAATCTATGGGCTCCTGTCAGGTATATATTATTGGAGGCTGGAGAATGTATGGTCTCCTGTCAGGTATATATTATTGGAGGCAGGAGAATGTATGGGCTCCTGTCAGGTATATATTATTCGAGGCAGGAGAATGTATGGGCTCCTGTCAGGTATATATTATTGGAGGCAGCAGAATCTATGGGCTCCTGTCAGATATATATTATTGGAGGCAGCAGAATCTATGGGCTCCTGTCAGGTATATATTATTGGAGGCAGCAGAATCTATGGGCTCCTGTCAGGTATATATTATTGGAGGCAGCAGAATCTATGGGCTCCTGTCAGGTATATATTATTGGAGACAGGAGAATGTATGGGCTCCTGTCAGGTATATATTATTGGAGGCAGCAGAATCTATGGGCTCCTGTCAGGTATATATTATTGGAGGCAGGAGAATGTATGGGCTCCTGTCAGGTATATATTATTGGAGGCAGGAGAATGTATGGGCTCCTGTCAGCTATATATTATTGGAGGCAGCAGAATGTATGGGCTCCTGTCAGGTATATATTATTGGAGGCAAGAGAATGTATGGGCTCCTGTCAGGTATATATTATTGGAGGCAGGAGAATGTATGGACTCCTGTCAGGTATATATTATTGGAGGCAGGAGAATGTATGTGCTCCTATCAGGTATATATTATTGGAGGCAGGAGAATGTATGGACTCCTGTCAGGTATATATTATTGGAGGCAGGAGAATGTATGTGCTCCTGTCAGGTATATATTATTGGAGGCAGTAGAATGTATGGGCTCCTGTCAGGTATATATTATTGGAGGCAGGAGAATGTATGTGCTCCTGTCAGGTATATATTATTGGAGGCAGGAGAATGTATGGACTCCTATCAGGTATATATTATTGGAGGCAGGAGAATGTATGGGCTCCTGTCAGGTATATATTATTGGAGGCAGGAGAATGTATGGGCTCCTGTCAGGTATATATTATTGGAGGCAGGAGAATGTATGGGCTTCTGTCAGGTATATATTATTGGAGACAGGAGAATGTATGGGCTCCTGTCAGGTATATATTATTGGAGGCAGCAGAATGTATGGACTCCTGTCAGGTATATATTATTGGAGGCAGCAGAATGTATGGGCTCCTGTCAGGTATATATTATTGGAGGCAGGAGAATGTATGGGCTCCTGTCAGGTATATATTATTGGAGGCAGGAGAATGTATGGGCTCCTGTCAGGTATATATTATTGGAGGCAGGAGAATGTATGGGCTCCTGTCAGGTATATATTAATGGAGGCAGGAAAATCTATGTGCTCCTGTCAGGTATATATTATTGGAGGCAGCAGAATGTATGGGCTCCTGTCAGGTGTATATTATTGGAGGCAGCAGAATGTATGGGGTCCTGTCAGGTATATATTATTGGAGGCAGGAAAATGTATGGTATATATTATTGGAGGCAGGAGAATGTATGGGCTCCTGTCAGGTGTATATTATTGGAGGCAGCAGAATGTATGGGCTCCTGTCAGGTATATATTATTGGAGACAGGAGAATGTATGGGCTCCTGTCAGGTATATATTATTGGAGGCAGGAGAATCTATGGGCTCCTGTCAGGTATATATTATTGGAGGCAGGAGAATGTATGGGCTCCTGTCAGGTATATATTATTGGAGGCAGCAGAATCTATGGGCTCCTGTCAGGTATATATTATTGGAGGCAGCAGAATGTATGGGCTCCTGTCAGGTATATACTATTGGAGGCAGGAGAATGTATGGGCTCCTGTCAGGTATATATTATTGGAGGCAGGAGAATGTATGGGCTCCTGTCAGGTATATATTATTGGAGGCAGCAGAATGTATGGGCTCCTGTCAGGTATATATTATTGGAGGCAGGAGAATGTATGGGCTCCTGTCAGGTATATATTATTGGAGGCAGGAGAATCTATGGGCTCCTGTCAGGTATATATTATTGGAGGCAGGAGAATGTATGTGCTCCTGTCAGGTATATATTATTGGAGGCAGGAGAATGTATGGGCTCCTGTCAGGTATATATTAATGGAGGCAGGAAAATCTATGTGCTCCTGTCAGGTATATATTATTGGAGGCAGCAGAATGTATGGGCTCCTGTCAGGTGTATATTATTGGAGGCAGCAGAATGTATGGGGTCCTGTCAGGTATATATTATTGGAGGCAGGAAAATGTATGGTATATATTATTGGAGGCAGGAGAATGTATGGGCTCCTGTCAGGTGTATATTATTGGAGGCAGCAGAATGTATGGGCTCCTGTCAGGTATATATTATTGGAGACAGGAGAATGTATGGGCTCCTGTCAGGTATATATTATTGGAGGCAGGAGAATCTATGGGCTCCTGTCAGGTATATATTATTGGAGGCAGGAGAATGTATGGGCTCCTGTCAGGTATATATTATTGGAGGCAGCAGAATCTATGGGCTCCTGTCAGGTATATATTATTGGAGGCAGCAGAATGTATGGGCTCCTGTCAGGTATATACTATTGGAGGCAGGAGAATGTATGGGCTCCTGTCAGGTATATATTATTGGAGGCAGGAGAATGTATGGGCTCCTGTCAGGTATATATTATTGGAGGCAGCAGAATGTATGGGCTCCTGTCAGGTATATATTATTGGAGGCAGGAGAATGTATGGGCTCCTGTCAGGTATATATTATTGGAGGCAGGAGAATCTATGGGCTCCTGTCAGGTATATATTATTGGAGGCAGGAGAATGTATGTGCTCCTGTCAGGTATATATTATTGGAGGCAGGAGAATGTATGGACTCCTGTCAGGTATATGTTATTGGAGGCAGGAGAATGTATGGGCTCCTGTCAGGTATATATTATTGGAGGCAGCAGAATGTATGGGCTCCTGTCAGGTATATATTATTGGAGGCAGCAGAATGTATGGGCTCCTGTCAGGTATATATTATTGGAGGCAGGAGAATGTATGGGCTCCTGTCAGGTATATATTATTGGAGGCAGGAGAATGTATGGGCTCCTGTCAGGTATATATTATTGGAGGCAGCAGAATGTATGGGCTCCTGTCAGGTATATATTATTGGAGGCAGGAGAATGTATGAGCTCCTGTCAGGTATATATTATTGGAGGCAGGAGAATGTATGGGCTCCTGTCAGGTATATATTATTGGAGGCAGGAGAATGTATGGGCTCCTGTCAGGTATATATTATTGGAGGCAGCAGAATGTATGGGCTCCTGTCAGGTATATATTATTGGAGGCAGGAGAATCTATGGGCTCCTGTCAGGTATATATTATTGGAGGTAGGAGAATGTATGGGCTCCTGTCAGGTATATATTATTGGAGGCAGCAGAATCTATGGGCTCCTGTCAGGTATATATTATTGGAGGCAGCAGAAATGTGGGCTCCTGTCAGGTATATACTATTGGAGGCAGGAGAATGTATGGGCTCCTGTCAGGTATATATTATTGGAGGCAGGAGAATGTATGGGCTCCTGTCAGGTATATATTATTGGAGGCAGCAGAATGTATGGGCTCCTGTCAGGTATATATTATTGGAGGCAGGAGAATGTATGGGCTCCTGTCAGGTATATATTATTGGAGGCAGGAGAATCTATGGGCTCCTGTCAGGTATATATTATTGGAGGCAGGAGAATGTATGTGCTCCTGTCAGGTATATATTATTGGAGGCAGGAGAATGTATGGACTCCTGTCAGGTATATGTTATTGGAGGCAGGAGAATGTATGGGCTCCTGTCAGGTATATATTATTGGAGGCAGCAGAATGTATGGGCTCCTGTCAGGTATATATTATTGGAGGCAGGAGAATGTATGGGCTCCTGTCAGGTATATATTATTGGAGGCAGGAGAATGTATGGGCTCCTGTCAGGTATATATTATTGGAGGCAGCAGAATGTATGGGCTCCTGTCAGGTATATATTATTGGAGGCAGGAGAATGTATGAGCTCCTGTCAGGTATATATTATTGGAGGCAGGAGAATGTATGGGCTCCTGTCAGGTATATATTATTGGAGGCAGGAGAATGTATGGGCTCCTGTCAGGTATATATTATTGGAGGCAGCAGAATGTATGGGTTCCTGTCAGGTATATATTATTGGAGGCTGGAGAATGTATGGGCTCCTGTCAGGTATATATTATTGGAGGCAGCAGAATGTATGGGCTCCTCTCAGGTATATATTATTGGAGGCAGGAGAATGTATGGGTTCCTGTCAGGTATATATTATTGGAGGCTGGAGAATGTATGGGCTCCTGTCAGGTATATATTATTGGAGGCAGCAGAATGTATGGGCTCCTGTCAGGTATATATTATTGGAGGCAGTAGAATGTATGGGCTCCTGTCAGGTATATATTATTGGAGGCAGCAGAATGTATGGGCTGCTGTCAGGTATATATTATTGGAGGCAGCAGAATGTATGGGCTCCTGTCAGGTATATATTATTGGAGGCAGGAGAATGTATGGGCTCCTGTCAGGTATATATTATTGGAGGCTGGAGAATATATGGGCTCCTGTCAGGTATATATTATTGGAGGTTGGAGAATGTATGGGCTCCTGTCAGGTATATATTATTGAAGGCTGGAGAATGTATGGGCTCCTGTCAGGTATATATTATTGGAGGCAGGAGAATGTATGGGCTCCTGTCAGGTATATATTATTGGAGGCTGGATAATGTATGGGCTCCTGTCAGGTATATATTATTGGAGGCTGGAGAATGTATGGGCTCCTGTCAGGTATATATTATTGGAGGCAGGAGAATGTATGGGCTCCTGTCAGGTATATATTATTGGAGGCTGGAGAATGTATGGGCTCCTGTCAGGTATATATTATTGGAGGCTGGAGAATGTATGGGCTCCTGTCAGGTATATATTATTGCAGGCTGGAGAATGTATGGGCTCCTGTCAGGTATATATTATTGGAGTCAGGAGAATGTATGGGCTCCTGTCAGGTATATATTATTGGAGGCAGGAGAATCTATGGGCTCCTGTCAGGTATATATTATTGGAGGCTGGAGAATGTATGGGCTCCTGTCAGGTATATATTATTGGAGGCAGGAGAATGTATGGGCTCCTGTCAGGTATATATTATGGGAGGCAGGAGAATCTATGGGCTCCTGTCAGGTATATATTATTGGAGGCAGCAGAATCTATGGGCTCCTGTCAGGTATATATTATTGGAGGCAGCAGAATCTATGGGCTCCTGTCAGGTATATATTATTGGAGGCTGGAGAATGTATGGTCTCCTGTCAGGTATATATTATTGGAGGCAGGAGAATGTATGGGCTCCTGTCAGGTATATATTATTGGAGGCAGCAGAATGTATGGGCTCCTGTCAGGTATATATTATTGGAGGCTGGAGAATGTATGGGCTCCTGTCAGGTATATATTATTGGAGGCAGCAGAGTTTATGGGCTCCTGTCAGGTATATATTATTGGAGGCTGGAGAATGTATGGGCTCCTGTCAGGTATATATTATTGGAGGCTGGAGAATGTATGGGCTCCTGTCAGGTATATATTATTGGAGGCAGCAGAGTGTATGGCCTCCTGTCAGGTATATATTATTGGAGGCTGGAGAATGTATGGGCTCCTGTCAGGTATATATTATTGGAGGCAGCAGAATGTATGGGCTCCTGTCAGGTATATATTATTGGAGGTAGCAGAATGTATGGGCTCCTGTCAGGTATATATTATTGGAGGCTGGAGAATGTATGGGCTCCTCTCAGGTATATATTATTGAAGGCAGCAGAGTGTATGGGCTCCTGTCAGGTATATATTATTGGAGGCTGGAGAATGTATGGGCTCCTGTCAGGTATATATTATTGGAGGCAGCAGAATGTATGGGCTCCTGTCAGGTATATATTATTGGAGGCAGGAGAATGTATGGGCTCCTGTCAGGTATATATTATTGGAGGCAGGAGAATCTATGGGCTCCTGTCAGGTATATATTATTGGAGGCAGGAGAATGTATGTGCTCCTGTCAGGTATATATTATTGGAGGCAGGAGAATGTATGGACTCCTGTCAGGTATATATTATTGGAGGCAGTAGAATGTATGGGCTCCTGTCAGGTATATATTATTGGAGGCAGCAGAATGTATGGGCTCCTGTCAGGTATATATTATTGGAGGCAGGAGAATGTATGTGCTCCTGTCAGGTATATATTATTGGAGGCAGGAGAATGTATGGGCTCCTGTCAGGTATATATTATTGGAGGCAGGAGAATGTATGGGCTCCTGTCAGGTATATATTATTGGAGGCAGGAGAATGTATGGGCTCCTGTCAGGTATATATTATTGGAGGCAGGAGAATGTATGGGCTCCTGTCAGGTATATATTATTGGAGGCAGGAGAATGTATGGGCTCCTGTCAGGTATATATTATTGGAGGCAGGAGAATGTATGGGCTCCTGTCAGGTATATATTATTGGAGGCAGCAGAATGTATGGGCTCCTGTCAGGTATATATTATTGGAGGCAGGAGAATGTATGGTCTCCTGTCAGGTATATATTATTGGAGGCAGGAGAATGTATGGGCTCCTGTCAGGTATATATTATTGGAGGCAGGAGAATGTATGTGCTCCTGTCAGGTATATATTATTGGAGGCAGGAGAATGTATGGACTCCTGTCAGGTATATATTATTGGAGGCAGGAGAATGTATGGGCTCCTGTCACGTATATATTATTGGAGGCAGCAGAATGTATGGGCTCCTGTCAGGTATATATTATTGGAGGCAGGAGAATGTATGGGCTCCTGTCAGGTATATATTATTGGAGGCAGCAGAATGTATGGGCTCCTGTCAGGTATATATTATTGGAGGCAGCAGAATGTATGGGCTCCTGTCAGGTATATATTATTGGAGGTAGGAGAATGTATGGGCTCCTGTCAGGTATATATTATTGGAGGTAGGAGAATGTATGGGCTCCTGTCATATATATATTATTGGAGGCAGCAGAATGTATGGGCTCCTGTCAGGTATATATTATTTGAGGCAGGAGAATGTATGGGCTCCTGTCAGGTATATATTATTGGAGGCAGCAGAATGTATGGGCTCCTGTCAGGTATATATTATTGGAGGCAGGAGAATGTATGGGCTCCTGTCAGGTATATATTATTGGAGGCAGGAGAATGTATGGGCTCCTGTCAGGTATATATTATTAGAGGCAGGAGAATGTATGGGCTCCTGTCAGGTATATATTATTGGAGGCAGCAGAATGTATGGGCTCCTGTCAGGTATATATTATTGGAGGCAGGAGAATGTATCGGCTCCTGTCAGGTATATTATTATTGGAGGCAGGAGAATGTATGGGCTCCTGTCAGGTATATATTATTGGAGGCAGGAGAATGTATGTGCTCCTGTCAGGTATATATTATTGGAGACAGGAGAATGTATGGACTCCTGTCAGGTATATATTATTGGAGGCAGGAGAATGTATGGGCTCCTGTCAGGTATATATTATTGGAGGCAGCAGAATGTATGGGCTCCTGTCAGGTATATATTATTGGAGGCAGGAGAATGTATGGGCTCCTGTCAGGTATATATTATTGGAGGCAGCAGAATGTATGGGCTCCTGTCAGGTATATATTATTGGAGGCAGGAGAATGTATGGGCTCCTGTCAGGTATATATTATTGGAGGCAGGAGAATGTATGGGCTCCTGTCAGGTATATATTATTGGAGGCTGGAGAATATATGGTCTCCTGTCAGGTATATATTATTGGAGGTTGGAGAATGTATGGGCTCCTGTCAGGTATATATTATTGGAGGCTGGAGAATGTATGGGTTCCTGTCAGGTATATATTATTGGAGGAAGGAGAATGTATGGGCTCCTGTCAGGTATATATTATTGGAGGCTGGAGAATGTATGGGCTCCTGTCAGGTATATATTATTGGAGGCTGGAGAATGTATGGGCTCCTGTCAGTTATATATTATTGGAGGCAGGAGAATGTATGGGCTCCTGTCAGGTATATATTATTGGAGGCAGGAGAATGTATGGGCTCCTGTCAGGTATATATTATTGGAGGTAGGAGAATGTATGGGCTCCTGTCAGGTATATATTATTGGAGGTAGGAGAATGTATGGGCTCCTGTCATATATATATTATTGGAGGCAGCAGAATGTATGGGCTCCTGTCAGGTATATATTATTGGAGGCAGGAGAATGTATGGGCTCCTGTCGGGTATATATTATTGGAGGCAGGAGAATGTATGGGCTCCTGTCAGGTATATATTATTGGAGGTAGCAGAATGTATGGGCTCCTGTCAGGTATATATTATTGGAGGTAGCAGAATGTATGGGCTCCTGTCAGGTATATATTATTGGAGGTAGCAGAATGTATGGGCTCCTGTCAGGTATATATTATTGGAGGCTGGAGAATGTATGGGCTCCTGTCAGGTATATATTATTGGAGGCAGCAGAGTGTATGGGCTCCTGTCAGGTATATATTATTGGAGGCTGGAGAATGTATGGGCTTCTGTCAGGTATATATTATTGGAGGCAGAAGAATGTATGGGCTCCTGTCAGGTATATATTATTGGAGGCAGGAGAATGTATGGGCTCCTGTCAGGTATATATTATTGGAGGCTGGAGAATGTATGGGCTCCTGTCAGGTATATATTATTGGAGGCAGGAGAATGTATGGGCTCCTGTCAGGTATATATTATGGGAGGCAGGAGAATGTATGGGCTCCTGTCAGGTATATATTATTGGAGGCAGCAGAATCTATGGGCTCCTGTCAGGTATATATTATTGGAGGCAGCAGAATCTATGGGCTTCTGTCAGGTATATATTATTGGAGGCTGGAGAATGTATGGTCTCCTGTCAGGTATATATTATTGGAGGCAGGAGAATGTATGGGCTCCTGTCAGGTATATATTATGGGAGGCAGGAGAATGTATGGGCTCCTGTCAGGTATATATTATTGGAGGCAGCAGAATCTATGGGCTCCTGTCAGGTATATATTATTGGAGGCAGCAGAATCTATGGGCTCCTGTCAGGTATATATTATTGGAGGCAGCAGAATCTATGGGCTCCTGTCAGGTATATATTATTGGAGGCAGCAGAATCTATGGGCTCCTGTCAGGTATATATTATTGGAGACAGGAGAATGTATGGGCTCCTGTCAGGTATATATTATTGGAGGCAGCAGAATCTATGGGCTCCTGTCAGGTATATCTTATTGGAGGCAGGAGAATGTATGGGCTCCTGTCAGGTATATATTATTGGAGGCAGGAGAATGTATGGGCTCCTGTCAGGTATATATTATTGGAGGCAGCAGAATGTATGGGCTCCTGTCAGGTATATATTATTGGAGGCAGCAGAATGTATGGGCTCCTGTCAGGTATATATTATTGGAGACAGGAGAATGTATGGGCTCCTGTCAGGTATATATTATTGGAGGCAGCAGAATCTATGGGCTCCTGTCAGGTATATATTATTGGAGGCAGGAGAATATATGGGCTCCTGTCAGGTATATATTATTGGAGGCAGGAGAATGTATGGGCTCCTGTCAGGTATATATTATTGGAGGCAGCAGAATGTTTGGTCTCCTGTCAGGTATATATTATTGGAGGCAGGAGAATGTATGGGCTTCTGTCAGGTATATATTATTGGAGGCAGGAGAATGTATGGGCTCCTGTCAGGTATATATTATTGGAGGCAGGAGAATGTATGTGCTCCTGTCAGGTATATATTATTGGAGGCAGGAGAATCTATGGGCTCCTGTCAGGTGTATATTATTGGAGGCAGGAGAATCTATGGGCTCCTGTCAGGTATATATTATTGGAGGCTGGAGAATGTATGGGCTCCTGTCAGGTATATATTATTGGAGGCAGTAGAATCTATGGGCTCCTGTCAGGTATATATTATTGGAGGCAGGAGAATGTATGGGCTCCTGTCAGGTATATATTATTGGAGGCAGGAGAATGTATGGGCTCCTGTCAGGTATATATTATTGGAGGCAGCAGAATGTATGGGCTCCTGTCAGATATATATTATTGGAGGCAGCAGAATGTATGGGCTCCTGTCAGGTATATATTATTGGAGGCTGGAGAATGTATGGGCTCCTGTCAGGTATATATTATTGGAGGCAGCAGAGTTTATGGGCTCCTGTCAGGTATATATTATTGGAGGCTGGAGAATGTATGGGCTCCTGTCAGGTATATATTATTGGAGGCTGGAGAATGTATGGGCTCCTGTCAGGTATATATTATTGGAGGCAGCAGAGTGTATAGCCTCCTGTCAGGTATATATTATTGGAGGCTGGAGAATGTATGGGCTCCTGTCAGGTATATATTATTGGAGGCAGCAGAATGTATGGGCTCCTGTCAGGTATATATTATTGGAGGTAGCAGAATGTATGGGCTCCTGTCAGATATATATTATTGGAGGCTGGAGAATATATGGTCTCCTGTCAGGTATATATTATTGGAGGTTGGAGAATGTATGGGCTCCTGTCAGGTATATATTATTGGAGGCTGGAGAATGTATGGGTTCCTGTCAGGTATATATTATTGGAGGCAGGAGAATGTATGGGCTCCTGTCAGGTATATATTATTGGAGGCAGGAGAATGTATGGGCTCCTGTCAGGTATATATTATTGGAGGCAGGAGAATGTATGGGCTCCTGTCAGGTATATATTATTGGAGGCAGCAGAATGTATGGGCTCCTGTCAGGTATATATTATTGGAGGCAGCAGAATATATGGGCTCCTGTCAGGTATATATTATTGGAGACAGGAGAATGTATGGGCTCCTGTCAGGTATATATTATTGGAGGCAGCAGAATCTATGGGCTCCTGTCAGGTATATATTATTGGAGGCAGGAGAATGTATGGGCTCCTGTCAGGTATATATTATTGGAGGCAGGAGAATGTATGGGCTCCTGTCAGGTATATATTATTGGAGGCAGCAGAATGTATGGTCTCCTGTCAGGTATATATTATTGGAGGCAGGAGAATGTATTGGCTCCTGTCAGGTATATATTATTGGAGGCAGGAGAATGTATGGGCTCCTGTCAGGTATATATTATTGGAGGCAGGAGAATGTATGTGCTCCTGTCAGGTATATATTATTGGAGGCAGGAGAATCTATGGGCTCCTGTCAGGTGTATATTATTGGAGGCAGGAGAATCTATGGGCTCCTGTCAGGTATATATTATTGGAGGCAGGAGAATGTATGGGCTCCTGTCAGGTATATATTATTGGAGGCAGTAGAATCTATGGGCTCCTGTCAGGTATATATTATTGGAGGCAGGAGAATGTATGGGCTCCTGTCAGGTATATATTATTGGAGGCAGGAGAATGTATGGGCTCCTGTCAGGTATATATTATTGGAGGCAGCAGAATGTATGGGCTCCTGTCAGATATATATTATTGGAGGCAGCAGAATGTATGGGCTCCTGTCAGGTATATATTATTGGAGGCTGGAGAATGTATGGGCTCCTGTCAGGTATATATTATTGGAGGCAGCAGAGTTTATGGGCTCCTGTCAGGTATATATTATTGGAGGCTGGAGAATGTATGGGCTCCTGTCAGGTATATATTATTGGAGGCTGGAGAATGTATGGGCTCCTGTCAGGTATATATTATTGGAGGCAGCAGAGTGTATGGCCTCCTGTCAGGTATATATTATTGGAGGCTGGAGAATGTATGGGCTCCTGTCAGGTATATATTATTGGAGGCAGCAGAATGTATGGGCTCCTGTCAGGTATATATTATTGGAGGTAGCAGAATGTATGGGCTCCTGTCAGGTATATATTATTGGAGGCTGGAGAATGTATGGGCTCCTGTCAGGTATATATTATTGGAGGCAGCAGAGTGTATGGGCTCCTGTCAGGTATATATTATTGGAGGCTGGAGAATGTATGGGCTCCTGTCAGGTATATATTATTGGAGGCAGCAGAATGTATGGGCTCCTGTCAGGTATATATTATTGGAGGCAGGAGAATGTATGGGCTCCTGTCAGGTATATATTATTGGAGGCAGGAGAATCTATGGGCTCCTGTCAGGTATATATTATTGGAGGCAGGAGAATGTATGTGCTCCTGTCAGGTATATATTATTGGAGGCAGGAGAATGTATGGACTCCTGTCAGGTATATATTATTGGAGGCAGTAGAATGTATGGGCTCCTGTCAGGTATATATTATTGGAGGCAGCAGAATGTATGGGCTCCTGTCAGGTATATATTATTGGAGGCAGGAGAATGTATGTGCTCCTGTCAGGTATATATTATTGGAGGCAGGAGAATGTATGGGCTCCTGTCAGGTATATATTATTGGAGGCAGGAGAATGTATGGGCTCCTGTCAGGTATATATTATTGGAGGCAGGAGAATGTATGGGCTCCTGTCAGGTATATATTATTGGAGGCAGGAGAATGTATGGGCTCCAGTCAGGTATATATTATTGGAGGCAGGAGAATGTATGGGCTCCTGTCAGGTATATATTATTGGAGGCAGGAGAAAGTATGGGCTCCTGTCAGGTATATATTATTGGAGGCAGCAGAATGTATGGGCTCCTGTCAGGTATATATTATTGGAGGCAGGAGAATGTATGGGCTCCTGTCAGGTATATATTATTGGAGGCAGGAGAATGTATGGGCTCCTGTCAGGTATATATTATTGGAGGCAGGAGAATGTATGTGCTCCTGTCAGGTATATATTATTGGAGGCAGGAGAATGTATGGACTCCTGTCAGGTATATATTATTGGAGGCAGGAGAATGTATGGGCTCCTGTCAGGTATATATTATTGGAGGCAGCAGAATGTATGGGCTCCTGTCAGGTATATATTATTGGAGGCAGGAGAATGTATGGGCTCTATCAGGTATATATTATTGGAGGCAGCAGAATGTATGGGCTCCTGTCAGGTATATATTATTGGAGGCAGCAGAATGTATGGGCTCCTGTCAGATATATATTATTGGAGGCAGCAGAATGTATGGGCTCCTGTCAGGTATATATTATTGGAGGCTGGAGAATGTATGGGCTCCTGTCAGGTATATATTATTGGAGGCAGCAGAGTTTATGGGCTCCTGTCAGGTATATATTATTGGAGGCTGGAGAATGTATGGGCTCCTGTCAGGTATATATTATTGGAGGCTGGAGAATGTATGGGCTCCTGTCAGGTATATATTATTGGAGGCAGCAGAGTGTATGGCCTCCTGTCAGGTATATATTATTGGAGGCTGGAGAATGTATGGGCTCCTGTCAGGTATATATTATTGGAGGCAGCAGAATGTATGGGCTCCTGTCAGGTATATATTATTGGAGGTAGCAGAATGTATGGGCTCCTGTCAGATATATATTATTGGAGGCTGGAGAATATATGGTCTCCTGTCAGGTATATATTATTGGAGGTTGGAGAATGTATGGGCTCCTGTCAGGTATATATTATTGGAGGCTGGAGAATGTATGGGTTCCTGTCAGGTATATATTATTGGAGGCAGGAGAATGTATGGGCTCCTGTCAGGTATATATTATTGGAGGCAGGAGAATGTATGGGCTCCTGTCAGGTATATATTATTGGAGGCAGGAGAATGTATGGGCTCCTGTCAGGTATATATTATTGGAGGCAGCAGAATGTATGGGCTCCTGTCAGGTATATATTATTGGAGGCAGCAGAATATATGGGCTCCTGTCAGGTATATATTATTGGAGACAGGAGAATGTATGGGCTCCTGTCAGGTATATATTATTGGAGGCAGCAGAATCTATGGGCTCCTGTCAGGTATATATTATTGGAGGCAGGAGAATGTATGGGCTCCTGTCAGGTATATATTATTGGAGGCAGGAGAATGTATGGGCTCCTGTCAGGTATATATTATTGGAGGCAGCAGAATGTATGGTCTCCTGTCAGGTATATATTATTGGAGGCAGGAGAATGTATTGGCTCCTGTCAGGTATATATTATTGGAGGCAGGAGAATGTATGGGCTCCTGTCAGGTATATATTATTGGAGGCAGGAGAATGTATGTGCTCCTGTCAGGTATATATTATTGGAGGCAGGAGAATCTATGGGCTCCTGTCAGGTGTATATTATTGGAGGCAGGAGAATCTATGGGCTCCTGTCAGGTATATATTATTGGAGGCAGGAGAATGTATGGGCTCCTGTCAGGTATATATTATTGGAGGCAGTAGAATCTATGGGCTCCTGTCAGGTATATATTATTGGAGGCAGGAGAATGTATGGGCTCCTGTCAGGTATATATTATTGGAGGCAGGATAATGTATGGGCTCCTGTCAGGTATATATTATTGGAGGCAGCAGAATGTATGGGCTCCTGTCAGATATATATTATTGGAGGCAGCAGAATGTATGGGCTCCTGTCAGGTATATATTATTGGAGGCTGGAGAATGTATGGGCTCCTGTCAGGTATATATTATTGGAGGCAGCAGAGTTTATGGGCTCCTGTCAGGTATATATTATTGGAGGCTGGAGAATGTATGGGCTCCTGTCAGGTATATATTATTGGAGGCTGGAGAATGTATGGGCTCCTGTCAGGTATATATTATTGGAGGCAGCAGAGTGTATGGCCTCCTGTCAGGTATATATTATTGGAGGCTGGAGAATGTATGGGCTCCTGTCAGGTATATATTATTGGAGGCAGCAGAATGTATGGGCTCCTGTCAGGTATATATTATTGGAGGTAGCAGAATGTATGGGCTCCTGTCAGGTATATATTATTGGAGGCTGGAGAATGTATGGGCTCCTGTCAGGTATATATTATTGGAGGCAGCAGAGTGTATGGGCTCCTGTCAGGTATATATTATTGGAGGCTGGAGAATGTATGGGCTCCTGTCAGGTATATATTATTGGAGGCAGCAGAATGTATGGGCTCCTGTCAGGTATATATTATTGGAGGCAGGAGAATGTATGGGCTCCTGTCAGGTATATATTATTGGAGGCAGGAGAATCTATGGGCTCCTGTCAGGTATATATTATTGGAGGCAGGAGAATGTATGTGCTCCTGTCAGGTATATATTATTGGAGGCAGGAGAATGTATGGACTCCTGTCAGGTATATATTATTGGAGGCAGTAGAATGTATGGGCTCCTGTCAGGTATATATTATTGGAGGCAGCAGAATGTATGGGCTCCTGTCAGGTATATATTATTGGAGGCAGGAGAATGTATGTGCTCCTGTCAGGTATATATTATTGGAGGCAGGAGAATGTATGGGCTCCTGTCAGGTATATATTATTGGAGGCAGGAGAATGTATGGGCTCCTGTCAGGTATATATTATTGGAGGCAGGAGAATGTATGGGCTCCTGTCAGGTATATATTATTGGAGGCAGGAGAATGTATGGGCTCCAGTCAGGTATATATTATTGGAGGCAGGAGAATGTATGGGCTCCTGTCAGGTATATATTATTGGAGGCAGGAGAAAGTATGGGCTCCTGTCAGGTATATATTATTGGAGGCAGCAGAATGTATGGGCTCCTGTCAGGTATATATTATTGGAGGCAGGAGAATGTATGGGCTCCTGTCAGGTATATATTATTGGAGGCAGGAGAATGTATGGGCTCCTGTCAGGTATATATTATTGGAGGCAGGAGAATGTATGTGCTCCTGTCAGGTATATATTATTGGAGGCAGGAGAATGTATGGACTCCTGTCAGGTATATATTATTGGAGGCAGGAGAATGTATGGGCTCCTGTCAGGTATATATTATTGGAGGCAGCAGAATGTATGGGCTCCTGTCAGGTATATATTATTGGAGGCAGGAGAATGTATGGGCTCCTGTCAGGTATATATTATTGGAGGCAGCAGAATGTATGGGCTCCTGTCAGGTATATATTATTGGAGGCAGCAGAATGTATGGGCTCCTGTCAGGTATATATTATTGGAGGTAGGAGAATGTATGGGCTCCTGTCAGGTATATATTATTGGAGGTAGGAGAATGTATGGGCTCCTGTCATATATATATTATTGGAGGCAGCAGAATGTATGGGCTCCTGTCAGGTATATATTATTTGAGGCAGGAGAATGTATGGGCTCCTGTCAGGTATATATTATTGGAGGCAGCAGAATGTATGGGCTCCTGTCAGGTATATATTATTGGAGGCAGGAGAATGTATGGGCTCCTGTCAGGTATATATTATTGGAGGCAGGAGAATGTATGGGCTCCTGTCAGGTATATATTATTGGAGGCAGCAGAATGTATGGGCTCCTGTCAGGTATATATTATTGGAGGCAGGAGAATGTATCGGCTCCTGTCAGGTATATTATTATTGGAGGCAGGAGAATGTATGGGCTCCTGTCAGGTATATATTATTGGAGGCAGGAGAATGTATGTGCTCCTGTCAGGTATATATTATTGGAGGCAGGAGAATGTATGGACTCCTGTCAGGTATATATTATTGGAGGCAGGAGAATGTATGGGCTCCTGTCAGGTATATATTATTGGAGGCAGCAGAATGTATGGGCTCCTGTCAGGTATATGTTATTGGAGGCAGGAGAATGTATGGGCTCCTGTCAGGTATATATTATTGGAGGCAGCAGAATGTATGGGCTCCTGTCAGGTATATATTATTGGAGGCAGGAGAATGTATGGGCTCCTGTCAGGTATATATTATTGGAGGCAGGAGAATGTATGGGCTCCTGTCAGGTATATATTATTGGAGGCTGGAGAATATATGGTCTCCTGTCAGGTATATATTATTGGAGGTTGGAGATTGTATGGTCTCCTGTCAGGTATATATTATTGGAGGCTGGAGAATGTATGGGTTCCTGTCAGGTATATATTATTGGAGGCAGGAGAATGTATGGGCTCCTGTCAGGTATATATTATTGGAGGCTGGAGAATGTATGGGCTCCTGTCAGGTATATATTATTGGAGGCTGGAGAATGTATGGGCTCCTGTCAGTTATATATTATTGGAGGCAGGAGAATGTATGGGCTCCTGTCAGGTATATATTATTGGAGGCAGGAGAATGTATGGGCTCCTGTCAGGTATATATTATTGGAGGTAGGAGAATGTATGGGCTCCTGTCAGGTATATATTATTGGAGGTAGGAGAATGTATGGGCTCCTGTCATATATATATTATTGGAGGCAGCAGAATGTATGGGCTCCTGTCAGGTATATATTATTGGAGGCAGGAGAATGTATGGGCTCCTGTCAGGTATATATTATTGGAGGCAGGAGAATGTATGGGCTCCTGTCAGGTATATATTATTGGAGGCAGCAGAATGTATGGGCTCCTGTCAGGTATATATTATTGGAGGCAGGAGAATGTATGGGCTCCTGTCAGGTATATATTATTGGAGGCAGGAGAATGTATGGGCTCCTGTCAGGTATATATTATTGGAGGCAGGAGAATGTATGGGCTCCTGTCAGTTATATATTATTGGAGGCTGGAGAATGTATGGGCTCCTGTCAGGTATATATTATTGGAGGCAGGAGAATCTATGGGCTCCTGTCAGGTATATATTATTGGAGGCTGGAGAATGTATGGCCTCCTGTCAGGTATATATTATTGGAGGCAGGAGAATGTATGGGCTCCTGTCAGGTATATATTATGGGAGGCAGGAGAATGTATGGGCTCCTGTCAGGTATATATTATTGGAAGCAGCAGAATCTATGGGCTCCTGTCAGGTATATATTATTGGAGGCAGCAGAATCTATGGGCTCCTGTCAGGTATATATTATTGGAGGCAGCAGAATCTATGGGCTCCTGTCAGGTATATATTATTGGAGGCAGCAGAATCTATGGGCTTCTGTCAGGTATATATTATTGGAGGCTGGAGAATGTATGGGCTCCTGTCAGGTATATATTATTGGAGGCTGGAGAATGTATGGTCTCCTGTCAGGTATATATTATTTGAGGCAGGAGAATGTATGGGCTCCTGTCAGGTATATATTATGGGAGGCAGGAGAATGTATGGGCTCCTGTCAGGTATATATTATTGGAGGCAGCAGAATCTATGGGCTCCTGTCAGGTATATATTATTGGAGGCAGCAGAATCTATGGGCTCCTGTCAGGTATATATTATTGGAGGTAGCAGAATCTATGGGCTCCTGTCAGGTATATATTATTGGAGGCAGCAGAATCTATGGGCTCCTGTCAGGTATATATTATTGGAGACAGGAGAATGTATGGGCTCCTGTCAGGTATATATTATTGGAGGCAGCAGAATCTATGGGCTCCTGTCAGGTATATCTTATTGGAGGCAGGAGAATGTATGGGCTCCTGTCAGGTATATATTATTGGAGGCAGGAGAATGTATGGGCTCCTGTCAGGTATATATTATTGGAGGCAGCAGAATGTATGGGCTCCTGTCAGGTATATATTATTGGAGGCAGCAGAATGTATGGGCTCCTGTCAGGTATATATTATTGGAGACAGGAGAATGTATGGGCTCCTGTCAGGTATATATTATTGGAGGCAGCAGAATCTATGTGCTCCTGTCAGGTATATATTATTGGAGGCAGGAGAATATATGGGCTCCTGTCAGGTATATATTATTGGAGGCAGGAGAATGTATGGGCTCCTGTCAGGTATATATTATTGGAGGCAGCAGAATGTATGGTCTCCTGTCAGGTATATATTATTGGAGGCAGGAGAATGTATGGGCTCCTGTCAGGTATATATTATTGGAGGCAGGAGAATGTATGGGCTCCTGTCAGGTATATATTATTGGAGGCAGGAGAATGTATGTGCTCCTGTCAGGTATATATTATTGGAGGCAGGAGAATCTATGGGCTCCTGTCAGGTGTATATTATTGGAGGCAGGAGAATCTATGGGCTCCTGTCAGGTATATATTATTGGAGGCAGGAGAATGTATGGGCTCCTGTCAGGTATATATTATTGGAGGCAGTAGAATCTATGGGCTCCTGTCAGGTATATATTATTGGAGGCAGGAGAATGTATGGGCTCCTGTCAGGTATATATTATTGGAGGCAGGAGAATGTATGGGCTCCTGTCAGGTATATATTATTGGAGGCAGCAGAATGTATGGGCTCCTGTCAGATATATATTATTGGAGGCAGCAGAATGTATGGGCTCCTGTCAGGTATATATTATTGGAGGCTGGAGAATGTATGGGCTCCTGTCAGGTATATATTATTGGAGGCAGCAGAGTTCATGGGCTCCTGTCAGGTATATATTATTGGAGGCTGGAGAATGTATGGGCTCCTGTCAGGTATATATTATTGGAGGCTGGAGAATGTATGGGCTCCTGTCAGGTATATATTATTGGAGGCAGCAGAGTGTATGGCCTCCTGTCAGGTATATATTATTGGAGGCTGGAGAATGTATGGGCTCCTGTCAGGTATATATTATTGGAGGCAGCAGAATGTATGGGCTCCTGTCAGGTATATATTATTGGAGGTAGCAGAATGTATGGGCTCCTGTCAGGTATATATTAT
Source organism: Phyllobates terribilis (assembly GCF_046119375.1). Lineage (NCBI taxonomy): Eukaryota > Metazoa > Chordata > Amphibia > Anura > Dendrobatidae > Phyllobates > Phyllobates terribilis. The sequence goes on along the minus strand of NW_027362768.1, from coordinate 206,116,895 downwards.
TGGAGGCTGGAGAATATATGGTCTCCTGTCAGGTATATATTATTGGAGGTTGGAGAATGTATGGGCTCCTGTCAGGTATATATTATTGGAGGCTGGAGAATGTATGGGTTCCTGTCAGGTATATATTATTGGAGGCAGGAGAATGTATGGGCTCCTGTCAGGTATATATTATTGGAGGCTGGAGAATGTATGGGCTCCTGTCAGGTATATATTATTGGAGGCTGGAGAATGTATGGGTTCCTGTCAGTTATATATTATTGGAGGCAGGAGAATGTATGGGCTCCTGTCAGGTATATATCATTGGAGGTAGGAGAATGTATGGGCTCCTGTCAGGTATATATTATTGGAGGTAGGAGAATGTATGGGCTCCTGTCATATATATATTATTGGAGGCAGCAGAATGTATGGGCTCCTGTCAGGTATATATTATTGGAGGCAGGAGAATGTATGGGCTCCTGTCAGGTATATATTATTGGAGGCAGGAGAATGTATGGGCTCCTGTCAGGTATATATTATTGGAGGCAACAGAATGTATGGGCTCCTGTCAGGTATATATTATTGGAGGCAGGAGAATGTATGGGCTCCTGTCAGGTATATATTATTGGAGGCAGGAGAATGTATGGGCTCCTGTCAGGTATATATTATTGGAGGCAGGAGAATGTATGGGCTCCTGTCAGGTATATATTATTGGAGGCTGGAGAATGTATGGGCTCCTGTCAGGTATATATTATTGGAGGCAGGAGAATCTATGGGCTCCTGTCAGGTATATATTATTGGAGGCTGGAGAATGTATGGGCTCCTGTCAGGTATATATTATTGGAGGCAGGAGAATGTATGGGCTCCTGTCAGGTATATATTATGGGAGGCAGGAGAATGTATGGGCTCCTGTCAGGTATATATTATTGGAGGCAGCAGAATCTATGGGCTCCTGTCAGGTATATATTATTGGAGGCAGCAGAATCTATGGGCTTCTGTCAGGTATATATTATTGGAGGCTGGAGAATGTATGGTCTCCTGTCAGGTATATATTATTGGAGGCAGGAGAATGTATGGGCTCCTGTCAGGTATATATTATGGGAGGCAGGAGAATGTATGGGCTCCTGTCAGGTATATATTATTGGAGGCAGCAGAATCTATGGGCTCCTGTCAGGTATATATTATTGGAGGCAGCAGAATCTATGGGCTCCTGTCAGGTATATATTATTGGAGGCAGCAGAATCTATGGGCTCCTGTCAGGTATATATTATTGGAGGCAGCAGAATCTATGGGCTCCTGTCAGGTATATATTATTGGAGACAGGAGAATGTATGGGCTCCTGTCAGGTATATATTATTGGAGGCAGCAGAATCTATGGGCTCCTGTCAGGTATATCTTATTGGAGGCAGGAGAATGTATGGGCTCCTGTCAGGTATATATTACTGGAGGCAGGAGAATGTATGGGCTCCTGTCAGGTATATATTATTGGAGGCAGCAGAATGTATGGGCTCCTGTCAGGTATATGTTATTGGAGGCAGCAGAATATATGGGCTCCTGTCAGGTATATATTATTGGAGACAGGAGAATGTATGGGCTCCTGTCAGGTATATATTATTGGAGGCAGCAGAATCTATGGGCTCCTGTCAGGTATATATTATTGGAGGCAGGAGAATATATGGGCTCCTGTCAGGTATATATTATTGGAGGCAGGAGAATGTATGGGCTCTTGTCAGGTATATATTATTGGAGGCAGCAGAATGTATGGTCTCCTGTCAAGTATATATTATTGGAGGCAGGAGAATGTATGGGCTCCTGTCAGGTATATATTATTGGAGGCAGGAGAATGTATGGGCTCCTGTCAGGTATATATTATTGAAGGCAGGAGAATGTATGTGCTCCTGTCAGGTATATATTATTGGAGGCAGGAGAATCTATGGGCTCCTGTCAGGTGTATATTATTGGAGGCAGGAGAATCTATGGGCTCCTGTCAGGTATATATTATTGGAGGCAGGAGAATGTATGGGCTCCTGTCAGGTATATATTATTGGAGGCAGTAGAATCTATGGGCTCCTGTCAGGTATATATTATTGGAGGCAGGAGAATGTATGGGCTCCTGTCAGGTATATATTATTGGAGGCAGGAGAATGTATGGGCTCCTGTCAGGTATATATTATTGGAGGCAGCAGAATGTATGGGCTCCTGTCAGATATATATTATTGGAGGCAGCAGAATGTATGGGCTCCTGTCAGGTATATATTATTGGAGGCTGGAGAATGTATGGGCTCCTGTCAGGTATATATTATTGGAGGCAGCAGAGTTTATGGGCTCCTATCAGGTATATATTATTGGAGGCTGGAGAATGTATGGGCTCCTGTCAGGTATATATTATTGGAGGCTGGAGAATGTATGGGCTCCTGTCAGGTATATATTATTGGAGGCAGCAGAGTGTATGGCCTCCTGTCAGGTATATATTATTGGAGGCTGGAGAATGTATGGGCTCCTGTCAGGTATATATTATTGGAGGCAGCAGAATGTATGGGCTCCTGTCAGGTATATATTATTGGAGGTAGCAGAATGTATGGGCTCCTGTCAGGTATATATTATTGGAGGCTGGAGAATGTATGGGCTCCTGTCAGGTATATATTATTGGAGGCAGCAGAGTGTATGGGCTCCTGTCAGGTATATATTATTGGAGGCTGGAGAATGTATGGGCTCCTGTCAGGTATATATTATTGGAGGCAGCAGAATGTATGGGCTCCTGTCAGGTATATATTATTGGAGGCAGGAGAATGTATGGGCTCCTGTCAGGTATATATTATTGGAGGCAGGAGAATGTATGGGCTCCTGTCAGGTATATATTATTGGAGGCAGGAGAATGTATGGGCTCCTGTCAGGTATATATTATTGGAGGCAGGAGAATGTATGGGCTCCTGTCAGGTATATATTATTGGAGGCAGGAGAATGTATGGGCTCCTGTCAGGTATATATTATTGGAGGAATGAGAATGTATGGGCGCCTGTCAGGTATATATTATTGGAGGCAGGAGAATGTATGGGCTCCTGTCAGGTATATATTATTGGAGGCAGCAGGATGTATTTGCTCCTGTCAGGTATATATTATTGGAGGCAGGAGAATGTATGGGCTCCTGTCAGGTATATATTATTGGAGGCAGGAGAATGTATGGGCTCCTGTCAGGTATATATTATTGAAGGCAGCAGAATGTATGGGCTCCTGTCAGGTATATATTATTGGAGGCAGGAGAATGTATGGGCTCCTGTCAGGTATATATTATTGGAGGCAGGAGAATGTATGGGCTCCTGTCAGGTATATATTATTGGAGGCAGGAGAATGTATGGGCTCCTGTCAGGTATATATTATTGGAGGTAGGAGAATGTATGGGCTCCTGTCAGGTATATATTATTGGAGGCAGGAGAATCTATGGGCTCCTCTCAGGTACATATTATTGGAGGCAGGAGAATGTATGGGCTCCTGTCAGGTATATATTATTGGAGGCCGGAGAATGTATGGGCTCCTGTCAGGTATATATTATTGGAGGCAGCAGGATGTATGGGCTCCTGTCAGGTATATATTATTGGAGGCAGGAGAATGTATGGGCTCCTGTCAGGTATATATTATTGGAGGCAGGAGAATGTATGGGCTCCTGTCAGGTATATATTATTGGAGGCAGCAGAATGTATGGGCTCCTGTCAGGTATATATTATTGGAGGCAGGAGAATGTATGGGCTCCTGTTAGGTATACATTATTGGAGGCAGGAGAATGTATGGGCTCCTGTCAGGTATATATTATTGGAGGCAGGAGAATGTATGGGCTCCTGTCAGGTATATATTATTGGAGGCAGGAGAATGTATGGGCTCCTGTCAGGTATATATTATTGGAGGCCGGAGAATGTATGGGCTCCTGTCAGGTATATATTATTGGAGGGAGGAGAATCTATGGGCTCCTGTCAGGTACATATTATTGGAGGCAGGAGAATGTATGGGCTCCTGTCAGGTATATATTATTGGAGGCCGGAGAATGTATGGGCTCCTGTCAGGTATATATTATTGGAGGCAGGAGAATCTATGGGCTCCTGTCAGGTGTATATTATTGGAGGCAGGAGAATCTATGGGCTCCTGTCAGGTATATATTATTGGAGGCAGGAGAATGTATGGGCTCCTGTCAGGTATATATTATTGGAGGCAGTAGAATCTATGGGCTCCTGTCAGGTATACATTATTGGAAGCAGCAGAATATATGGGCTCCTGTCAGGTATATATTATTGGAGGCAGGAGAATGTATGGGCTCCTGTCAGGTATATATTATAGGAGGCAGGAGAATGTATGGGCTCCTGTCAGGTATATATTATTGGAGGCAGGAGAATGTATGGGCTCCTGTCAGGTATATATTATTGGAGGCCGGAGAATGTTTGGGCTCCTGTCAGGTATATATTATTGGAGGCAGCAGAATGTATGGGCTCCTGTCAGATATATATTATTGGAGGCAGGAGAATGTATGGGCTCCTATCAGGTATATATTATTGGAGGCAGCAGAATGTATGGGCTCCTGTCAGATATATATTATTGGAGGCAGGAGAATGTATGGGCTCCTGTCAGGTATATATTATTGGAGGCAGGAGAATGTATGGGCTCCTGTCAGGTATATATTATTGGAGGCAGCAGAATGTATGGGCTCCTGTCAGGTATATATTATTGGAGGCAGGAGAATGTATGGGCTCCTGTCAGGTATATATTATTGGAGGCAGGAGAATGTATGGGCTCCTGTCAGGTATATATTATTGGAGGCAGGAGAATGTATGGGCTCCTGTCAGGTATATATTATTGGAGGCAGGAGAATGTATGGGCTCCTGTCAAGTATATATTATTGGAGGCCGGAGAATGTATGGGCTCCTTTCAGGTATATATTATTGGAGGCAGGAGAATCTATGGGCTCCTGTCAGGTACATATTATTGGAGGCAGGAGAATGTATGGGCTCCTGTCAGGTATATATTATTGGAGGCCGGAGAATGTATGGGCTCCTGTCAGGTATATATTATTGGAGGCAGGAGAATCTATGGGCTCCTGTCAGGTGTATATTATTGGAGGCAGGAGAATCTATGGGCTCCTGTCAGGTATATATTATTGGAGGCAGGAGAATGTATGGGCTCCTGTCAGGTATATATTATTGGAGGCAGTAGAATCTATGGGCTCCTGTCAGATATATATTATTTTAGGCAGCAGAATGTATGGGCTCCTGTCAGGTATATATTATTGGAGGCAGGAGAATGTATGGGCTCCTGTCAGGTATATATTATTGGAGGCCGGAGAATGTATGGGCTCCTGTCAGGTATATATTATTGAAGGCAGCAGAATGTATGGGCTCCTGTCAGATATATATTATTGGAGGCAGCAGAATGTATGGGCTCCTGTCAGGTATATATTATTGGAGGCTGGAGAATGTATGGGCTCCTGTCAGGTATATATTATTGGAGGCAGCAGAATGTATGGGCTCCTGTCAGGTATATATTATTGGAGGCTGGAGAATGTATGGGCTCCTGTCAGGTATATATTATTGGAGGCAGCAGAGTGTATGGGCTCCTGTCAGGTATATATTATTGGAGGCTGGAGAATGTATGGGCTCTTGTCAGGTATATATTATTGGAGGCAGCAGAATGTATGGGCTCCTGTCAGGTATATATTATTGGAGGCAGGAGAATGTATGGGCTCCTGTCAGGTATATATTATTGGAGGCAGCAGAATGTATGGGCTCCTGTCATGTATATATTATTGGAGGCTGGAGAATGTATGGGCTCCTGTCAGGTATATATTATTGGAGGCAGGAGAATGTATGGGCTCCTGTCAGGTATATATTATTGGAGGCAGGAGAATGTATGGGTTCCTGTCAGGTATATATTATTGGAGGCAGGAGAATGTATGGGCTCCTGTCAGGTATATATTATTGGAGGCAGCAGAATATATGGGCTCCTGTCAGGTATATATTATAGGAGGCAGCAGAATGTATGGGCTCCTGTCAGGTATATATTATTGGAGGTAGGAGAATGTATGGTCTCCTGTCAGGTATATATTATTGGAGGCAGCAGAATGTATGGGCTCCTGTCAGGTATATATTATTGGAGGTAGGAGAATGTATGGACTCCTGTCAGGTATATATTATTGGAGGCAGGAGAATGTATGGGCTCCTGTCAGGTATATATTATTGGAGGCAGCAGAATATATGGGCTCCTGTCAGGTATATATTATAGGAGGCAACAGAATGTATGGGCTCCTGTCAGGTATATATTATTGGAGGTAGGAGAATGTATGGGCTCCTGTCAGGTATATATTATTGGAGGCAGCAGAATGTATGGGCTCCTGTCAGGTATATATTATTGGAGGTAGGAGAATGTATGGACTCCTGTCAGGTATATATTATTGGAGGCAGGAGAATGTATGGGCTCCTGTCAGGTATATATTATTGGAGGCAGCAGAATGTATGGGCTCCTGTCAGGTATATATTATTGGAGGCAGGAGAATGTATGGGCTCCTGTCAGGTATATATTATTGGAGGCAGGAGAATGTATGGGCTCCTGTCAGGTATATATTATTGGAGGCAGCAGAATATATGGGCTCCTGTCAGGTATATATTATTGGAGGCAGCAGAATTTATGGGCTCCTGTCAGTTATGTATTATTGGAGGCAGGAGAATGTATGGGCTCCTGTCAGTTATATATTATTGGAGGCAGGAGAATGTATGGGCTCCTGTCAGGTATATATTATTGGAGGCAGGAGAATGTATGGGCTCCTGTCAGGTATATATTATTGGAGGCAGGAGAATGTATGGGCTCCTGTCAGGTATATATTATTGGAGGCTGGAGAATGTATGGGCTCCTGTCAGGTATATATTATTGGAGGTTGGAGAATGTATGGGCTCCTGTCAGGTATATATTATTGGAGGCTGGAGAATGTATGGGCTCCTGTTAGGTATATATTATTGGAGGCAGGAGAATGTATGGGCTCCTGTCAGGTATATATTATTGGAGGCTGGAGAATGTATGGGCTCCTGTCAGGTATATATTATTGGAGGCTGGAGAATGTATGGGCTCCTGTCAGGTATATATTATTGGAGGCAGGAGAATGTATGGGCTCCTGTCAGGTATATATTATTGGAGGCAGGAGAATGTATGGGCTCCTGTCAGGTATATATTATTGGAGGTAGGAGAATGTATGGGATCCTGTCAGGTATATATTATTGGAGGCAGGAGAATGTATGGACTCCTGTCAGGTATATATTATTTGAGGCAGGAGAATGTATGGGCTCCTGTCTGGTATATATTATTGGAGGTAGGAGAATGTATGGGCTCCTGTCATATATATATTATTGGAGGCAGCAGAATGTATGGGCTCCTGTCAGGTATATATTATTGGAGGTAGGAGAATGTATGGGCTCCTGTCAGGTATATATTATTGGAGGTAGGAAAATGTATGGGCTCCTGTCAGGTATATATTATTGGAGGCACCAGAATGTATGGGCTCCTGTCAGGTATATATTATTGGAAGCAGGAGAATGTATGGGCTCCTGTCAGGTATATATTATTGGAGGCAGGAGAATGTATGGGCTCCTGTCAGGTATATATTATTGGAGGCAGGAGAATGTATGGGCTCCTGTCAGGTATATATTATTGGAGGCAGGAGAATCTATGGGCTCCTGTCAGGTATATATTATTGGAGGCTGGAGAATGTATGGGCTCCTGTCAGGTATATATTATTGGAGGCAGCAGAATCTATGGGCTCCTGTCAGGTATATATTATTGGAGGCAGCAGAATCTATGGGCTCCTGTCAGGTATATATTATTGGAGGCAGTAGAATCTATGGGCTCCTGTCAGGTATATATTATTGGAGGCAGCAGAATGTATGGGTTCCTGTCAGGTATATATTATTGGAGGCAGGAGAATGTATGGGCTCCTGTCAGGTATATATTATTGGAGCCCGGAGAATGTATGGGCTCCTGTCAGGTATATATTATTGGAGGCAGCAGAATGTATTGGCTCCTGTCAGATATATATTATTGGAGGCAGCAGAATGTATGGGCTCCTGTCAGGTATATATTATTGGAGGCTGGAGAATGTATGGGCTCCTGTCAGGTATATATTATTGGAGGCAGCAGAATGTATGGGCTCCTGTCAGGTATATATTATTGGAGGCTGGAGAATGTATGGGCTCCTGTCAGGTATATATTATTGGAGGCAGCAGAGTGTATGGGCTCCTGTCAGGTATATATTATTGGAGGCTGGAGAATGTATGGGCTCCTGTCAGGTATATATTTTTGGAGGCAGCAGAATGTATGGGCTCCTGTCAGGTATATATTATTGGAGGCAGCAGAATGTATGGGCTCCTGTCAGGTATATATTATTGGAGGCAGGAGAATGTATGGGCTCCTGTCAGGTATATATTATTGGAGGCAGCAGAATGTATGGGCTCCTGTCAGGTATATATTATTGGAGGCAGCAGAATGTATGGGCTCCTGTCAGGTATATATTATTGGAGGCAGGAGAATGTATGGGCTCCTGTCAGGTATATATTATTGGAGGCAGGAGAATGTATGGGCTCCTGTCAGGTATATATTATTGGAGGCAGGAGAATGTATGGGCTCCTGTCAGGTATATATTATTGGAGGCTGGAGAATGTATGGGCTCCTGTCAGGTATATATTATATGAGGCAGGAGAATGTATGGGCTCCTGTCAGGTATATATTATTGGAGGCAGCAGAATATATGGGCTCCTGTCAGGTATATATTATAGGAGGCAGCAGAATGTATGGGCTCCTGTCAGGTATATATTATTGGAGGTAGGAGAATGTATGGGCTCCTGTCAGGTATATATTATTGGAGGCAGCAGAATGTATGGGCTCCTGTCAGGTATATATTATTGGAGGCAGCAGAATGTATGGGCTCCTGTCAGGTATATATTATTGGAGGCAGGAGAATGTATGGGCTCCTGTCAGGTATATATTATTGGAGGTAGGAGAATGTATGGACTCCTGTCAGGTATATATTATTGGAGGCAGGAGAATGTATGGGCTCCTGTCAGGTATATATTATTGGAGGCAGCAGAATGTATGGGCTCCTGTCAGGTATATATTATTGGAGGCAGGAGAATGTATGGGCTCCTGTCAGGTATATATTATTGGAGGCAGGAGAATGTATGGGCTCCTGTCAGGTATATATTATTGGAGGCAGCAGAATATATGGGCTCCTGTCAGGTATATATTATTGGAGGTAGCAGAATGTATGGGCTCCTGTCAGGTATATATTATTGGAGTCAGGAGAATGTATGGGCTCCTGTCAGGTATATATTATTGGAGGCAGCAGAATGTATGGGCTCCTGTCAGGTATATATTATTGGAGGCAGGAGAATGTATGGGCTCCTGTCAGGTATATATTATTGGAGGCAGGAGAATGTATGGGCTCCTGTCAGGTATATATTATTGGAGGCTGGAGAATGTATGGGCTCCTGTCAGGTATATATTATTGGAGGTTGGAGAATGTATGGGCTCCTGTCAGGTATATATTATTGGAGGCTGGAGAATGTATGGGCTCCTGTCAGGTATATATTATTGGAGGCAGGAGAATGTATGGGCTCCTGTCAGGTATATATTATTGGAGGCTGGAGAATGTGTGGGCTCCTGTCAGGTATATATTATTGGAGGCTGGAGAATGTATGGGCTCCTGTCAGGTATATATTATTGGAGGCAGGAGAATGTATGGGCTCCTGTCAGGTATATATTATTGGAGGCAGGAGAATGTATGGGCTCCTGTCAGTTATATATTATTGGAGGTAGGAGAATGTATGGGCTCCTGTCAGGTATATATTATTGGAGGTAGGAGAATGTATGGGCTCCTGTCAGGTATATATTATTGGAGGTAGGAGAATGTATGGGCTCCTGTCAGGTATATATTATTGGAGGCAGGAGAATGTATGGGCTCCTGTCAGGTATATATTATTGGAGGCAACAGAATGTATGGGCTCCTGTCAGGTATATATTATTGGAGGCAGGAGAATGTATGGGCTCCTGTCAGGTATATATTATTGGAGGCAGGAGAATGTATGGGCTCCTGTCAGGTATATATTATTGGAGGCAGGAGAATGTATGGGCTCCTGTCAGGTATATATTATTGGAGGCTGGAGAATGTATGGGCTCCTGTGAGGTATATATTATTGGAGGCAGGAGAATGTATGGGCTCCTGTCAGGTATATATTATTGGAGACAGCAGAATGTATGGGCTCCTGTCAGGTATATATTATTGGAGGCAGCAGAATGTATGGGCTCCTGTCAGGTATATATTATGGGAGGCAGGAGAATGTATGGGCTCCTGGCAGGTATATATTATTGGAGGCTGGAGAATGTAGGGGCTCCTGTCAGGTATATATTATTGGAGGTAGGAGAATGTATGGGCTCCTGTCAGGTATATATTATGGGAGGCAGGAGAATGTATGGGCTCCTGTCAGGTATATATTATTGGAGGCTGGAGAATGTATGGGCTCCTGTCAGGTATATATTATTGGAGGCAGCAGAATGTATGGGCTCCTGTCAGGTATATATTATTGGAGGCAGCAGAATCTATTGGCTCCTGTCAGGTATATATTATTGGAGGCAGCAGAATCTATGGGCTCCTGTCAGGTATATATTATTGGAGACAGGAGAATGTATGGGCTCCTGTCAGGTATATATTATTGGAGGCAGCAGAATGTATGGGCTCCTGTCAGGTATATGTTATGGGAGGCAGGAGAATGTATGGGCTCCTGTGAGGTATATATTATTGGACCCTGGAGAATGTATGGGCTCCTGTCAGGTATATATTATTGGAGGTAGGAGAATGTATGGGCTCCTGTCAGGTATATATTATGGGAGGCAGGAGAATGTATGGGCTCCTGTCAGGTATATATTATTGGAGGCTGGAGAATGTATGGGCTCCTGTCAGGTATATATTATTGGAGGCAGGAGAATCTATGGGCTCCTGTCAGGTATATATTATTGGAGGCAGCAGAATCTATGGGCTCCTGTCAGGTATATATTATTGGAGGCAGTAGAATCTATGGGCTCCTGTCAGGTATATATTATTGGAGGCAACAGAATGTATGGGCTCCTGTCAGGTATATATTATTGGAGGCAGGAGAATGTATGGGCTCCTGTCAGGTATATATTATTGGAGCCCGGAGAATGTATGGGCTCCTGTCAGGTATATATTATTGGAGGCAGCAGAATGTATTGGCTCCTGTCAGATATATATTATTGGAGGCAGCAGAATGTATGGGCTCCTGTCAGGTATATATTATTGGAGGCTGGAGAATGTATGGGCTCCTGTCAGGTATATATTATTGGAGGCAGCAGAATGTATGGGCTCCTGTCAGGTATATATTATTGGAGGCTGGAGAATGTATGGGCTCCTGTCAGGTATATATTATTGGAGGCAGCAGAGTGTATGGGCTCCTGTCAGGTATATATTATTGGAGGCTGGAGAATATATGGGCTCCTGTCAGGTATATATTATTGGAGGCAGCAGAATGTATGGGCTCCTGTCAGGTATATATTATTGGAGGCAGCAGAATGTATGGGCTCCTGTCAGGTATATATTATTGGAGGCAGGAGAATGTATGGGCTCCTGTCAGGTATATATTATTGGAGGCAGCAGAATGTATGGGCTCCTGTCAGGTATATATTATTGGAGGCAGCAGAATGTATGGGCTCCTGTCAGGTATATATTATTGGAGGCAGGAGAATGTATGGGCTCCTGTCAGGTATATATTATTGGAGGCAGGAGAATGTATGGGCTCCTGTCAGGTATATATTATTGGAGGCAGGAGAATGTATGGGCTCCTGTCAGGTATATATTATTGGAGGCTGGAGAATGTATGGGCTCCTGTCAGGTATATATTATTGGAGGCAGGAGAATGTATGGGCTCCTGTCAGGTATATATTATTGGAGGCAGGAGAATGTATGGGCTCCTGTCAGGTATATATTATTGGAGGCAGGAGAATGTATGGGCTCCTGTCAGGTATATATTATTGGAGGCTGGAGAATGTATGGGCTCCTGTCAGGTATATATTATTGGAGGCAGGAGAATGTATGGGCTCCTGTCAGGTATATATTATTGGAGGCAGCAGAATGTATGGGCTCCTGTCAGGTATATATTATTGGAGGCAGGAGAATGTATGGGCTCCTGTCAGGTATATATTATTGGAGGCAGGAGAATGTATGGGCTCCTGTCAGGTATATATTATTGGATGCAGCAGAATATATGGGCTCCTGTCAGGTATATATTATTGGAGGCAGCAGAATGTATGGGCTCCTGTCAGGTATATATTATTGGAGGCAGGAGAATGTATGGGCTCCTGTCAGGTATATATTATTGGAGGCAGCAGAATGTATGGGCTCCTGTCAGGTATATATTATTGGAGGCAGGAGAATGTATGGGCTCCTGTCAGGTATATATTATTGGAGGCAGGAGAATGTATGGGCTCCTGTCAGGTATATATTATTGGAGGCTGGAGAATGTATGGGCTCCTGTCAGGTATATATTATTGGAGGTTGGAGAATGTATGGGCTCCTGTCAGGTATATATTATTGGAGGCTGGAGAATGTATGGGCTCCTGTCAGGTATATATTATTGGAGGCAGGAGAATGTATGGGCTCCTGTCAGGTATATATTATTGGAGGCTGGAGAATGTGTGGGCTCCTGTCAGGTATATATTATTGGAGGCTGGAGAATGTATGGGCTCCTGTCAGGTATATATTATTGGAGGCAGGAGAATGTATGGGCTCCTGTCAGGTATATATTATTGGAGGCAGGAGAATGTATGGGCTCCTGTCAGTTATATATTATTGGAGGTAGGAGAATGTATGGGCTCCTGTCAGGTATATATTATTGGAGGTAGGAGAATGTATGGGCTCCTGTCAGGTATATATTATTGGAGGTAGGAGAATGTATGGGCTCCTGTCAGGTATATATTATTGGAGGCAGGAGAATGTATGGGCTCCTGTCAGGTATATATTATTGGAGGCAGCAGAATGTATGGGCTCCTGTCAGGTATATATTATTGGAGGCAGGAGAATGTATGGGCTCCTGTCAGGTATATATTATTGGAGGCAGGAGAATGTATGGGCTCCTGTCAGGTATATATTATTGGAGGCAGGAGAATGTATGGGCTCCTGTCAGGTATATATTATTGGAGGCTGGAGAATGTATGGGCTCCTGTGAGGTATATATTATTGGAGGCAGGAGAATGTATGGGCTCCTGTCAGGTATATATTACTGGAGGCAGCAGAATGTATGGGCTCCTGTCAGGTATATATTATTGGAGGCAGCAGAATGTATGGGCTCCTGTCAGGTATATATTATGGGAGGCAGGAGAATGTATGGGCTCCTGGCAGGTATATATTATTGGAGGCTGGAGAATGTAGGGGCTCCTGTCAGGTATATATTATTGGAGGTAGGAGAATGTATGGGCTCCTGTCAGGTATATATTATGGGAGGCAGGAGAATGTATGGGCTCCTGTCAGGTATATATTATTGGAGGCTGGAGAATGTATGAGCTCCTGTCAGGTATATATTATTGGAGGCAGCAGAATGTATGGGCTCCTGTCAGGTATATATTATTGGAGGCAGCAGAATCTATGGGCTCCTGTCAGGTATATATTATTGGAGGCAGCAGAATCTATGGGCTCCTGTCAGGTATATATTATTGGAGACAGGAGAATGTATGGGCTCCTGTCAGGTATATATTATTGGAGGCAGCAGAATGTATGGGCTCCTGTCAGGTATATATTATGGGAGGCAGGAGAATGTATGGGCTCCTGTGAGGTATATATTATTGGAGGCTGGAGAATGTATGGGCTCCTGTCAGGTATATATTATTGGAGGTAGGAGAATGTATGGGCTCCTGTCAGGTATATATTATGGGAGGCAGGAGAATGTATGGGCTCCTGTCAGGTATATATTATTGGAGGCTGGAGAATGTATGGGCTCCTGTCAGGTATATATTATTGGAGGCAGCAGAATCTATGGGCTCCTGTCAGGTATATATTATTGGAGGCAGCAGAATCTATGGGCTCCTGTCAGGTATATATTATTGGAGGCAGGAGAATGTATGGGCTCCTGTCAGGTATATATTATTGGAGGCAGCAGAATGTATGGGCTCCTGTCAGGTATATATTATTGGAGGCAGGAGAATCTATGGGCTCCTGTCAGGTATATATTATTGGAGGCTGGAGAATGTATGGGCTCCTGTCAGGTATATATTATTGGAGGCAGCAGAATGTATGGGCTCCTGTCAGGTATATATTATTGGAGGCAGCAGAATGTATGGGCTCCTGTCAGGTATATATTATTGGAGGCAGCAGAATCTATGGGCTCCTGTCAGGTATATATTATTGTAGGCAGCAGAATCTATGGGCTCCTGTCAGGTATATATTATTGGAGACAGGAGAATGTATGGGCTCCTGTCAGGTATATATTATTGGAGGCAGCAGAATGTATGGGCTCCTGTCAGGTATATATTATGGGAGGCAGGAGAATGTATGGGCTCCTGTGAGGTATATATTATTGGAGGCTGGAGAATGTATGGGCTCCTGTCAGGTATATATTATTGGAGGTAGGAGAATGTATGGGCTCCTGTCAGGTATATATTATGGGAGGCAGGAGAATGTATGGGCTCCTGTCAGGTATATATTACTGGAGGCTGGAGAATGTATGGGCTCCTGTCAGGTATATATTATTGGAGGCAGCAGAATCTATGGGCTCCTGTCAGGTATATATTATTGGAGGCAGCAGAATTTTTGGGCTCCTGTCAGGTATATATTATTGGAGGCAGGAGAATGTATGGGCTCCTGTCAGGTATATATTATTGGAGGCAGGAGAATGTATGGGCTCCTGTCAGGTATATATTATTGGAGGCAGCAGAATGTATGGGCTCCTGTCAGGTATATATTATTGGAGGCAGGAGAATCTATGGGCTCCTGTCAGGTATATATTATTGGAGGTAGGAGAATGTATGGGCTCCTGTCAGGTATATATTATGGGAGGCAGGAGAATGTATGGGCTCCTGTCAGGTATATATTATTGGAGGCTGGAGAATGTATGGGCTCTTGTCAGGTATATATTATTGGAGGCAGCAGAATGTATGGGCTCCTGTCAGGTATATATTATTGGAGGCAGCAGAATCTATGGGCTCCTGTCAGGTATATATTATTGGAGGCAGCAGAATCTATGGGCTCCTGTCAGGTATATATTATTGGAGACAGGAGAATGTATGGGCTCCTGTCAGGTATATATTATTGGAGGCAGCAGAATGTATGGGCTCCTGTCAGGTATATATTATGGGAGGCAGGAGAATGTATGGGCTCCTGTGAGGTATATATTATTGGAGGCTGGAGAATGTATGGGCTCCTGTCAGGTATATATTATTGGAGGTAGGAGAATGTATGGGCTCCTGTCAGGTATATATTATGGGAAGCAGGAGAATGTATGGGCTCCTGTCAGGTATATATTATTGGAGGCTGGAGAATGTATGGGCTCCTGTCAGGTATATATTATTGGAGGCAGCAGAATCTATGGGCTCCTGTCAGGTATATATTATTGGAGGCAGCAGAATCTATGGGCTCCTGTCAGGTATATATTATTGGAGGCAGCAGAATGTATGGGCTCCTGTCAGGTATATATTATTGGAGGCAGGAGAATGTATGGGCTCCTGTCAGGTATATATTATTGGAGGCAGCAGAATGTATGGGCTCCTGTCAGGTATATATTATTGGAGGCAGGAGAATCTATGGGCTCCTGTCAGGTATATATTATTGGAGGCAGGAGAATCTATGGGCTCCTGTCAGGTATATATTATTGGAGGCAAGAGAATGTATGTGCTCCTGTCAGGTATATATTATTGGAGGCAGGAGAATGTATGGACTCCTGTCAGGTATATATTATTGGAGGCAGGAGAATGTATGGGCTCCTGTCAGGTATATATTATTGGAGGCAGCAGAATGTATGGGCTCCTGTCAGGTATATATTATTGGAGGCAGGAGAATGTATGGGCTCCTGTCAGGTATATATTATTGGAGGCAGGAAAATGTATGGGCTCTTGTCAGGTATATATTATTGGAGGCAGGAGAATGTATGGGCTCCTGTCAGGTATATATTATTGGAGGCAGGAGAATGTATGGGCTCCTGTCAGGTATATATTATTGGAGGCAGCAGAATGTATGGGCTCCTGTCAGGTATATATTATTGGAGGCAGGAGAATGTATGGGCTCCTGTCAGGTATATATTATTGGAGGCAGGAGAATGTATGGGCTCCTGTCAGGTATATATTATTGGAGGCAGGAGAATGTATGGGCTCCTGTCAGGTATATATTATTGGAGGCAGCAGAATGTATGGGCTCCTGTCAGGTATATATTATTGGAGGCAGGAGAATGTATGGTCTCCTGTCAGGTATATATTATTGGAGGCTGGATAATATATGGGCTCCTGTCAGGTATATATTATTGGAGGTTGGAGAATGTATGGGCTCCTGTCAGGTATATATTATTGGAGGCTGGAGAATGTATGGGCTCCTGTCAGGTATATATTATTGGAGGCAGGATTATGTATGGGCTCCTGTCAGGTATATATTATTGGAGGCTGGAGAATGTATGGGCTCCTGTCAGGTATACATTATTGGAGGCTGGAGAATGTATGGGCTCCTTTCAGGTATATATTATTGAAGGCAGGAGAATGTATGGGCTCCTGTCAGGTATATATTATTGGAGGCAGGAGAATGTATGGGCTCCTGTCAGGTATATATTATTGGAGGTAGGAGAATGTATGGGCTCCTGTTATTGGAGGTAGGAGAATGTATGGGCTCCTGTCATATATATATTATTGGAGGCAGCAGAATGTATGGGCTCCTGTCAGGTATATATTATTGGAGGCAGGAGAATGTATGGGCTCCTGTCAGGTATATATTATTGGAGGCAGGAGAATGTATGGGCTCCTGTCAGGTATATATTATTGGAGGCAGGAGAATGTATGGGCTCCTGTCAGGTATACATTATTGGACGCAGGAGAATGTATGGGCTCCTGTCAGGTATATATTATTGGAGGCAGGAGAATGTATGGGCTCCTGTCAGGTATATATTATTGGAGGCAGGAGAATGTATGGGCTCCTGTCAGGTATATATTATTGGAGGCAGCAGAATGTATGGGCTCCTGTCAGGTATATATTATTGGAGGCAGGAGAATGTATGGGCTCCTGACAGGTATATATTATTGGAGGCAGGAGAATGTATGGGCTCCTGTCAGGTATATATTATTGGAGGCAGGAGAATGTATGTGCTCCTGTCAGGTATATATTATTGGAGGCAGGAGAATGTATGGACTCCTGTCAGGTATATATTATTGGAGGCAGGAGAATGTATGGGCTCCTGTCAGGTATATATTATTGGAGGCAGCAGAATGTATGGGCTCCTGTCAGGTATATATTATTGGAGGCAGGAGAATGTATGGGCTCCTGTCAGGTATATATTATTGGAGGCAGGAGAATGTATGGGCTCCTGTCAGGTATATATTATTGGAGGCAGGAGAATGTATGGGCTCCTGTCAGGTATATATTATTGGAGGCTGGAGAATATATGGGCTCCTGTCAGGTATATATTATTGGAGGCTGGAGAATATATGGGCTCCTGTCAGGTATATATTATTGGAGGCTGGAGAATGTATGGGCTCCTGTCAGGTATATATTATTGGAGGCAGGAGAATGTATGGGCTCCTGTCAGGTATATATTATTGGAGGCAGGAGAATGTATAGGCTCCTGTCAGGTATATATTATTGGAGGCTGGAGAATGTATGGGCTCCTGTCAGGTATATATTATTGGAGGCAGGAGAATGTATGGGCTCCTGTCAGGTATATATTATTGGAGGCTGGAGAATGTATGGGCTCCTGTCAGGTATATATTATTGGAGGTTGGAGAATGTATGGGCTCCTGTCAGGTATATATTATTGGAGGCTGGAGAATGTATGGGCTCCTGTTAGGTATATATTATTGGAGGCAGTAGAATGTATGGGCTCCTGTCAGGTATATATTATTGGAGGCTGGAGAATGTATGGGCTCCTGTCAGGTATATATTATTGGAGGCTGGAGAATGTATGGGCTCCTGTCAGGTATATATTATTGGAGGCAGGAGAATGTATGGGCTCCTGTCAGGTATATATTATTGGAGGCAGGAGAATGTATGGGCTCCTGTCAGGTATATATTATTGGAGGTAGGAGAATGTATGGGCTCCTGTCAGGTATATATTATTGGAGGCAGGAGAATGTATGGACTCCTGTCAGGTATATATTATTGGAGGCAGCAGAATGTATGGGCTCCTGTCAGGTATATATTATTGGAGGCAGGAGAATGTATGGGCTCCTGTCAGGTATATATTATTGGAGGCAGGAGAATGTATGGGCTCCTGTCAGGTATATATTATTGGAGGCTGGAGAATGTATGGGCTCCTGTCAGGTATATATTATTGGAGGCAGCAGAATATATGGGCTCCTGTCAGGTATATATTATAGGAGGCAGCAGAATGTATGGGCTCCTGTCAGGTATATATTATTGGAGGTAGGAGAATGTATGGGCTCCTGTCAGGTATATATTATTGGAGGCAGCAGAATGTATGGGCTCCTGTCAGGGATATATTATTGGAGGCAGCAGAATGTATGGGCTCCTGTCAGGTATATATTATTGGAGGCAGGAGAATGTATGGGCTCCTGTCAGGTATATATTATTGGAGGCAGGAGAATGTATGGGCTCCTGTCAGGTATATATTATTGGAGGCTGGAGAATGTATGGGCTCCTGTCAGGTATATATTATTGGAGGTTGGAGAATGTATGGGCTCCTGTCAGGTATATATTATTGGAGGCTGGAGAATGTATGGGCTCCTGTCAGGTATATATTATTGGAGGCAGGAGAATGTATGGGCTCCTGTCAGGTATATATTATTGGAGGCTGGAGAATGTGTGGGCTCCTGTCAGGTATATATTATTGGAGGCAGGAGAATGTATGGGCTCCTGTCAGGTATATATTATTGGAGGCTGGAGAATGTATGGGCTCCTGTCAGTTATATATTATTGGAGGTAGGAGAATGTATGGGCTCCTGTCAGGTATATATTATTGGAGGTAGGAGAATGTATGGGCTCCTGTCAGGTATATATTATTGGAGGTAGGAGAATGTATGAGCTCCTGTCAGGTATATATTATTGGAGGCAGGAGAATGTATGGGCTCCTGTCAGGTATATATTATTGGAGGCAGCAGAATGTATGGGCTCCTGTCAGGTATATATTATTGGAGGCAGGAGAATGTATGGGCTCCTGTCAGGTATATATTATTGGAGGTAGGAGAATGTATGGGCTCCTGTCAGGTATATATTATTGGAGGCAGGAGAATGTATGGGCTCCTGTCAGGTACATATTATTGGAGGCAGCAGAATATATGGGCTCCTGTCCGGTATATATTATAGGAGGTAGGAGAATGTATGGACTCCTGTCAGGTATATATTATTGGAGGCAGGAGAATGTATGGGCTCCTGTCAGGTATATATTATTGGAGGCAGCAGAATGTATGGGCTCCTGTCAGGTATATATTATTGGAGGCAGGAGAATGTATGGGCTCCTGTCAGGTATATATTATTGGAGGCAGGAGAATGTATGGGCTCCTGTCAGGTATATATTATTGGAGGCTGGAGAATGTATGGGCTCCTGTCAGGTATATATTATTGGAGGCAGGAGAATCTATGGGCTCCTGTCAGGTATATATTATTGGAGGCTGGAGAATGTATGGGCTCCTGTCAGGTATATATTATTGGAGGCAGCAGAATCTATGGGCTCCTGTCAGGTATATATTATTGGAGGCAGCAAAATCTATGGGCTCCTGTCAGGTATATATTATTGGAGGCAGTAGAATCTATGGGCTCCTGTCAGGTATATATTATTGGAGGCAGCAGAATGTATGGGCTCCTGTCAGGTATATATTATTGGAGGCAGGAGAATGTATGGGCTCCTGTCAGGTATATATTATTGGAGGACGGAGAATGTATGGGCTCCTGTCAGATATATATTATTGGAGGCAGCAGAATGTATGGGCTCCTGTCAGGTATATATTATTGGAGGCTGGAGAATGTATGGGCTCCTGTCAGGTATATATTATTGGAGGCAGCAGAATGTATGGGCTCCTGTCAGGTATATATTATTGGAGGCTGGAGAATGTATGGGCTCCTGTCAGGTATATATTATTGGAGGCAGCAGAGTGTATGGGCTCCTGTCAGGTATATATTATTGGAGGCTGGAGAATGTATGGGCTCCTGTCAGGTATATATTATTGGAGGCAGCAGAATGTATGGGCTCCTGTCAGGTATATATTATTGGAGGCAGGAGAATGTATGGGCTCCTGTCAGGTATATATTATTGGAGGCAGGAGAATGTATGGGCTCCTGTCAGGTATATATTATTGGAGGCAGCAGAATGTATGGGCTCCTGTCAGGTATATATTATTGGAGGCAGGAGAATGTATGGGCTCCTGTCAGGTATATATTATTGGAGGCAGGAGAATGATGGGCTCCTGTCAGGTATATATTATTGGAGGCAGGAGAATGTATGGGCTCCTGTCAGGTATATATTATTGGAGGCAGGAGAATGTATGGGCTCCTGTCAGGTATATATTATTGGAGGCAGGAGAATGTATGGGCTCCTGTCAGGTATATATTATTGGAGGCAGCAGAATATATGGGCTCCTGTCAGGTATATATTATAGGAGGCAGCAGAATGTATGGGCTCCTGTCAGGTATATATTATTGGAGGTAGGAGAATGTATGGGCTCCTGTCAGGTATATATTATTGGAGGCAGCAGAATGTATGGGCTCCTGTCAGGGATATATTATTGGAGGCAGCAGAATGTATGGGCTCCTGTCAGGTATATATTATTGGAGGTAGGAGAATGTATGGGCTCCTGTCAGGTATATATTATTGGAGGTAGGAGAATGTATGGACTCCTGTCAGGTATATATTATTGGAGGCAGGAGAATGTATGGGCTCCTGTCAGGTATATATTATTGGAGGCAGCAGAATGTATGGGCTCCTGTCAGGTATATATTATTGGAGGCAGGAGAATGTATGGGCTCCTGTCAGGTATATATTATTGGAGGCAGGAGAATGTATGGGCTCCTGTCAGGTATATATTATTGGAGGCAGCAGAATATATGGGCTCCTGTCAGGTATATATTATTGGAGGCAGCAGAATGTATGGGCTCCTGTCAGGTATATATTATTGGAGGCAGGAGAATGTATGGGCTCCTGTCAGGTATATATTATTGGAGGCAGCAGAATGGATGGGCTCCTGTCAGGTATATGTTATTGGAGGCAGGAGAATGTGTGGGCTCCTGTCAGGTATATGTTATTGGAGGCAGGAGAATGTATGGGCTCCTGTCAGGTATATATTATTGGAGGCTGGAGAATGTATGGGCTCCTGTCAGGTATATATTATTGGAGGTTGGAGAATGTATGGGCTCCTGTCAGGTATATATTATTGGAGGCTGGAGAATGTATGGGCTCCTGTCAGGTATATATTATTGGAGGTAGGAGAATGTATGGGCTCCTGTCAGGTATATATTATTGGAGGCTGGAGAATGTGTGGGCTCCTGTCAGGTATATATTATTGGAGGCTGGAGAATGTATGGGCTCCTGTCAGGTATATATTATTGGAGGCAGGAGAATGTATGGGCTCCTGTCAGGTATATATTATTGGAGGCTGGAGAATGTATGGGCTCCTGTCAGTTATATATTATTGGAGGTAGGAGAATGTATGGGCTCCTGTCAGGTATATATTATTGGAGGTAGGAGAATGTATGAGCTCCTGTCAGGTATATATTATTGGAGGTAGGAGAATGTATGAGCTCCTGTCAGGTATATATTATTGGAGGCAGGAGAATGTATGGGCTCCTGTCAGGTATATATTATTGGAGGCAGCAGAATGTATGGGCTCCTGTCAGGTATATATTATTGGAGGCAGGAGAATGTATGGGCTCCTGTCAGGTATATATTATTGGAGGCAGGAGAATGTATGGGCTCGTGTCAGGTATATATTATTGAAGGCAGGAGAATGTATGGGCTCCTGTCAGGTATATATTATTGGAGGCTGGAGAATGTATGGGCTCCTGTCAGGTATATATTATTGGAGGCAGGAGAATGTATGGGCTCCTGTCAGGTATATATTATTGGAGGCAGCAGAATGTATGGGCTCCTGTCAGGTATATATTATTGGAGGCAGCAGAATGTATGGGCTCCTGTCAGGTATATATTATGGGAGGCAGGAGAATGTATGGGCTCCTGTCAGGTATATATTATTGGAGGCTGGAGAATGTATGGGCTCCTGTCAGGTATATATTATTGGAGGTAGGAGAATGTATGGGCTCCTGTCAGGTATATATTATTGGAGGTAGGAGAATGTATGAGCTCCTGTCAGGTATATATTATTGGAGGTAGGAGAATGTATGAGCTCCTGTCAGGTATATATTATTGGAGGCAGGAGAATGTATGGGCTCCTGTCAGGTATATATTATTGGAGGCAGCAGAATGTATGGGCTCCTGTCAGGTATATATTATTGGAGGCAGGAGAATGTATGGGCTCCTGTCAGGTATATATTATTGGAGGCAGGAGAATGTATGGGCTCGTGTCAGGTATATATTATTGAAGGCAGGAGAATGTATGGGCTCCTGTCAGGTATATATTATTGGAGGCTGGAGAATGTATGGGCTCCTGTCAGGTATATATTATTGGAGGCAGGAGAATGTATGGGCTCCTGTCAGGTATATATTATTGGAGGCAGCAGAATGTATGGGCTCCTGTCAGGTATATATTATTGGAGGCAGCAGAATGTATGGGCTCCTGTCAGGTATATATTATGGGAGGCAGGAGAATGTATGGGCTCCTGTCAGGTATATATTATTGGAGGCTGGAGAATGTATGGGCTCCTGTCAGGTATATATTATTGGAGGTAGGAGAATGTATGGGCTCCTGTCAGGTATATATTATTGGAGGCAGGAGAATGTATGGGCTCCTGTCAGGTATATGTTATTGGAGGCAGGAGAATGTATAGGCTCCTGTCAGGTATATATTATTGGAGGCTGGAGAATGTATGGGCTCCTGTCAGGTATATATTATTGGAGGTTGGAGAATGTATGGGCTCCTGTCAGGTATATATTATTGGAGGCTGGAAAATGTATGGGCTCCTGTCAGGTATATATTATTGGAGGCAGGAGAATGTATGGGCTCCTGTCAGGTATATATTATTGGAGGCTGGAGAATGTGTGGGCTCCTGTCAGGTATATATTATTGGAGGCTGGAGAATGTATGGGCTCCTGTCAGGTATATATTATTGGAGGCAGGAGAATGTATGGGCTCCTGTCAGGTATATATTATTGGAGGCTGGAGAATGTATGGGCTCCTGTCAGTTATATATTATTGGAGGTAGGAGTGTCGGGGTAAAAGAGAATATATATATTTGTAACTTTTATACTTTTGTAACTTTTATACGCTTTTTTGCTAATGTACTAACCACCATTTTGTATCATATAACAATAAGCTTTCCTTGCTACGTAATACTCAAATCGAATCTTAAACTAAGACAGTTCCAGTGTTGCCAAGACTTATTTCAGAGAAACGAAACAAGATTATAAGCTGACGGCTGCAATATCTGCCCAGAGACTGAGATAAGGAGATGTGGACCAATCAGGAGTGGCCAGACACTGGACTTTCATGGCTTACCCCGCCCCGGACAACCCCTATCCCCTCCCCATTATGTAGTGTATTTAGATTTGTGCATGTAAAAAATAAACACAGAACATTGCTGAGGACGTTGTCTGTAGTAGCCTTCTGAGCGTGCTCTGAGTTTGAACCAGCTTGTTGTCTGACTCATTCTTTGAATGGTTGACCCATGCTCATAGTTTGAATTTGGAGTGACTGGAGGACGAGTGGAATGTCATCACGACCCCCACAAATGGCGCTCAACGTGCGGCGTGGCTAGCGGTACGCCGCCCTCCCGGACCCATATTGCTGACTTCCCTGGTGGTGACCGCGGTGGCTGAATTTGAGGCCTGATCAACCTCCATCGAACACGGTAAGTTGAGATGTATTTTATATGTCTCACTTGCCTGTGTGTCAGCCGCAGCGGTTTCTGTGGGGTTGTCAGGTTGGATCTCGGTGGGTGACCGGTCGAGTGGTGAGACCTTGGGCGTCCCGCACCACGTCCTGAACCAGCAAGTGTTAAACCGAGTGACGTCGCATGCCTGCGCGTGCTCGTGTGCACACCACCTCCTCCTCCCCCGGTCACTGTACTTTTCTTAGATAGCTGCCTCCCGTAACTGATAGTCGAAGTTTCAAAGCATTCCTGAATTGTAGTGTAAAGGAGGTGTTGTGCTGTCAGAATCTGTGACGAATTGAGGAGTGCTCTTCGTCTAACACAGAGACTGCTGTAAAGTCAAGGTTAGGAAACAGTGTATTGAGGTGTCTCTACACTGTCGGGTGGTACCGTGGTAGGAAAGCAGATAGATTGAGGTGTCTCTCTATCTAAACAGTGTATTGAGGTGTCTCTACACTGTCGGGTGGTGCCGTGGTAGGAAAGGAGATAGATTGAGGTGTCTCTCTATCTCATCAGTGTATCGAGGTGTCTCTACACTGACGGGTGGTGACCTGTAGTCAGGGTGCCGTGGTGAGTCGCACTGTAAAGTCGCCATTCAAGGCTAGGAAAGGAGTTAGATTGAGGTGTCTCTCTATCTCATCAGTGTATTGAGGTGTGCTCTACACTGAGGAATGGCGACCTGTGGACTGCACCAGTGATCTGAGTCGCGACAGATCATTGCATTCTATAAGAAAATGTTGAGTATATTCAAATTTGAAAGATCTCGTAAGTTGTGGAATGCTGCTGTAGGAGTTAAGCCAATTAGTGGAGTTACGGGAAGGCAAGAAGGCAAGAAGAATGTTAGGAATTTGTAGAACATGATAAGCTTATCCAGTACAGGCAGGCTTTAGTCTTCAGTTTGGAAAGAATGTGTTACACAGAAGTTGGGAAAGTTGGGTGAGGATTTCTGCAAGCACATCTTAGAGTAGATGGTGCAGGGGGGAACAGAGAATGCCGAGCCTTTGTTCGGATACATGAAAGCTGCAGACTGTGATTTGTTATGTGCCCCCAAAATGGCCTTTGCACCTTTGATGCCTGTCACTACACTGAGCCCTCAGTCACCACCCTATAATGGCGCCGACGCCAAATCACCGGAAGGGTGGACGTGTCGGGTGTGTGGAGAGCAAAACCCACTCTGGGCGGGCCGCCCATGGCACGATGCCCAGCCTGCCCCCAAGAACAATCCCACCCCCACTCCCCCCTCCTCCCTCCAACGGCCATCTTACTACACCTTTTCCTGCCTCCAAGAACTATCCCAATCCCACTCCACCTCCTCCCTCCAACGGCCATCTTGCTACACCTCTTACTTGTTGTGGGAGGCCCGGAAAGCCCCAATCCGGCCTATATCCACTACTAGATCCGTCCGGTGCATATTACCAGCCACCAGCACAGGTGGAAAAGCCCGCAGTCCCAGAGCACCCATCTGAAACTAATGTGACACCCTCTGCTCCAGCCCACGATGCTGAGACGCTTCCCCTGTTTCCTATGGGAGTCACCCACAACCCTGGGGATATCCTCCTCAACTCCCCAGAATTTCAGGCCAGAGTGCTCTCCCTCCGCCAACATACTGTTACTCAAGACGATACGGAGCCAGATGAGGGATGGGCTCAAGATACTCCAGCCCCCCCCCCCCTTTACCCCATACGTCTCCTATGGCATCCTCCACCCCATATCCATTACCCGTACTCCGGCCCTTGCTCCAAGCAACTGCTGAAAGAACACCACCCCCCAGCCCCTTAGAAGTCTGGGACCCCTGCCGCTCCCGGAACCTAGTAGACCCATCAGGACGCCCTGTCACTCTGTCAATAGGCTATGGTGACATCCTTACACATCGGGTGGGGGCCATAGTCAACCCTGCAAACACCTGTATGAGCCATGTTGGAGGATTGGCTCGCAAAATTTCCCTTGCTGTTGGTTCTACTCTGGCTGCAGAATGCCAGGCTCACTTAGCCGAAAACGGAGAGCTTTCAAAAGGCCATAGTTTCCACAAAAGCAGGACCCCTTAGTACGTATGAATCCGGCCTAGAATACATGAAACAGTTAAAAGCCTGGGCTCAGAATCGTTTGTCAGATCAAGCTGGGTCTGTACAAGATGTTCAACAAGACCCTGTTAAATCTGTGGAAAAATATGCTGCAAGACTCAGCATGCATTTTGAGGATCTCGGATACAGTCTTCACGTCAGGACGCAGGCCGCCCTGTTGGTTCAGGCCCTAGTAGATGGCCTACAAGACGCTCTCAGAGATGAAGTCCTGAGAGTACGGCCCGAGATTCGTTCTTCTTCTTTCAACGACGCGGTGGACATCGTTAAAGCTTTCCAAAAATCAATGCTAAAAATGGAAAAGGATACTAAGCCAAGGAAGAAATCCGCTCCTGCTATGGTATATCAAGCTCATGAAAGCTACCCACCCCCTGGCAACCAACATGGAATCAAGTAGGTAATGGTTAAAGGCACAGGTGATGATACTCCTCCCACATATAGAAGACAAGACAGAAGAGATGACAGGGGACCATCCAGAAACAAAAGACCATCTCGTGATCCTGAAGGACGAATGTTGTGTTGGGAGTGTGGTAGCCTTAACCACATCCTCAGAGACTGTCCAACTCGCAGACAGTACCATGACCGGTCGTTCCGTGACGGTCCACACAACCATGGACCTTCCCGTGAACCATCTCATCCACGCCAATGACGGCTCGGTCAACCAGTGTCCACTTTCCCGGCTACGCATCTCACGGCCGCCTGTGGGACTGTCACTTTACAGGTGGACCATCAACCACTGGAGTTCCTGGTGGACACTGGGGCGGCCACATCTGTCATTTCCTCTGCACAGCTCCCTCCTTCTGTATCCCTATCATCGGATACCCTCACCTGTGTTGGGGTAGAAGGCCAACATATTTCTTCTCCACTCACAGTCCCTGTGTCTGCAGGACCGTTCACCGGAGTACTCACAAGATTCTTGGTCTCTGAAACTTGCCCTGTCAACCTGTTGGGAGCCGATCTCTTAGAGCGGATGAAGGCAACAATTACTTTCGGAAACCATGGTATGGAGCTTCTTTTGCGGGACCCTCATTCCAAACAAGGGACTGAAGACCGCTGTGTTCTTAAAGCCTTCCCTCTCATGATGATGACCATACAACCTCACACTCTTCTTGATACCTCACAGTTCTCTCACTCTCTGTGGTCCAGTGGGCCAGAGGACGTCGGCCTCCTGCAAGTTCCCCCGGTCCGAGTATACCTCAAGCCTGGACACAGGTACCTACGGTTGCCACAATACCCCCTCAAGGCTGCACAAGAACAAAGCTTGGGTACCCAAATCGTTTCCCTCCTGGAATCAGGAGTCCTTGTCAGATGTGTATCTCCATGCAATACACCCCTCTTTCCTGTAAAAGAGAAAACCGTTCCGGGAGAGTCTCCAAGATACCAGTTGGTTCAGGATCTCAGAGCCGTCAATGCAGCTACCATTTTAGAAACTCCAGTGGTACCTAACCCAAACACCCTCTTGTCTCAGCTGCCTCCAACGGCCACTTTGTTTACGGTGTTAGATCTGGCCAACGCCTTCTTCAGTATACCCTTACATGAAGATTCGTGGTTTCTTTCTGCCTTCACCTTTCAAGGAGCACAGCTTACATGGACCAGGACTCCGCAAAGAGCCCAGAACTCTCCTAACCAATTCACTCATTCTATGAAGTCTATTCTGGAGCCTTGGGTTCAAGAGAACCCTCAGGTCACCCTTCTATAGTATGTGGATGATCTTTTACTCTGTGGCACTGAAGAAAATTTGCCAGAGATGTCAGCATCCCTATTCTGGTTTTTTCACTCAGCTAACTGTAAAGTCTCGAAAGGCGAAGTCCAATGGTGTCTGCCCAAGGTCATTTTATTCCTCGGACATTGTATATCACAAGGTACTAGACATCTGACTGAAGAAAGAAAGCAAGCCATCATGGATATCACCTTCCCAACCACCTACTCCGCTATGCAGACTTTCCTTGGCCTCATCAATTACTGCAGGCAATGGATCCCTGATGCCTCAAAGCTCATGCAACCTCTGTACGACTGTCTCAAGAATGAAGGCTCAGTCTGGCTTCATGCTGAAGATCCACGTGTTTCTCATCAACACAGACTATGTTTTGACCGCCTTAAACAGGCTCTTGTCTCTGCCCCGGCCTTGGGCTTACCAGACTATACTCAGCCATTTCACCTTTTTGTCTCGGAATCGGAAGGTCATGCCTCTGGAGTTCTAGCACAACGCTATGATCATAAGTATCGGCCTTTGGGCTACTACTCAGCCCGCCTGGACCCTGTCGCCCGAACTGCCTCCACGTGCCTTAAGGCGGTCCACGCTGCTCACATCCTCCTTGACAAGTCAGCTGACCAGATGTCTGACTATCAACCCCGCCACTTTGCTTCCACCTTCTAGGGGGGAAGGTGAGGAGGGTGAAGGTCCATTGGTAGAACCTCATGATTGTATTAAAATTTTGCAGGAAGAGACTTCTGCTCCAGAGAATATGGTGGCACATCCGCTCGCAGACCCTGTCTTGCACCTATGGACTGATGGATCCCGTTTCGCAGACCCTCAAGGGAGGTTCCACACAGGATATGCTGTCACAACAGACCTAACAGTCCTCAAGGCTGAAGCTCTACCACCATACATGTCTGCACAAGAAGCTGAACTTGTGGCTCTCACAGAGGCCTGCCACCTGGCAGCAGGAACAAAGGCGAATATATATATACCGATTCCAGGTATGGACATGGAATTTGCAATGATTCTGGACTCTTGTGGAAGTCTAGAGGATTCATCACAGCTGCAGGTACACCAGTGAAACATGTCTCATGGATTAAGGCCCTAATGAAGGCCCTGGAACTACCCATTCAGGTTGCTGTTATCAAGGTCAAGGCTCATGGAAGACTAGATTCCAGAGAAGCCAGGGGCAACCACCTAGCTGACCAAGCAGCCAAGACTGCAGCAGTGGAGAATGTGTCATCAAAGTGGCAGGAAAAGGAAGAAGAGATGGGAGAGACTCTGCAAACCGTAGCTGTGGCGCTCACTAGAGCAAGAGCCAAGGAACAGCCGGCGGAAGACCATACAAGTCCAGCAGAGACACGGGTGGAATCCAGGGGGGTCAGGATGCCTGAAGAAAAATTGTGTGAGGAACAAAGGAAGACCCCCACTGAAGAAGTCAAGCAATGGAAAGCGGCAGGAGCCGTGCTGGCAGGTCGCAAAGATTCAAAGGTCAACTCGACTCTTTACCAAGTGGATGGGAAGCCTTGCTTGCCTAGACGCATGTACTCAGCTGTGGCAGCATGGGCTCACGGGCCTACACACAGAGGAAAGAATCAAGCCTTGGCATGTATCAAGAAACTGTACTTTGCACCCGGAATCTCTTCCACTGTGACTGCGTACTCAAAATCCTGCTCTGTCTGCGCTACCTGCAACCCAACGTGTACGGCACGGGTCCCTCTCCAACACCTGGCTAAACCAGACTACCCTTGGCAGAGAATACAAGTCGACCATATCCAAATGCCTAAAGCAGGAAAATAGGAGTACGTTTTGGTAGCCGTGGATATGTTCTCAGCCTGGCCCGAGGCCTACCCGGTTGTCAACATGACTGTTAAAGTCACAGCCAAGAAACTGATCACCGAAACTGTCTGCAGATTTGGAGTTCCCCAAGTCATAGAATCGGATCAAGGACCAGCTTTCACAGCAAATATTTACGAAGAACTCTGGAACATGTTGGGAACAGATTTGGGCCTCCACACTCCATACCATCCTGCCAGTTCAGGCAAAGTGGAAAGGATGAATTCCACACTCAAGACCCAGCTCTTGAAAATGACCCAAGATCATCCCCTCCCCTGGCCCGACCTACTCCCCATAGTATTGTATCATATCACACACACTCCTCAGGCCAAACATGGGCTGACTCCCTATAAAATTTTGTTTGGGACCCCACCCAAGATAGGAGAGATTAGGCCCCAAGAGTTGTCTGAAACATATGATAGAGTGGTAAAATTTGTGATTGTTTTGTCTAGAGAATTGACTAACACCCGCTCTCCAGTATCTGTTTCTCTCCCAGAATCTACAGGTGATGCAGTACATGATTTCACCCCAGGCGATCTAGTGTATGTGAAGAAGTTTGTCCGGAAAGACTGTCTCCAGCCGCGGTTCGAGGGACCGTACACTGTGCTTCTCACCACCCCGACGGCTCTGAAGCTTGAGGGCAAGAGCACCTGGATTCACGCCTCCCACTGCAAGAGAGACAGAACGAGTCTATAAAAGATGACTACCTTCTTCTATATCCTTTCCATATGCTTACTGTCTGTCCCAGGGTGGACAGCTACCACACAGGGGTAGATACCTCCTTTTTCTCAAGTTGGTTGGGAGGGCTCAAGGGATTCCTCCAACAAGTTTGTCTAGTAATGGGAGGTCTACTAGTATTGGGCCTGGTGGTCCTGTGCTGCATAGTCCCCTTATACAGGAAAAATATAACCAATGCTGTCCCAACCTCCGGGACCTTTCTGAATCAAGAGAAGATATGGAGAAATACACTTCTTTGAACAAGTCTAATCAGACCCCCCCCATAACAAAGTTCAATTGAAAGATTCAGTTTAGGATCAGTTGGGAGAACTCCATGTGTCACCCAGGATAGGGCTCGATTGTCTGGGGGCGTCCCATAAGGGGGCAGCTTCTAAGATGATTGGGTGAAAAAATCCACCTCCCCTCTCCCCACACATGGACAGTCTCAAAGGCCCCGAAGCAAGGGAAAGCTTAGTGTTTAGGGGGGAATGTCGGGGTAAAAGAGAATATATATATTTGTAACTTTTATACTTTTGTAACTTTTATACGCTTTTTTGCTAATGTACTAACCACCATTTTGTATCATATAACAATAAGCTTTCCTTGCTACGTAATACTCAAATCGAAACTTAAACTAAGACAGTTCCAGTGTTGCCAAGACTTATTTCAGAGAAACGAAACAAGATTATAAGCTGACGGCTGCAATATCTGCCCAGAGACTGAGATAAGGAGATGTGGACCAATCAGGAGTGGCCAGACACTGGACTTTCATGGCTTACCCCGCCCCGGACAACCCCTATCCCCTCCCCATTATGTAGTGTATTTAGATTTGTGCATGTAAAAAATAAACACAGAACATTGCTGAGGACGTTGTCTGTAGTAGCCTTCTGAGCGTGCTCTGAGTTTGAACCAGCTTGTTGTCTGACTCATTCTTTGAATGGTTGACCCATGCTCATAGTTTGAATTTGGAGTGACTGGAGGACGAGTGGAATGTCATCACGACCCCCACAGGAGAATGTATGGGCTCCTGTCAGGTATATATTATTGGAGGTAGGAGAATGTATGGGCTCCTGTCAGGTATATATTATTGGAGGTAGGAGAATGTATGAGCTCCTGTCAGGTATATATTATTGGAGGCAGGAGAATGTATGGGCTCCTGTCAGGTATATATTATTGGAGGCAGGAGAATGTATGGGCTCCTGTCAGGTATATATTATTGAAGGCAGGAGAATGTATGGGCTCCTGTCAGGTATATATTATTGGAGGCTGGAGAATGTATGGGCTCCTGTAAGGTATATATTATTGGAGGCAGGAGAATGTATGGGCTCCTGTCAGGTATATATTATTGGAGGCAGCAGAATGTATGGGCTCCTGTCAGGTATATATTATTGGAGGCAGCAGAATGTATGGGCTCCTGTCAGGTATATATTATGGGAGGCAGGAGAATGTATGGGCTCCTGTCAGGTATATATTATTGGAGGCTGGAGAATGTATGGGCTCCTGTCAGGTATATATTATTGGAGGTAGGAGAATGTATGGGCTCCTGTCAGGTATATATTATGGGAGGCAGGAGAATGTATGGGCTCCTGTCAGGTATATATTATTGGAGGCTGGAGAATGTATGTGCTCCTGTCAGGTATATATTATTGGAGGCAGGAGAATGTATGTGCTCCTGTCAGGTATATATTATTGGAGGCAGGAGAATGTATGGACTCCTGTCAGGTATATATTATTGGAGGCAGGAGAATGTATGGGCTCCTGTCAGGTATATATTATTGGAGGCAGCAGAATCTATGGGCTCCTGTCAGGTATATATTATTGGAGGCAGCAGAATGTATGGGCTCCTGTCAGGTATATATTATTGGAGGCAGCAGAAATGTGGGCTCCTGTCAGGTATGTATTATTGGAGGCAGGAGAATGTATGGGCTCCTGTCAGGTATATATTATTGGAGGCAGGAGAATGTATGGGCTCCTGTCAGGTATATATTATTGGAGGCAGCAGAATGTATGGGCTCCTGTCAGGTATATATTATTGGAGGCAGGAGAATGTATGGGCTCCTGTCAGGTATATATTATTGGAGGCAGGAGAATCTATGGGCTCCTGTCAGGTATATATTATTGGAGGCAGGAGAATGTATGTGCTCCTGTCAGGTATATATTATTGGAGGCAGGAGAATGTATGGACTCCTGTCAGGTATATATTATTGGAGGCAGGAGAATCTATGGGCTCCTGTCAGGTATATATTATTGGAGGCAGCAGAATCTATGGGCTCCTGTCAGGTATATATTATTGGAGGCTGGAGAATGTATGGTCTCCTGTCAGGTATATATTATTGGAGGCAGGAGAATGTATGGGCTCCTGTCAGGTATATATTATTCGAGGCAGGAGAATGTATGGGCTCCTGTCAGGTATATATTATTGGAGGCAGCAGAATCTATGGGCTCCTGTCAGATATATATTATTGGAGGCAGCAGAATCTATGGGCTCCTGTCAGGTATATATTATTGGAGGCAGCAGAATCTATGGGCTCCTGTCAGGTATATATTATTGGAGGCAGCAGAATCTATGGGCTCCTGTCAGGTATATATTATTGGAGACAGGAGAATGTATGGGCTCCTGTCAGGTATATATTATTGGAGGCAGCAGAATCTATGGGCTCCTGTCAGGTATATATTATTGGAGGCAGGAGAATGTATGGGCTCCTGTCAGGTATATATTATTGGAGGCAGGAGAATGTATGGGCTCCTGTCAGCTATATATTATTGGAGGCAGCAGAATGTATGGGCTCCTGTCAGGTATATATTATTGGAGGCAGGAGAATGTATGGGCTCCTGTCAGGTATATATTATTGGAGGCAGGAGAATGTATGGACTCCTGTCAGGTATATATTATTGGAGGCAGGAGAATGTATGTGCTCCTATCAGGTATATATTATTGGAGGCAGGAGAATGTATGGACTCCTGTCAGGTATATATTATTGGAGGCAGGAGAATGTATGTGCTCCTGTCAGGTATATATTATTGGAGGCAGTAGAATGTATGGGCTCCTGTCAGGTATATATTATTGGAGGCAGGAGAATGTATGTGCTCCTGTCAGGTATATATTATTGGAGGCAGGAGAATGTATGGACTCCTGTCAGGTATATATTATTGGAGGCAGGAGAATGTATGGGCTCCTGTCAGGTATATATTATTGGAGGCAGGAGAATGTATGGGCTCCTGTCAGGTATATATTATTGGAGGCAGGAGAATGTATGGGCTCCTGTCAGGTATATATTATTGGAGACAGGAGAATGTATGGGCTCCTGTCAGGTATATATTATTGGAGGCAGCAGAATGTATGGACTCCTGTCAGGTATATATTATTGGAGGCAGCAGAATGTATGGGCTCCTGTCAGGTATATATTATTGGAGGCAGGAGAATGTATGGGCTCCTGTCAGGTATATATTATTGGAGGCAGGAGAATGTATGGGCTCCTGTCAGGTATATATTATTGGAGGCAGGAGAATGTATGGGCTCCTGTCAGGTATATATTATTGGAGGCAGGAGAATGTATGGGCTCCTGTCAGGTATATATTATTGGAGGCAGGAAAATCTATGTGCTCCTGTCATATATATATTATTGGAGGCAGCAGAATGTATGGGCTCCTGTCAGGTGTATATTATTGGAGGCAGCAGAATGTATGGGGTCCTGTCAGGTATATATTATTGGAGGCAGGAGAATGTATGGTATATATTATTGGAGGCAGGAGAATGTATGGGCTCCTGTCAGGTGTATATTATTGGAGGCAGCAGAATGTATGGGCTCCTGTCAGGTATATATTATTGGAGACAGGAGAATGTATGGGCGCCTGTCAGGTATATATTATTGGAGGCAGGAGAATCTATGGGCTCCTGTCAGGTATATATTATTGGAGGCAGGAGAATGTATGGGCTCCTGTCAGGTATATATTATTGGAGGCAGCAGAATCTATGGGCTCCTGTCAGGTATATATTATTGGAGGCAGCAGAATGTATGGGCTCCTGTCAGGTATATATTATTGGAGGCAGCAGAAATGTGGGCTCCTGTCAGGTATATACTATTGGAGGCAGGAGAATGTATGGGCTCCTGTCAGGTATATATTATTGGAGGCAGGAGAATGTATGGGCTCCTGTCAGGTATATATTATTGGAGGCAGCAGAATGTATGGGCTCCTGTCAGGTATATATTATTGGAGGCAGGAGAATGTATGGGCTCCTGTCAGGTATATATTATTGGAGGCAGGAGAATCTATGGGCTCCTGTCAGGTATATATTATTGGAGGCAGGAGAATGTATGTGCTCCTGTCAGGTATATATTATTGGAGGCAGGAGAATGTATGGACTCCTGTCAGGTATATGTTATTGGAGGCAGGAGAATGTATGGGCTCCTGTCAGGTATATATTATTGGAGGCAGCAGAATGTATGGGCTCCTGTCAGGTATATATTATTGGAGGCAGGAGAATGTATGGGCTCCTGTCAGGTATATATTATTGGAGGCAGGAGAATGTATGGGCTCCTGTCAGGTATATATTATTGGAGGCAGGAGAATGTATGGGCTCCTGTCAGGTATATATTATTGGAGGCAGGAGAATGTATGGGCTCCTGTCAGGTATATATTATTGGAGGCAGCAGAATGTATGGGCTCCTGTCAGGTATATATTATTGGAGGCAGGAGAATGTATGGGCTCCTGTCAGGTATATATTATTAGAGGCAGGAGAATGTATGGGCTCCTGTCAGGTATATATTATTGGAGGCAGGAGAATGTATGGGCTCCTGTCAGGTATATATTATTGGAGGCAGCAGAATGTATGGGCTCCTGTCAGGTATATATTATTGGAGGCAGCAGAATGTATGGGCTCCTGTCAGGTATATATTATTGGAGGCAGGAGAATGTATGGGCTCCTGTCAGGTATATATTATTGGAGGCTGGAGAATATATGGGCTCCTGTCAGGTATATATTATTGGAGGTTGGAGAATGTATGGGCTCCTGTCGGTATATATTATTGGAGGCTGGAGAATGTATGGGCTCCTGTCAGGTATATATTATTGGAGGCAGGAGAATGTATGGGCTCCTGTCAGGTATATATTATTGGAGGCTGGAGAATGTATGGGCTCCTGTCAGGTATACATTATTGTTGGCTGGAGAATGTATGGGCTCCTTTCAGGTATATATTATTGGAGGCAGGAGAATGTATGGGCTCCTGTCAGGTATATATTATTGGAGGCAGGAGAATGTATGGGCTCCTGTCAGGTATATATTATTGGAGGTAGGAGAATGTATGGGCTCCTGTCAGGTATATATTATTGGAGGTAGGAGAATGTATGGGCTCCTGTCATATATATATTATTGGAGGCAGCAGAATGTATGGGCTCCTGTCAGGTATATATTATTGGAGGCAGGAGAATGTATGGGCTCCTGTCAGGTATATATTATTGGAGGCAGGAGAATGTATGGGCTCCTGTCAGGTATATATTATTGGAGGCAGCAGAATGTATGGGCGCCTGTCAGGTATATATTATTGGAGGCAGGAGAATGTATGGGCTCCTGTCAGGTATATATTATTGGAGGCAGGAGAATGTATGGGCTCCTGTCAGGTATATATTATTGGAGGCAGGAGAATGTATGGGCTCCTGTCAGGTATATATTATTGGAGGCAGCAGAATGTATGGGCTCCTGTCAGGTATATATTATTGAAGGCAGAAGAATGTATGGGCTCCTGTCAGGTATATATTATTGAAGGCAGAAGAATGTATGGGCTCCTGTCAGGTATATATTATTGGAGGCAGGAGAATGTATGGGCTCCTGTCAGGTATATATTATTGGAGACAGGAGAATGTATGTGCTCCTGTCAGGTGTATATTATTGGAGGCAGGAGAATGTATGGACTCCTGTCAGGTATATATTATTGGAGGCTGGAGAATGTATGGGCTCCTGTCAGGTATATATTATTGGAGGCAGCAGAATGTCTGGGTTCCTGTCAGGTATATATTATTGGAGGCTGGAGAATGTATGGGCTCCTGTCTGGTATATATTATTGGAGGCAGCAGAATGTATGGGCTCCTCTCAGGTATATATTATTCGAGGCAGGAGAATGTATGGGTTCCTGTCAGGTATATATTATTGGAGGCTGGAGAATGTATGGGCTCCTGTCAGGTATATATTATTGGAGGCAGCAGAATGTATGGGCTCCTGTCAGGTATATATTATTGGAGGCAGGAGAATGTATGGGCTCCTGTCAGGTATATATTATTGGAGGCAGCAGAATGTATGGGCTGCTGTCAGGTATATATTATTGGAGGCAGGAGAATGTATGGGCTCCTGTCAGGTATATAATATTGGAGGCAGGAGAATGTATGGGCTCCTGTCAGGTATATATTATTGGAGGCTGGAGAATATATGGGCTCCTGTCAGGTATATATTATTGGAGGTTGGAGAATGTATGGGCTCCTGTCAGGTATATATTATTGGAGGCTGGAGAATGTATGGGCTCCTGTCAGGTATATATTATTGGAGGCAGGAGAATGTATGGGCTCCTGTCAGGTATATATTATTGGAGGCTGGATAATGTATGGGCTCCTGTCAGGTATATATTATTGGAGGCTGGAGAATGTATGGGCTCCTGTCAGGTATATATTATTGGAGGCAGGAGAATGTATGGGCTCCTGTCAGGTATATATTATTGGAGGCTGGAGAATGTATGGGCTCCTGTCAGGTATATATTATTGGAGGCAGGAGAATCCATGGGCTCCTGTCAGGTATATATTATTGGAGGCTGGAGAATGTATGGGCTCCTGTCAGGTATATATTATTGGAGGCAGGAGAATGCATGGGCTCCTGTCAGGTATATATTATGGGAGGCAGGAGAATGTATGGGCTCCTGTCAGGTATATATTATTGGAGGCAGCAGAATCTATGGGCTCCTGTCAGGTATATATTATTGGAGGCAGCAGAATCTATGGGCTCCTGTCAGGTATATATTATTGGAGGCTGGAGAATGTATGGTCTCCTGTCAGGTATATATTATTGGAGGCAGGAGAATGTATGGGCTCCTGTCAGGTATATATTATTCGTGGCAGGAGAATGTATGGGCTCCTGTCAGGTATATATTATTGGAGGCAGCAGAAGCTATGGGCTCCTGTCAGATATATATTATTGGAGGCAGCAGAATCTATGGGCTCCTGTCAGGTATATATTATTGGAGGCAGCAGAATCTATGGGCTCCTGTCAGGTATATATTATTGGAGGCAGGAGAATGTATGGGCTCCTGTCAGGTATATATTATTGGAGGCAGGAGAATGTATGGGCTCCTGTCAGCTATATATTATTGGAGGCAGCAGAATGTATTGGCTCCTGTCAGGTATATATTATTGGAGGCAGGAGAATGTATGGGCTCCTGTCAGGTATATATTATTGGAGGCAGGAGAATGTATGGACTCCTGTCAGGTATATATTATTGGAGGCAGGAGAATGTATGTGCTCCTATCAGGTATATATTATTGGAGGCAGGAGAATGTATGGACTCCTGTCAGGTATATATTATTGGAGGCAGGAGAATGTATGTGCTCCTGTCAGGTATATATTATTGGAGGCAGTAGAATGTATGGGCTCCTGTCAGGTATATATTATTGGAGGCAGGAAAATCTATGTGCTCCTGTCAGGTATATATTATTGGAGGCAGCAGAATGTATGGGCTCCTGTCAGGTGTATATTATTGGAGGCAGCAGAATGTATGGGGTCCTGTCAGGTATATATTATTGGAGGCAGGAGAATGTATGGTATATATTATTGGAGGCAGGAGAATGTATGGGCTCCTGTCAGGTGTATATTATTGGAGGCAGCAGAATGTATGGGCTCCTGTCAGGTATATATTATTGGAGACAGGAGAATGTATGGGCTCCTGTCAGGTATATATTATTGGAGGCAGGAGAATCTATGGGCTCCTGTCAGGTATATATTATTGGAGGCAGGAGAATGTATGGGCTCCTGTCAGGTATATATTATTGGAGGCAGCAGAATCTATGGGCTCCTGTCAGGTATATATTATTGGAGGCAGCAGAATGTATGGGCTCCTGTCAGGTATATATTATTGGAGGCAGCAGAAATGTGGGCTCCTGTCAGGTATATATTATTGGAGGCAGGAGAATGTATGGGCTCCTGTCAGGTATATATTATTGGAGGCAGGAGAATGTATGGGCTCCTGTCAGGTATATATTATTGGAGGCAGCAGAATGTATGGGCTCCTGTCAGGTATATATTATTGGAGGCAGGAGCATGTATGGGCTCCTGTCAGGTATATATTATTGGAGGCAGGAAAATCTATGGGCTCCTGTCAGGTATATATTATTGGAGGCAGGAGAATGTATGTGCTCCTGTCAGGTATATATTATTGGAGGCAGGATAATGTATGGACTCCTGTCAGGTATATATTATTGGAGGCAGGAGAATGTATGGGCTCCTGTCAGGTATATATTATTGGAGGCAGCAGAATGTATGGGCTCCTGTCAGGTATATATTATTGGAGGCAGGAGAATGTATGGGCTCCTGTCAGGTATATATTATTGGAGGCAGGAGAATGTATGGGCTCCTGTCAGGTATATATTATTGGAGGCAGGAGAATGTATGGGCTCCTGTCAGGTATATATTATTGGAGGCAGGAGAATGTATGGGCTCCTGTCAGGTATATATTATTGGAGGCAGCAGAATGTATGGGCTCCTGTCAGGTATATATTATTGGAGGCAGGAGAATGTATGGGCTCCTGTCAGGTATATATTATTAGAGGCAGGAGAATGTATGGGCTCCTGTCAGGTATATATTATTGGAGGCAGGAGAATGTATGGGCTCCTGTCAGGTATATATTATTGGAGGCAGCAGAATGTATGGGCTCCTGTCAGGTATATATTATTGGAGGCAGCAGAATGTATGGGCTCCTGTCAGGTATATATTATTGGAGGCAGGAGAATGTATGGGCTCCTGTCAGGTATATATTATTGGAGGCTGGAGAATATATGGGCTCCTGTCAGGTATATATTATTGGAGGTTGGAGAATGTATGGGCTCCTGTCGGTATATATTATTGGAGGCTGGAGAATGTATGGGCTCCTGTCAGGTATATATTATTGGAGGCAGGAGAATGTATGGGCTCCTGTCAGGTATATATTATTGGAGGCTGGAGAATGTATGGGCTCCTGTCAGGTATACATTATTGGAGGCTGGAGAATGTATTGGCTCCTTTCAGGTATATATTATTGGAGGCAGGAGAATGTATGGGCTCCTGTCAGGTATATATTATTGGAGGCAGGAGAATGTATGGGCTCCTGTCAGGTATATATTATTGGAGGTAGGAGAATGTATGGGCTCCTGTCAGGTATATATTATTGGAGGTAGGAGAATGTATGGGCTCCTGTCATATATATATTATTGGAGGCAGCAGAATGTATGGGCTCCTGTCAGGTATATATTATTGGAGGCAGGAGAATGTATGGGCTCCTGTCAGGTATATATTATTGGAGGCAGGAGAATGTATGGGCTCCTGTCAGGTATATATTATTGGAGGCAGCAGAATGTATGGGCTCCTGTCAGGTATATATTATTGGAGGCAGGAGAATGTATGGGCTCCTGTCAGGTATATATTATTGGAGGCAGGAGAATGTATGGGCTCCTGTCAGGTATATATTATTGGAGGCAGCAGAATGTATGGGCTCCTGTCAGGTATATATTATTGAAGGCAGAAGAATGTATGGGCTCCTGTCAGGTATATATTATTGGAGGCAGGAGAATGTATGGGCTCCTGTCAGGTATATATTATTGGAGGCAGGAGAATGTATGTGCTCCTGTCAGGTATATATTATTGGAGGCAGGAGAATGTATGGACTCCTGTCAGGTATATATTATTGGAGGCTGGAGAATGTATGGGCTCCTGTCAGGTATATATTATTGGAGGCAGCAGAATGTATGGGTTCCTGTCAGGTATATATTATTGGAGGCTGGAGAATGTATGGGCTCCTGTCAGGTATATATTATTGGAGGCAGCAGAATGTATGGGCTCCTCTCAGGTATATATTATTGGAGGCAGGAGAATGTATGGGTTCCTGTCAGGTATATATTATTGGAGGCTGGAGAATGTATGGGCTCCTGTCAGGTATATATTATTGGAGGCAGCAGAATGTATGGGCTCCTGTCAGGTATATATTATTGGAGGCAGGAGAATGTATGGGCTCCTGTCAGGTATATATTATTGGAGGCAGCAGAATGTATGGGCTGCTGTCAGGTATATATTATTGGAGGCAGGAGAATGTATGGGCGCCTGTCAGGTATATATTATTGGAGGCAGGAGAATGTATGGGCTCCTGTCAGGTATATATTATTGGAGGCTGGAGAATATATGGGCTCCTGTCAGGTATATATTATTGGAGGTTGGAGAATGTATGGGCTCCTGTCAGGTATATATTATTGGAGGCAGGAGAATGTATGGGCTCCTGTCAGGTATATATTATTGGAGGCTGGATAATGTATGGGCTCCTGTCAGGTATATATTATTGGAGGCTGGAGAATGTATGGGCTCCTGTCAGGTATATATTATTGGAGGCAGGAGAATGTATGGGCTCCTGTCAGGTATATATTATTGGAGGCTGGAGAATGTATGGGCTCCTGTCAGGTATATATTATTGGAGGCAGGAGAATCTATGGGCTCCTGTCAGGTATATATTATTGGAGGCTGGAGAATGTATGGGCTCCTGTCAGGTATATATTATTGGAGGCAGGAGAATGTATGGGCTCCTGTCAGGTATATATTATGGGATGCAGGAGAATGTATGGGCTCCTGTCAGGTATATATTATTGGAGGCAGCAGAATCTATGGGCTCCTGTCAGGTATATATTATTGGAGGCAGCAGAATCTATGGGCTCCTGTCAGGTATATATTATTGGAGGCTGGAGAATGTATGGTCTCCTGTCAGGTATATATTATTGGAGGCAGGAGAATGTATGGGCTCCTGTCAGGTATATATTATTCGAGGCAGGAGAATGTATGGGCTACTGTCAGGTATATATTATTGGAGGCAGCAGAATCTATGGGCTCCTGTCAGATATATATTATTGGAGGCAGCAGAATCTATGGGCTCCTGTCAGGTATATATTATTGGAGGCAGCAGAATCTATGGGCTCCTGTCAGGTATATATTATTGGAGGCAGCAGAATCTATGGGCTCCTGTCATGTATATATTATTGGAGACAGGAGAATGTATGGGCTCCTGTCAGGTATATATTATTGGAGGCAGCAGAATCTATGGGCTCCTGTCAGGTATATATTATTGGAGGCAGGAGAATGTATGGGCTCCTGTCAGGTATATATTATTGGAGGCAGGAGAATGTATGGGCTCCTGTCAGCTATATATTATTGGAGGCAGCAGAATGTATGGGCTCCTGTCAGGTATATATTATTGGAGGCAGGAGAATGTATGGGCTCCTGTCAGGTATATATTATTGGAGGCAGGAGAATGTATGGACTCCTGTCAGGTATATATTATTGGAGGCAGGAGAATGTATGTGCTCCTATCAGGTATATATTATTGGAGGCAGGAGAATGTATGGACTCCTGTCAGGTATATATTATTGGAGGCAGGAGAATGTATGTGCTCCTGTCAGGTATATATTATTGGAGGCAGTAGAATGTATGGGCTCCTGTCAGGTATATATTATTGGAGGCAGGAGAATGTATGTGCTCCTGTCAGGTATATATTATTGGAGGCAGGAGAATGTATGGACTCCTGTCAGGTATATATTATTGGAGGCATGAGAATGTATGGGCTCCTGTCAGGTATAT
The DNA here is from genome assembly GCF_046119375.1 of Phyllobates terribilis. NCBI lineage: Eukaryota > Metazoa > Chordata > Amphibia > Anura > Dendrobatidae > Phyllobates > Phyllobates terribilis. Next base: position 206,074,534 of record NW_027362768.1, on the reverse strand, counting down.
ATTATTGGAGGCAGGAGAATGTATGGGCTCCTGTCAGGTATATATTATTGGAGGCAGGAGAATGTATGGGCTCCTGTCAGGTATATATTATTGGAGGCAGGAGAATGTATGGGCTCCTGTCAGGTATATATTATTGGAGGCAGCAGAATGTATGGGCTCCTGTCAGGTATATATTATTGGAGGCAGGAGAATGTATGGGCTCCTGTCAGGTATATATTATTGGAGGCAGGAGAATGTATGGGCTCCTGTCAGGTATATATTATTGGAGGCAGGAGAATGTATGGGCTCCTGTCAGGTATATATTATTGGAGGCAGCAGAATGTATGGGCTCCTGTCAGGTATATATTATTGAAGGCAGAAGAATGTATGGGCTCCTGTCAGGTATATATTATTGAAGGCAGAAGAATGTATGGGCTCCTGTCAGGTATATATTATTGGAGGCAGGAGAATGTATGGGCTCCTGTCAGGTATATATTATTGGAGGCAGGAGAATGTATGTGCTCCTGTCAGGTATATATTATTGGAGGCAGGAGAATGTATGGACTCCTGTCAGGTATATATTATTGGAGGCTGGAGAATGTATGGGCTCCTGTCAGGTATATATTATTGGAGGCAGCAGAATGTATGGGTTCCTGTCAGGTATATATTATTGGAGGCTGGAGAATGTATGGGCTCCTGTCAGGTATATATTATTGGAGGCAGCAGAATGTATGGGCTCCTCTCAGGTATATATTATTGGAGGCAGGAGAATGTATGGGTTCCTGTCAGGTATATATTATTGGAGGCTGGAGAATGTATGGGCTCCTGTCAGGTATATATTATTGGAGGCAGCAGAATGTATGGGCTGCTGTCAGGTATATATTATTGGAGGCAGGAGAATGTATGGGCTCCTGTCAGGTATATATTATTGGAGGCAGGAGAATGTATGGGCTCCTGTCAGGTATATATTATTGGAGGCTGGAGAATATATGGGCTCCTGTCAGGTATATATTATTGGAGGTTGGAGAATGTATGGGCTCCTGTCAGGTATATATTATTGGAGGCTGGAGAATGTATGGGCTCCTGTCAGGTATATATTATTGGAGGCAGGAGAATGTATGGGCTCCTGTCAGGTATATATTATTGGAGGCTGGAGAATGTATGGTCTCCTGTCAGGTATATATTATTGGAGGCTGGAGAATGTATGGGCTCCTGTCAGGTATATATTATTGGAGGCAGGAGAATGTATGGGCTCCTGTCAGGTATATATTATTGGAGGCAGGAGAATCTATGGGCTCCTGTCAGGTATATATTATTGGAGGCTGGAGAATGTATGGGCTCCTGTCAGGTATATATTATTGGAGGCAGGAGAATGTGTGGGCTCCTGTCAGGTATATATTATGGGAGGCAGGAGAATGTATGGGCTCCTGTCAGGTATATATTATTGGAGGCAGGAGAATGTATGGGCTCCTGTCAGGTATATATTATTGGAGGCAGGAGAATCTATGGGCTCCTGTCAGGTATATATTATTGGAGGCTGGAGAATGTATGGGCTCCTGTCAGGTATATATTATTGGAGGCAGGAGAATGTGTGGGCTCCTGTCAGGTATATATTATGGGAGGCAGGAGAATGTATGGGCTCCTGTCAGGTATATATTATTGGAGGCAGCAGAATCTATGGGCTCCTGTAAGGTATATATTATTGGAGGCAGCAGAATCTATGGGCTCCTGTCAGGTATATATTATTGGAGGCTGGAGAATGTATGGTCTCCTGTCAGGTATATATTATTGGAGGCAGGAGAATGTATGGGCTCCTGTCAGGTATATATTATTCGAGGCAGGAGAATGTATGGGCTCCTGTCAGGTATATATTATTGGAGGCAGCAGAATCTATGGGCTCCTGTCAGATATATATTATTGGAGGCAGCAGAATCTATGGGCTCCTGTCAGGTATATATTATTGGAGGCAGCAGAATCTATGGGCTCCTGTCAGGTATATATTATTGGAGGCAGCAGAATCTATGGGCTCCTGTCATGTATATATTATTGGAGACAGGAGAATGTATGGGCTCCTGTCAGGTATATATTATTGGAGGCAGCAGAATCTATGGGCTCCTGTCAGGTATATATTATTGGAGGCAGGAGAATGTATGGGCTCCTGTCAGGTATATATTATTGGAGGCAGGAGAATGTATGGGCTCCTGTCAGCTATATATTATTGGAGGCAGCAGAATGTATGGGCTCCTGTCATGTATATATTATTGGAGGCAGGAGAATGTATGGGCTCCTGTCAGGTATATATTATTGGAGGCAGGAGAATGTATGGACTCCTGTCAGGTATATATTATTGGAGGCAGGAGAATTTATGTGCTCCTATCAGGTATATATTATTGGAGGCAGGAGAATGTATGGACTCCTGTAAGGTATATATTATTGGAGGCAGGAGAATGTATGTGCTCCTGTCAGGTATATATTATTGGAGGCAGTAGAATGTATGGGCTCCTGTCAGGTATATATTATTGGAGGCAGGAGAATGTATGTGCTCCTGTCAGGTATATATTATTGGAGGCAGGAGAATGTATGGACTCCTGTCAGGTATATATTATTGGAGGCATGAGAATGTATGGGCTCCTGTCAGGTATATATTATTGGAGGCAGGAGAATGTATGGGCTCCTGTCAGGTATATATTATTGGAGGCAGGAGAATGTATGGGCTCCTGTCAGGTATATATTATTGGAGACAGGAGAATGTATGGGCTCCTGTCAGGTATATATTATTGGAGGCAGCAGAATGTATGGACTCCTGTCAGGTATATATTATTGGAGGCAGCAGAATGTATGGGCTCCTGTCAGGTATATATTATTGGAGGCAGGAGAATGTATGGGCTCCTGTCAGGTATATATTATTGGAGGCAGGAGAATGTATGGGCTCCTGTCAGGTATATATTATTGGAGGCAGGAGAATGTATGAGCTCCTGTCAGGTATATATTATTGGAGGCAGGAGAATGTATGGGCTCCTGTCAGGTATATATTATTGGAGGCAGGAGAATGTATGGGCTCCTGTCAGGTATATATTATTGGAGGCAGGAAAATCTATGTGCTCCTGTCAGGTATATATTATTGGAGGCAGCAGAATGTATGGGCTCCTGTCAGGTGTATATTATTGGAGGCAGCAGAATGTATGGGGTCCTGTCAGGTATATATTATTGGAGGCAGGAGAATGTATGGTATATATTATTGGAGGCAGGAGAATGTATGGGCTCCTGTCAGGTGTATATTATTGGAGGCAGCAGAATGTATGGGCTCCTGTCAGGTATATATTATTGGAGACAGGAGAATGTATGGGCTCCTGTCAGGTATATATTATTGGAGGCAGGAGAATCTATGGGCTCCTGTCAGGTATATATTATTGGAGGCAGGAGAATGTATGGGCTCCTGTCAGGTATATATTATTGGAGGCAGGAGAATGTATGGGCTCCTGTCAGGTATATATTATTGGAGGCAGGAGAATGTATGGGCTCCTGTCAGGTATATATTATTGGAGGCAGGAGAATGTATGGGCTCCTGTCAGGTATATATTATTGGAGGCAGGAGAATGTATGGGGCCCTGTCAGGTATATATTATTGGATGCAGGAGAATGTATGGGCTCCTGTCAGGTATATATTATTGGAGCCAGGAGAATTTATGGGCTCCTGTCAGGTATATATTATTGGAGGCAGCAGAATATATGGGCTCCTGTCAGGTATATATTATTGGAGACAGGAGAATGTATGGGCTCCTGTCAGGTATATATTATTGGAGGCAGCAGAATCTATGGGCTCCTGTCAGGTATATATTATTGGAGGCAGGAGAATGTATGGGCTCCTGTCAGGTATATATTATTGGAGGCAGGAGAATGTATGGGCTCCTGTCAGGTATATATTATTGGAGGCAGGAGAATGTATGTGCTCCTGTCAGGTATATATTATTGGAGGCAGGAGAATGTATGGGCTCCTGTCAGGTATATATTATTGGAGGCAGGAGAATGTATGGGCTCCTGTCAGGTATATATTATTGGAGGCAGGAGAATGTATGGGCTCCTGTCAGGTATATATTATTGGAGGCAGGAGAATGTATGGGATCCTGTCAGGTATATATTATTGGAGGCAGGAGAATGTATGGGCTCCTGTCAGGTATATATTATTGGAGGCAGGAGACTGTATGGGCTCCTGTCAGGTATATATTATTGGAGGCAGGAGAATGTATGGGCTCCTGTCAGGTATATATTATTGGAGGCAGGAGAATGTATGTGCTCCTGTCATGTATATATTATTGGAGGCAGGAGAATGTATGGACTCCTGTCAGGTATATATTATTGGAGGCAGGAGAATGTATGGGCTCCTGTCAGGTATATATTATTGGAGGCAGCAGAATGTATGGGCTCCTGTCAGGTATATATTATTGGAGGCAGGAGAATGTATGGGCTCCTGTCAGGAATATATTATTGGAGGCAGCAGAATGTATGGGCTGCTGTCAGGTATATATTATTGGAGGCAGGAGAATGTATGGGCTCCTGTCAGGTATATATTATTGGAGGCAGGAGAATGTATGGGCTCCTGTCAGGTATATATTATTGGAGGCTGGAGAATATATGGGCTCCTGTCACGTATATATTATTGGAGGTTGGAGAATGTATGGGCTCCTGTCAGGTATATATTATTGGAGGCTGGAGAATGTATGGGCTCCTGTCAGGTATATATTATTGGAGGCAGGAGAATGTATGGGCTCCTGTCAGGTATATATTATTGGAGGCTGGAGAATGTATGGGCTCCTGTCAGGTATATATTATTGGAGGTTGGAGAATGTATGGGCTCCTGTCAGGTATATATTATTGGAGGCAGGAGAATGTATGGGCTCCTGTCAGGTATATATTATTGGAGGCTGGAGAATGTATGGGCTCCTGTCAGGTATATATTATTGGAGGCAGGAGAATCTATGGGCTCCTGTCAGGTATATATTATTGGAGGCTGGAGAATGTATGGGCTCCTGTCAGGTATATATTATTGGAGGCAGGAGAATGTATGGGCTCCTGTTAGGTATATATTATGGGAGGCAGGAGAATGTATGGGCTCCTGTCAGGTATATATTATTGGAGGCAGCAGAATCTATGGGCTCATGTCAGGTATATATTATTGGAGGCAGCAGAATCTATGGGCTCCTGTCAGGTATATATTATTGGAGGCTGGAGAATGTATGGTCTCCTGTCAGGTATATATTATTGGAGGCAGGAGAATGTATGGGCTCCTGTCAGTATATATTATGGGAGGCAGGAGAATGTATGGGCTCCTGTCAGGTATATATTATTGGAGGCAGCAGAATCTATGGGCTCCTGTCAGATGTATATTATTGGAGGCAGCAGAATCTATGGGCTCCTGTCAGGTATATATTATTGGAGGCAGCAGAATCTATGGGCTCCTGTCAGGTATATAGTATTGGAGGCAGCAGAATCTATGGGCTCCTGTCAGGTATATATTATTGGAGACAGGAGAATGTATGGGCTCCTGTCAGGTATATATTATTGGAGGCAGCAGAATCTATGGGCTCCTGTCAGGTATATATTATTGGAGGCAGGAGAATGTATGGGCTCCTGTCAGGTATATATTATTGGAGGCAGGAGAATGTATGGGCTCCTGTCAGCTATATATTATTGGAGGCAGCAGAATGTATGGGCTCCTGTCAGGTATATATTATTGGAGGCAGGAGAATGTATGGGCTCCTGTCAGGTATATATTATTGGAGGCAGGAGAATGTATGGACTCCTGTCAGGTATATATTATTGGAGGCAGGAGAATGTATGTGCTCCTGTCAGGTATATATTATTGGAGGCAGGAGAATGTATGGACTCCTGTCAGGTATATATTATTGGAGGCAGGAGAATGTATGTGCTCCTGTCAGGTATATATTATTGGAGGCAGTAGAATGTATGGGCTCCTGTCAGGTATATATTATTGGAGGCAGGAGAATGTATGTGCTCCTGTCAGGTATATATTATTGGAGGCAGGAGAATGTATGGACTCCTGTCAGGTATATATTATTCGAGGCTTGAGAATGTATGGGCTCCTGTCAGGTATATATTATTGGAGGCAGGAGAATGTATGGGCTCCTGTCAGGTATATATTATTGGAGGCAGGAGAATGTATGGGCTCCTGTCAGGTATATATTATTGGAGACAGGAGAATGTATGGGCTCCTATCAGGTATATATTATTGGAGGCATCAGAATGTATGGACTCCTGTCAGGTATATATTATTGGAGGCAGCAGAATGTATGGGCTCCTGTCAGGTATATATTATTGGAGGCAGGAGAATGTATGGGCTCCTGTCAGGTATATATTATTGGAGGCAGGAGAATGTATGGGCTCCTGTCAGGTATATATTATTGGAGGCAGGAGAATGTATGTGCTCCTGTCAGGTATATATTATTGGAGGCAGGAGAATGTATGGGCTCCTGTCAGGTATATATTATTGGAGGCAGGAAAATCTATGTGCTCCTGTCAGGTATATATTATTGGAGGCAGCAGAATGTATGGGCTCCTGTCAGGTGTATATTATTGGAGGCAGCAGAATGTATGGGGTCCTGTCAGGTATATATTATTGGAGGCAGGAGAATGTATGGTATATATTATTGGAGGCAGGAGAATGTATGGGCTCCTGTCAGGTGTATATTATTGGAGGCAGCAGAATGTATGGGCTCCTGTCAGGTATATATTATTGGAGACAGGAGAATGTATGGGCTCCTGTCAGGTATATATTATTGGAGGCAGGAGAATCTATGGGCTCCTGTCAGGTATATATTATTGGAGGCAGGAGAATGTATGGGCTCCTGTCAGGTATATATTATTGGAGGCAGGAGAATGTATGGGCTCCTGTCAGGTATATATTATTGGAGGCAGGAGAATGTATGGGCTCCTGTCAGGTATATATTATTTGAGGCAGGAGAATGTATGGGCTCCTGTCAGGTATATATTATTGGAGGCAGGAGAATGTATGTTGCCCTGTCAGGTATATATTATTGGACGCAGGAGAATGTATGGGCTCCTGTCAGGTATACATTATTGGAGGCAGGAGAATTTATGGGCTCCTGTCAGGTATATATTATTGGAGGCAGCAGAATATATGGGCTCCTGTCAGGTATATATTATTGGAGACATGAGAATGTATGGGCTCCTGTCAGGTATATATTATTGGAGGCAGCAGAATCTATGGGCTCCTGTCAGGTATATATTATTGGAGGCAGGAGAATGTATGGGCTCCTGTCAGGTATATATTATTGGAGGCAGGAGAATGTATGGGCTCCTGTCAGGTATATATTATTGGAGGCAGGAGAATGTATGTGCTCCTGTCAGGTATATATTATTGGAGGCAGGAGAATGTATGGGCTCCTGTCAGGTATATATTATTGGAGGCAGGAGAATGTATGGGCTCCTGTCAGGTATATATTATTGGAGGCAGGAGAATGTATGGGCTCCTGTCAGGTATATATTATTGGAGGCAGGAGAATGTATGGGCTCCTGTCAGGTATATATTATTGGAGGCAGGAGAATGTATGGGCTCCTGTCAGGTATATATTATTGGAGGCAGGAGAATGTATGGGCTCCTGTCAGGTATATATTATTGGAGGCTGGAGAATGTATGGGCTCCTGTCAGGTATATATTATTGGAGGCTGGAGAATTCATGGGCTCCTGTCAGGTATATATTATTGGAGGCTGGAGAATGTATGGGCTCCTGTCAGGTATATATTATTGGAGGCAGCAGAATCTATGGGCTCCTGTCAGTTATATATTATTGGAGGCAGGAGAATGTATGGGCTCCTGTCAGGTATATATTATTGGAGGCAGGAGAATGTATGTGCTCCTGTCAGGTATATATTATTGGAGGCAGGAGAATGTATGGGCTCATGTCAGGTATATATTATTGGAGGCAGGAGAATGTATGGGTTCCTGTCAGGTATATATTATTGGAGGCAGGAGAATGTATGGGCTCCTGTCAGGTATATATTATTGGAGGCAGGAGAATGTATGGGCTCCTGTCAGGTATATATTATTGGAGGCAGGAGAATGTATGGGCTCCTGTCAGGTATATATTATTGGAGGCAGGAGAATGTATGGGCTCCTGTCAGGTATATATTATTGGAGGCTGGAGAATGTATGGGCTCCTGTCAGGTATATATTATTGGAGGCTGGAGAATCTATGGGCTCCTGTCAGGTATATATTATTGGAGGCTGGAGAATGTATGGGCTCCTGTCAGGTATATATTATTGGAGGCAGCAGAATCTATGGGCTCCTGTCAAGTATATATTATTGGAGGCAGGAGAATGTATGGGCTCCTGTCAGGTATATATTATTGGAGGCAGGAGAATGTATGGGCTCCTGTCAGGTATATATTATTGGAGGCAGGAGAATGTATGGGCTCCTGTCAGGTATATATTATTGGAGGCAGGAGAATGTATGGGCTCCTGTCAGGTATATATTATTGGAGGCTGGAGAATGTATGGGCTCCTGTCAGGTATATATTATTGGAGGCTGGAGAATGTATGGGCTCCTGTCAGGTATATATTATTGGAGGCAGGAGAATATATGGGCTCCTGTCAGGTATATATTATTGGAGGTAGGAGAATGTATGGGCTCCTGTCAGGTATATATTATTGGAGGTAGGAGAATGTATGGGCTCCTGTCAGGTATATATTATTGGAGGCAGGAGAATGTATGGGCTCCTGTCAGGTATATATTATTGGAGGCTGGAGAATGTATGGGCTCCTGTCAGGTATATATTATTGGAGGCTGGAGAATGTATCGGCTCCTGTCAGGTATATATTATTGGAGGCAGGAGAATATATGGGCTCCTGTCAGGTATATATTATTGGAGGTAGGAGAATGTATGGGCTCCTGTCAGGTATATATTATTGGAGGTAGGAGAATGTATGGGCTCCTGTCAGGTATATATTATTGGAGGCTGGAGAATGTATGGGCTCCTGTCAGGTATATATTATTGGAGGCAGCAGAATCTATGGGCTCCTGTCAGGTATATATTATTGGAGGCAGGAGAATGTATGGGCTCCTGTCAGGTATATATTATTGGAGGCAGGAGAATGTATGTGCTCCTGTCAGGTATATATTATTGGAGGCAGGAGAATGTATGGGCTCTTGTCAGGTATATATTATTGGAGGCAGGAGAATGTATGGGCTCCTGTCAGGTATATATTATTGGAGGCAGGAGAATGTATGGGCTCCTGTCAGGTATATATTATTGGAGGCAGGAGAATGTATGGGCTCCTGTCAGGTATATATTATTGGAGGCAGGAGAATGTATGGGCTCCTGTCAGGTATATATTATTGGAGGCAGGAGAATGTATGGGCTCCTGTCAGGTATATATTATTGGAGGCTGGAGAATGTATGGGCTCCTGTCAGGTATATATTATTGGAGGCTGGAGAATCTATGGGCTCCTGTCAGGTATATATTATTGGAGGCTGGAGAATGTATGGGCTCCTGTCAGGTATATATTATTGGAGGCAGCAGAATCTATGGGCTCCTGTCAGGTATATATTATTGGAGGCAGGAGAATGTATGGGCTCCTGTCAGGTATTTATTATTGGAGGCAGGAGAATGTATGGGCTCCTGTCAGGTATATATTATTGGAGGCAGGAGAATGTATGGGCTCCTGTCAGGTATATATTATTGGAGGCAGGAGAATGTATGGGCTCCTGTCAGGTATATATTATTGGAGGCTGGAGAATGTATGGGCTCCTGTCAGGTATATATTATTGGAGGCTGGAGAATGTATGGGCTCCTGTCAGGTATATATTATTGGAGGCAGGAGAATATATGGACTCCTGTCAGGTATATATTATTGGAGGTAGGAGAATGTATGGGCTCCTGTCAGGTATATATTATTGGAGGTAGGAGAATGTATGGGCTCCTGTCAGGTATATATTATTGGAGGCAGGAGAATGTATGGGCTCCTGTCATATATATATTATTGGAGGCAGCAGAATGTATGGGCTCCTGTCAGGTATATATTATTGGAGGTAGGAGAATGTATGGGCTCCTGTCAGGTATATATTATTGGAGGCAGGAGAATGTATGGGCTCCTGTCAGGTATATATTATTGGAGGCAGGAGAATGTATGGGCTCCTGTCAGGTATATATTATTGGAGGCAGGAGAATGTATGGGCTCCTGTCAGGTATATATTATTGGAGGCTGGAGAATGTATGGGCTCCTGTAAGGTATATATTATTGGAGGCAGGAGAATCTATGGGCTCCTGTCAGGTATATATTATTGGAGGCTGGAGAATGTATGGGCTCCTGTCAGGTATATATTATTGGAGGCAGCAGAATCTATGGGCTCCTGTCAGGTATATATCATTGGAGGCAGCAGAATCTATGGGCTCCTGTCAGGTATATATTATTGGAGGCAGTAGAATCTATGGGCTCCTGTCAGGTATATATTATTGGAGGCAGCAGAATGTATGGGCTCCTGTCAGGTATATATTATTGGAGGCAGGAGAATGTATGGGCTCCTGTCAGGTATATATTATTGGAGGCCGGAGAATGTACGGGCTCCTGTCAGGTATATATTATTGGAGGCAGCAGAATGTATGGGCTCCTGTCAGGTATATATTATTGGAGGCAGGAGAATATATGGGCTCCTGTCAGGTATATATTATTGGAGGTAGGAGAATGTATGGGCTCCTGTCAGGTATATATTATTGGAGGTAGGAGAATGTATGGGCTCCTGTCAGGTATATATTATTGGAGGCAGGAGAATGTATGGGCTCCTGTCAGGTATATATTATTGGAGGCTGGAGAATGTATGGGCTCCTGTCAGGTATATATTATTGGAGGCTGGAGAATGTATGGGCTCCTGTCAGGTATATATTATTGGAGGCAGGAGAATATATGGGCTCCTGTCAGGTATATATTATTGGAGGTAGGAGAATGTATGGGCTCCTGTCAGGTATATATTATTGGAGGTAGGAGAATGTATGGGCTCCTGTCAGGTATATATTATTGGAGGCTGGAGAATGTATGGGCTCCTGTCAGGTATATATTATTGGAGGCAGCAGAATCTATGGGCTCCTGTCAGGTATATATTATTGGAGGCAGGAGAATGTATGGGCTCCTGTCAGGTATATATTATTGGAGGCAGGAGAATGTATGTGCTCCTGTCAGGTATATATTATTGGAGGCAGGAGAATGTATGGGCTCCTGTCAGGTATATATTATTGGAGGCAGGAGAATGTATGGGCTCCTGTCAGGTATATATTATTGGAGGCAGGAGAATGTATGGGCTCCTGTCAGGTATATATTATTGGAGGCAGGAGAATGTATGGGCTCCTGTCAGGTATATATTATTGGAGGCAGGAGAATGTATGGGCTCCTGTCAGGTATATATTATTGGAGGCAGGAGAATGTATGGGCTCCTGTCAGGTATATATTATTGGAGGCTGGAGAATGTATGGGCTCCTGTCAGGTATATATTATTGGAGGCAGGAGAATGTATGGGCTCCTGTCAGGTATATATTATTGGAGGCAGCAGAATGTATGGGCTCCTGTCAGGTATATATTATTGGAGGCAGGAGAATGTATGGGCTCCTGTCAGGTATATATTATTGGAGGCAGGAGAATGTATGGGCTCCTGTCAGGCATATATTATTTAAGGCAGGAGAATGTATGGGCTCCTGTCAGGTATATATTATTGGAGGCAGGAGAATGTATGGGCTCCTGTCAGGTATATATTATTGGAGGCAGGAGAATGTATGGGCTCCTGTCAGGTATATATTATTGGAGGCAGCAGAATATATGGGCTCCTGTCAGGTATATATTATAGGAGGCAGCAGAATGTATGGGCTCCTGTCAGGTATATATTATTGGAGGTAGGAGAATGTATGGGCTCCTGTCAGGTATATATTATTGGAGGCAGCAGAATGTATGGGCTCCTGTCAGGTATATATTATTGGAGGCAGCAGAATGTATGGGCGCCTGTCAGGTATATATTATTGGAGGCAGGAGAATGTATGGGCTCCTGTCAGGTATATATTATTGGAGGTAGGAGAATGTATGGACTCCTGTCAGGTATATATTATTGGAGGCAGGAGAATGTATGGGCTCCTGTCAGGTATATATTATTGGAGGCAGCAGAATGTATGGGCTCCTGTCAGGTATATATTATTGGAGGCAGCAGAATGTATGGGCTCCTGTCAGGTATATATTATTGGAGGCAGGAGAATGTATGGGCTCCTGTCAGGTATATATTATTGGAGGCAGGAGAATGTATGAGCTCCTGTCAGGTATATATTATTGGAGGCAGCAAAATATATGGGCTCCTGTCAGGTATATATTATTGGAGGCAGCAGAATGTATGGGCTCCTGTCAGGTATATATTATTGGAGGCAGGAGAATGTATGGGCTCCTGTCAGGTATATATTATTGGAGGCAGCAGAATGTATGGGCTCCTGTCAGGTATATATTATTGGAGGCTGGAGAATGTATGGGCTCCTGTCAGGTATATATTATTGGAGGTTGGAGAATGTATGGGCTCCTGTCAGGTATATATTATTGGAGGCTGGAGAATGTATGGGCTCCTGTCAGGTATATATTATTGGAGGCTGGAGAATGTATGGGCTCCTGTCAGGTATATATTATTGGAGGCAGGAGAATGTATGGGCTCCTGTCAGGTATATATTATTGGAGGCAGCAGAATGTATGGGCTCCTGTCAGGTATATATTATTGGAGGCTGGAGAATGTATGGGCTCCTGTCAGGTATATATTATTGGAGGCAGGAGAATGTATGGGCTCCTGTCAGGCATATATTATTGGAGGCAGGAGAATGTATGGGCTCCTGTCAGTTATATATTATTGGAGGTAGGAGAATGTATGGGCTCCTGTCAGGTATATATTATTGGAGGTAGGAGAATGTATGGGCTCCTGTCAGGTATATATTATTGGAGGTAGGAGAATGTATGGGCTCCTGTCAGGTATATATTATTGGAGGCAGGAGAATGTATGGGCTCCTGTCAGGTATATATTATTGGAGGCAGCAGAATGTATGGGCTCCTGTCAGGTATATATTATTGGAGGCAGGAGAATGTATGGGCTCCTGTCAGGTATATATTATTGGAGGCAGGAGAATGTATGGGCTCCTGTCAGGTATATATTATTGGAGGCAGGAGAATGTATGGGCTCCTGTCAGGTATATATTATGGGAGGCAGGAGAATGTATGGGCTCCTGTCAGGTATATATTATTGGAGGCTGGAGAATGTAGGGGCTCCTGTCAGGTATATATTATTGGAGGCAGGATGTATGGGCTCCTGTCAGGTATATATTATTGGAGGCAGCAGAATGTATGGGCTCCTGTCAGGTATATATTATTGGAGGCTGGAGAATGTATGGGCTCCTGTCAGGTATATATTATTGGAGGCAGGAGAATGTATGGGCTCCTGTCAGGTATATATTATTGGAGGCAGGAGAATGTATGGGCTCCTGTCAGTTATATATTATTGGAGGTAGGAGAATGTATGGGCTCCTGTCAGGTATATATTATTGGAGGTAGGAGAATGTATGGGCTCCTGTCAGGTATATATTATTGGAGGTAGGAGAATGTATGGGCTCCTGTCAGGTATATATTATTGGAGGTAGGAGAATGTATGGGCTCCTGTCAGGTATATATTATTGGAGGCAGGAGAATGTATGGGCTCCTGTCAGGTATATATTATTGGAGGCAGCAGAATGTATGGGCTCCTGTCAGGTATATATTATTGGAGGGAGGAGAATGTATGGGCTCCTGTCAGGTATATATCATTGGAGGCAGGAGAATGTATGGGCTCCTGTCAGGTATATATTATTGGAGGCAGGAGAATGTATGGGCTCCTGTCAGGTATATATTATTGGAGGCTGGAGAATGTATGGGCTCCTGTCAGGTATATATTATTGGAGGCAGGAGAATGTATGGGCTCCTGTCAGGTATATATTATTGGAAGCAGCAGAATGTATGGGCTTCTGTCAGGTATATATTATTGGAGGCAGCAGAATGTATGGGCTCCTGTCAGGTATATATTATGGGAGGCAGGAGAATGTATGGGCTCCTGTCAGGTATATATTATTGGAGGCTGGAGAATGTATGGGCTCCTGTCAGGTATATATTATTGGAGGTAGGAGAATGTATGGGCTCCTGTCAGGTATATATTATGGGAGGCAGGAGAATGTATGGGCTCCTGTCAGGTATATATTATTGGAGGCTGGAGAATGTATGGGCTCCTGTCAGGTATATATTATTGGAGGCAGCAGAATCTATGGGCTCCTGTCAGGTATATATTATTGGAGGCAGCAGAATCTATGGGCTCCTGTCAGGTATATATTATTGGAGACAGGAGAATGTATGGGCTCCTTTCAGGTATATATTATTGGAGACAGGAGAATGTATGGGCTCCTGTCAGGTATATATTATTGGAGGCAGCAGAATGTATGGGCTCCTGTCAGGTATATATTATGGGAGGCAGGAGAATGTATGGGCTCCTGTCAGGTATATATTATTGGAGGCTGGAGAATGTATGGGCTCCTGTCAGGTATATATTATTGGAGGTAGGAGAATGTATGGGCTCCTGTCAGGTATATATTATGGGAGGCAGGAGAATGTATGGGCTCCTGTCAGGTATATATTATTGGAGGCTGGAGAATGTATGGGCTCCTGTCAGGTATATATTATTGGAGGCAGCAGAATCTATGGGCTCCTGTCAGGTATATATTATTGGAGGCAGCAGAATCTATGGGCTCCTGTCAGGTATATATTATTGGAGGCAGCAGAATGTATGGGCTCCTGTCAGGTATATATTATTGGAGGCAGCAGAAATATGGGCTCCTGTCAGGTATATATTATTGGAGGCAGGAGAATGTATGGGCTCCTGTCAGGTATATATTATTGGAGGCAGGAGAATGTATGGGCTCCTGTCAGGTATATATTATTGGAGGCAGCAGAATGTATGGGCTCCTGTCAGGTATATATTATTGGAGGCAGGAGAATGTATGGGCTCCTGTCAGGTATATATTATTGGAGGCAGGAGAATCTATGGGCTCCTGTCAGGTATAGATTATTGGAGGCAGGAGAATGTATGTGCTCCTGTCAGGTATATATTATTGGAGGCAGGAGAATGTATGGACTCCTGTCAGGTATATATTATTGGAGGCAGGAGAATGTATCGGCTCCTGTCAGGTATATATTATTGGAGGCAGCAGAATGTATGGGCTCCTGTCAGGTATATATTATTGGAGGCAGGAGAATGTATGGGCTCCTGTCAGGTATTTATTATTGGAGGCAGGAGAATGTATGGGCTCCTGTCAGGTATATATTATTGGAGGCAGGAGAATGTATGGGCTCCTGTCAGGTATATCTTATTGGAGGCAGCAGAATGTATGGGCTCCTGTCAGGTATATATTATTGGAGGCAGGAGAATGTATGGGCTCCTGTCAGGTATATATTATTGGAGGCAGCAGAATGTATGGGCTCCTGTCAGGTATATATTATTGGAGGCAGGAGAATGTATGGGCTCCTGTCAGGTATATATTATTGGAGGCTGGAGAATATATGGGCTCCTGTCAGGTATATATTATTGGAGGTTGGAGAATGTATGGGCTCCTGTCAGGTATATATTATTGGAGGCTGGAGAATGTATGGGCTCCTGTCAGGTATATATTATTGGAGGCAGGAGAATGTATGGGCTACTGTCAGCTATATATTATTGGAGGCTGGAGAATGTATGGGCTCCTGTCAGGTATACATTATTGGAGGCTGGAGAATGTATGGGCTCCTTTCAGGTATATATTATTGGAGGCAGGAGAATGTATGGGCTCCTGTCAGGTATATATTATTGGAGGCAGGAGAATGTATGGGCTCCTGTCAGGTATATATTATTGGAGGTAGGAGAATGTATGGGCTCCTGTCAGGTATATATTATTGGAGGTAGGAGAATGTATGGGCTCCTGTCATATATATATTATTGGAGGCAGCAGAATGTATGGGCTCCTGTCAGGTATATATTATTGGAGGCAGGAGAATGTATGGGCTCCTGTCAGGTATATATTATTGGAGGCAGGAGAATGTATGGGCTCCTGTCAGGTATATATTATTGGAGGCTGGAGAATGTATGGGCTCCTGTCAGGTATATATTATTGGAGGCTGGAGAATCTATGGGCTCCTGTCAGGTATATATTATTGGAGGCTGGAGAATGTATGGGCTCCTGTCAGGTATATATTATTGGAGGCAGCAGAATCTATGGGCTCCTGTCAGGTATATATTATTGGAGGCAGGAGAATGTATGGGCTCCTGTCAGGTATATATTATTGGAGGCACGAGAATGTATGGGCTCCTGTCAGGTATATATTATTGGAGGCAGGAGAATGTATGGGCTCCTGTCAGGTATATATTATTGGAGGCAGGAGAATGTATGGGCTCCTGTCAGGTATATATTATTGGAGGCTGGAGAATGTATGGGCTCCTGTCAGGTATATATTATTGGAGGCTGGAGAATGTATGGGCTCCTGTCAGGTATATATTATTGGAGGCAGGAGAATATATGGGCTCCTGTCAGGTATATATTATTGGAGGTAGGAGAATGTATGGGCTCCTGTCAGGTATATATTATTGGAGGTAGGAGAATGTATGGGCTCCTGTCAGGTATATATTATTGGAGGCAGGAGAATGTATGGGCTCCTGTCATATATATATTATTGGAGGCAGCAGAATGTATGGGCTCCTGTCAGGTATATATTATTGGAGGTAGGAGAATGTATGGGCTCCTGTCAGGTATATATTATTGGAGGCAGGAGAATGTATGGGCTCCTGTCAGGTATATATTATTGGAGGCAGGAGAATGTATGGGCTCCTGTCAGGTATATATTATTGGAGGCTGGAGAATGTATGGGCTCCTGTCAGGTATATATTATTGGAGGCAGGAGAATCTATGGGCTCCTGTCAGGTATATATTATTGGAGGCTGGAGAATGTATGGGCTCCTGTCAGGTATATATTATTGGAGGCAGCAGAATCTATGGGCTCCAGTCAGGTATATATTATTGGAGGCAGCAGAATCTATGGGCTCCTGTCAGGTATATATTATTGGAGGCAGTAGAATCTATGGGCTCCTGTCACGTATATATTATTGGAGGCAGCAGAATGTATGGGCTCCTGTCACGTATATATTATTGGAGGCAGGAGAATGTATGGGCTCCTGTCAGGTATATATTATTGGAGGCCGGAGACTGTATGGGCTCCTGTCAGGTATATATTATTGGAGGCAGCAGAATGTATGGGCTCCTGTCAGATATATATTATTGGAGGCATCAGAATGTATGGGCTCCTATCAGGTATATATTACTGGAGGCTGGAGAATGTATGGGCTCCTGTCAGGTATATATTATTGGAGGCAGGAGAATGTATGGGCTCCTGTCAGGTATATATTATTGGAGGCTGGAGAATGTATGGGCTCCTGTCAGGTATATATTATTGGAGGCAGCAGAGTGTATGGGCTCCTGTCAGGTATATATTATTGGAGGCAGGAGAATGTATGGGCTCCTGTCAGGTATATATTATTGGAGGCAGCAGAATGTATGGGCTCCTGTCAGGTATATATTATTGGAGGCAGGAGAATGTATGGGCTCCTGTCAGGTATATATTATTGGAGGCAGGAGAATGTATGGGCTCCTGTCAGGTATATATTATTGGAGGCAGCAGAATGTATGGGCTCCTGTCAGGTATATATCATTGGAGGCAGGAGAATGTATGGGCTCCTGTCAGGTATATATTATTGGAGGCAGGAGAATGTATGGGCTCCTGTCAGGCATATATTATTTAAGGCAGGAGAATGTATGGGCTCCTGTCAGGTATATATTATTGGAGGCAGGAGAATGTATGGGCTCCTGTCAGGTATATATTATTGGAGGCAGGAGAATGTATGGGCTCCTGTCAGGTATATATTATTGGAGGCAGCAGAATATATGGGCTCCTGTCAGGTATATATTATAGGAGGCAGCAGAATGTATGGGCTCCTGTCAGGTATATATTATTGGAGGTAGGAGAATGTATGGGCTCCTGTCAGGTATATATTATTGGAGGCAGCAGAATGTATGGGCTCCTGTCAGGTATATATTATTGGAGGCAGCAGAATGTATGGGCGCCTGTCAGGTATATATTATTGGAGGCAGGAGAATGTATGGGCTCCTGTCAGGTATATATTATTGGAGGTAGGAGAATGTATGGACTCCTGTCAGGTATATATTATTGGAGGCAGGAGAATGTATGGGCTCCTGTCAGGTATATATTATTGGAGGCAGCAGAATGTATGGGCTCCTGTCAGGTATATATTATTGGAGGCAGCAGAATGTATGGGCTCCTGTCAGGTATATATTATTGGAGGCAGGAGAATGTATGGGCTCCTGTCAGGTATATATTATTGGAGGCAGGAGAATGTATGGGCTCCTGTCAGGTATATATTATTGGAGGCAGCAGAATATATGGGCTCCTGTCAGGTATATATTATTGGAGGCAGCAGAATGTATGGGCTCCTGTCAGGTATATATTATTGGAGGCAGGAGAATGTATGGGCTCCTGTCAGGTATATATTATTGGAGGCAGCAGAATGTATGGGCTCCTGTCAGGTATATATTATTGGAGGCAGGAGAATGTATGGGCTCCTGTCAGGTATATATTATTGGAGGCAGGAGAATGTATGGGCTCCTGTCAGGTATATATTATTGGAGGCTGGAGAATGTATGGGCTCCTGTCAGGTATATATTATTGGAGGTTGGAGAATGTATGGGCTCCTGTCAGGTATATATTATTGGAGGCTGGAGAATGTATGGGCTCCTGTCAGGTATATATTATTGGAGGCTGGAGAATGTATGGGCTCCTGTCAGGTATATATTATTGGAGGCAGGAGAATGTATGGGCTCCTGTCAGGTATATATTATTGGAGGCAGCAGAATGTATGGGCTCCTGTCAGGTATATATTATTGGAGGCTGGAGAATGTATGGGCTCCTGTCAGGTATATATTATTGGAGGCAGGAGAATGTATGGGCTCCTGTCAGGTATATATTATTGGAGGCAGGAGAATGTATGGGCTCCTGTCAGTTATATATTATTGGAGGTAGGAGAATGTATGGGCTCCTGTCAGGTATATATTATTGGAGGTAGGAGAATGTATGGGCTCCTGTCAGGTATATATTATTGGAGGTAGGAGAATGTATGGGCTCCTGTCAGGTATATATTATTGGAGGTAGGAGAATGTATGGGCTCCTGTCAGGTATATATTATTGGAGGCAGGAGAATGTATGGGCTCCTGTCAGGTATATATTATTGGAGGCAGCAGAATGTATGGGCTCCTGTCAGGTATATATTATTGGAGGCAGGAGAATGTATGGGCTCCTGTCAGGTATATATTATTGGAGGCAGGAGAATGTATGGGCTCCTGTCAGGTATATATTATTGGAGGCAGGAGAATGTATGGGCTCCTGTCAGGTATATATTATTGGAGGCTGGAGAATGTATGGGCTCCTTTCAGGTATATATTATTGGAGGCAGGAGAATGTATGGGCTCCTGTCAGGTATATATTATTGGAGGCAGCAGAATGTATGGGCTCCTGTCAGGTATATATTATTGGAGGCAGCAGAATGTATGGGCTCCTGTCAGGTATATATTATGGGAGGCAGGAGAATGTATGGGCTCCTGTCAGGTATATATTATTGGAGGCTGGAGAATGTATGGGCTCCTGTCAGGTATATATTATTGGAGGTAGGAGAATGTATGGGCTCCTGTCAGGTATATATTATGGGAGGCAGGAGAATGTATGGGCTCCTGTCAGGTATATATTATTGGAGGCTGGAGAATGTAGGGGCTCCTGTCAGGTATATATTATTGGAGGCAGCAGAATCTATGGGCTCCTGTCAGGTATATATTATTGGAGGCAGCAGAATCTATGGGCTCCTGTCAGGTATATATTATTGGAGACAGGAGAATGTATGGGCTCCTTTCAGGTATATATTATTGGAGACAGGAGAATGTATGGGCTCCTGTCAGGTATATATTATTGGAGGCAGCAGAATGTATGGGCTCCTGTCAGGTATATATTATGGGAGGCAGGAGAATGTATGGGCTCCTGTCAGGTATATATTATTGGAGGCTGGAGAATGTATGGGCTCCTGTCAGGTATATATTATTGGAGGTAGGAGAATGTATGGGCTCCTGTCAGGTATATATTATGGGAGGCAGGAGAATGTATGGGCTCCTGTCAGGTATATATTATTGGAGGCTGGAGAATGTATGGGCTCCTGTCAGGTATATATTATTGGAGGCAGCAGAATCTATGGGCTCCTGTCAGGTATATATTATTGGAGGCAGCAGAATCTATGGGCTCCTGTCAGGTATATATTATTGGAGGCAGCAGAATGTATGGGCTCCTGTCAGGTATATATTATTGGAGGCAGCAGAAATATGGGCTCCTGTCAGGTATATATTATTGGAGGTGGGAGAATGTATGGGCTCCTGTCAGGTATATATTATTGGAGGCAGGAGAATGTATGGGCTCCTGTCAGGTATATATTATTGGAGGCAGCAGAATGTATGGGCTCCTGTCAGGTATATATTATTGGAGGCAGGAGAATGTATGGGCTCCTGTCAGGTATATATTATTGGAGGCAGGAGAATCTATGGGCTCCTGTCAGGTATATATTATTGGAGGCAGGAGAATGTATGTGCTCCTGTCAGGTATATATTATTGGAGGCAGGAGAATGTATGGACTCCTGTCAGGTATATATTATTGAAGGCAGGAGAATGTATCGGCTCCTGTCAGGTATATATTATTGGAGGCAGCAGAATGTATGGGCTCCTGTCAGGTATATATTATTGGAGGCAGGAGAATGTATGGGCTCCTGTCAGGTATTTATTATTGGAGGCAGGAGAATGTATGGGCTCCTGTCAGGTATATATTATTGGAGGCAGGAGAATGTATGGGCTCCTGTCAGGTATATATTATTGGAGGCAGCAGAATGTATGGGCTCCTGTCAGGTATATATTATTGGAGGCAGGAGAATGTATGGGCTCCTGTCAGGTATATATTATTGGAGGCAGCAGAATGTATGGGCTCCTGTCAGGTATATATTATTGGAGGCAGGAGAATGTATGGGCTCCTGTCAGGTATATATTATTGGAGGCTGGAGAATATATGGGCTCCTGTCAGGTATATATTATTGGAGGTTGGAGAATGTATGGGCTCCTGTCAGGTATATATTATTGGAGGCTGGAGAATGTATGGGCTCCTGTCAGGTATATATTATTGGAGGCAGGAGAATGTATGGGCTCCTGTCAGGTATATATTATTGGAGGCTGGAGAATGTATGGGCTCCTGTCAGGTATACATTATTGGAGGCTGGAGAATGTATGGGCTCCTTTCAGGTATATATTATTGGAGGCAGGAGAATGTATGGGCTCCTGTCAGGTATATATTATTGGAGGCAGGAGAATGTATGGGCTCCTGTCAGGTATATATTATTGGAGGCAGCAGAATGTATGGGCTCCTGTCAGGTATATATTATTGGAGGCAGGAGAATGTATGGGCTCCTGTCAGGTATATATTATTGGAGGCAGGAGAATGTATGGGCTCCTGTCAGGTATATATTATTGGAGGCAGGAGAATGTATGGGCTCCTGTCAGGTATATATTATTGGAGGCTGGAGAATGTATGGGCTCCTTTCAGGTATATATTATTGGAGGCAGGAGAATGTATGGGCTCCTGTCAGGTATATATTATTGGAGGCAGCAGAATGTATGGGCTCCTGTCAGGTATATATTATTGGAGGCAGCAGAATGTATGGGCTCCTGTCAGGTATATATTATGGGAGGCAGGAGAATGTATGGGCTCCTGTCAGGTATATATTATTGGAGGCTGGAGAATGTATGGGCTCCTGTCAGGTATATATTATTGGAGGTAGGAGAATGTATGGGCTCCTGTCAGGTATATATTATGGGAGGCAGGAGAATGTATGGGCTCCTGTCAGGTATATATTATTGGAGGCTGGAGAATGTGTGGGCTCCTGTCAGGTATATATTATTGGAGGCAGCAGAATCTATGGGCTCCTGTCAGGTATATATTATTGGAGGCAGCAGAATCTATGGGCTCCTGTCAGGTATATATTATTGGAGGCAGCAGAATGTATGGGCTCCTGTCAGGTATATATTATTGGAGGCAGCAGAAATATGGGCTCCTGTCAGGTATATATTATTGGAGGCAGGAGAATGTATGGGCTCCTGTCAGGTATATATTATTGGAGGCAGGAGAATGTATGGGCTCCTGTCAGGTATATATTATTGGAGGCAGCAGAATGTATGGGCTCCTGTCAGGTATATATTATTGGAGGCAGGAGAATGTATGGGCTCCTGTCAGGTATATATTATTGGAGGCAGGAGAATCTATGGGCTCCTGTCAGGTATATATTATTGGAGGCAGGAGAATGTATGTGCTCCTGTCAGGTATATATTATTGGAGGCAGGAGAATGTATGGACTCCTGTCAGGTATATATTATTGGAGGCAGGAGAATGTATCGGCTCCTGTCAGGTATATATTATTGGAGGCAGCAGAATGTATGGGCTCCTGTCAGGTATATATTATTGGAGGCAGGAGAATGTATGGGCTCCTGTCAGGTATTTATTATTGGAGGCAGGAGAATGTATGGGCTCCTGTCAGGTATATATTATTGGAGGCAGGAGAATGTATGGGCTCCTGTCAGGTATATATTATTGGAGGCAGCAGAATGTATGGGCTCCTGTCAGGTATATATTATTGGAGGCAGGAGAATGTATGGGCTCCTGTCAGGTATATATTATTGGAGGCAGCAGAATGTATGGGCTCCTGTCAGGTATATATTATTGGAGGCAGGAGAATGTATGGGCTCCTGTCAGGTATATATTATTGGAGGCTGGAGAATATATGGGCTCCTGTCAGGTATATATTATTGGAGGTTGGAGAATGTATGGGCTCCTGTCAGGTATATATTATTGGAGGCTGGAGAATGTATGGGCTCCTGTCAGGTATATATTATTGGAGGCAGGAGAATGTATGGGCTCCTGTCAGGTATATATTATTGGAGGCTGGAGAATGTATGGGCTCCTGTCAGGTATACATTATTGGAGGCTGGAGAATGTATGGGCTCCTTTCAGGTATATATTATTGGAGGCAGGAGAATGTATGGGCTCCTGTCAGGTATATATTATTGGAGGCAGGAGAATGTATGGGCTCCTGTCAGGTATATATTATTGGAGGTAGGAGAATGTATGGGCTCCTGTCAGGTATATATTATTGGAGGTAGGAGAATGTATGGGCTCCTGTCATATATATATTATTGGAGGCAGCAGAATGTATGGGCTCCTGTCAGGTATATATTATTGGAGGCAGGAGAATGTATGGGCTCCTGTCAGGTATATATTATTGGAGGCAGGAGAATGTATGGGCTCCTGTCAGGTATATATTATTGGAGGCAGCAGAATGTATGGGCTCCTGTCAGGTATATATTATTGGAGGCAGGAGAATGTATGGGCTCCTGTCAGGTATATATTATTGGAGGCAGGAGAATGTATGGGCTCCTGTCAGGTATATATTATTGGAGGCAGGAGAATGTATGGGCTCCTGTCAGGTATATATTATTGGAGGCAGCAGAATGTATGGGTTCCTGTCAGGTATATATTATTGGAGGCAGGAGAATGTATGGTCTCCTGTCAGGTATATATTATTGGAGGCAGGAGAATGTATGGGCTCCTGTCAGGTATATATTATTGGAGGCAGGAGAATGTATGGTCTCCTGTCAGGTATATATTATTGGAGGCAGGAGAATGTATGGGCTCCTGTCAGGTATATATTATTGGAGGCAGGAGAATGTATGGGCTCCTGTCAGGTACATATTATTGGAGGCAGGAGAATGTATGGGCTCCTGTCAGGTATATATTATTGGAGGCTGGAGAATGTATGGGCTCCTGTCAGGTATATATTATTGGAGGCTGGAAAATGTATGGGCTCCTGTCAGGTATATATTATTGGAGGCAGGAGAATGTATGGGCTCCTGTCAGGTATATATTATTGGAGGCAGGAGAATGTATGGGCTCCTGTCAGGTATATATTATTGGAGGTAGGAAAATGTATGGGCTCCTGTCAGGTATATATTATTGGAGGTAGGAGAATGTATGGGCTCCTGTCAGGTATATATTATTGGAGGCAGGAGAATGTATGGGCTCCTGTCAGGTATATATTATTGGAGGCAGGAGAATGTATGGGCTCCTGTCAGGTATATATTATTGGAGGCAGGAGAATGTATGGGCTCCTGTCAGGTATATATTATTGGAGACAGGAGAATGTATGGGCTCCTGTCAGGTATATATTATTGGAGGCAGCAGAATGTATGGACTCCTGTCAGGTATATATTATTGGAGGCAGCAGAATGTATGGGCTCCTGTCAGGTATATATTATTGGAGGCAGGAGAATGTATGGGCTCCTGTCAGGTATATATTATTGGAGGCAGGAGAATGTATGGGCTCCTGTCAGGTATATATTTTTGGAGGCAGGAGAATGTATGGGCTCCTGTCAGGTATATATTATTGGAGGCAGGAGAATGTATGGGCTCCTGTCAGGTATATATTATTGGAGGCAGGAAAATCTATGTGCTACTGTCAGGTATATATTATTGGAGGCAGCAGAATGTATGGGCTCCTGTCAGGTGTATATTATTGGAGGCAGCAGAATGTATGGGGTCCTGTCAGGTATATATCATTGGAGGCAGGAGAATGTATGGTATATATTATTGGAGGCAGGAGAATGTATGGGCTCCTGTCAGGTGTATATTATTGGAGGCAGCAGAATGTATGGGCTCCTGTCAGGTATATATTATTGGAGACAGGAGAATGTATGGGCTCCTGTCAGGTATATATTATTGGAGGCAGGAGAATCTATGGGCTCCTGTCAGGTATATATTATTGGAGGCAGGAGAATGTATGGGCTCCTGTCAGGTATATATTATTGGAGGCAGGAGAATGTATGGGCTCCTGTCAGGTATATATTATTGGAGGCAGGAGAATGTATGGGCTCCTGTCAGGTATATATTATTGGAGGCAGGAGAATGTATGGGCTCCTGTCAGGTATATATTATTGGAGGCAGGAGAATGTATGGGGCCCTGTCAGGTATATATTATTGGACGCAGGAGAATGTATGGGCTCCTGTCAGGTATATATTATTGGAGGCAGGAGAATTTATGGGCTCCTGTCAGGTATATATTATTGGAGGCAGCAGAATATATGGGCTCCTGTCAGGTATATATTATTGGAGACATGAGAATGTATGGGCTCCTGTCAGGTATATATTATTGGAGGCAGCAGAATCTATGGGCTCCTGTCAGGTATATATTATTGGAGGCAGGAGAATGTATGGGCTCCTGTCAGGTATATATTATTGGAGGCAGGAGAATGTATGGGCTCCTGTCAGGTATATATTATTGGAGGCAGGAGAATGTATGGGCTCCTGTCAGGTATATATTATTGGAGGCAGGAGAATGTATGGGCTCCTGTCAGGTATATATTATTGGAGGCAGGAGAATGTATGGGGCCCTGTCAGGTATATATTATTGGACGCAGGAGAATGTATGGGCTCCTGTCAGGTATATATTATTGGAGGCAGGAGAATTTATGGGCTCCTGTCAGGTATATATTATTGGAGGCAGCAGAATATATGGGCTCCTGTCAGGTATATATTATTGGAGACATGAGAATGTATGGGCTCCTGTCAGGTATATATTATTGGAGGCAGCAGAATCTATGGGCTCCTGTCAGGTATATATTATTGGAGGCAGGAGAATGTATGGGCTCCTGTCAGGTATATATTATTGGAGGCAGGAGAATGTATGGGCTCCTGTCAGGTATATATTATTGGAGGCAGGAGAATGTATGTGCTCCTGTCAGGTATATATTATTGGAGGTAGGAGAATGTATGGGCTCCTGTCAGGTATATATTATTGGAGGCAGGAGAATGTATGGGCTCCTGTCAGGTATATATTATTGGAGGCAGGAGAATGTATGGGCTCCTGTCAGGTATATATTATTGGAGGCAGGAGAATGTATGGGCTCCTGTCAGGTATATATTATTGGAGGCAGGAGAATGTATGGGCTCCTGTCAGGTATATATTATTGGAGGCTGGAGAATGTATGGGCTCCTGTCAGGTATATATTATTGGAGGCTGGAGAATGTATGTGCTCCTGTCAGGTATATATTATTGGAGGCAGGAGAATCTATGGGCTCCTGTCAGGTATATATTATTGGAGGCTGGAGAATGTATGTTCTCCTGTCAGGTATATATTATTGGAGGCAGCAGAATCTATGGGCTCCTGTCAGGTATATATTATTGGAGGCAGCAGAATGTATGGGCTCCTGTCAGGTATATATTATTGGAGGCAGCAGAATGTATGGGCTCCTGTCAGGTATATATTATTGGAGGCAGCAGAATCTATGGGCTCCTGTCAGGTATATATTATTGGAGACAGGAGAATGTATGGGCTCCTGTCAGGTATATATTATTGAAGGCAGCAGAATCTATGGGCTCCTGTCAGGTATATATTATTGGAGGCAGGAGAATGTATGGGCTCCTGTCAGGTATATATTATTGGAGGCAGGAGAATGTATGGGCTCCTGTCAGTTATATATTATTGGAGGCAGCAGAATGTATGGACTCCTGTCAGTTATATATTATTGGAGGCAGGAGAATGTATGGGCTCCTGTCAGGTGTATATATTATTGGAGGCAGGAAAATGTATGGGCTCCTGTCAGGTATATATTATTGGAGGCAGGAGAATGTATGGGCTCCTGTCAGGTATATATTATTGGAGGCAGGAGAATGTATGGGCTCCTGTCAGATATATATTATTGGAGGCAGGAGAATGTATCGGCTCCTGTCAGGTATATATTATTGGAGGCAGCAGAATGTATGGGCTCCTGTCAGGTATATATTATTGGAGGCAGGAGAATGTATGGGCTCCTGTCAGGTATATATTATTGGAGGCAGGAGAATGTATGGGCTCCTGTCAGGTATATATTATTGGAGGCAGGAGAATGTATGTGCTCCTGTCAGGTATATATTATTGGAGGTAGGAGAATGTATGGACTCCTGTCAGGTATATATTATTGGAGGCAGGAGAATGTATGGGCTCCTGTCAGGTATATATTATTGGAGGCAGCAGAATGTATGGGCTCCTGTCAGGTATATATTATTGGAGGCAGGAGAATATATGGGCTCCTGTCAGGTATATATTATTGGAGGCAGCAGAATGTATTGGCTCCTGTCAGGTATATATTATTGGAGGCAGGAGAATGTATGGGCTCCTGTCAGGTATATATTATTGGAGGCAGGAGAATGTATGGGCTCCTCTCAGGTATATATTATTGGAGGCTGGAGAATATATGGGCTCCTGTCAGGTATATATTATTGGAGGCAGGAGAATGTATGGGCTCCTGTCAGGTATATATTATTGGAGGCAGGAGAATGTATGGGCTCCTGTCAGGTGTATATTATTGGAGGCTGGAGAATGTATGGGCTCCTGTCAGGTATATATTATTGGAGGCTGGAGAATGTATGGGCTCCTGTCAGGTATATATTATTGGAGGCAGGAGAATGTATGGGCTCCTGTCAGGTATATATTATTGGAGGTAGGAGAATGTATGGGCTCCTGTTAGGTATATATTATTGGAGGTAGGAGAATGTATGGACTCCTGTCAGGTATATATTATTGGAGGTAGGAGAATGTATGGGCTCCTGTCATATATATATTATTGGAGGCAGCAGAATGTATGGGCTCCTGTCAGGTATATATTATTGGAGGTAGGAGAATGTATGGGCTCCTGTCAGGTATATATTATTGGAGGCAGCAGAATGTATGGGCTCCTGTCAGGTATATATTATTGGAGGCAGGAGAATGTATGGGCTCCTGTCAGGTATATATTATTGGAGGCAGGAGAATGTATGGGCTCCTGTCAGGTATATATTATTGGAGGCAGGAGAATGTATGGGCTCCTGTGAGGTATATATTATTGGAGGCTGGAGAATGTATGGGCTCCTGTCAGGTATATATTATTGGAGGCAGGAGAATCTATGGGCTCCTGTCAGGTGTATATTATTGGAGGCAGCAGAATGTATGGGGTCCTGTCAGGTATATATTATTGGAGACAGGAGAATGTATGGGCTCCTGTCAGGTATATATTATTGGAGGCAGGAGAATGTACGGGCTCCTGTCAGGTGTATATTATTGGAGGCAGCAGAATGTATGGGCTCCTGTCAGGTATATATTATTGGAGACAGGAGAATGTATGGGCTCCTGTCAGGTATATATTATTGGAGGCAGGAGAATGTATGGGCTCCTGTCAGGTATATATTATTGGAGGCAGGAGAATGTATGGGCTCCTGTCAGGTATATATTATTGGAGGCAGGAGAATGTATGGGCTCCTGTCAGGTATATATTATTGGAGGCAGGAGAATGTATGGGCTACTGTCAGGTATATCTTATTGGAGGCAGGAGAATGTATGGGGCCCTGTCAGGTATATATTATTGGACGCAGGAGAATGTATGGGCTCCTGTCAGGTATATATTATTGGAGGCAGGAGAATTTATGGGCTCCTGTGAGGTATATATTATTGGAGGCAGCAGAATATATGGGCTCCTGTCAGGTATATATTATTGGAGACAGGAGAATGTATGGGCTCCTGTCAGGTATATATTATTGGAGGCAGCAGAATCTATGGGCTCCTGTCAGGTATATATTATTGGAGGCAGGAGAATGTATGGGCTCCTGTCAGGTATATATTATTGGAGGCAGGAGAATGTATGGGCTTCTGTCAGGTATATATTATTGGAGGCAGGAGAATGTATGGGCTCCTGTCAGGTATATATTATTGGAGGTAGGAGAATGTATGGGCTCCTGTCAGGTATATATTATTGGAGGTAGGAGAATGTATGGGCTCCTGTCAGGTATATATTATTGGAGGTAGGAGAATGTATGGGCTCCTGTCATATATATATTATTGGAGGCAGCAGAATGTATGGGCTCCTGTCAGGTATATATTATTGGAGGTAGGAGAATGTATTGGCTCCTGTCAGGTATATATTATTGGAGGCAGGAGAATGTATGGGCTCCTGTCAGGTATATATTATTGGAGGCAGCAGAATGTATGGGCTCCTGTCAGGTATATATTATTGGAGGCAGGAGAATGTATGGGCTCCTGTCAGGTATATATTATTGGAGGCAGGAGAATGTATGGGCTCCTGTCAGGTATATATTATTGGAGGCAGGAGAATGTATGGGCTTCTGTCAGGTATATATTATTGGAGGCTGGAGAATGTATGGGCTCCTGTCAGGTGTATATTATTGGAGGCAGCAGAATGTATGGGGTCCTGTCAGGTATATATTATTGGAGGCAGGAGAATGTATGGGCTCCTGTCAGGTATATATTATTGGAGGCAGGAGAATGTATGGGCTCCTGTCAGGTGTATATTATTGGAGGCAGCAGAATGTATGGGCTCCTGTCAGTTATATATTATTGGAGACAGGAGAATGTATGGGCTCCTGTCAGGTATATATTATTGGAGGCAGGAGAATCTATGGGCTCCTGTCAGGTATATATTATTGGAGGCAGGAGAATGTATGGGCTCCTGTCAGGTATATATTATTGGAGGCAGGAGAATGTATGGGCTCCTGTCAGGTATATATTATTGGAGGCAGGAGAATGTATGGGCTCCTGTCAGGTATATATTATTGGAGGCAGGAGAATGTATGGCCTCCTGTCAGGTATATATTATTGGAGGCAGGAGAATGTATGGGGCCCTGTCAGGTATATATTATTGGACGCAGGAGAATGTATGGGCTCCTGTCAGGTATATATTATTGGAGGCAGGAGAATTTATGGGCTCCTGTCATGTATATATTATTGGAGGCAGCAGAATATATGGGCTCCTGTCAGGTATATATTATTGGAGACAGGAGAATGTATGGGCTCCTGTCAGGTATATATTATTGGAGGCAGCAGAATCTATGGGCTCCTGTCAGGTATATATTATTGGAGGCAGGAGAATGTATGGGCTCCTGTCAGGTATATATTATTGGAGGCAGGAGAATGTATGGGCTCCTGTCAGGTATATATTATTGGAGGTAGGAGAATGTATGGGCTCCTGTCAGGTATATATTATTGGAGGTAGGAGAATGTATGGGCTCCTGTCAGGGATATATTATTGGAGGTAGGAGAATGTATGGGCTCCTGTCATATATATATTATTGGAGGCAGCAGAATGTATGGGCTCCTGTCAGGTATATATTATTGGAGGTAGGAGAATGTATTGGCTCCTGTCAGGTATATATTATTGGAGGCAGGAGAATGTATGGGCTCCTGTCAGGTATATATTATTGGAGGCAGCAGAATGTATGGGCTCCTGTCAGGTATATATTATTGGAGGCAGGAGAATGTATGGGCTCCTGTCAGGTATATATTATTGGAGGCAGGAGAATGTATAGGCTCCTGTCAGGTATATATTATTGGAGGCCGGAGAATGTATGGGCTCCTGTCAGGTATATATTATTGGAGGCTGGAGAATGTATGGGCTCCTGTCAGGTGTATATTATTGGAGGCAGCAGAATGTATGGGGTCCTGTCAGGTATATATTATTGGAGGCAGGAGAATGTATGGGCTCCTGTCAGGTATATATTATTGGAGGCAGGAGAATGTATGGGTTCCTGTCAGGTGTATATTATTGGAGGCAGCAGAATGTATGGGCTCCTGTCAGGTATATATTATTGGAGACAGGAGAATGTATGGGCTCCTGTCAGGTATATATTATTGGAGGCAGGAGAATCTATGGGCTCCTGTCAGGTATATATTATTGGAGGCAGGAGAATGTATGGGCTCCTGTCAGGTATATATTATTGGAGGCAGGAGAATGTATGGGCTCCTGTCAGGTATATATTATTGGAGGCAGGAGAATATATGGGCTCCTGTCAGGTATATATTATTGGAGGCAGGAGAATGTATGGGCTCCTGTCAGGTATATATTATTGGAGGCAGGAGAATGTATGGGGCCCTGTCAGGTATATATTATTGGACGCAGGAGAATGTATGGGCTCCTGTCAGGTATATATTATTGGAGGCAGGAGAATTTATGGGCTCCTGTCAGGTATATATTATTGGAGGCAGCAGAATATATGGGCTCCTGTCAGGTATATATTATTGGAGACAGGAGAATGTATGGGCTCCTGTCAGGTATATATTATTGGAGGCAGCAGAATCTATGGGCTCCTGTCAGGTATATATTATTGGAGGCAGGAGAATGTATGGGCTCCTGTCAGGTATATATTATTGGAGGCAGGAGAATGTATGGGCTCCTGTCAGGTATATATTATTGGAGGCAGCAGAATGTATGGGCTCCTGTCAGGTATATATTATTGGAGGCAGGAGAATGTATGGGCTCCTGTCAGGTATATATTATTGGAGGCAGGAGAATGTATGGGCTCCTGTCAGGTATATATTATTGGAGGCAGGAGAATGTATGTGCCCCTGTCAGGTATATGTTATTGGAGGCAGGAGAATGTATGGGCTCCTGTCAGGTATATATTATTGGAGGCAGGAGAATGTATGGGCTCCTGTCAGGTATATATTATTGGAGACAGGAGAATGTATGGGCTCCTGTCAGGTATATATTATTGGAGGCAGGAGAATGTATGGGCTCCTGTCAGGTATATTTTATTGGAGGCAAGAGAATGTATGGGCTCCTGTCAGGTATATATTATTGGAGGCAGGAGAATGTATGGGCTCCTGTCAGGTATATATTATTGGAGGCTGGAGAATGTATGGGCTCCTGTCAGGTATATATTATTGGAGGCAGGAGAATCTATGGGCTCCTGTCAGGTATATATTATTGGAGGCTGGAGAATCTATGGGCTCCTGTCAGGTATATATTATTGGAGGCAGCAGAATGTATGGGCTCCTGTCAGGTATATATTATTGGAGGCAGCAGAATGTATGGGCTCCTGTCAGGTATATATTATTGGAGGCAGGAGAATGTATGGGCTCCTGTCAGGTATATATTATTGGAGGCAGGAGAATGTATGGGCTCCTGTCAGGTATATATTATTGGAGGCAGCAGAATGTATGGGCTCCTGTCAGGTATATATTATTGGAGACAGGAGAATGTATGTGCTCCTGTCAGGTATATATTATTGGAGGCAGGAGAATGTATGGACTCCTGTCAGGTATATATTATTGGAGACAGGAGAATGTATGGGCTCCTGTCAGGTATATATTATTGGAGGCAGGAGAATGTATGGGCTCCTGTCAGGTATATATTATTGGAGGCAGGAGAATGTATGGGCTCCTGTCAGGTATATATTATTGGAGGCAGGAGAATGTATGGGCTCCTGTCAGGTATATATTATTGGAGGCAGGAGAATGTATGGGCTCCTGTCAGGTATTTATTATTGGATGCTGGAGAATATATGGGCTCCTGTCAGGTATATATTATTGGAAGTTGGAGAATGTATGGGCTCCTGTCAGGTATATATTATGGGAGGCTGGAGAATGTATGGGCTCCTGTCAGGTATATATTATTGTAGGCAGGAAAATTTATGGGCTCCTGTCATGTATATATTATTGGAGGCTGGAGAATGTATGGGCTCCTGTCAGGTATATATTATTGGAGGCTGGAGAATGTATGGGCTCCTGTCAGGTATATATTATTGGAGGCACGAGAATGTATGGGCTCCTGTCAGGTATATATTATTGGAGGTAGGAGAATGTATGGGCTCCTGTCAGGTATATATTATTGGAGGTAGGAGAATGTATGGGCTCCTGTCAGGTATATATTATTGGAGGTAGGAGAATGTATGGGCTCCTGTCATATATATATTATTGGAGGCAGCAGAATGCATCGGCTCCTGTCAGGTATATATTATTGGAGGTAGGAGAATGTATGGGCTCCTGTCAGGTATATATTATTGGAGGCAGGAGAATGTATGGGCTCCTGTCAGGTATATATTATTGGAGGCAGCAGAATGTATGTGCTCCTGTCAGGTATATATTATTGGAGGCAGCAGAATGTATGGGCTCCTGTCAGGTATATATTATTGGAGGCAGGAGAATGTATGGGCTCCTGTCAGGTATATATTATTGGAGGCAGGAGAATGTATGGGCTCCTGTCAGGTATATATTATTGGAGGCAGGAGAATGTATGGGCTCCTGTCAGGTATATATTATTGGAGTCTGGAGAATCTATGGGCTCCTGTCAGGTATATATTATTGGAGGCAGGAGAATCTATGGGCTCCTGTCATGTATGTATTATTGGAGGCTGGAGAATGTATGGGCTCCTGTCAGGTATATATTATTGGAGGCAGCAGAATCTATGGGCTCCTGTCAGGTATATATTATTGGAGGCAGCGGAATTTATGGGCTCCTGTCAGGTATATATTATTTGAGACAGGAGAATGTATGGGCTCCTGTCAGGTATATATTATTGGAGGCAGCAGAATCTATGGGCTCCTGTCAGGTATATATTATTGGAGGCAGGAGAATGTATGGGCTCCTGTCAGGTATATATTATTGGAGGCAAGAGAATATATGGGCTCCTGTCAGGTATATATTATTGGAGGCAGCAGAATGTATGGGCTCCTGTCAGGTATATATTATTGGAGGCAGGAGAATGTATGGGCTCCTGTCAGGTATATATTATTGGAGGCAGGAGAATGTTTGGGCTCCTGTCAGGTATATATTATTGGAGGCAGGAGAATGTATGTGCTCCTGTCAGGTATATATTATTGGAGGCAGGAGAATGTATGGACTCCTGTCAGGTATATATTATTGGAGGCAGGAGAATGTATGGGCTCCTGTCAGGTATATATTATTGGAGACAGGAGAATGTATGGGCTACTGTCAGGTATATATTATTGGAGGCAGCAGAATGTATGGACTTCTGTCAGGTATATATTATTGGAGGCAGCAGAATGTATGGGCTCCTGTCAGGTATATATTATTGGAGGCAGGAGAATGTATGGGCTCCTGTCAGGTATATATTATTGGAGGCAGGAGAATGTATGGGCTCCTGTCAGGTATATATTATTGGAGACAGGAGAATGTATGGGCTCCTGTCAGGTATATATTATTGGAGGCAGGAGAATGTATGGGCTCCTGTCAGGTATATATTATTGGAGGCAGGAGAATCTATGTGCTCCTGTCAGGTATATATTATTGGAGGCAGCAGAATGTATGGGCTCCTGTCAGGTGTATATTATTGGAGGCAGCAGAATGTATGGGCTCCTGTCAGGTATATATTATTGGAGGCAGCAGAATGTATGGGCTCCTGTCAGGTATATATTATTGGAGGCAGGAGAATGTATGGGGCCCTGTCAGGTATATATTATTGGACGCAGGAGAATGTATGGGCTCCTGTCAGGTATATATTATTGGAGGCAGGAGAATTTATGGGCTCCTGTCAGGTATATATTATTGGAGGCAGCAGAATATATGGGCTCCTGTCAGGTATATATTATTGGAGACAGGAGAATGTATGGGCTCCTGTCAGGTATATATTATTGGAGGCAGCAGAATCTATGGGCTCCTGTCAGGTATATATTATTGGAGGTAGGAGAATGCATGGGCTCCTGTCAGGTATATATTATTGGAGGCAGGAGAATGTATGGGCTCCTGTCAGGTATATATTATTGGAGGCAGGAGAATGTATGTGCTCCTGTCAGGTATATATTATTGGAGGCAGGAGAATGTATGGGCTCCTGTCAGGTATATATTATTGGAGGCAGGAGAATGTATGGGCTCCTGTCAGGTATATATTATTGGAGGCAGGAGAATGTATGGGCTCCTGTCAGGTATATATTATTGGAGGCAGGAGAATGTATGGGCTCCTGTCAGGTATATATTATTGGAGGCAGGAGAATGTATGGGCTCCTGTCAGGTATATATTATTGGAGGCAGGAGAATGTATGGGCTCCTGTCAGGTATATATTATTGGAGGCAGGAGAATGTATGTGCTCCTGTCAGGTATATATTATTGGAGGCAGGAGAATGTATGGACTCCTGTCAGGTATATATTATTGGAGGCAGGAGAATGTATGGGCTCCTGTCAGGTATATATTATTGGAGGCAGCAGAATGTATGGGCTCCTGTCAGGTATATATTATTGGAGGCAGGAGAATGTATGGGCTCCTGTCAGGTATATATTATTGGAGGCAGCAGAATGTATGGGCTGCTGTCAGGTATATATTATTGGAGGCAGGAGAATGTATGGGCTCCTGTCAGGTATATATTATTGGAGGCAGGAGAATGTATGGGCTCCTGTCAGGTATATATTATTGGAGGCTGGAGAATATATGGGCTCCTGTCAGGTATATATTATTGGAGGTTGGAGAATGTATGGGCTCCTGTCAGGTATATATTATTGGAGGCTGGAGAATGTATGGGCTCCTGTCAGGTATATATTATTGGAGGAAGGAGAATGTATGGGCTCCTGTCAGGTATATATTATTGGAGGCTGGAGAATGTATGGGCTCCTGTCAGGTATATATTATTGGAGGCTGGAGAATGTATGGGCTCCTGTCAGGTATATATTATTGGAGGCAGGAGAATGTATGGGCTCCTGTCAGGTATATATTATTGGAGGCTGGAGAATGTATGGGCTCCTGTCAGGTATATATTATTAGAGGCAGGAGAATCTATGGGCTCCTGTCAGGTATATATTATTGGAGGCTGGAGAATGTATGGGCTCCTGTCAGGTATATATTATTGGAGGCAGGAGAATGTATGGGCTCCTGTCAGGTATATATTATGGGAGGCAGGAGAATGTATGGGCTCCTGTCAGGTATATATTATTGGAGGCAGCAGAATCTATTGGCTCCTGTCAGGTATATATTATTGGAGGCAGCAGAATCTATGGGCTCCTGTCAGGTATATATTATTGGAGGCTGGAGAATGTATTGTCTCCTGTCAGGTATATATTATTGGAGGCAGGAGAATGTATGGGCTCCTGTCAGGTATATATTATGGGAGGCAGGAGAATGTATGGGCTCCTGTCAGGTATATATTATTGGAGGCAGCAGAATCTATGGGCTCCTGTCAGATATATATTATTGGAGGCAGCAGAATCTATGGGCTCTTGTCAGGTATATATTATTGGAGGCAGCAGAATCTATGGGCTCCTGTCAGGTATATATTATTGGAGGCAGCAGAATCTATGGGCTCCTGTCAGGTATATATTATTGGAGACAGGAGAATGTATGGGCTCCTGTCAGGTATATATTATTGGAGGCAGCAGAATCTATGGGCTCCTGTCAGGTATATATTACTGGAGGCAGGAGAATGTATGGGCTCCTGTCAGGTATATATTATTGGAGGCAGGAGAATCTATGGGCTCCTGTCAGGTATATATTATTGGAGGCTGGAGAATGTATGGGCTCCTGTCAGGTATATATTATTGGAGGCAGGAGAATGTATGGGCTCTTGTCAGGTATATATTATTGGAGGCTGGAGAATGTATGGGCTCCTGTCAGGTATATATTATTGGAGGCAGGAGAATGTATGGGCTCCTGTCAGGTATATATTATGGGAGGCAGGAGAATGTATGGGCTCCTGTCAGGTATATATTATTGGAGGCAGCAGAATCTATGAGCTCCTGTCAGGTATATATTATTGGAGGCAGCAGAATCTATGGGCTCCTGTCAGGTATATATTATTGGAGGCTGGAGAATGTATGGTCTCCTGTCAGGTATATATTATTGGAGGCAGGAGAATGTATGGGCTCCTGTCAGGTATATATTATGGGAGGCAGGAGAATGTATGGGCTCCTGTCAGGTATATATTATTGGAGGCAGCAGAATCTATGGGCTCCTGTCAGATATATATTATTGGAGGCAGCAGAATCTATGGGCTCCTGTCAGGTATATATTATTGGAGGCAGCAGAATCTATGGGCTCCTGTCAGGTATATATTATTGGAGGCAGCAGAATCTATGGGCTCCTGTCAGGTATATATTATTGGAGACAGGAGAATGTATGGGCTCCTGTCAGGTATATATTATTGGAGGCAGCAGAATCTATGGGCTCCTGTCAGGTATATATTACTGGAGGCAGGAGAATGTATGGGCTCCTGTCAGGTATATATTATTGGAGGCAGGAGAATGTATGGGCTCCTGTCAGCTATATATTATTGGAGGCAGCAGAATGTATGGGCTCCTGTCAGGTATATATTATTGGAGGCAGGAGAATGTATGGGCTCCTGTCAGGTATATATTATTGGAGGCAGGAGAATGTATGGATTATGTCAGGTATATATTATTGGAGGCAGGAGAATGTATGTGCTCCTGTCAGGTATATATTATTGGAGGCAGGAGAATGTATGGACTCCTGTCAGGTATATATTATTGGAGGCAGGAGAATGTATGTGTTCCTGTCAGGTATATATTATTGGAGGCAGTAGAATGTATGGGCTCCTGTCAGGTATATATTATTGGAGGCAGGAGAATGTATGTGCTCCTGTCAGGTATATATTATTGGAGGCAGGAGAATGTATGGACTCCTGTCAGGTATATATTATTGGAGGCAGGAGAATGTATGGGCTCCTGTCAGGTATATATTATTGGAGGCAGGAGAATGTATGGGCTCCTGTCAGGTATATATTATTGGAGGCAGGAGAATGTATGGGCTCCTGTCAGGTATATATTATTGGAGACAGGAGAATGTATGGGCTCCTGTCAGGTATATATTATTGGAGGCAGCAGAATGTATGGACTCCTGTCAGGTATATATTATTGGAGGCAGCAGAATGTATGGGCTCCTGTCAGGTATATATTATTGGAGGCAGGAGAATGTATGGGCTCCTGTCAGGTATATATTATTGGAGGCAGGAGAATGTATGGGCTCCTGTCAGGTATATATTATTGGAGGCAGGAGAATGTATGGGCTCCTGTCAGGTATATATTATTGGAGGCAGGAGAATGTATGGGCTCCTGTCAGGTATATATTATTGGAGGCAGGAAAATCTATGTGCTCCTGTCAGGTATATATTATTGGAGGCAGCAGAATGTATGGGCTCCTGTCAGGTGTATATTATTGGAGGCTGCAGAATGTATGGGGTCCTGTCAGGTATATATTATTGGAGGCAGGAGAATGTATGGTATATATTATTGGAGGCAGGAGAATGTATGGGCTCCTGTCAGGTGTATATTATTGGAGGCAGCAGAATGTATGGGCTCCTGTCAGGTATATATTATTGGAGGCAGGAGAATGTATGGGCTCCTGTCAGGTATATATTATTGGAGGCCGGAGAATGTATGGGCTCCTGTCAGGTATATATTATTGGAGGCAGCAGAATGTATGGGCTCCTGTCAGATATATATTATTGGAGGCAGCAGAATGTATGGGCTCCTGTCAGGTATATATTATTGGAGGCTGGAGAATGTATGGGCTCCTGTCAGGTATATATTATTGGAGGCAGCAGAATGTATGGGCTCCTGTCAGGTATATATTATTGGAGGCTGGAGAATGTATGCGCTCCTGTCAGGTATATATTATTGGAGGCAGCAGAGTGTATGGGCTCCTGTCAGGTATATATTATTGGAGACAGGAGAATGTATGGGCTCCTGTCAGGTATATATTATTGGAGGCAGCAGAATGTATGGGCTCCTGTCAGGTATATATTATTGGAGGCAGGAGAATGTATGGGCTCCTTTCAGGTATATATTATTGGAGGCAGCAGAATGTATGGGCTCCTGTCAGGTATATATTATTGGACGCAGGAGAATGTATGGGCTCCTGTCAGGTATATATTATTGGAGGCAGGAGAATGTATGGGCTCCTGTCAGGTATATATTATTTAAGGCAGCAGAATGTATGGGCTCCTGTCAGGTATATATTATTGGAGGCAGGAGAATGTATGGGCTCCTGTCAGGTATATATTATTGGAGGCAGGAGAATGTATGGGCTCCTGTCAGGTATATATTATTGGAGGCAGCAGAATATATGGGCTCCTGTCAGGTATATATTATAGGAGGCAGCAGAATGTATGGGCTCCTGTCAGGTATATATTATTGGAGGTAGGAGAATGTATGGTCTCCTGTCAGGTATATATTATTGGAGGCAGCAGAATGTATGGGCTCCTGTCAGGTATATATTATTGGAGGCAGCAGAATGTATGGGCTCCTGTCAGGTATATATTATTGGAGGCAGGAGAATGTATGGGCTCCTGTCAGGTATATATTATTGGAGGTAGGAGAATGTATGGACTCCTGTCAGGTATATATTATTGGAGGCAGGAGAATGTATGGGCTCCTGTCAGGTATATATTATTGGAGGCAGCAGAATGTATGGGCTCCTGTCAGGTATATATTATTGGAGGCAGCAGAATGTATGGGCTCCTGTCAGGTATATATTATTGGAGGCAGGAGAATGTATGGGCTCCTGTCAGGTATATATTATTGGAGGCAGGAGAATGTATGGGCTCCTGTCAGGTATATATTATTGGAGGCAGCAGAATATATGGGCTCCTGTCAGGTATATATTATTGGAGGCAGCAGAATGTATGAGCTCCTGTCAGGTATATATTATTGGAGGCAGGAGAATGTATGGGCTCCTGTCAGGTATATATTATTGGAGGCAGCAGAATGTATGGGCTCCTGTCAGGTATATATTATTGGAGGCAGGAGAATGTATGGGCTCCTGTCAGGTATATATTATTGGAGGCAGGAGAATGTATGGGCTCCTGTCAGGTATATATTATTGGAGGCTGGAGAATGTATGGGCTCCTGTCAGGTATATATTATTGGAGGTTGGAGAATGTATGGGCTCCTGTCAGGTATATATTATTGGAGGCTGGAGAATGTATGGGCTCCTGTCAGGTATATATTATTGGAGGCAGGAGAATGTATGGGCTCCTGTCAGGTATATATTATTGGAGGCAGCAGAATGTATGGGCTCCTGTCAGGTATATATTATTGGAGGCTGGAGAATGTATGGGCTCCTGTCAGGTATATATTATTGGAGGCAGGAGAATGTATGGGCTCCTGTCAGGTATATATTATTGGAGGCAGGAGAATGTATGGGCTCCTGTCAGTTATATATTATTGGAGGTAGGAGAATGTATGGGCTCCTGTCAGGTATATATTATTGGAGGTAGGAGAATGTATGGGCTCCTGTCAGGTATATATTATTGGAGGTAGGAGAATGTATGGGCTCCTGTCAGGTATATATTATTGGAGGTAGGAGAATGTATGGGCTCCTGTCAGGTATATATTATTGGAGGCAGGAGAATGTATGGGCTCCTGTCAGGTATATATTATTGGAGGCACCAGAATGTATGGGCTCCTGTCAGGTATATATTATTGGAGGCAGGAGAATGTATGGGCTCCTGTCAGGTATATATTATTGGAGGCAGGAGAATGTATGGGCTCCTGTCAGGTATATATTATTGGAGGCAGGAGAATGTATGGGCTCCTGTCAGGTATATATTATTGGAGGCTGGAGAATGTATGGGCTCCTGTCAGGTATATATTATTGGAGGCAGGAGAATGTATGGGCTCCTGTCAGGTATATATTATTGGAGGCAGCAGAATGTATGGGCTCCTGTCAGGTATATATTATTGGAGGCAGCAGAATATATGGGCTCCTGTCAGGTATATATTATTGGAGGAAGTAGAATCTATGGGCTCCTGTCAGGTATATATTATTGGAGGCAGCAGAATGTATGGGCTCCTGTCAGGTATATATTATGGGAGGCAGGAGAATGTATGGGCTCCTGTCAGGTATATATTATTGGAGGCTGGAGAATGTATGGGCTCCTGTCAGGTATATATTATTGGAGGTAGGAGAATGTATGGGCTCCTGTCAGGTATATATTATGGGAGGCAGGAGAATGTATGGGCTCCTGTCAGGTATATATTATTGGAGGCAACAGAGTGTATGGGCTCCTGTCAGGTATATATTATTGGAGACAGGAG
Organism: Phyllobates terribilis; assembly: GCF_046119375.1. NCBI lineage: Eukaryota > Metazoa > Chordata > Amphibia > Anura > Dendrobatidae > Phyllobates > Phyllobates terribilis. Next base: position 206,033,463 of record NW_027362768.1, on the reverse strand, counting down.
AATGTATGGGCTCCTGTCAGGTATATATTATTGGAGGCAGCAGAATGTATGGGCTCCTGTCAGGTATATATTATTGGAGGCAGGAGAATGTATGGGCTCCTGTCAGGTATATATTATTGGAGGCAGGAGAATGTATGGGCTCCTGTCAGGTATATATTATTGGAGGCAGCAGAATGTATGGGCTCCTGTCAGGTATATATTATTGGAGGCAGGAGAATGTATGGGCTCCTGTCAGGTATATATTATTGGAGGCAGGAGAATGTATGGGCTCCTGTCAGGTATATATTATTTAAGGCAGGAGAATGTATGGGCTCCTGTCAGGTATATATTATTGGAGGCAGGAGAATGTATGGGCTCCTGTCAGGTATATATTATTGGAGGCAGGAGAATGTATGGGCTCCTGTCAGGTATATATTATTAGAGGCAGCAGAATATATGGGCTCCTGTCAGGTATATATTATTGGAGGCAGTAGAATCTATGGGCTCCTGTCAGGTATATATTATTGGAGGCAGCAGAATGTATGGGCTCCTGTCAGGTTTATATTATTGGAGGTAGGAGAATGTATGGGCTCCTGTCAGGTATATATTATTGGAGGCCGGAGAATGTATGGGCTCCTGTCAGGTATATATTATTGGAGGCAGCAGAATGTATGGGCTCCTGTCAGATATATATTATTGGAGGCAGCAGAATGTATGGGCTCCTGTCAGGTATATATTATTGGAGGCTGGAGAATGTATGGGCTCCTGTCAGGTATATATTATTGGAGGCAGCAGAATGTATGGGCTCCTGTCAGGTATATATTATTGGAGGCTGGAGAATGTATGGGCTCCTGTCAGGTATATATTATTGGAGGCAGCAGAGTGTATGGGCTCCTGTCAGGTATATATTATTGGAGACAGGAGAATGTATGGGCTCCTGTCAGGTATATATTATTGGAGGCAGCAGAATGTATGGGCTCCTGTCAGGTATATATTATTTGAGACAGGAGAATGTATGGGCTCCTGTCAGGTATATATTATTGGAGGCAGGAGAATGTATGGGCTCCTGTCAGGTATATATTATTGGAGGCAGCAGAATGTATGGGCTCCTGTCAGGTATATATTATTGGAGGTAGGAGAATGTATGGGCTCCTGTCAGGTATATATTATTGGAGGCAGGAGAATGTATGGGCTCCTGTCAGGTATATATTATTTAAGGCAGGAGAATGTATGGGCTCCTGTCAGGTATATATTATTGGAGGCAGGAGAATGTATGGGCTCCTGTCAGGTATATATTATTGGAGGCAGGAGAATGTATGGGCTCCTGTCAGGTATATATTATTGGAGGCAGCAGAATATATGGGCTCCTGTCAGGTATATATTATAGGAGGCAGCAGAATGTATGGGCTCCTGTCAGGTATATATTATTGGAGGTAGGAGAATGTATGGGCTCCTGTCAGGTATATATTATTGGAGGCAGCAGAATGTATGGGCTCCTGTCAGGTATATATTATTGGAGGCAGCAGAATGTATGGGCTCCTGTCAGGTATATATTATTGGAGGCAGGAGAATGTATGGGCTCCTGTCAGGTATATATTATTGGAGGTAGGAGAATGTATGGACTCCTGTCAGGTATATATTATTGGAGGCAGGAGAATGTATGGGCTCCTGTCAGGTATATATTATTGGAGGCAGCAGAATGTATGGGCTCCTGTCAGGTATATATTATTGGAGGCAGCAGAATGTATGGGCTCCTGTCAGGTATATATTATTGGAGGCAGGAGAATGTATGAGCTCCTGTCAGGTATATATTATTGGAGGCAGGAGAATGTATGGGCTCCTGTCAGGTATATATTATTGGAGGCAGCAGAATATATGGGCTCCTGTCAGGTATATATTATTGGAGGCAGCAGAATGTATGGGCTCCTGTCAGGTATATATTATTGGAGGCAGGAGAATGTATGGGCTCCTGTCAGGTATATATTATTGGAGGCAGCAGAATGTATGGGCTCCTGTCAGGTATATATTATTGGAGGCAGGAGAATGTATGGGCTCCTGTCAGGTATATATTATTGGAGGCAGGAGAATGTATGGGCTCCTGTCAGGTATATATTATTGGAGGCTGGAGAATGTATGGGCTCCTGTCAGGTATATATTATTGGAGGTTGAAGAATGTATGGGCTCCTGTCAGGTATATATTATTGGAGGCTGGAGAATGTATGGGCTCCTGTCAGGTATATATTATTGGAGGCAGGAGAATGTATGGGCTCCTGTCAGGTATATATTATTGGAGGCAGCAGAATGTATGGGCTCCTGTCAGGTATATATTATTGGAGGCTGGAGAATGTATGGGCTCCTGTCAGGTATATATTATTGGAGGCAGGAGAATGTATGGGCTCCTGTCAGGTATATATTATTGGAGGCAGGAGAATGTATGGGCTCCTGTCAGTTATATATTATTGGAGGTAGGAGAATGTATGGGCTCCTGTCAGGTATATATTATTGGAGGTAGGAGAATGTATGGGCTCCTGTCAGGTATATATTATTGGAGGTAGGAGAATTTATGGGCTCCTGTCAGGTATATATTATTGGAGGTAGGAGAATGTATGGGCTCCTGTCAGGTATATATTATTGGAGGCAGGAGAATGTATGGGCTCCTGTCAGGTATATATTATTGGAGGCAGCAGAATGTATGGGCTCCTGTCAGGTATATATTATTGGAGGCTGGAGAATGTATGGGCTCCTGTCAGGTATATATTATTGGAGGCAGGAGAATGTATGGGCTCCTGTCAGGTATATATTATTGGAGGCAGGAGAATGTATGGGCTCCTGTCAGGTATATATTATTGGAGGTAGGAGAATGTATGGGCTCCTGTCAGGTATATATTATTGGAGGTAGGAGAATGTATGGGCTCCTGTCAGGTATATATTATTGGAGGCAGGAGAATGTATGGGCTCCTGTCAGGTATATATTATTGGAGGCAGGAGAATGTATGGGCTCCTGTCAGGTATATATTATTGGAGGCAGCAGAATGTATGGACTCCTGTCAGGTATATATTATTGGAGGCAGCAGAATGTATGGGCTCCTGTCAGGTATATATTATTGGAGGCAGGAGAATGTATGGGCTCCTGTCAGGTATATATTATTGGAGGCAGGAGAATGTATGGGCTCCTGTCAGGTATATATTATTGGAGGCAGGAGAATGTATGGGCTCCTGTCAGGTATATATTATTGGAGGCAGGAGAATGTATGGGCTCCTGTCAGGTATATATTATTGGAGGCAGGAAAATCTATGTGCTCCTGTCAGGTATATATTATTGGAGGCAGCAGAATGTATGGGCTCCTGTCAGGTGTATATTATTGGAGGCAGCAGAATGTATGGGGTCCTGTCAGGTATATATTATTGGAGGCAGGAGAATGTATGGTATATATTATTGGAGGCAGGAGAATGTATGGGCTCCTGTCAGGTGTATATTATTGGAGGCAGCAGAATGTATGGGCTCCTGTCAGGTATATATTATTGGAGACAGGAGAATGTATGGGCTCCTGTCAGGTATATATTATTGGAGGCAGGAGAATCTATGGGCTCCTGTCAGGTATATATTATTGGAGGCAGGAGAATGTATGGGCTCCTGTCAGGTATATATTATTGGAGGCAGGAGAATGTATGGGCTCCTGTCAGGTATATATTATTGGAGGCAGGAGAATGTATGGGCTCCTGTCAGGTATATATTATTGGAGGCAGGAGATTGTATGGGCTCCTGTCAGGTATATATTATTGGAGGCAGGAGAATGTATGGGCTCCTGTCAGGTATATATTATTGGAGGCAGGAGAATGTATGGGCTCCTGTCAGGTATATATTATTGGACGCGGGAGAATGTATGGGCTCCTGTCATTTATATATTATTGGAGGCAGGAGAATTTATGGGCTCCTGTCAGGTATATATTATTGGAGGCAGCAGAATATATGGGCTCCTGTCAGGTATATATTATTGGAGACAGGAGAATGTATGGGCTCCTGTCAGGTATATATTATTGGAGGCAGCAGAATCTATGGGCTCCTGTCAGGTATATATTATTGGAGGCAGGAGAATGTATGGGCTCCTGTCAGGTTTATATTATTGGAGGCAGGAAAATGTATGGGCTCCTGTCAGGTATATATTATTGGAGGCAGGAGAATCTATGTGCTCCTGTCAGGTATATATTATTGGAGGCAGGAGAATGTATGGGCTCCTGTCAGGTATATATTATTGGAGGCAGGAGAATGTATGGGCTCCTGTCAGGTATATATTATTGGAGGCAGGAGAATGTATGGGCTCCTGTCAGGTATATATTATTGGAGGCAGGAGAATGTATGGGCTCCTGTCAGGTATATATTATTAGAGGCAGGAGAATGTATTCGCTCCTGTCAGGTATATATTATTGGAGGCTGGAGAATGTATGGGCTCCTGTCAGGTATATATTATTGGAGGCTGGAGAATTTATGGGCTCCTGTCAGGTATATATTATTGGAGGCAGGAGAATCTATGGGCTCCTGTCAGGTATATATTATTGGAGGCTGGAGAATGTATGGGCTCCTGTCAGGTATATATTATTGGAGGCAGCAGAATCTATGGGCTCCTGTCAGGTATATATTATTGGAGGCAGCAGAATGTATGGGCTCCTGTCAGGTATATATTATTGGAGGCAGCAGAATGTATGGGCTCCTGTCAGGTATATATTATTGGATACAGGAGAATGTATGGGCTCCTGTCAGGTATATATTATTGGAGGCAGGAGAATGTATGGGCTCCTGTCAGGTATATATTATTTTAGGCAGCAGAATGTATGGGCTCCTGTCAGGTATATATTATTGGAGGCAGGAGAATGTATGGGCTCCTGTCAGGTATATATTATTGGAGGCAGCAGAATGTATGGGCTCCTGTCAGGTATATATTATTGAACGCAGCAGAATCTATGGTCTCCTGTCAGGTATATATTATTGGAGGCAGGAGAATGTATGGGCTCCTGTCAGGTATATATTATTGGAGGCAGGAGAATGTATGGGCTCCTGTCAGTTATATATTATTGGAGGCAGCAGAATGTATGGACTCCTGTCAGTTATATATTATTGGAGGCAGGAGAATGTATGGGCTCCTGTCAGGTATATATTATTGGAGGCAGGAAAATGTATGGGCTCCTGTCAGGTATATATTATTGGAGGCAGGAGAATGTATGGGCTCCTGTCAGGTATATATTATTGGAGGCAGGAGAATGTATGGGCTCCTGTCAGATATATATTATTGGAGGCAGGAGAATGTATGGGCTCCTGTCAGGTATATATTATTGGAGGCAGCAGAATGTATGGGCTCCTGTCAGGTATATATTATTGGAGGCAGGAGAATGTATGGGCTCCTGTCAGGTATATATTATTGGAGGCAGGAGAATGTATGGGCTCCTGTCAGGTATATATTATTGGAGGCAGGAGAATGTATGAGCTCCTGTCAGGTATATATTATTGGAGGCAGGAGAATGTATGGACTCCTGTCAGGTATATATTATTGGAGGCAGGAGAATGTATGGGCTCCTGTCAGGTATATATTATTGGAGGCATCAGAATGTATGGGCTCCTGTCAGGTATATATTATTGGAGGCAGGAGAATGTATGGGCTCCTGTCAGGTATATATTATTGGAGGCAGCAGAATGTATGGGCTCCTGTCAGGTATATATTATTGGAGGCAGGAGAATGTATGGGCTCCTGTCAGGTATATATTATTGGAGGCAGGAGAATGTATGGGCTCCTGTCAGGTATATATTATTGGAGGCTGGAGAATATATGGGCTCCTGTCAGGTATATATTATTGGAGGCAGGAGAATGTATGGGCTCCTGTCAGGTATATATTATTGGAGGCAGGAGAATGTATGGGCTCCTGTCAGGTATATATTATTGGAGGCTGGAGAATGTATGGGCTCCTGTCAGGTATATATTATTGGAGGCTGGAGAATGTATGGGCTCCTGTCAGGTATATATTATTGGAGGCAGGAGAATGTATGGGCTCCTGTCAGGTATATATTATTGGAGGTAGGAGAATGTATGGGCTCCTGTCAGGTATATATTATTGGAGGTAGGAGAATGTATGGGCTCCTGTCAGGTATATATTATTGGAGGTAGGAGAATGTATGGGCTCCTGTCATATATATATTATTGGAGGCAGCAGAATGTATGGGCTCCTGTCAGGTATATATTATTGGAGGTAGGAGAATGTATGGGCTCCTGTCAGGTATATATTATTGGAGGCAGGAGAATGTATGGGCTCCTGTCAGGTATATATTATTGGAGGCAGCAGAATGTATGGGCTCCTGTCAGGTATATATTATTGGAGGCAGGAGAATGTATGGGCTCCTGTCAGGTATATATTATTGGAGGCAGGAGAATGTATGGGCTCCTGTCAGGTATATATTATTGGAGGCAGGAGAATGTATGGGCTCCTGTCAGGTATATATTATTGGAGGCTGGAGAATGTATGGGCTCCTGTCAGGTATATATTATTGGAGGCAGGAGAATCTATGGGCTCCTGTCAGGTGTATATTATTGGAGGCAGCAGAATGTATGGGGTCCTGTCAGGTATATATTATTGGAGGCAGGAGAATGTATGGGCTCCTGTCAGGTATATATTATTGGAGGCAGGAGAATGTATGGGCTCCTGTCAGGTGTATATTATTGGAGGCAGCAGAATGTATGGGCTCCTGTCAGGTATATATTATTGGAGACAGGAGAATGTATGGGCTCCTGTCAGGTATATATTATTGGAGGCAGGAGAATGTATGGGCTCCTGTCAGGTATATATTATTGGAGGTAGGAGAATGTATGGGCTCCTGTCAGGTATATATTATTGGAGGTAGGAGAATGTATGGGCTCCTGTCAGGTATATATTATTGGAGGTAGGAGAATGTATGGGCTCCTGTCATATATATATTATTGGAGGCAGCAGAATGCATCGGCTCCTGTCAGGTATATATTATTGGAGGTAGGAGAATGTATGGGCTCCTGTCAGGTATATATTATTGGAGGCAGGAGAATGTATGGGCTCCTGTCAGGTATATATTATAGGAGGCAGCAGAATGTATGTGCTCCTGTCAGGTATATATTATTGGAGGCAGCAGAATGTGTGGGCTCCTGTCAGGTATATATTATTGGAGGCAGGAGAATGTATGTGCTCCTGTCAGGTATATATTATTGGAGGCAGGAGAATGTATGGGCTCCTGTCAGGTATATATTATTGGAGGCAGGAGAATGTATGGGCTCCTGTCAGGTATATATTATTGGAGTCTGGAGAATCTATGGGCTCCTGTCAGGTATATATTATTGGGGGCAGGAGAATCTATGGGCTCCTGTCAGGTATATATTATTGGAGGCTGGAGAATGTATGGGCTCCTGTCAGGTATATATTATTGGAGGCAGGAGAATGTATGGGCTCCTGTCAGGTGTATATTATTGGAGGCAGCAGAATGTATGGGCTCCTGTCAGGTATATATTATTGGAGACAGGAGAATGTATGGGCTCCTGTCAGGTATATATTATTGGAGGCAGGAGAATGTATGGGCTCCTGTCAGGTATATATTATTGGAGGTAGGAGAATGTATGGGCTCCTGTCAGGTATATATTATTGGAGGTAGGAGAATGTATGGGCTCCTGTCAGGTATATATTATTGGAGGTAGGAGAATGTATGGGCTCCTGTCATATATATATTATTGGAGGCAGCAGAATGCATCGGCTCCTGTCAGGTATATATTATTGGAGGTAGGAGAATGTATGGGCTCCTGTCAGGTATATATTATTGGAGGCAGGAGAATGTATGGGCTCCTGTCAGGTATATATTATTGGAGGCAGCAGAATGTATGTGCTCCTGTCAGGTATATATTATTGGAGGCAGCAGAATGTGTGGGCTCCTGTCAGGTATATATTATTGGAGGCAGGAGAATGTATGTGCTCCTGTCAGGTATATATTATTGGAGGCAGGAGAATGTATGGGCTCCTGTCAGGTATATATTATTGGAGGCAGGAGAATGTATGGGCTCCTGTCAGGTATATATTATTGGAGTCTGGAGAATCTATGGGCTCCTGTCAGGTATATATTATTGGGGGCAGGAGAATCTATGGGCTCCTGTCAGGTATATATTATTGGAGGCAGCAGAATCTATGGGCTCCTGTCAGGTATATATTATTGGAGGCAGCGGAATCTATGGGCTCCTGTCAGGTATATATTATTTGAGACAGGAGAATGTATGGGCTCCTGTCAGGTATATATTATTGGAGGCAGCAGAATCTATGGGCTCCTGTCAGGTATATATTATTGGAGGCAGGAGAATGTATGGGCTCCTGTCAGGTATATATTATTGTAGGCAAGAGAATATATGGGCTCCTGTCAGGTATATATTATTGGAGGCAGCAGAATTTATGGGCTCCTGTCAGGTATATATTATTGGAGGCAGGAGAATGTATGGGCTCCTGTCAGGTATATATTATTGGAGGCAGGAGAATGTATGGGCTCCTGTCAGGTATATATTATTGGAGGCAGGAGAATGTATGGGCTCCTGTCAGGTATATATTATTGGAGGCAGGAGAATGTATGTGCTCCTGTCAGGTATATATTATTGGAGGCAGGAGAATGTATGGACTCCTGTCAGGTATATATTATTGGAGGCAGGAGAATGTATGGGCTCCTGTCAGGTATATATTATTGGAGACAGGAGAATGTATGGGCTCCTGTCAGGTATATATTATTGGAGGCAGGAGAATGTATGGGCTCCTGTCAGGTATATATTATTGGAGGCAGGAGAATGTATGGGCTCCTGTCAGGTATATATTATTGGAGGCTGGAGAATGTATGGGCTCCTGTCAGGTGTATATTATTGGAGGCAGCAGAATGTATGGGGTCCTGTCAGGTATATATTATTGGAGGCAGGAGAATGTATGGGCTCCTGTCAGGTATATATTATTGGAGGCAGGAGAATGTATGGGTTCCTGTCAGGTGTATATTATTGGAGGCAGCAGAATGTATGGGCTCCTGTCAGGTATATATTATTGGAGACAGGAGAATGTATGGGCTCCTGTCAGGTATATATTATTGGAGGCAGGAGAATCTATGGGCTCCTGTCAGGTATATATTATTGGAGGCAGGAGAATGTATGGGCTCCTGTCAGGTATATATTATTGGAGGCAGGAGAATGTATGGGCTCCTGTCAGGTATATATTATTGGAGGCAGGAGAATGTATGGGCTCCTGTCAGGTATATATTATTGGAGGCAGGAGAATGTATGGGCTCCTGTCAGGTATATATTATTGGAGGCAGGAGAATGTATGGGCTCCTGTCAGGTATATATTATTGGAGACAGGAGAATGTATGGGCTCCTGTCAGGTATATATTATTGGAGGCAGGAGAATGTATGGGCTCCTGTCAGGTATATATTATTGGAGGCAGGAGAATGTATGGGCTCCTGTCAGGTATATATTATTGGAGGCTGGAGAATGTATGGGCTCCTGTCAGGTGTATATTATTGGAGGCAGCAGAATGTATGGGGTCCTGTCAGGTATATATTATTGGAGGCAGGAGAATGTATGGGCTCCTGTCAGGTATATATTATTGGAGGCAGGAGAATGTATGGGTTCCTGTCAGGTGTATATTATTGGAGGCAGCAGAATGTATGGGCTCCTGTCAGGTATATATTATTGGAGACAGGAGAATGTATGGGCTCCTGTCAGGTATATATTATTGGAGGCAGGAGAATCTATGGGCTCCTGTCAGGTATATATTATTGGAGGCAGGAGAATGTATGGGCTCCTGTCAGGTATATATTATTGGAGGCAGGAGAATGTATGGGCTCCTGTCAGGTATATATTATTGGAGGCAGGAGAATGTATGGGCTCCTGTCAGGTATATATTATTGGAGGCAGGAGAATGTATGGGCTCCTGTCAGGTATATATTATTGGAGGCAGGAGAATGTATGGGGCCCTTTCAGGTATATATTATTGGACGCAGGAGAATGTATGGGCTCCTGTCAGGTATATATTATTGGAGGCAGGAGAATTTATGGGCTCCTGTCAGGTATATATTATTGGAGGTAGCAGAATATTTGGGCTCCTGTCAGGTATATATTATTGGAGACAGGAGAATGTATGGGCTCCTGTCAGGTATATATTATTGGAGGCAGCAGAATCTATGGGCTCCTGTCAGGTATATATTATTGGAGGCAGGAGAATGTATGGGCTCCTGTCAGGTATATATTATTGGAGGCAGGAGAATGTATGGGCTCCTGTCAGGTGTATATTATTGGAGGCAGCAGAATGTATGGGCTCCTGTCAGGTATATATTATTGGAGGCTGGAGAATGTATGGGCTCCTGTCAGGTGTATATTATTGGAGGCAGCAGAATGTATGGGGTCCTGTCAGGTATATATTATTGGAGGCAGGAGAATGTATGGGCTCCTGTCAGGTATATATTATTGGAGGCAGGAGAATGTATGCGTTCCTGTCAGGTGTATATTATTGGAGGCAGCAGAATGTATGGGCTCCTGTCAGGTATATATTATTGGAGGCAGGAGAATGTATGGGCTCCTGTCAGGTATATATTATTGGAGGCAGGAGAATCTATGGGCTCCTGTCAGGTATATATTATTGGAGGCAGCAGAATGTATGGGCTCCTGTCAGGTATATATTATTGGAGGCAGGAGAATGTATGGGCTCCTGTCAGGTATATATTATTGGAGGCAGGAGAATGTATGGGCTCCTGTCAGGTATATATTATTGGAGGCAGGAGAATGTATGTGCCCCTGTCAGGTATATGTTATTGGAGGCAGGAGAATGTATGGGCTCCTGTCAGGTATATATTATTGGAGGCAGCAGAATCTATGGGCTCCTGTCAGGTATATATTATTGGAGGCAGGAGAATGTATGGGCTCCTGTCAGGTATATATTATTGGAGGCAGGAGAATGTATGGGCTCCTGTCAGGTATATATTATTGGAGGCAGCAGAATGTATGGGCTCCTGTCAGGTATATATTATTGGAGGCAGGAGAATGTATGGGCTCCTGTCAGGTATATATTATTGGAGGCAGGAGAATGTATGGGCTCCTGTCAGGTATATATTATTGGAGGCAGGAGAATGTATGTGCCCCTGTCAGGTATATGTTATTGGAGGCAGGAGAATGTATGGGCTCCTGTCAGGTATATATTATTGGAGGCAGGAGAATGTATGGGCTCCTGTCAGGTATATATTATTGGAGACAGGAGAATGTATGGGCTCCTGTCAGTTATATATTATTGGAGGCAGGAGAATGTATGGGCTCCTGTCAGGTATATATTATTGGAGGCAGGAGAATGTATGGGCTCCTGTCAGGTATATATTATTGGAGGCAGGAGAATGTATGGGCTCCTGTCAGGTATATATTATTGGAGGCTGGAGAATGTATGGGCTCCTGTCAGGTATATATTATTGGAGGCAGGAGAATCTATGGGCTCCTGTCAGGTATATATTATTGGAGGCTGGAGAATCTATGGGCTCCTGTCAGGTATATATTATTGGAGGCAGCAGAATGTATGGGCTCCTGTCAGGTATATATTATTGGAGGCAGCAGAATGTATGGGCTCCTGTCAGGTATATATTATTGGAGGCAGGAGAATGTATGGGCTCCTGTCAGGTATATATTTTTGGAGGCAGGAGAATGTATGGGCTCCTGTCAGGTATATATTATTGGAGGCAGCAGAATGTATGGGCTCCTGTCAGGTATATATTATTGGAGACAGGAGAATGTATGGGCTCCTGTCAGGTATATATTATTGGAGGCAGCAGAATCTATGGGCTCCTGTCAGGTATATATTATTGGAGGCAGGAGAATGTATGGGCTCCTGTCAGGTATATATTATTGGAGGCAGGAGAATGTATGGGCTCCTGTCAGGTATATATTATTGGAGGCAGCAGAATGTATGGGCTCCTGTCAGGTATATATTATTGGAGGCAGGAGAATGTATGGGCTCCTGTCAGGTATATATTATTGGAAGCAGGAGAATGTATGGGCTCCTGTCAGGTATATATTATTGGAGGCAGGAGAATGTATGTGCTCCTGTCAGGTATATATTATTGGAGGCAGGAGAATGTATGGACTCCTGTCAGGTATATATTATTGGAGACAGGAGAATGTATGGGCTCCTGTCAGGTATATATTATTGGAGGCAGGAGAATGTATGGGCTCCTGTCAGGTATATATTATTGGAGGCAGCAGAATGTATGGGCTCCTGTCAGGTATATATTATTGGAGGCAGGAGAATGTATGGGCTCCTGTCAGGTATATATTATTGGAGGCAGGAGAATGTATGGGCTCCTGTCAGGTATATATTATTGGATGCTGGAGAAAATATGGGCTCCTGTCAGGTATATATTATTGGAGGTTGGAGAATGTATGGGCTCCTGTCAGGTATATATTATGGGAGGCTGGAGAATGTATGGGCTCCTGTCAGGTATATATTATTGTAGGCAGGAAAATGTATGGGCTCCTGTCATGTATATATTATTGGAGGCTGGAGAATGTATGGGCTCCTGTCAGGTATATATTATTGGACGCTGGAGACTGTATGGGCTCCTGTCAGGTATATATTATTGGAGGCACGAGAATGTATGGGCTCCTGTCAGGTATATATTATTGGAGGTAGGAGAATGTATGGGCTCCTGTCAGGTATATATTATTGGAGGTAGGAGAATGTATGGGCTCCTGTCAGGTATATATTATTGGAGGTAGGAGAATGTATGGGCTCCTGTCATATATATATTATTGGAGGCAGCAGAATGCATCGGCTCCTGTCAGGTATATATTATTGGACGTAGGAGAATGTATGGGCTCCTGTCAGGTATATATTATTGGAGGCAGGAGAATGTATGGGCTCCTGTCAGGTATATATTATTGGAGGCAGCAGAATGTATGTGCTCCTGTCAGGTATATATTATTGGAGGCAGCAGAATGTGTGGGCTCCTGTCAGGTATATATTATTGGAGGCAGGAGAATGTATGGGCTCCTGTCAGGTATATATTATTGGAGGCAGGAGAATGTATGGGCTCCTGTCAGGTATATATTATTGGAGGCAGGAGAATGTATGGGCTCCTGTCAGGTATATATTATTGGAGTCTGGAGAATCTATGGGCTCCTGTCAGGTATATATTATTGGAGGCAGGAGAATCTATGGGCTCCTGTCAGGTATATATTATTGGAGGCTGGAGAATCTATGGGCTCCTGTCAGGTATATATTATTGGAGGCAGCAGAATCTATGGGCTCCTGTCAGGTATATATTATTGGAGGCAGCGGAATCTATGGGCTCCTGTCAGGTATATATTATTTGAGACAGGAGAATGTATGGGCTCCTGTCAGGTATATATTATTGGAGGCAGCAGAATCTATGGGCTCCTGTCAGGTATATATTATTGGAGGCAGGAGAATGTATGGGCTCCTGTCAGGTATATATTATTGTAGGCAAGAGAATATATGGGCTCCTGTCAGGTATATATTATTGGAGGCAGCAGAATGTATGGGCTCCTGTCAGGTATATATTATTGGAGGCAGGAGAATGTATGGGCTCCTGTCAGGTATATATTATTGGAGGCAGGAGAATGTATGGGCTCCTGTCAGGTATATATTATTGGAGGCAGGAGAATGTATGTGCTCCTGTCAGGTATATATTATTGGAGGCAGGAGAATGTATGGACTCCTGTCAGGTATATATTATTGGAGGCAGGAGAATGTATGGTCTCCTGTCAGGTATATATTATTGGAGGTAGGAGAATGTATGGGCTCCTGTCAGGTATATATTATTGGAGGTAGGAGAATGTATGGGCTCCTGTCATATATATATTATTGGAGGCAGCAGAATGCATCGGCTCCTGTCAGGTATATATTATTGGAGGTAGGAGAATGTATGGGCTCCTGTCAGGTATATATTATTGGAGGCAGGAGAATGTATGGGCTCCTGTCAGGTATATATTATTGGAGGCAGCAGAATGTATGTGCTCCTGTCAGGTATATATTATTGGAGGCAGCAGAATGTGTGGGCTCCTGTCAGGTATATATTATTGGAGGCAGGAGAATGTATGGGCTCCTGTCAGGTATATATTATTGGAGGCAGGAGAATGTATGGGCTCCTGTCAGGTATATATTATTGGAGGCAGGAGAATGTATGGGCTCCTGTCAGGTATATATTATTGGAGGCAGGAGAATCTATGGGCTCCTGTCAGGTATATATTATTGGAGGCAGGAGAATCTATGGGCTCCTGTCAGGTATATATTATTGGAGGCTGGAGAATCTATGGGCTCCTGTCAGGTATATATTATTGGAGGCAGCAGAATCTATGGGCTCCTGTCAGGTATATATTATTGGAGGCAGCGGAATCTATGGGCTCCTGTCAGGTATATATTATTTGAGACAGGAGAATGTATGGGCTCCTGTCAGGTATATATTATTGGAGGCAGCAGAATCTATGGGCTCCTGTCAGGTATATATTATTGGAGGCAGGAGAATGTATGGGCTCCTGTCAGGTATATATTATTGTAGGCAAGAGAATATATGGGCTCCTGTCAGGTATATATTATTGGAGGCAGCAGAATGTATGGGCTCCTGTCAGGTATATATTATTGGAAGCAGGAGAATGTATGGGCTCCTGTCAGGTATATATTATTGGATGCAGGAGAATGTATGGGCTCCTGTCAGGTATATATTATTGGAGGCAGGAGAATGTATGTGCTCCTGTCAGGTATATATTATTGGAGGCAGGAGAATGTATGGACTCCTGTCAGGTATATATTATTGGAGGCAGGAGAATGTATGGGCTCCTGTCAGGTATATATTATTGTAGACAGGAGAATGCATGGGCTCCTGTCAGGTATATATTATTGGAGGCAGCAGAATGTATGGACTCCTGTCAGGTATATATTATTGGAGGCAGCAGAATGTATGGGCTCCTGTCAGGTATATATTATTGGAGGCAGGAGAATGTATGGGCTCCTGTCAGGTATATATTATTGGAGGCAGGAGAATGTATGGGCTCCTGTCAGGTATATATTATTGGAGACAGGAGAATGTATGGGCTCCTGTCAGGTATATATTATTGGAGGCAGGAGAATGTATGGGCTCCTGTCAGGTATATATTATTGGAGGCAGGAGAATCTATGTGCTCCTGTCAGGTATATATTATTGGAGGCAGCAGAATGTATGGGCTCCTGTCAGGTGTATATTATTGGAGGCAGGAGAATGTATGGGCTCCTGTCAGGTATATATTATTGGAGGCAGGAGAATGTATGGGCTCCTGTCAGGTATATATTATTGGAGGCAGGAAAATGTATGGGCTCCTGTCAGGTATATATTATTGGAGGCAGCAGAATGTATGGGCTCCTGTCAGGTATATATTATTGGAGGCAGGAGAATGTATGGGCTCCTGTCAGGTATATATTATTGAAGGCAGGAGAATGTATGGGCTCCTGTCTGGTATATATTATTGGAGGCAGGAGAATGTATGGGCTCCTGTCAGGTATATATTATTGGAGGCAGGAGAATGTATGGGCTCCTGTCAGGTATATATTATTGGAGGCAGCAGAATGTATGGGCTCCTGTCTGGTATATATTATTGGAGGCAGCAGAATGTATGGGCTCCTGTCTGGTATATATTATTGGAGGCAGCAGAATCTATGGGCTCCTGTCTGGTATATATTATTGGAGGCAGGAGAATGTACGGGCTCCTGTAAGGTATATATTATTGGAGGTAGCAGAATGTACGGGCTCCTGTCAGGTATATATTATTGGAGGCAGCAGAATGTATGAGCTCCTGTCAGTTATATATTATTGGAGGCAGCAGAATGTATGGGCTCCTGTCAGATATATATTATTGGAGGCAGCAGAATGTATGGGCTCCTGTCAGGTATATATTATTGGAGGCAGGAGAATGTATGGGCTCCTGTCAGGTATATATTATTTGAGGCAGGAGAATGTATGGGCTCCTGTCAGGTATATATTATTGGAGGCAGGAGAATGTATGGGCTCCTGTCAGGTATATATTATTGGAGGCAGGAGAATGTATGGGCTCCTGTCAGGTATTTACTATTGGAGGCAGCAGAATGTATGGGCTCCTGTCAGGTATATATTATTGGAGGCAACAGAATGTATGGGCTCCTGTCAGGTATATATTATTGGAGGCAGGAGAATGTATGGGCTCCTGTCAGGTATATATTATTGGAGGCAGGAGAATGTATGGGCTCCTGTCAGGTATATATTATTGGAGGCAGCAGAATGTATGGGCTCCTGTCAGGTATATATTATTGGAGGCAGGAGAATGTATGGGCTCCTGTCAGGTATATATTATTGGAGGCAGGAAAATGTATGGCCTCCTGTCAGGTATATATTATTGGAGGCAGCAGAATATATGGGCTCCTGTCAGGTATATATTATTGGAGGCAGCAGAATGTATGGGCTCCTGTCAGGTATATATTATTGAAGGCAGGAGAATGTATGGGCTCCTGTCAGGTATATATTATTGGAGGCAGCAGAATGTATGGGATCCTGTCAGGTATATATTATTGGAGGCAGGAGAATGTATGGGCACCTGTCAGGTATATATTATTGGAGGCAGGAGAATGTATGGGCTCCTGTCAGGTATATATTATTGGAGGCTGGAGAATGTATGGGCGCCTGTCAGGTATATATTATTGGAGGTTGGAGAATGTATGGGCTCCTGTCAGGTATATATTATTGGAGGCTGGAGAATGTATGGGCTCCTGTCAGGTATATATTATTGGAGGCAGGAGAATGTATGGGCTCCTGTCAGGTATATATTATTGGAGGCTGGAGAATGTATGGGCTCCTGTCAGGTATATATTATTGGAGGCTGGAGAATGTATGGGCTCCTGTCAGGTATATATTATTGGAGGCAGGAGAATGTATGGGCTCCTGTCAGTTATATATTATTGGAGGCAGGAGAATGTATGGGCTCCTGTCAGGTATATATTATTGGAGGTAGGAGAATGTATGGGCTCCTGTCAGGTATATATTATTGGAGGTAGGAGAATGTATGGGCTCCTGTCAGGTATACATTATTGGAGGCAGCAGAATGTATGGGCTCCTGTCAGGTATATATTATTGGAGGCAGGAGAATGTATGGGCTCCTGTCAGGTATATATTATTGGAGGCAGGAGAATGTATGGGCTCCTGTCAGGTATATATTATTGGAGGCAGGAGAATGTATGGGCTCCTGTCAGGTATATATTATTGGAGGCAGGAGAATCTATGGGCTCCTGTCAGGTATATATTATTGGAGGCTGGAGAATGTATGGGCTCCTGTCAGGTATATATTATTGGAGGCAGCAGAATCTATGGGCTCCTGTCAGGTATATATAATTGGAGGCAGCAGAATCTATGGGCTCCTGTCAGGTATATATTATTGGAGACAGGAGAATGTATGGGCTCCTGTCAGGTATATATTATTGGAGGCAGCATAATCTATGGGCTCCTGTCAGGTATATATTATTGGAGGCAGGAGAATGTATGGGCTCCTTTCAGGTATATATTATTGGAGGCAGGAGAATGTATGGGCTCCTGTCAGGTATATATTATTGGATGCAGCAGAATGTATGGGCTCCTGTCAGGTATATATTATTGGAGGCAGGAGAATGTATGGGCTCCTGTCAGGTATATATTATTGGAGGCAGGAGAATGTATGGGCTCCTGTCAGGTATATATTATTGGAGGCAGGAGAATGTATGCGCTCCTGTCAGGTATATATTATTGGAGGCAGGAGAATGTATGGACTCCTGTCAGGTATATATTATTGGAGGCAGGAGAATGTATGGGCTCCTGTCAGGTATATATTATTGGAGGCAGGAGAATGTATGGGCTCCTGTCAGGTATATATTATTGGAGGCAGGAGAATGTATGGGCTCCTGTCAGGTATATATTATTGGAGACAGGAGAATGTATGCACTCCTGTCAGGTATATATTATTGGAGGCAGCAGAATGTATGGGCTCCTGTCAGGTATATATTATTGGAGGCAGGAGAATGTATGGGCTCCTGTCAGGTATACATTATTGGAGACAGGAGAATGTATGGGCTCCTGTCAGGTATATATTATATATTATTGGAGGCAGGAGAATGTATGGGCTCCTGTCAGGTATATATTATTGGAGTCAGGAGAATCTATGTGCTCCTGTCAGATATATATTATTGGAGGCAGCAGAATGTATGGGCTCCTGTCAGGTGTATATTATTGGAGGCAGCAGAATGTATGGGGTCCTGTCAGGTATATATTATTGGAGGCAGGAGAATCTATGTGCTCCTGTCAGATATATATTATTGGAGGCAGCAGAATGTATGGGCTCCTGTCAGGTGTATATTATTGGAGGCAGCAGAATGTATGGGGTCCTGTCAGGTATATATTATTGGAGGCAGGAGAATGTATGGGCTCCTGTCAGGTATATATTATTGGAGGCAGGAGAATGTATGGGCTCCTGTCAGGTATATATTATTGGAGGCAGCAGAATGTATGGACTCCTGTCAGGTATATATTATTGGAGGCAGCAGAATGTATGGGCTCCTGTCAAGTATATATTATTGGAGGCAGGAGAATGTATGGGCTCCTGTCAGGTATATATTATTGGAGGCAGGAGAATGTATGGGCTCCTGTCAGGTATATATTATTGGAGACAGGAGAATGTATGGGCTCCTGTCAGGTATATATTATTGGAGGCAGGAGAATGTATGGGCTCCTGTCAGGTATATATTATTGGAGGCAGGAGAATCTATGTGCTCCTGTCAGGTATATATTATTGGAGGCAGCATAATGTATGGGCTCCTGTCAGGTGTATATTATTGGAGGCAGGAGAATGTATGGGCTCCTGTCAGGTATATATTATTGGAGGCAGGAGAATGTATGGGCTCCTGTCAGGTATGTATTATTGGAGGCAGGAGAATGTATGGGCTCCTGTCAGGTATATATTATTGGAGGCAGCAGAATGTATGGGCTCCTGTCAGGTATATATTATTGGAGGCAGGAGAATGTATGGGCTCCTGTCAGGTATATATTATTGGAGGCAGGAGAATGTATGGGCTCCTGTCTGGTATATATTATTGGAGGCAGGAGAATGTATGGGCTCCTGTCAGGTATATATTATTGGAGGCAGGAGAATGTATGGGCTCCTGTCAGGTATATATTATTGGAGGCAGCAGAATGTATGGGCTCCTGTCTGGTATATATTATTAGAGGCAGCAGAATGTATGGGCTCCTGTCTGGTATATATTATTGGAGGCAGCAGAATCTATGGGCTCCTGTCTGGTATATATTATTGGAGGCAGGAGAATGTACGGGCTCCTGTAAGGTATATATTATTGGAGGTAGCAGAATGTACGGGCTCCTGTCAGGTATATATTATTGGAGGCAGCAGAATGTATGAGCTCCTGTCAGTTATATATTATTGGAGGCAGCAGAATGTATGGGCTCCTGTCAGATATATATTATTGGAGGCAGCAGAATGTATGGGCTCCTGTCAGGTATATATTATTGGAGGCAGGAGAATGTATGGGCTCCTGTCAGGTATATATTATTTGAGGCAGGAGAATGTATGGGCTCCTGTCAGGTATATATTATTGGAGGCAGCAGAATGTATGGGCTCCTGTCAGGTATATATTATTGGAGGCAGCAGAATGTATGGGCTCCTGTCAGGTATATATTATTGGAGGCAGGAGAATGTATGGGCTCCTGTCAGGTATATATTATTGGAGGCAGCAGAATATATGGGCTCCTGTCAGGTATATATTATTGGAGGCAGCAGAATGTATGGGCTCCTGTCAGGTATATATTATTGAAGGCAGGAGAATGTATGGGCTCCTGTCAGGTATATATTATTGGAGGCAGCAGAATGTATGGGATCCTGTCAGGTATATATTATTGGAGGCAGGAGAATGTATGGGCACCTGTCAGGTATATATTATTGGAGGCAGGAGAATGTATGGGGTCCTGTCAGGTATATATTATTGGAGGCTGGAGAATGTATGGGCTCCTGTCAGGTATATATTATTGGAGGTTGGCGAATGTATGGGCTCCTGTCAGGTATATATTATTGGAGGCTGGAGAATGTATGGGCTCCTGTCAGGTATATATTATTGGAGGCAGGAGAATGTATGGGCTCCTGTCAGGTATATATTATTGGAGGCTGGAGAATGTATGGGCTCCTGTCAGGTATATATTATTGGAGGCTGGAGAATGTATGGGCTCCTGTCAGGTATATATTATTGGAGGCAGGAGAATGTATGGGCTCCTGTCAGGTATATATTATTGGAGGCAGGAGAATGTATGGGCTCCTGTCAGGTATATATTATTGGAGGTAGGAGAATGTATGGGCTCCTGTCAGGTATATATTATTGGAGGTAGGAGAATGTATGGGCTCCTGTCAGGTATACATTATTGGAGGCAGCAGAATGTATGGGCTTCTGTCAGGTATATATTATTGGAGGCAGGAGAATGTATGGGCTCCTGTCAGGTATATATTATTGGAGGCAGGAGAATGTATGGGCTCCTGTCAGGTATATATTATTGGAGGCAGGAGAATGTATGGGCTCCTGTCAGGTATATATTATTGGAGGCAGGAGAATCTATGGGCTCCTGTCAGGTATATATTATTGGAGGCTGGAGAATGTATGGGCTCCTGTCAGGTATATATTATTGGAAGCAGCAGAATCTATGGGCTCCTGTCAGGTATATATAATTGGAGGCAGCAGAATCTATGGGCTCCTGTCAGGTATATATTATTGGAGACAGGAGAATGTATGGGCTCCTGTCAGGTATATATTATTGGAGGCAGCAGAATCTATGGGCTCCTGTCAGGTATATATTATTGGAGGCAGGAGAATGTATGGGCTCCTGTCAGGTATATATTATTGGAGGCAGGAGAATGTATGGGCTCCTGTCAGGTATATATTATTGGATGCAGCAGAATGTATGGGCTCCTGTCAGGTATATATTATTGGAGGCAGGAGAATGTATGGGCTCCTGTCAGGTATATATTATTGGAGGCAGGAGAATGTATGGGCTCCTGTCAGGTATATATTATTGGAGGCAGGAGAATGTATGTGCTCCTGTCAGGTATATATTATTGGAGGCAGGAGAATGTATGGACTCCTGTCAGGTATATATTATTGGAGGCAGGAGAATGTATGGGCTCCTGTCAGGTATATATTATTGGAGGCAGGAGAATGTATGGGCTCCTGTCAGGTATATATTATTGGAGGCAGGAGAATGTATGGGCTCCTGTCAGGTATATATTATTGGAGACAGGAGAATGTATGCACTCCTGTCAGGTATATATTATTGGAGGCAGCAGAATGTATGGGCTCCTGTCAGGTATATATTATTGGAGGCAGGAGAATGAATGGGCTCCTGTCAGGTATATATTATTGGAGGCAGGAGAATGTATGGGCTCCTGTCAGGTATATATTATTGGAGGCAGGAGAATGTATGGGCTCCTGTCAGGTATATATTATTGGAGGCAGGAGAATCTATGTGCTCCTGTCAGATATATATTATTGGAGGCAGCAGAATGTATGAGCTCCTGTCAGGTGTATATTATTGGAGGCAGCAGAATGTATGGGGTCCTGTCAGGTATATATTATTGGAGGCAGGAGAATGTATGGGCTCCTGTCAGGTATATATTATTGGAGGCAGGAGAATGTATGGGCTCCTGTCAGGTATATATTATTGGAGGCAGGAGAATGTATGTGCTCGTGTCAGGTATATATTATTGGAGGCAGGAGAATGTATGGACTCCTGACAGGTATATATTATTGGAGGCAGGAGAATGTATGGGCTCCTGTCAGGTATATATTATTGGAGGCAGGAGAATGTATGGGCTCCTGTCAGATATATATTATTGGAGGCAGCAGAATGTATGGGCTCCTGTCAGGTGTATATTATTGGAGGCAGCAGAATGTATGGGGTCCTGTCAGGTATATATTATTGGAGGCAGGAGAATGTATGGGCTCCTGTCAGGTATATATTATTGGAGGCAGGAGAATGTATGGGCTCCTGTCAGGTATATATTATTGGAGGCAGCAGAATGTATGGACTCCTGTCAGGTATATATTATTGGAGGCAGCAGAATGTATGGGCTCCTGTCAAGTATATATTATTGGAGGCAGGAGAATGTATGGGCTCCTGTCAGGTATATATTATTGGAGGCAGGAGAATGTATGGGCTCCTGTCAGGTATATATTATTGGAGACAGGAGAATGTATGGGCTCCTGTCAGGTATATATTATTGGAGGCAGGAGAATGTATGGGCTCCTGTCAGGTATATATTATTGGAGGCAGCAGAATGTATGGGCTCCTGTCAGGTATATATTATTGGAGGCAGCAGAATGTATGGGCTCCTGTCAGGTATATATTATTGGAGGCAGGAGAATGTATGGGCTCCTGTCAGGTATATATTATTGGAGGCAGCAGAATATATGGGCTCCTGTCAGGTATATATTATTGGAGGCAGCAGAATGTATGGGCTCCTGTCAGGTATATATTATTGAAGGCAGGAGAATGTATGGGCTCCTGTCAGGTATATATTATTGGAGGCAGCAGAATGTATGGGATCCTGTCAGGTATATATTATTGGAGGCAGGAGAATGTATGGGCACCTGTCAGGTATATATTATTGGAGGCAGGAGAATGTATGGGGTCCTGTCAGGTATATATTATTGGAGGCTGGAGAATGTATGGGCTCCTGTCAGGTATATATTATTGGAGGTTGGCGAATGTATGGGCTCCTGTCAGGTATATATTATTGGAGGCTGGAGAATGTATGGGCTCCTGTCAGGTATATATTATTGGAGTCAGGAGAATGTATGGGCTCCTGTCAGGTATATATTATTGGAGGCTGGAGAATGTATGGGCTCCTGTCAGGTATATATTATTGGAGGCTGGAGAATGTATGGGCTCCTGTCAGGTATATATTATTGGAGGCAGGAGAATGTATGGGCTCCTGTCAGGTATATATTATTGGAGGCAGGAGAATGTATGGGCTCCTGTCAGGTATATATTATTGGAGGTAGGAGAATGTATGGGCTCCTGTCAGGTATATATTATTGGAGGTAGGAGAATGTATGGGCTCCTGTCAGGTATACATTATTGGAGGCAGCAGAATGTATGGGCTTCTGTCAGGTATATATTATTGGAGGCAGGAGAATGTATGGGCTCCTGTCAGGTATATATTATTGGAGGCAGGAGAATGTATGGGCTCCTGTCAGGTATATATTATTGGAGGCAGGAGAATGTATGGGCTCCTGTCAGGTATATATTATTGGAGGCAGGAGAATCTATGGGCTCCTGTCAGGTATATATTATTGGAGGCTGGAGAATGTATGGGCTCCTGTCAGGTATATATTATTGGAGGCAGCAGAATCTATGGGCTCCTGTCAGGTATATATAATTGGAGGCAGCAGAATCTATGGGCTCCTGTCAGGTATATATTATTGGAGACAGGAGAATGTATGGGCTCCTGTCAGGTATATATTATTGGAGGCAGCAGAATCTATGGGCTCCTGTCAGGTATATATTATTGGAGGCAGGAGAATGTATGGGCTCCTGTCAGGTATATATTATTGGAGGCAGGAGAATGTATGGGCTCCTGTCAGGTATATATTATTGGATGCAGCAGAATGTATGGGCTCCTGTCAGGTATATATTATTGGAGGCAGGAGAATGTATGGGCTCCTGTCAGGTATATATTATTGGAGGCAGGAGAATGTATGGGCTCCTGTCAGGTATATATTATTGGAGGCAGGAGAATGTATGTGCTCCTGTCAGGTATATATTATTGGAGGCAGGAGAATGTATGGACTCCTGTCAGGTATATATTATTGGAGGCAGGAGAATGTATGGGCTCCTGTCAGGTATATATTATTGGAGGCAGGAGAATGTATGGGCTCCTGTCAGGTATATATTATTGGAGGCAGGAGAATGTATGGGCTCCTGTCAGGTATATATTATTGGAGACAGGAGAATGTATGCACTCCTGTCAGGTATATATTATTGGAGGCAGCAGAATGTATGGGCTCCTGTCAGGTATATATTATTGGAGGCAGGAGAATGTATGGGCTCCTGTCAGGTATATATTATTGGAGGCAGGAGAATGTATGGGCTCCTGTCAGGTATATATTATTGGAGGCAGGAGAATGTATGGGCTCCTGTCAGGTATATATTATTGGAGGCAGGAGAATCTATGTGCTCCTGTCAGATATATATTATTGGAGGCAGCAGAATGTATGAGCTCCTGTCAGGTGTATATTATTGGAGGCAGCAGAATGTATGGGGTCCTGTCAGGTATATATTATTGGAGGCAGGAGAATGTATGGGCTCCTGTCAGGTATATATTATTGGAGGCAGGAGAATGTATGGGCTCCTGTCAGGTATATATTATTGGAGGCAGGAGAATGTATGTGCTCGTGTCAGGTATATATTATTGGAGGCAGGAGAATGTATGGACTCCTGACAGGTATATATTATTGGAGGCAGGAGAATGTATGGGCTCCTGTCAGGTATATATTATTGGAGGCAGGAGAATGTATGGGCTCCTGTCAGATATATATTATTGGAGGCAGCAGAATGTATGGGCTCCTGTCAGGTGTATATTATTGGAGGCAGCAGAATGTATGGGGTCCTGTCAGGTATATATTATTGGAGGCAGGAGAATGTATGGGCTCCTGTCAGGTATATATTATTGGAGGCAGGAGAATGTATGGGCTCCTGTCAGGTATATATTATTGGAGGCAGCAGAATGTATGGACTCCTGTCAGGTATATATTATTGGAGGCAGCAGAATGTATGGGCTCCTGTCAAGTATATATTATTGGAGGCAGGAGAATGTATGGGCTCCTGTCAGGTATATATTATTGGAGGCAGGAGAATGTATGGGCTCCTGTCAGGTATATATTATTGGAGACAGGAGAATGTATGGGCTCCTGTCAGGTATATATTATTGGAGGCAGGAGAATGTATGGGCTCCTGTCAGGTATATATTATTGGAGGCAGGAGAATCTATGTGCTCCTGTCAGGTATATATTATTGGAGGCAGCATAATGTATGGGCTCCTGTCAGGTGTATATTATTGGAGGCAGGAGAATGTATGGGCTCCTGTCAGGTATATATTATTGGAGGCAGGAGAATGTATGGGCTCCTGTCAGGTATGTATTATTGGAGGCAGGAGAATGTATGGGCTCCTGTCAGGTATATATTATTGGAGGCAGCAGAATGTATGGGCTCCTGTCAGGTATATATTATTGGAGGCAGGAGAATGTATGGGCTCCTGTCAGGTATATATTATTGGAGGCAGGAGAATGTATGGGCTCCTGTCTGGTATATATTATTGGAGGCAGGAGAATGTATGGGCTCCTGTCAGGTATATATTATTGGAGGCAGGAGAATGTATGGGCTCCTGTCAGGTATATATTATTGGAGGCAGCAGAATGTATGGGCTCCTGTCTGGTATATATTATTGGAGGCAGCAGAATGTATGGGCTCCTGTCTGGTATATATTATTGGAGGCAGCAGAATCTATGGGCTCCTGTCTGGTATATATTATTGGAGGCAGGAGAATGTACGGGCTCCTGTAAGGTATATATTATTGGAGGTAGCAGAATGTACGGGCTCCTGTCAGGTATATATTATTGGAGGCAGCAGAATGTATGAGCTCCTGTCAGTTATATATTATTGGAGGCAGCAGAATGTATGGGCTCCTGTCAGATATATATTATTGGAGGCAGCAGAATGTATGGGCTCCTGTCAGGTATATATTATTGGAGGCAGGAGAATGTATGGGCTCCTGTCAGGTATATATTATTTGAGGCAGGAGAATGTATGGGCTCCTGTCAGGTATATATTATTGGAGGCAGCAGAATGTATGGGCTCCTGTCAGGTATATATTATTGGAGGCAGCAGAATGTATGGGCTCCTGTCAGGTATATATTATTGGAGGCAGGAGAATGTATGGGCTCCTGTCAGGTATATATTATTGGAGGCAGCAGAATATATGGGCTCCTGTCAGGTATATATTATTGGAGGCAGCAGAATGTATGGGCTCCTGTCAGGTATATATTATTGAAGGCAGGAGAATGTATGGGCTCCTGTCAGGTATATATTATTGGAGGCAGCAGAATGTATGGGATCCTGTCAGGTATATATTATTGGAGGCTGGAGAATGTATGGGCTCCTGTCAGGTATATATTATTGGAGGTTGGAGAATGTATGGGCTCCTGTCAGGTATATATTATTGGAGGCTGGAGAATGTATGGGCTCCTGTCAGGTATATATTATTGGAGGCAGGAGAATGTATGGGCTCCTGTCAGGTATATATTATTGGAGGCTGGAGAATGTATGGGCTCCTGTCAGGTATATATTATTGGAGGCTGGAGAATGTATGGGCTCCTGTCAGGTATATATTATTGGAGGCAGGAGAATGTATGGGCTCCTGTCAGGTATATATTATTGGAGGCAGGAGAATGTATGGGCTCCTGTCAGGTATATATTATTGGAGGTAGGAGAATGTATGGGCTCCTGTCAGGTATATATTATTGGAGGTAGGAGAATGTATGGGCTCCTGTCAGGTATACATTATTGGAGGCAGCAGAATGTATGGGCTCCTGTCAGGTATATATTATTGGAGGCAGGAGAATGTATGGGCTCCTGTCAGGTATATATTATTGGAGGCAGGAGAATGTATGGGCTCCTGTCAGTTATATATTATTGGAGGCAGGAGAATGTATGGGCTCCTGTCAGGTATATATTATTGGAGGCAGGAGAATCTATGGGCTCCTGTCAGGTATATATTATTGGAGGCTGGAGAATGTATGGGCTCCTGTCAGGTATATATTATTGGAGGCAGCAGAATCTATGGGCTCCTGTCAGGTATATATAATTGGAGGCAGCAGAATCTATGGGCTCCTGTCAGGTATATATTATTGGAGACAGGAGAATGTATGGGCTCCTGTCAGGTATATATTATTGGAGGCAGCAGAATCTATGGGCTCCTGTCAGGTATATATTATTGGAGGCAGGAGAATGTATGGGCTCCTGTCAGGTATATATTATTGGAGGCAGGAGAATGTATGGGCTCCTGTCAGGTATATATTATTGGATGCAGCAGAATGTATGGGCTCCTGTCAGGTATATATTATTGGAGGCAGGAGAATGTATGGGCTCCTGTCAGGTATATATTATTGGAGGCAGGAGAATGTATGGGCTCCTGTCAGGTATATATTATTGGAGGCAGGAGAATGTATGTGCTCCTGTCAGGTATATATTATTGGAGGCAGGAGAATGTATGGACTCCTGTCAGGTATATATTATTGGAGGCAGGAGAATGTATGGGCTCCTGTCAGGTATATATTATTGGAGGCAGGAGAATGTATGGGCTCCTGTCAGGTATATATTATTGGAGGCAGGAGAATGTATGGGCTCCTGTCAGGTATATATTATTGGAGACAGGAGAATGTATGCACTCCTGTCAGGTATATATTATTGGAGGCAGCAGAATGTATGGGCTCCTGTCAGGTATATATTATTGGAGGCAGGAGAATGTATGGGCTCCTGTCAGTTATATATTATTGGAGGCAGGAGAATGTATGGGCTCCTGTCAGGTATATATTATTGGAGGCAGGAGAATGTATGGGCTCCTGTCAGGTATATATTATTGGAGGCAGGAGAATCTATGTGCTCCTGTCAGATATATATTATTGGAGGCAGCAGAATGTATGAGCTCCTGTCAGGTGTATATTATTGGAGGCAGCAGAATGTATGGGGTCCTGTCAGGTATATATTATTGGAGGCAGGAGAATGTATGGGCTCCTGTCAGGTATATATTATTGGAGGCAGGAGAATGTATGGGCTCCTGTCAGGTATATATTATTGGAGGCAGGAGAATGTATGTGCTCGTGTCAGGTATATATTATTGGAGGCAGGAGAATGTATGGACTCCTGACAGGTATATATTATTGGAGGTAGGAGAATGTATGGGCTCCTGTCAGGTATATATTATTGGAGGCAGGAGAATGTATGGGCTCCTGTCAGGTATATATTATTGGAGGCAGGAGAATGTATGGGCTCCTGTCAGGTATATATTATCGGAGGCAGGAGAATGTATGGGCTCCTGTCAGGTATATATTATTGGAGGCAGGAGAATGTATGGGCTCCTGTCAGGTATATATTATTGGAGGCAGGAGAATGTATGGGCTCCTGTCAGGTATATATTATTGGAGGCAGGAGAATGTATGGGCTCCTGTCAGGTATATATTATTGGAGGCAGCAGAATGTATGGGCTCCTGTCAGGTATATATTTTGGAGGCAGGAGAATGTATGGGCTCCTGTCAGGTATATATTATTGGAGGCAGGAGAATGTATGGGCTCCTGTCAGGTATATATTATTGGAGGCAGCAGAATATATGGGCTCCTGTCAGGTATATATTATTGGAGGCAGCAGAATGTATGGGCTCCTGTCAGGTATATATTATTGAAGGCAGGAGAATGTATGGGCTCCTGTCAGGTATATATTATTGGAGGCAGCAGAATGTATGGGCTCCTGTCAGGTATATATTATTGGAGGCAGGAGAATGTATGGGCTCCTGTCAGGTATATATTATTGGAGGCAGGAGAATGTATGGGCTCCTGTCAGGTATATATTATTGGAGGCAGGAGAATGTATGGGCTCCTGTCAGGTATATATTATTGGAGGTAGGAGAATGTATGGGCTCCTGTCAGGTATATATTATTGGAGGTAGGAGAATGTATGGGCTCCTGTCAGGTATATATTATTGGAGGCAGCAGAATGTATGGGCTCCTGTCAGGTATATATTATTGGAGGCAGTAGAATGTATGGGCTCCTGTCAGGTATATATTATTGGAGGCAGGAGAATGTATGGGCTCCTGTCAGGTATATATTATTGGAGGCAGGAGAATGTATGGGCTCCTGTCAGGTATATATTATTGGAGGCAGGAGAATCTATGGGCTCCTGTCAGGTATATATTATTGGAGGCTGGAGAATGTATGGGCTCCTGTCAGGTATATATTATTGGAGGCAGCAGAATCTATGGGCTCCTGTCAGGTATATATAATTGGAGGCAGCAGAATCTATGGGCTCCTGTCAGGTATATATTATTGGAGACAGGAGAATGTATGGGCTCCTGTCAGGTATATATTATTGGAGGCAGCAGAATCTATGGGCTCCTGTCCGGTATATATTATTGGAGGCAGGAGAATGTATGGGCTCCTGTCAGGTATATATTATTGGAGGCAGGAGAATGTATGGGCTCCTGTCAGGTATATATTATTGGATGCAGCAGAATGTATGGGCTCCTGTGAGGTATATATTTTTGGAGGCAGGAGAATGTATGGGCTCCTGTCAGGTATATATTATTGGAGGCAGGAGAATGTATGGGCTCCTGTCAGGTATATATTATTGGAGGCAGGAGAATGTATGTGCTCCTGTCAGGTATATATTATTGGAGGCAGGAGAATGTATGGACTCCTGTCAGGTATATATTATTGGAGGCAGGAGAATGTATGGGCTCCTGTCAGGTATATATTATTGGAGGCAGGAGAATGTATGGGCTCCTGTCAGGTATATATTATTGGAGGCAGGAGAATGTATGGGCTCCTGTCAGGTATATATTATTGGAGACAGGAGAATGTATGCAATCCTGTCAGGTATATATTATTGGAGGCAGCAGAATGTATGGGCTCCTGTCAGGTATATATTATTGGAGGCAGGAGAATGTATGGGCTCCTGTCAGGTATATATTATTGGAGGCAGGAGAATGTATGGGCTCCTGTCAGGTATATATTATTGGAGGCAGGAGAATGTATGGGCTCCTGTCAGGTATATATTATTGGAGGCAGGAGAATCTATGTGCTCCTGTCAGATATATATTATTGGAGGCAGCAGAATGTATGGGCTCCTGTCAGGTGTATATTATTGGAGGCAGCAGAATGTATGGGGTCCTGTCAGGTATATATTATTGGAGGCAGGAGAATGTATGGGCTCCTGTCAGGTATATATTATTGGAGGCAGGAGAATGTATGGGCTCCTGTCAGGTATATATTATTGGAGGCAGGAGAATGTATGTGCTCGTGTCAGGTATATATTATTGGAGGCAGGAGAATGTATGGACTCCTGTCAGGTATATATTATTGGAGGCAGGAGAATGTATGGGCTCCTGTCAGGTATATATTATTGGAGGCAGGAGAATGTATGGGCTCCTGTCAGGTATATATTATTGGAGGCAGGAGAATGTATGGGCTCCTGTCAGGTATATATTATTGGAGGCAGGAGAATGTATGGGCTCCTGTCAGATATATATTATTGGAGGCAGGAGAATGTATGGGCTCCTGTCAGGTATATATTATTGGAGGCAGAAGAATGTATGGGCTCCTGTCAGGTATATATTATTGGAGGCAGGAGAATGTATGGGCTCCTGTCAGGTATATATTATTGGAGGCAGGAGAATGTATGGGCTCCTGTCAGGTATATATTATTGGAGGCAGGAGAATCTATGTGCTCCTGTCAGGTATATATTATTGGAGGCAGGAGAATGTATGGACTCCTGTCAGGTATATATTATTGGAGGCAGGAGAATGTATGGGCTCCTGTCAGGTATATATTATTGGAGGCAGCAGAATGTATGGGCTCCTGTCAGGTATATATTATTGGAGGCAGGAGAATGTATGGGCTCCTGTCAGGTATATATTATTGGAGGCAGCAGAATGTATGGGCTCCTGTCAGGTATATATTATTGGAGGCAGGAGAATGTATGGGCTCCTGTCAGGTATATATTATTGGAGGCAGGAGAATGTATGGGCTCCTGTCAGGTATATATTATTGGAGGCTGGAGAATATATGGGCTCCTGTCAGGTATATATTATTGGAGGTTGGAGAATGTATGGGCTCCTGTCAGGTATATATTATGGGAGGCTGGAGAATGTATGGGCTCCTGTCAGGTATATATTATTGGAGGCAGGATAATGTATGGGCTCCTGTCAGGTATATATTATTGGAGGCTGGAGAATGTATGGGCTCCTGTCAGGTATATATTATTGGAGGCTGGAGAGTGTATGGGCTCCTGTCAGGTATATATTATTGGAGGCAGGAGAATGTATGGGCTCCTGTCAGGTATATATTATTGGAGGTAGGAGAATGTATGGGCTCCTGTCAGGTATATATTATTGGAGGTAGGAGAATGTATGGGCTCCTGTCAGGTATATATTATTGGAGGTAGGAGAATGTATGGGCTCCTGTCATATATATATTATTGGAGGCAGCAGAATGTATGGGCTCCTGTCAGGTATATATTATTGGAGGTAGGAGAATGTATGGGCTCCTGTCAGGTATATATTATTGGAGGCAGGAGAATGTATGGGCTCCTGTCAGGTATATATTATTGGAGGCAGCAGAATGTATGGGCTCCTGTCAGGTATATATTATTGGAGGCAGGAGAATCTATGGGCTCCTGTCAGGTGTATATTATTGGAGGCAGCAGAATGTATGGGGTCCTGTCAGGTATATATTATTGGAGGCAGGAGAATGTATGGGCTCCTGTCAGGTATATATTATTGGAGGCAGGAGAATGTATGAGCTCCTGTCAGGTGTATATTATTGGAGGCAGCAGAATGTATGGGCTCCTGTCAGGTATATATTATTGGAGACAGGAGAATGTATGTGCTCCTGTCACGTATATATTATTGGAGGCAGGAGAATGTATGGACTCCTGTCAGGTATATGTTATTGGAGGCAGGAGAATGTATGGGCTCCTGTCAGGTATATATTATTGGAGACAGGAGAATGTATGGGCTCCTGTCAGGTATATATTATTGGAGTCATCAGAATGTATGGACTCCTGTCAGGTATATATTATTGGAGACAGGAGAATGTATGGGCTCCTGTCAGGTATATATTATTGGAGACAGGAGAATGTATGTGCTCCTGTCAGGTATATATTATTGGAGGCAGGAGAATGTATGGACTCCTGTCAGGTATATATTATTGGAGGCAGCAGAATGTATGGGCTCCTGTCAGGTATATATTATTGGAGGCAGGAGAATGTATGTGCTCCTGTCAGGTATATATTATTGGAGGCCGGAGAATATATGGGCTCCTGTCAGTATATTATTGGAGACAGGAGAATGTATGGGCTCCTGTCAGGTATATATTATTGGAGGCAGGAGAATGTATGGGCTCCTGTCAGGTGTATATTATTGGAGGCAGGAGAATGTATGGGCTCCTGTCAGGTATATATTATTGGAGGCAGGAGAATGTATGGGCTCCTGTCAGGTATATATTATTGGAGGCAGGAGAATGTATGGGCTCCTGTCAGGTATATATTATTGGAGGCAGGAGAATGTATGGGCTCCTGTCAGGTATATATTATTGGAGGCAGGAGAATGTATGGGCTCCTGTCAGGTATATATTATTGGAGGCAGGAGAATGTATGGGCTCCTGTCAGGTATATATTATTGGAGGCAGCAGAATGTATGGGCTCCTGTCAGGTATATATTTTGGAGGCAGGAGAATGTATGGGCTCCTGTCAGGTATATATTATTGGAGGCAGGAGAATGTATGGGCTCCTGTCAGGTATATATTATTGGAGGCAGCAGAATATATGGGCTCCTGTCAGGTATATATTATTGGAGGCAGCAGAATGTATGGGCTCCTGTCAGGTATATATTATTGAAGGCAGGAGAATGTATGGGCTCCTGTCAGGTATATATTATTGGAGGCAGCAGAATGTATGGGCTCCTGTCAGGTATATATTATTGGAGGCAGGAGAATGTATGGGCTCCTGTCAGGTATATATTATTGGAGGCAGGAGAATGTATGGGCTCCTGTCAGGTATATATTATTGGAGGCAGGAGAATGTATGGGCTCCTGTCAGGTATATATTATTGGAGGTAGGAGAATGTATGGGCTCCTGTCAGGTATATATTATTGGAGGTAGGAGAATGTATGGGCTCCTGTCAGGTATATATTATTGGAGGCAGCAGAATGTATGGGCTCCTGTCAGGTATATATTATTGGAGGCAGTAGAATGTATGGGCTCCTGTCAGGTATATATTATTGGAGGCAGGAGAATGTATGGGCTCCTGTCAGGTATATATTATTGGAGGCAGGAGAATGTATGGGCTCCTGTCAGGTATATATTATTGGAGGCAGGAGAATCTATGGGCTCCTGTCAGGTATATATTATTGGAGGCTGGAGAATGTATGGGCTCCTGTCAGGTATATATTATTGGAGGCAGCAGAATCTATGGGCTCCTGTCAGGTATATATAATTGGAGGCAGCAGAATCTATGGGCTCCTGTCAGGTATATATTATTGGAGACAGGAGAATGTATGGGCTCCTGTCAGGTATATATTATTGGAGGCAGCAGAATCTATGGGCTCCTGTCCGGTATATATTATTGGAGGCAGGAGAATGTATGGGCTCCTGTCAGGTATATATTATTGGAGGCAGGAGAATGTATGGGCTCCTGTCAGGTATATATTATTGGATGCAGCAGAATGTATGGGCTCCTGTGAGGTATATATTTTTGGAGGCAGGAGAATGTATGGGCTCCTGTCAGGTATATATTATTGGAGGCAGGAGAATGTATGGGCTCCTGTCAGGTATATATTATTGGAGGCAGGAGAATGTATGTGCTCCTGTCAGGTATATATTATTGGAGGCAGGAGAATGTATGGACTCCTGTCAGGTATATATTATTGGAGGCAGGAGAATGTATGGGCTCCTGTCAGGTATATATTATTGGAGGCAGGAGAATGTATGGGCTCCTGTCAGGTATATATTATTGGAGGCAGGAGAATGTATGGGCTCCTGTCAGGTATATATTATTGGAGACAGGAGAATGTATGCAATCCTGTCAGGTATATATTATTGGAGGCAGCAGAATGTATGGGCTCCTGTCAGGTATATATTATTGGAGGCAGGAGAATGTATGGGCTCCTGTCAGGTATATATTATTGGAGGCAGGAGAATGTATGGGCTCCTGTCAGGTATATATTATTGGAGGCAGGAGAATGTATGGGCTCCTGTCAGGTATATATTATTGGAGGCAGGAGAATCTATGTGCTCCTGTCAGATATATATTATTGGAGGCAGCAGAATGTATGGGCTCCTGTCAGGTGTATATTATTGGAGGCAGCAGAATGTATGGGGTCCTGTCAGGTATATATTATTGGAGGCAGGAGAATGTATGGGCTCCTGTCAGGTATATATTATTGGAGGCAGGAGAATGTATGGGCTCCTGTCAGGTATATATTATTGGAGGCAGGAGAATGTATGTGCTCGTGTCAGGTATATATTATTGGAGGCAGGAGAATGTATGGACTCCTGTCAGGTATATATTATTGGAGGCAGGAGAATGTATGGGCTCCTGTCAGGTATATATTATTGGAGGCAGGAGAATGTATGGGCTCCTGTCAGGTATATATTATTGGAGGCAGGAGAATGTATGGGCTCCTGTCAGGTATATATTATTGGAGGCAGGAGAATGTATGGGCTCCTGTCAGATATATATTATTGGAGGCAGGAGAATGTATGGGCTCCTGTCAGGTATATATTATTGGAGGCAGAAGAATGTATGGGCTCCTGTCAGGTATATATTATTGGAGGCAGGAGAATGTATGGGCTCCTGTCAGGTATATATTATTGGAGGCAGGAGAATGTATGGGCTCCTGTCAGGTATATATTATTGGAGGCAGGAGAATCTATGTGCTCCTGTCAGGTATATATTATTGGAGGCAGGAGAATGTATGGACTCCTGTCAGGTATATATTATTGGAGGCAGGAGAATGTATGGGCTCCTGTCAGGTATATATTATTGGAGGCAGCAGAATGTATGGGCTCCTGTCAGGTATATATTATTGGAGGCAGGAGAATGTATGGGCTCCTGTCAGGTATATATTATTGGAGGCAGCAGAATGTATGGGCTCCTGTCAGGTATATATTATTGGAGGCAGGAGAATGTATGGGCTCCTGTCAGGTATATATTATTGGAGGCAGGAGAATGTATGGGCTCCTGTCAGGTATATATTATTGGAGGCTGGAGAATATATGGGCTCCTGTCAGGTATATATTATTGGAGGTTGGAGAATGTATGGGCTCCTGTCAGGTATATATTATGGGAGGCTGGAGAATGTATGGGCTCCTGTCAGGTATATATTATTGGAGGCAGGATAATGTATGGGCTCCTGTCAGGTATATATTATTGGAGGCTGGAGAATGTATGGGCTCCTGTCAGGTATATATTATTGGAGGCTGGAGAGTGTATGGGCTCCTGTCAGGTATATATTATTGGAGGCAGGAGAATGTATGGGCTCCTGTCAGGTATATATTATTGGAGGTAGGAGAATGTATGGGCTCCTGTCAGGTATATATTATTGGAGGTAGGAGAATGTATGGGCTCCTGTCAGGTATATATTATTGGAGGTAGGAGAATGTATGGGCTCCTGTCATATATATATTATTGGAGGCAGCAGAATGTATGGGCTCCTGTCAGGTATATATTATTGGAGGTAGGAGAATGTATGGGCTCCTGTCAGGTATATATTATTGGAGGCAGGAGAATGTATGGGCTCCTGTCAGGTATATATTATTGGAGGCAGCAGAATGTATGGGCTCCTGTCAGGTATATATTATTGGAGGCAGGAGAATCTATGGGCTCCTGTCAGGTGTATATTATTGGAGGCAGCAGAATGTATGGGGTCCTGTCAGGTATATATTATTGGAGGCAGGAGAATGTATGGGCTCCTGTCAGGTATATATTATTGGAGGCAGGAGAATGTATGAGCTCCTGTCAGGTGTATATTATTGGAGGCAGCAGAATGTATGGGCTCCTGTCAGGTATATATTATTGGAGACAGGAGAATGTATGTGCTCCTGTCACGTATATATTATTGGAGGCAGGAGAATGTATGGACTCCTGTCAGGTATATGTTATTGGAGGCAGGAGAATGTATGGGCTCCTGTCAGGTATATATTATTGGAGACAGGAGAATGTATGGGCTCCTGTCAGGTATATATTATTGGAGTCATCAGAATGTATGGACTCCTGTCAGGTATATATTATTGGAGACAGGAGAATGTATGGGCTCCTGTCAGGTATATATTATTGGAGACAGGAGAATGTATGTGCTCCTGTCAGGTATATATTATTGGAGGCAGGAGAATGTATGGACTCCTGTCAGGTATATATTATTGGAGGCAGCAGAATGTATGGGCTCCTGTCAGGTATATATTATTGGAGGCAGGAGAATGTATGTGCTCCTGTCAGGTATATATTATTGGAGGCCGGAGAATATATGGGCTCCTGTCAGTATATTATTGGAGACAGGAGAATGTATGGGCTCCTGTCAGGTATATATTATTGGAGGCAGGAGAATGTATGGGCTCCTGTCAGGTGTATATTATTGGAGGCAGGAGAATGTATGGGCTCCTGTCAGGTATATATTATTGGAGGCAGGAGAATGTATGGGCTCCTGTCAGGTATATATTATTGGAGGCAGGAGAATGTATGGGCTCCTGTCAGGTATATATTATTGGAGGCAGCAGAATGTATGGGCTCCTGTCAGGTATATATTATTGGAGGCAGGAGAATGTATGGGCTCCTGTCAGGTATATATTATTGGAGGCAGGAGAATGTATGGGCTCCTGTCTGGTATATATTATTGGAGGCAGGAGAATGTATGGGCTCCTGTCAGGTATATATTATTGTAGGCAGGAGAATGTATGGGCTCCTGTCAGGTATATATTATTGGAGGCAGCAGAATGTATGGGCTCCTGTCTGGTATATATTATTGGAGGCAGCAGAATGTATGGGCTCCTTTCTGGTATATATTATTGGAGGCAGCAGAATCTATGGGCTCCTGTCTGGTATATATTATTGGAGGCAGGAGAATGTATGGGCTCCTGTAAGGTATATATTATTGGAGGTAGCAGAATGTACGGGCTCCTGTCAGGTATATATTATTGGAGGCAGCAGAATGTATGGGCTCCTGTCAGGTATATATTATTGGAGGCAGCAGAATGTATGGGCTCCTGTCAGGTATATATTATTGGAGGCAGCAGAATGTATGGGCTCCTGTCAGGTATATATTATTGGAGGCAGCAGAATCTATGGGCTCCTGTCAGGTATATATTATTGGAGGCAGGAGAATGTATGGGCTCCTGTCAGGTATATATTATTGGAGGCAGGAGAATGTATGGGCTTCTGTCAGGTATATATTATTGGAGGCAAGAGAATGTATGGGCTCCTGGCAGGTATATATTATTGGAGGCAAGAGATTTATGGGCTCCTGTCAGGTATATATTATTGGAGGCAGGAGAATGTATGGGCTCCTGTCAGGTATATATTATTGGAGGCAGGAGAATGTATGGGCTCCTGTGAGGTATATATTATTGGAGGCAGCAGAATGTATGCGCTCCTGTCAGGTATATATTATTGGACGCAGGAGAATGTATGGGCTCCTGTCAGGTATATATTATTGGAGGCAGGAGAATGTATGGGCTCCTGTCAGGTATATATTATTGGAGGCAGGAGAATCTATGGGCTCCTGTCAGGTATATATTATTGGAGGCAGCAGAATGTATGGGCTCCTGTCAGGTATATATTATTGGACGCAGGAGAATGTATGGGCTCCTGTCAGGTATATATTATTGTAGGCAGGAGAATGTATGGGCTCCTGTCAGGTATATATTATTGGAGGCAGCAGAATGTATGGGCTCCTGTCAGGTATATATTATTGGAGGCAGCAGAATGTATGGGCTCCTGTCAGGTATATATTATTGGAGGCAGCAGAATGTATGGGCTCCTGTCAGATATATATTATTGGAGGCAGCAGAATGTATGGGCTCCTGTCAGGTATATATTATTGGAGGCAGGAGAATGTATGGGCTCCTGTCAGGTATATATTATTGGAGGCAGGAGAATGTATGGGCTCCTGTCAGGTATATATTATTGGAGGCAGGAGAATGTATGGGCTCCTGTCAGGTATATATTACTGGAGGCAGGATAATGTATGGGCTCCTGTCAGGTATATATTATTGGAGGCAGGAGAATGTATGGGCTCCTGTCAGGTATATATTATTGGAGGCAGCAGAATGTATGGGCTCCTGTCAGGTATTTATTATTGGAGGTAGGAGAATGTATGGGCTCCTGTCAGGTATATATTTTTGGAGGCAGCAGAATGTATGGGCTCCTGTCAGGTATATATTATTGGATGCAGGAGAATGTATGAGCTCCTGTCAGGTATATATTATTGGAGGCAGGAGAATGTATGGGCTCCTGTCAGGTGTATATTATTGGAGGCAGGAGAATGTATGGGCTCCTGTCAGTTATATATTATTGGAGGCAGCAGAATGTATGGGCTCCTGTCAGATATATATTATTGGAGGCAGCAGAATGTATGGGCTCCTGTCAGGTATATATTATTGGAGGCAGGAGAATGTATGGGCTCCTGTCAGGTATATATTATTGGAGGCAGGAGAATGTATGGGCTCCTGTCAGGTATATATTATTGGAGGCAGGAGAATGTATGGGCTCCTGTCAGGTATATATTATTGGAGGCAGGAGAATGTATGGGCTCCTGTCAGGTATATATTATTGGAGGCAGCAGAATGTATGGGCTCCTGTCAGGTATATATTTTTGGAGGCAACAGAATGTATGGGCTCCTGTCAGGTATATATTATTGGAGGCAGGAGAATGTATGGGCTCCTGTCAGGTATATATTATTGGAGGCAGGAGAATGTATGGGCTCCTGTCAGGTATATATTATTTTAGGCAGGAGAATGTATGGGCTCCTGTCAGGTATATATTATTGGAGGCAGCAGAATATATGGGCTCCTGTCAGGTATATATTATTGGAGGCAGCAGAATGTATGGGCTCCTGTCAGGTATATATTATTGAAGGCAGGAGAATGTATGGGCTCCTGTCAGGTATATATTATTGGAGGCAGCAGAATGTATGGGCACCTGTCAGGTATATATTATTGGAGGCAGGAGAATGTATGGGCTCCTGTCAGGTATATATTATTGGTGGCAGGAGAATGTATGGGCTCCTGTCAGGTATATATTATTGGAGGCTGGAGAATGTATGGGCTCCTGTCAGGTATATATTATTGGCGGTTGGAGAATGTATGGGCTCCTGTCAGGTATATATTATTGGAGGCTAGAGAATGTATGGGCTCCTGTCAGGTATATATTATTGGAGGCAGGAGAATGTATGGGCTCCTGTCAGGTATATATTATTGGAGGCTGGAGAATGTATGGGCTCCTGTCAGGTATATATTATTGGAGGCTGGAGAATGTATGGGCTCCTGTCAGGTATATATTATTGGAGGCAGGAGAATGTATGGGCTCCTGTCAGGTATATATTATTGGAGGCAGGAGAATGTATGGGCTCCTGTCAGGTATATATTATTGGAGGTAGGAGAATGTATGGGCTCCTGTCAGGTATATATTATTGGAGGTAGGAGAATGTATGGGCTCCTGTCAGGTATATATTATTGGAGGCAGCAGAATGTATGGGCTCCTGTCAGGTATATATTATTGGAGGCAGGAGAATGTATGGGCTCCTGTCAGGTATATATTATTGGAGGCAGGAGAATGTATGGGCTCCTGTCAGGTATATATTATTGGAGGCAGGAGAATCTATGGGCTCCTGTCAGGTATATATTATTGGAGGCTGGAGAATGTATGGGCTCCTGTCAGGTATATATTATTGGAGGCAGGAGAATGTATGGGCTCCTGTCAGGTATATATTATTGGAGGCAGGAGAATCTATGGGCTCCTGTCAGGTATATATTATTGGAGGCAGCAGAATGTATGGGCTCCTGTCAGGTATATATTATTGGACGCAGGAGAATGTATGGGCTCCTGTCAGGTATATATTATTGTAGGCAGGAGAAAGTATGGGCTCCTGTCAGGTATATATTATTGGAGGCAGCAGAATGTATGGGCTCCTGTCAGGTATATATTATTGGAGGCAGCAGAATGTATGGGCTCCTGTCAGGTATATATTATTGGAGGCAGCAGAATGTATGGGCTCCTGTCAGATATATATTATTGGAGGCAGCAGAATGTATGGGCTCCTGTCAGGTATATATTATTGGAGGCAGGAGAATGTATGGGCTCCTGTCAGGTATATATTATTGGAGGCAGGAGAATGTATGGGCTCCTGTCAGGTATATATTATTGGAGGCAGGAGAATGTATGGGCTCCTGTCAGGTATATATTACTGGAGGCAGGAGAATGTATGGGCTCCTGTCAGGTATATATTATTGGAGGCAGGAGAATGTATGGGCTCCTGTCAGGTATATATTATTGGAGGCAGCAGAATGTATGGGCTCCTGTCAGGTATATATTATTGGAGGTAGGAGAATGTATGGGCTCCTGTCAGGTATATATTTTTGGAGGCAGCAGAATGTATGGGCTCCTGTCAGGTATATATTATTGGATGCAGGAGAATGTATGAGCTCCTGTCAGGTATATATTATTGGAGGCAGCAGAATGTATGGGCTCCTGTCAGGTATATATTATTGGAGGCAGGAGAATGTATGGGCTCCTGTCAGGTATATATTATTGGAGGCAGGAGAATGTATGGGCTCCTGTCAGGTATATATTATTGGAGGCAGGAGAATGTATGGGCTCCTGTCAGGTATATATTACTGGAGGCAGGAGAATGTATGGGCTCCTGTCAGGTATATATTATTGGAGGCAGGAGAATGTATGGGCTCCTGTCAGGTATATATTATTGGAGGCAGCAGAATGTATGGGCTCCTGTCAGGTATATATTATTGGAGGTAGGAGAATGTATGGGCTCCTGTCAGGTATATATTTTTGGAGGCAGCAGAATGTATGGGCTCCTGTCAGGTATATATTATTGGATGCAGGAGAATGTATGAGCTCCTGTCAGGTATATATTATTGGAGGCAGGAGAATGTATGGGCTCCTGTCAGGTGTATATTATTGGAGGCAGGAGAATGTATGGGCTCCTGTCAGTTATATATTATTGGAGGCAGCAGAATGTATGGGCTCCTGTCAGATATATATTATTGGAGGCAGCAGAATGTATGGGCTCCTGTCAGGTATATATTATTGGAGGCAGGAGAATGTATGGGCTCCTGTCAGGCATATATTATTGGAGGCAGGAGAATGTATGGGCTCCTGTCAGGTATATATTATTGGAGGCAGGAGAATGTATGGGCTCCTGTCAGGTATATATTATTGGAGGCAGTAGAATGTATGGGCTCCTGTCAGGTATATATTATTGGAGGCAGCAGAATGTATGGGCTCCTGTCAGGTATATATTATTGGAGGCAACAGAATGTATGGGCTCCTGTCAGGTATATATTATTGGAGGCAGGAGAATGTATGGGCTCCTGTCAGGTATATATTATTGGAGGCAGGAGAATGTATGGGCTCCTGTCAGGTGTATATTATTGGAGGCAGCAGAATGTATGGGCTCCTGTCACGTATATATTATTGGAGGCAGGAGAATGTATGTGCTCCTGTCAGGTATATATTATTGGAGGCAGGAGAATGTATGGGCTCCTGTCAGGTATATATTATTGGAGGCAGCAGAATATATGGGCTCCTGTCAGGTATATATTATTGGAGGCAGCAGAATGTATGGGCTCCTGTCAGGTATATATTATTGAAGGCAGGAGAATGTATGGGCTCCTGTCAGGTATATATTATTGGAGGCAGCAGAATGTATGGGCTCCTGTCAGGTATATATTATTGGAGGCAGGAGAATGTATGGGCTCCTGTCAGGTATATATTATTGGAGGCAGGAGAATGTATGGGCTCCTGTCAGGTATATATTATTGGAGGCTGGAGAATGTATGGGCTCCTGTCAGGTATATATTATTGGAGGTTGGAGAATGTATGGGCTCCTGTCAGGTATATATTATTGGAGGCTAGAGAATGTATGGGCTCCTGTCAGGTATATATTATTGGAGGCAGGAGAATGTATGGGCTCCTGTCAGGTATATATTATTGGAGGCTGGAGAATGTATGGGCTCCTGTCAGGTATATATTATTGGAGGCTGGAGAATGTATGGGCTCCTGTCAGGTATATATTATTGGAGGCAGGAGAATGTATGGGCTCCTGTCAGGTATATATTATTGGAGGCAGGAGAATGTATGGGCTCCTGTCAGGTATATATTATTGGAGGTAGGAGAATGTATGGGCTCCTGTCAGGTATATATTATTGGAGGTAGGAGAATGTATGGGCTCCTGTCAGGTATATATTATTGGAGGCAGCAGAATGTATGGGCTCCTGTCAGGTATATATTATTGGAGGCAGGAGAATGTATGTGCTCCTGTCAGGTATATATTATTGGAGGCAGGAGAATGTATGGGCTCCTGTCAGGTATATATTATTGGAGGCAGGAGAATCTATGGGCTCCTATCAGGTATATATTATTGGAGGCTGGAGAATGTATGGGCTCCTGTCAGGTATATATTATTGGAGGCAGGAGAATGTATGGGCTCCTGTCAGGTATATATTATTGGAGGCAGCAGAATGTATGGGCTCCTGTCAGGTATATATTATTGGAGGCAGCAGAATGTATGGGCTCCTGTCAGATATATATTATTGGAGGCAGCAGAATGTATGGGCTCCTGTCAGGTATATATTATTGGAGGCAGGAGAATGTATGGGCTCCTATCAGGTATATATTATTGGAGGCAGGAGAATGTATGGGCTCCTGTCAGGTATATATTATTGGAGGCAGGAGAATGTATGGGCTCCTGTCAGGTATATATTACTGGAGGCAGGAGAATGTATGGGCTCCTGTCAGGTATATATTATTGGAGGCAGGAGAATGTATGGGCTCCTGTCAGGTATATATTATTGGAGGCAGCAGAATGTATGGGCTCCTGTCAGGTATATATTATTGGAGGTAGGAGAATGTATGGGCTCCTGTCAGGTATATATTTTTGGAGGCAGCAGAATGTATGGGCTCCTGTCAGGTATATATTATTGGATGCAGGAGAATGTATGAGCTCCTGTCAGGTATATATTATTGGAGGCAGGAGAATGTATGGGCTCATGTCAGGTGTATATTATTGGAGGCAGGAGAATGTATGGGCTCCTGTCAGTTATATATTATTGGAGGCAGCAGAATGTATGGGCTCCTGTCAGATATATATTATTGGAGGCAGCAGAATGTATGGGCTCCTGTCAGGTATATATTATTGGAGGCAGCAGAATGTATGGGCTCCTGTCAGGTATATATTATTGGAGGCAGGAGAATGTATGGGCTCCTGTCAGGTATATATTATTGGAGGCAGGAGAATGTAT
Organism: Phyllobates terribilis; assembly: GCF_046119375.1. Classification (NCBI taxonomy): domain Eukaryota; kingdom Metazoa; phylum Chordata; class Amphibia; order Anura; family Dendrobatidae; genus Phyllobates; species Phyllobates terribilis. Next base: position 205,990,083 of record NW_027362768.1, on the reverse strand, counting down.
GGGCTCCTGTCTGGTATATATTATTGGAGGCAGGAGAATGTATGGGCTCCTGTCAGGTATATATTATTGGAGGCAGGAGAATGTATGGGCTCCTGTCAGGTATATATTATTGGAGGCAGCAGAATGTATGGGCTCCTGTCTGGTATATATTATTGTAGGCAGCAGAATGTATGGGCTCCTGTCTGGTATATATTATTGGAGGCAGCAGAATCTATGGGCTCCTGTCTGGTATATATTATTGGAGGCAGGAGAATGTACGGGCTCCTGTAAGGTATATATTATTGGAGGTAGCAGAATGTACGGGCTCCTGTCAGGTATATATTATTGGAGGCAGCAGAATGTATGAGCTCCTGTCAGTTATATATTATTGGAGGCAGCAGAATGTATGGGCTCCTGTCAGATATATATTATTGGAGGCAGCAGAATGTATGGGCTCCTGTCAGGTATATATTATTGGAGGCAGGAGAATGTATGGGCTCCTGTCAGGTATATATTATTTGAGGCAGGAGAATGTATGGGCTCCTGTCAGGTATATATTATTGGAGGCAGGAGAATGTATGGGCTCCTGTCATGTATATATTATTGGAGGCAGGAGAATGTATGGGCTCCTGTCAGGTATTTATTATTGGAGGCAGCAGAATGTATGGGCTCCTGTCAGGTATATATTATTCGAGGCAACAGAATGTATGGGCTCCTGTCAGGTATATATTATTGGAGGCAGGAGAATGTATGGGCTCCTGTCAGGTATATATTATTGGAGGCAGGAGAATGTATGGGCTCCTGTCAGGTATATATTATTGGAGGCAGCAGAATGTATGGGCTCCTGTCAGGTATATATTATTGGAGGCAGGAGAATGTATGGGCTCCTGTCAGGTATATATTATTGGAGGCAGGAGAATGTATGGGCTCCTGTCAGGTATATATTATTGGAGGCAGCAGAATATATGGGCTCCTGTCAGGTATATATTATTGGAGGCAGCAGAATGTATGGGCTCCTGTCAGGTATATATTATTGAAGGCAGGAGAATGTATGGGCTCCTGTCAGGTATATATTATTGGAGGCAGCAGAATGTATGGGATCCTGTCAGGTATATATTATTGGAGGCAGGAGAATGTATGGGCACCTGTCAGGTATATATTATTGGAGGCAGGAGAATGTATGGGCTCCTGTCAGGTATATATTATTGGAGGCTGGAGAATGTATGGGCTCCTGTCAGGTATATATTATTGGAGGTTGGAGAATGTATGGGCTCCTGTCAGGTATATATTATTGGAGGCAGGAGAATGTATGGGCTCCTGTCAGTTATATATTATTGGAGGCTGGAGAATGTATGGGCTCCTGTCAGGTATATATTATTGGAGGCTGGAGAATGTATGGGCTCCTGTCAGGTATATATTATTGGAGGCAGGAGAATGTATGGGCTCCTGTCAGGTATATATTATTGGAGGCAGGAGAATGTATGGGCTCCTGTCAGGTATATATTATTGGAGGTAGGAGAATGTATGGGCTCCTGTCAGGTATATATTATTGGAGGTAGGAGAATGTATGGGCTCCTGTCAGGTATACATTATTGGAGGCAGCAGAATGTATGGGCTCCTGTCAGTTATATATTATTGGAGGCAGGAGAATGTATGGGCTCCTGTCAGGTATATATTATTGGAGGCAGGAGAATGTATGGGCTCCTGTCAGGTATATATTATTGGAGGCAGGAGAATGTATGGGCTCCTGTCAGGTATATATTATTGGAGGCAGGAGAATCTATGGGCTCCTGTCAGGTATATATTATTGGAGGCTGGAGAATGTATGGGCTGCTGTCAGGTATATATTATTGGAGGCAGCAGAATCTATGGGCTCCTGTCAGGTATATATAATTGGAGGCAGCAGAATCTATGGGCTCCTGTCAGGTATATATTATTGGAGACAGGAGAATGTATGGGCTCCTGTCAGGTATATATTATTGGAGGCAGCAGAATCTATGGGCTCCTGTCAGGTATATATTATTGGAGGCAGGAGAATGTATGGGCTCCTGTCAGGTATATATTATTGGAGGCAGGAGAATGTATGGGCTCCTGTCAGGTATATATTATTGGATGCAGCAGAATGTATGGGCTCCTGTCAGGTATATATTATTGGAGGCAGGAGAATGTATGGGCTCCTGTCAGGTATATATTATTGGAGGCAGGAGAATGTATGGGCTCCTGTCAGGTATATATTATTGGAGGCAGGAGAATGTATGTGCTCCTGTCAGGTATATATTATTGGAGGCAGGAGAATGTATGGACTCCTGTCAGGTATATATTATTGGAGGCAGGAGAATGTATGGGCTCCTGTCAGGTATATATTATTGGAGGCAGGAGAATGTATGGGCTCCTGTCAGGTATATATTATTGGAGGCCGGAGAATGTATGGGCTCCTGTCAGGTATATATTATTGGAGACAGGAGAATGTATGCACTCCTGTCAGGTATATATTATTGGAGGCAGCAGAATGTATGGGCTCCTGTCAGGTATATATTATTGGAGGCAGGAGAATGTATGGGCTCCTGTCAGGTATATATTATTGGAGGCAGGAGAATGTATGGGCTCCTGTCAGGTATATATTATTGGAGGCAGGAGAATGTATGGGCTCCTGTCAGGTATATATTATTGGAGGCAGGAGAATCTATGTGCTCCTGTCAGATATATATTATTGGAGGCAGCAGAATGTATGGGCTCCTGTCAGGTGTATATTATTGGAGGCAGCAGAATGTATGGGGTCCTGTCAGGTATATATTATTGGAGGCAGGAGAATGTTTGGGCTCCTGTCAGGTATATATTATTGGAGGCAGGAGAATGTATGGGCTCCTGTCAGGTATATATTATTGGAGGCAGGAGAATGTATGTGCTCGTGTCAGGTATATATTATTGGAGGCAGGAGAATGTATGGACTCCTGACAGGTATATATTATTGGAGGCAGGAGAATGTATGGGCTCCTGTCAGGTATATATTATTGGAGGCAGGAGAAAGTATGGGCTCCTGTCAGGTATATATTATTGGAGGCAGGAGAATGTATGGGCTCCTGTCAGGTATATATTATTGGAGGCAGGAGAATGTATGGGCTCCTGTCAGGTATATATTATTGGAGGCAGGAGAATGTATGGGCTCCTGTCAGGTATATATTATTGGAGGCAGGAGAATGTATGGGCTCCTGTCAGGTATATATTATTGGAGGCAGGAGAATGTATGGGCTCCTGTCAGGTATATATTATTGGAGGCAGCAGAATGTATGGGCTCCTGTCAGGTATATATTATTGGAGGCAGGAGAATGTATGGGCTCCTGTCAGGTATATATTATTGGAGGCAGGAGAATGTATGGGCTCCTGTCAGGTATATATTATTGGAGGCAGGAGAATCTATGTGCTCCTGTCAGATATATATTATTGGAGGCAGCAGAATGTATGGGCTCCTGTCAGGTGTATATTATTGGAGGCAGCAGAATGTATGGGGTCCTGTCAGGTATATATTATTGGAGGCAGGAGAATGTATGGGCTCCTGTCAGGTATATATTATTGGAGGCAGGAGAATGTATGGGCTCCTGTCAGGTATATATTATTGGAGGCAGGAGAATGTATGTGCTCGTGTCAGGTATATATTATTGGAGGCAGGAGAATGTATGGATTCCTGTCAGGTATATATTATTGGAGGCAGGAGAATGTATGGGCTCCTGTCAGGTATATATTATTGGAGGCAGGAGAATGTATGGGCTCCTGTCAGGTATATATTATTGAGGCAGGAGAATGTATGGGCTCCTGTCAGGTATATATTATTGGAGGCAGGAGAATGTATGGGCTCCTGTCAGATATATATTATTGGAGGCAGGAGAATGTATGGGCTCCTGTCAGGTATATATTATTGGAGGCAGCAGAATGTATGGGCTCCTGTCAGGTATATATTATTGGAGGCAGGAGAATGTATGGGCTCCTGTCAGGTATATATTATTGGAGGCAGGAGAATGTATGGGCTCCTGTCAGGTATATATTATTGGAGGCAGGAGAATGTATGTGCTCCTGTCAGGTATATATTATTGGAGGCAGGAGAATGTATGGACTCCTGTCAGGTATATATTATTGGAGGCAGGAGAATGTATGGGCTCCTGTCAGGTATATATTATTGGAGGCAGCAGAATGTATGGGCTCCTGTCAGGTATATATTATTGGAGGCAGGAGAATGTATGGGCTCCTGTCAGGTATATATTATTGGAGGCAACAGAATGTATGGGCTCCTGTCAGGTATATATTATTGGAGGCAGGAGAATGTATGGGCTCCTGTCAGGTATATATTATTGGAGGCAGGAGAATGTATGGGCTCCTGTCAGGTATATATTATTGGAGGCTGGAGAATATATGGGCTCCTGTCAGGTATATATTATTGGAGGTTGGAGAATGTATGGGCTCCTGTCAGGTATATATTATAGGAGGCTGGAGAATGTATGGGCTCCTGTCAGGTATATATTATTGGAGGCAGGATAATGTATGGGCTCCTGTCAGGTATATATTATTGGAGGCTGGAGAATGTATGGGCTCCTGTCAGGTATATATTATTGGAGGCTGGAGAGTGTATGGGCTCCTGTCAGGTATATATTATTGGAGGCAGGAGAATGTATGGGCTCCTGTCAGGTATATATTATTGGAGGCAGGAGAATGTATGTGCTCCTGTCAGGTATATATTATTGGAGGCAGGAGAATGTATGGGCTCCTGTCAGGTATATATTATTGGAGACAGGAGAATGTATGGGCTCCTGTCAGGTATATATTATTGGAGGCAGGAGAATGTATGGGCTCCTGTCAGGTGTATATTATTGGAGGCAGGAGAATGTATGGGCTCCTGTCAGGTATATATTATTGGAGGCAGGAGAATGTATGGGCTCCTGTCAGGTATATATTATTGGAGGCAGGAGAATGTATGGGCTCCTGTCAGGTATATATTATTGGAGGCAGCAGAATGTATGGGCTCCTGTCAGGTATATATTATTGGAGGCAGGAGAATGTATGAGCTCCTGTCAGGTATATATTATTGGAGGCAGGAGAATGTATGGGCTCCTGTCTGGTATATATTATTGGAGGCAGGAGAATGTATGGGCTCCTGTCAGGTATATATTATTGTAGGCAGGAGAATGTATGGGCTCCTGTCAGGTATATATTATTGGAGGCAGCAGAATGTATGGGCTCCTGTCTGGTATATATTATTGGAGGCAGCAGAATGTATGGGCTCCTGTCTGGTATATATTATTGGAGGCAGCAGAATCTATGGGCTCCTGTCTGTTATATATTATTGGAGGCAGGAGAATGTATGGGCTCCTGTAAGGTATATATTATTGGAGGTAGCAGAATGTACGGGCTCCTGTCAGGTATATATTATTGGAGGCAGCAGAATGTATGGGCTCCTGTCAGGTATATATTATTGGAGGCAGCAGAATGTATGGTCTCCTGTCAGGTATATATTATTGGAGGCAGCAGAATGTATGGGCTCCTGTCAGGTATATATTATTGGAGGCAGCAGAATCTATGGGCTCCTGTCAGGTATATATTATTGGAGGCAGGAGAATGTATGGGCTCCTGTCAGGTATATATTATTGGAGGCAGGAGAATGTATGGGCTTCTGTCAGGTATATATTATTGGAGGCAAGAGAATGTATGGGCTCCTGGCAGGTATATATTATTGGAGGCAAGAGAATGTATGGGCTCCTGTCAGGTATATATTATTGGAGGCAGGAGAATGTATGGGCTCCTGTCAGGTATATATTATTGGAGGCAGGAGAATGTATGGGCTCCTGTCAGGTATATATTATTTAAGGCAGCAGAATGTATGCGCTCCTGTCAGGTATATATTATTGGACGCAGGAGAATGTATGGGCTCCTGTCAGGTATATATTATTGGAGGCAGGAGAATCTATGGGCTCCTGTCAGGTATATATTATTGGAGGCAGGAGAATCTATGGGCTCCTGTCAGGTATATATTATTGGAGGCAGCAGAATGTATGGGCTCCTGTCAGATATATATTATTGGAGGCAGCAGAATGTATGGGCTCCTGTCAGGTATATATTATTGGAGGCAGGAGAATGTATGGGCTCCTGTCAGGTATATATTATTGGAGGCAGGAGAATGTATGGGCTCCTGTCAGGTATATATTATTGGAGGCAGGAGAATGTATGGGCTCCTGTCAGGTATATATTACTGGAGGCAGGAGAATGTATGGGCTCCTGTCAGGTATATATTATTGGAGGCAGGAGAATGTATGGGCTCCTGTCAGGTATATATTATTGGAGGCAGCAGAATGTATGGGCTCCTGTCAGGTATATATTATTGGAGGTAGGAGAATGTATGGGCTCCTGTCACGTATATATTTTTGGAGGCAGCAGAATGTATGGGCTCCTGTCAGGTATATATTATTGGATGCAGGAGAATGTATGAGCTCCTGTCAGGTATATATTATTGGAGGCAGGAGAATGTATGGGCTCCTGTCAGGTGTATATTATTGGAGGCAGGAGAATGTATGGGCTCCTGTCAGTTATATATTATTGGAGGCAGCAGAATGTATGGGCTCCTGTCAGATATATATTATTGGAGGCAGCAGAATGTATGGGCTCCTGTCAGGTATATATTATTGGAGGCAGGAGAATGTATGGGCTCCTGTCAGGTATATATTATTGGAGGCAGGAGAATGTATGGGCTCCTGTCAGGTATATATTATTGGAGGCAGGAGAATGTATGGGCTCCTGTCAGGTATATATTATTGGAGGCAGGAGAATGTATGGGCTCCTGTCAGGTATATATTATTGGAGGCAGCAGAATGTATGGGCTCCTGTCAGGTATATATTATTGGAGGCAGGAGAATGTATGGGCTCCTGTCAGGTATATATTATTGGAGGCAGGAGAATGTATGGGCTCCTGTCAGGTATATATTATTGGAGGCAGGAGAATGTATGGGCTCCTGTCAGGTATATATTATTGGAGGCAGGAGAATCTATGTGCTCCTGTCAGATATATATTATTGGAGGCAGCAGAATGTATGGGCTCCTGTCAGGTGTATATTATTGGAGGCAGCAGAATGTATGGGGTCCTGTCAGGTATATATTATTGGAGGCAGGAGAATGTTTGGGCTCCTGTCAGGTATATATTATTGGAGGCAGGAGAATGTATAGGCTCCTGTCAGGTATATATTATTGGAGGCAGGAGAATGTATGTGCTCGTGTCAGGTATATATTATTGGAGGCAGGAGAATGTATGGACTCCTGACAGGTATATATTATTGGAGGCAGGAGAATGTATGGGCTCCTGTCAGGTATATATTATTGGAGGCAGGAGAAAGTATGGGCTCCTGTCAGGTATATATTATTGGAGGCAGGAGAATGTATGGGCTCCTGTCAGGTATATATTATTGGAGGCAGGAGAATGTATGGGCTCCTGTCAGGTATATATTATTGGAGGCAGGAGAATGTATGGGCTCCTGTCAGGTATATATTATTGGAGGCAGGAGAATGTATGGGCTCCTGTCAGGTATATATTATTGGAGGCAGGAGAATGTATGGGCTCCTGTCAGGTATATATTATTGGAGGCAGCAGAATGTATGGGCTCCTGTCAGGTATATATTATTGGAGGCAGGAGAATGTATGGGCTCCTGTCAGGTATATATTATTGGAGGCAGGAGAATGTATGGGCTCCTGTCAGGTATATATTATTGGAGGCAGGAGAATCTATGTGCTCCTGTCAGATATATATTATTGGAGGCAGCAGAATGTATGGGCTCCTGTCAGGTGTATATTATTGGAGGCAGCAGAATGTATGGGGTCCTGTCAGGTATATATTATTGGAGGCAGGAGAATGTATGGGCTCCTGTCAGGTATATATTATTGGAGGCAGGAGAATGTATGGGCTCCTGTCAGGTATATATTATTGGAGGCAGGAGAATGTATGTGCTCGTGTCAGGTATATATTATTGGAGGCAGGAGAATGTATGGATTCCTGTCAGGTATATATTATTGGAGGCAGGAGAATGTATGGGCTCCTGTCAGGTATATATTATTGGAGGCAGGAGAATGTATGGGCTCCTGTCAGGTATATATTATTGAGGCAGGAGAATGTATGGGCTCCTGTCAGGTATATATTATTGGAGGCAGGAGAATGTATGGGCTCCTGTCAGATATATATTATTGGAGGCAGGAGAATGTATGGGCTCCTGTCAGGTATATATTATTGGAGGCAGCAGAATGTATGGGCTCCTGTCAGGTATATATTATTGGAGGCAGGAGAATGTATGGGCTCCTGTCAGGTATATATTATTGGAGGCAGGAGAATGTATGGGCTCCTGTCAGGTATATATTATTGGAGGCAGGAGAATGTATGTGCTCCTGTCAGGTATATATTATTGGAGGCAGGAGAATGTATGGACTCCTGTCAGGTATATATTATTGGAGGCAGGAGAATGTATGGGCTCCTGTCAGGTATATATTATTGGAGGCAGCAGAATGTATGGGCTCCTGTCAGGTATATATTATTGGAGGCAGGAGAATGTATGGGCTCCTGTCAGGTATATATTATTGGAGGCAGCAGAATGTATGGGCTCCTGTCAGGTATATATTATTGGAGGCAGGAGAATGTATGGGCTCCTGTCAGGTATATATTATTGGAGGCAGGAGAATGTATGGGCTCCTGTCAGGTATATATTATTGGAGGCTGGAGAATATATGGGCTCCTGTCAGGTATATATTATTGGAGGTTGGAGAATGTATGGGCTCCTGTCAGGTATATATTATAGGAGGCTGGAGAATGTATGGGCTCCTGTCAGGTATATATTATTGGAGGCAGGATAATGTATGGGCTCCTGTCAGGTATATATTATTGGAGGCTGGAGAATGTATGGGCTCCTGTCAGGTATATATTATTGGAGGCTGGAGAGTGTATGGGCTCCTGTCAGGTATATATTATTGGAGGCAGGAGAATGTATGGGCTCCTGTCAGGTATATATTATTGGAGGCAGGAGAATGTATGTGCTCCTGTCAGGTATATATTATTGGAGGCAGGAGAATGTATGGGCTCCTGTCAGGTATATATTATTGGAGACAGGAGAATGTATGGGCTCCTGTCAGGTATATATTATTGGAGGCAGGAGAATGTATGGGCTCCTGTCAGGTGTATATTATTGGAGGCAGGAGAATGTATGGGCTCCTGTCAGGTATATATTATTGGAGGCAGGAGAATGTATGGGCTCCTGTCAGGTATATATTATTGGAGGCAGGAGAATGTATGGGCTCCTGTCAGGTATATATTATTGGAGGCAGCAGAATGTATGGGCTCCTGTCAGGTATATATTATTGGAGGCAGGAGAATGTATGAGCTCCTGTCAGGTATATATTATTGGAGGCAGGAGAATGTATGGGCTCCTGTCTGGTATATATTATTGGAGGCAGGAGAATGTATGGGCTCCTGTCAGGTATATATTATTGTAGGCAGGAGAATGTATGGGCTCCTGTCAGGTATATATTATTGGAGGCAGCAGAATGTATGGGCTCCTGTCTGGTATATATTATTGGAGGCAGCAGAATGTATGGGCTCCTGTCTGGTATATATTATTGGAGGCAGCAGAATCTATGGGCTCCTGTCTGTTATATATTATTGGAGGCAGGAGAATGTATGGGCTCCTGTAAGGTATATATTATTGGAGGTAGCAGAATGTACGGGCTCCTGTCAGGTATATATTATTGGAGGCAGCAGAATGTATGGGCTCCTGTCAGGTATATATTATTGGAGGCAGCAGAATGTATGGTCTCCTGTCAGGTATATATTATTGGAGGCAGCAGAATGTATGGGCTCCTGTCAGGTATATATTATTGGAGGCAGCAGAATCTATGGGCTCCTGTCAGGTATATATTATTGGAGGCAGGAGAATGTATGGGCTCCTGTCAGGTATATATTATTGGAGGCAGGAGAATGTATGGGCTTCTGTCAGGTATATATTATTGGAGGCAAGAGAATGTATGGGCTCCTGGCAGGTATATATTATTGGAGGCAAGAGAATGTATGGGCTCCTGTCAGGTATATATTATTGGAGGCAGGAGAATGTATGGGCTCCTGTCAGGTATATATTATTGGAGGCAGGAGAATGTATGGGCTCCTGTCAGGTATATATTATTTAAGGCAGCAGAATGTATGCGCTCCTGTCAGGTATATATTATTGGACGCAGGAGAATGTATGGGCTCCTGTCAGGTATATATTATTGGAGGCAGGAGAATCTATGGGCTCCTGTCAGGTATATATTATTGGAGGCAGGAGAATCTATGGGCTCCTGTCAGGTATATATTATTGGAGGCAGCAGAATGTATGGGCTCCTGTCAGATATATATTATTGGAGGCAGCAGAATGTATGGGCTCCTGTCAGGTATATATTATTGGAGGCAGGAGAATGTATGGGCTCCTGTCAGGTATATATTATTGGAGGCAGGAGAATGTATGGGCTCCTGTCAGGTATATATTATTGGAGGCAGGAGAATGTATGGGCTCCTGTCAGGTATATATTACTGGAGGCAGGAGAATGTATGGGCTCCTGTCAGGTATATATTATTGGAGGCAGGAGAATGTATGGGCTCCTGTCAGGTATATATTATTGGAGGCAGCAGAATGTATGGGCTCCTGTCAGGTATATATTATTGGAGGTAGGAGAATGTATGGGCTCCTGTCACGTATATATTTTTGGAGGCAGCAGAATGTATGGGCTCCTGTCAGGTATATATTATTGGATGCAGGAGAATGTATGAGCTCCTGTCAGGTATATATTATTGGAGGCAGGAGAATGTATGGGCTCCTGTCAGGTGTATATTATTGGAGGCAGGAGAATGTATGGGCTCCTGTCAGTTATATATTATTGGAGGCAGCAGAATGTATGGGCTCCTGTCAGATATATATTATTGGAGGCAGCAGAATGTATGGGCTCCTGTCAGGTATATATTATTGGTGGCAGGAGAATGTATGGGCTCCTGTCAGGTATATATTATTGGAGGCAGGAGAATGTATGGGCTCCTGTCAGGTATATATTATTGGAGGCAGGAGAATGTATGGGCTCCTGTCAGGTATATATTATTGGAGGCAGGAGAATGTATGGGCTCCTGTCAGGTATATATTATTGGAGGCAGCAGAATGTATGGGCTCCTGTCAGGTATATATTTTTGGAGGCAACAGAATGTATGGGCTCCTGTCAGGTATATATTATTGGAGGCAGGAGAATGTATGGGCTCCTGTCAGGTATATATTATTGGAGGCAGGAGAATGTATGGGCTCCTGTCAGGTATATATTATTGGAGGCAGGAGAATGTATGGGCTCCTGTCAGGTATATATTATTGGAGGCAGCAGAATATATGGGCTCCTGTCAGGTATATATTATTGGAGGCAGCAGAATGTATGGGCTCCTGTCAGGTATATATTATTGAAGGCAGGAGAATGTATGGGCTCCTTTCAGGTATATATTATTGGAGGCAGCAGAATGTATGGGCTCCTGTCAGGTATATATTATTGGAGGCAGGAGAATGTATGGGCTCCTGTCAGGTATATATTATTGGAGGCAGGAGAATGTATGGGCTCCTGTCAGGTATATATTATTGGACTCAGCAGAATGTATGGGCTCCTGTCAGATATATATTATTGGAGGCAGCAGAATGTATGGGCTCCTGTCAGGTATATATTATTGGAGGCAGGAGAATGTATGGGCTCCTGTCAGGTATATATTATTGGAGGCAGGAGAATGTATGGGCTCCTGTCAGGTATATATTATTGGAGGCAGGAGAATGTATGGGCTCCTGTCAGGTATATATTACTGGAGGCAGGAGAATGTATGGGCTCCTGTCAGGTATATATTATTGGAGGCAGGAGAATGTATGGGCTCCTGTCAGGTATATATTATTGGAGGCAGCAGAATGTATGGGCTCCTGTCAGGTATATATTATTGGAGGTAGGAGAATGTATGGGCTCCTGTCAGGTATATATTTTTGGAGGCAGCAGAATGTATGGGCTCCTGTCAGGTATATATTATTGGATGCAGGAGAATGTATGAGCTCCTGTCAGGTATATATTATTGGAGGCAGCAGAATGTATGGGCTCCTGTCAGGTATATATTATTGGAGGCAGGAGAATGTATGGGCTCCTGTCAGGTATATATTATTGGAGGCAGGAGAATGTATGGGCTCCTGTCAGGTATATATTATTGGAGGCAAGAGAATGTATGGGCTCCTGTCAGGTATATATTACTGGAGGCAGGAGAATGTATGGGCTCCTGTCAGGTATATATTATTGGAGGCAGGAGAATGTATGGGCTCCTGTCAGGTATATATTATTGGAGGCAGCAGAATGTATGGGCTCCTGTCAGGTATATATTCTTGGAGGTAGGAGAATGTATGGGCTCCTGTCAGGTATATATTTTTGGAGGCAGCAGAATGTATGGGCTCCTGTCAGGTATATATTATTGGATGCAGGAGAATGTATGAGCTCCTGTCAGGTATATATTATTGGAGGCAGGAGAATGTATGGGCTCCTGTCAGGTGTATATTATTGGAGGCAGGAGAATGTATGGGCTCCTGTCAGGTATATATTACTGGAGGCAGGAGAATGTATGGGCTCCTGTCAGGTATATATTATTGGAGGCAGGAGAATGTATGGGCTCCTGTCAGGTATATATTATTGGAGGCAGCAGAATGTATGGGCTCCTGTCAGGTATATATTCTTGGAGGTAGGAGAATGTATGGGCTCCTGTCAGGTATATATTTTTGGAGGCAGCAGAATGTATGGGCTCCTGTCAGGTATATATTATTGGATGCAGGAGAATGTATGAGCTCCTGTCAGGTATATATTATTGGAGGCAGGAGAATGTATGGGCTCCTGTCAGGTGTATATTATTGGAGGCAGGAGAATGTATGGGCTCCTGTCAGTTATATATTATTGGAGGCAGCAGAATGTATGGGCTCCTGTCAGATATATATTATTGGAGGCAGCAGAATGTATGGGCTCCTGTCAGGTATATATTATTGGAGGCAGGAGAATGTATGGGCTCCTGTCAGGTATATATTATTGGAGGCAGGAGAATGTATGGGCTCCTGTCAGGTATATATTATTGGAGGCAGGAGAATGTATGGGCTCCTGTCAGGTATATATTATTGGAGGCAGGAGAATGTATGGGCTCCTGTCAGGTATATATTATTGGAGGCAGCAGAATGTATGGGCTCCTGTCAGGTATATATTATTGGAGGCAAGAGAATGTATGGGCTCCTGTCAGGTATATATTATTGGAGGCAGGAGAATGTATGGGCTCCTGTCAGGTATATATTATTGGAGGCAGGAGAATGTATGGGCTCCTGTTAGGTGTATATTATTGGAGGCAGCAGAATGTATGGGCTCCTGTCACGTATATATTATTGGAGGCAGGAGAATGTATGGGCTCCTGTCAGGTATATATTATTGGAGGCAGGAGAATGTATGGGCTCCTGTCAGGTATATATTATTGGAGGCAGCAGAATATAAGGGCTCCTGTCAGGTATATATTATTGGAGGCAGCAGAATGTATGGGCTCCTGTCAGGTATATATTATTGAAGGCAGGAGAATGTATGGGCTCCTGTCAGGTATATATTATTGGAGGCAGCAGAATGTATGGGCTCCTGTCAGGTATATATTATTGGAGGCAGGAGAATGTATGGGCTCCTGTCAGGTATATATTATTGGAGGCAGGAGAATGTATGGGCTCCTGTCAGGTATATATTATTGGAGGCTGGAGAATGTATGGGCTCCTGTCAGGTATATATTATTGGAGGTTGGAGAATGTATGGGCTCCTGTCAGGTATATATTATTGGAGGCTAGAGAATGTATGGGCTCCTGTCAGGTATATATTATTGGAGGCAGGAGAATGTATGGGCTCCTGTCAGGTATATATTATTGGAGGCTGGAGAATGTATGGGCTCCTGTCAGGTATATATTATTGGAGGCTGGAGAATGTATGGGCTCCTGTCAGGTATATATTATTGGAGGCAGGAGAATGTATGGGCTCCTGTCAGGTATATATTATTGGAGGCAGCAGAATGTATGGGCTCCTGTCAGGTATATATTATTGGAGGCAGGAGAATGTATGGGCTCCTGTCAGGTATATATTATTGGACTCAGCAGAATGTATGGGCTCCTGTCAGATATATATTATTGGAGGCAGCAGAATGTATGGGCTCCTGTCAGGTATATATTATTGGAGGCAGGAGAATGTATGGGCTCCTGTCAGGTATATATTATTGGAGGCAGGAGAATGTATGGGCTCCTGTCAGGTATATATTATTGGAGGCAGGAGAATGTATGGGCTCCTGTCAGGTATATATTATTGGAGGCAGGAGAATGTATGGGCTCCTGTCAGGTATATATTATTGGAGGCAGGAGAATGTATGGGCTCCTGTCAGGTATATATTATTGGAGGCAGGAGAATGTATGGGCTCCTGTCAGGTATATATTACTGGAGGCAGGAGAATGTATGGGCTCCTGTCAGGTATATATTATTGGAGGCAGGAGAATGTATGGGCTCCTGTCAGGTATATATTATTGGAGGCAGCAGAATGTATGGGCTCCTGTCAGGTATATATTCTTGGAGGTAGGAGAATGTATGGGCTCCTGTCAGGTATATATTTTTGGAGGCAGCAGAATGTATGGGCTCCTGTCAGGTATATATTATTGGATGCAGGAGAATGTATGAGCTCCTGTCAGGTATATATTATTGGAGGCAGGAGAATGTATGGGCTCCTGTCAGGTGTATATTATTGGAGGCAGGAGAATGTATGGGCTCCTGTCAGGTATATATTACTGGAGGCAGGAGAATGTATGGGCTCCTGTCAGGTATATATTATTGGAGGCAGGAGAATGTATGGGCTCCTGTCAGGTATATATTATTGGAGGCAGCAGAATGTATGGGCTCCTGTCAGGTATATATTCTTGGAGGTAGGAGAATGTATGGGCTCCTGTCAGGTATATATTTTTGGAGGCAGCAGAATGTATGGGCTCCTGTCAGGTATATATTATTGGATGCAGGAGAATGTATGAGCTCCTGTCAGGTATATATTATTGGAGGCAGGAGAATGTATGGGCTCCTGTCAGGTGTATATTATTGGAGGCAGGAGAATGTATGGGCTCCTGTCAGTTATATATTATTGGAGGCAGCAGAATGTATGGGCTCCTGTCAGATATATATTATTGGAGGCAGCAGAATGTATGAGCTCCTGTCAGGTATATATTATTGGAGGCAGGAGAATGTATGGGCTCCTGTCAGGTATATATTATTGGAGGCAGGAGAATGTATGGGCTCCTGTCAGGTATATATTATTGGAGGCAGGAGAATGTATGGGCTCCTGTCAGGTATATATTCTTGGAGGTAGGAGAATGTATGGGCTCCTGTCAGGTATATATTTTTGGAGGCAGCAGAATGTATGGGCTCCTGTCAGGTATATATTATTGGATGCAGGAGAATGTATGAGCTCCTGTCAGGTATATATTATTGGAGGCAGGAGAATGTATGGGCTCCTGTCAGGTGTATATTATTGGAGGCAGGAGAATGTATGGGCTCCTGTCAGTTATATATTATTGGAGGCAGCAGAATGTATGGGCTCCTGTCAGATATATATTATTGGAGGCAGCAGAATGTATGAGCTCCTGTCAGGTATATATTATTGGAGGCAGGAGAATGTATGGGCTCCTGTCAGGTATATATTATTGGAGGCAGGAGAATGTATGGGCTCCTGTCAGGTATATATTATTGGAGGCAGGAGAATGTATGGGCTCCTGTCAGGTATATATTATTGGAGGCAACAGAATGTATGGGCTCCTGTCAGGTATATATTATTGGAGGCAGGAGAATGTATGGGCTCCTGTCAGGTATATATTATTGGAGGCAGGAGAATGTATGGGCTCCTGTTAGGTGTATATTATTGGAGGCAGCAGAATGTATGGGCTCCTGTCACGTATATATTATTGGAGGCAGGAGAATGTATGGGCTCCTGTCAGGTATATATTATTGGAGGCAGGAGAATGTATGGGCTCCTGTCAGGTATATATTATTGGAGGCAGCAGAATATATGGGCTCCTGTCAGGTATATATTATTGGAGGCAGCAGAATGTATGGGCTCCTGTCAGGTATATATTATTGAAGGCAGGAGAATGTATGGGCTCCTGTCAGGTATATATTATTGGAGGCAGCAGAATGTATGGGCTCCTGTCAGGTATATATTATTGGAGGCAGGAGAATGTATGGGCTCCTGTCAGGTATATATTATTGGAGGCAGGAGAATGTATGGGCTCCTGTCAGGTATATATTATTGGAGGCTGGAGAATGTATGGGCTCCTGTCAGGTATATATTATTGGAGGTTGGAGAATGTATGGGCTCCTGTCAGGTATATATTATTGGAGGCTAGAGAATGTATGGGCTCCTGTCAGGTATATATTATTGGAGGCAGGAGAATGTATGGGCTCCTGTCAGGTATATATTATTGGAGGCTGGAGAATGTATGGGCTCCTGTCAGGTATATATTATTGGAGGCTGGAGAATGTATGGGCTCCTGTCAGGTATATATTATTGGAGGCAGGAGAATGTATGGGCTCCTGTCAGGTATATATTATTGGAGGCAGGAGAATGTATGGGCTCCTGTCAGGTATATATTATTGGAGGTAGGAGAATGTATGGGCTCCTGTCAGGTATATATTATTGGAGGTAGGAGAATGTATGGGCTCCTGTCAGGTACATATTATTGGAGGCAGCAGAATGTATGGGCTCCTGTCAGGTATATATTATTGGAGGCAGGAGAATGTATGGGCTCCTGTCAGGTATATATTATTGGAGGCAGGAGAATGTATGGGCTCCTGTCAGGTATATATTATTGGAGGCAGGAGAATCTATGGGCTCCTGTCAGGTATATATTATTGGAGGCTGGAGAATGTATGGGCTCCTGTCAGGTATATATTATTGGAGGCAGGAGAATGTATGGGCTCCTGTCAGGTATATATTATTGGAGGCAGCAGAATGTATGGGCTCCTGTCAGGTATATATTATTGGAGGCAGCAGAACGTATGGGCTCCTGTCAGATATATATTATTGGAGGCAGCAGAATGTATGGGCTCCTGTCAGGTATATATTATTGGAGGCAGGAGAATGTATGGGCTCCTATCAGGTATATATTATTGGAGGCAGGAGAATGTATGGGCTCCTGTCAGGTATATATTATTGGAGGCAGGAGAATGTATGGGCTCCTGTCAGGTATATATTACTGGAGGCAGGAGAATGTATGGGCTCCTGTCAGGTATATATTATTGGAGGCAGGAGAATGTATGGGCTCCTGTCAGGTATATATTATTGGAGGCAGCAGAATGTATGCACTCCTGTCAGGTATATATTATTGGAGGCAGGAGAATGTATGGGCTCCTGTCAGGTATATATTATTGGAGACAGGAGAATGTATGCACTCCTGTCAGGTATATATTATTGGAGGCAGCAGAATGTATGGGCTCCTGTCAGGTATATATTATTGGAGGCAGGAGAATGTATGGGCTCCTGTCAGGTGTATATTATTGGAGGCAGCAGAATGTATGGGCTCCTGTCAGGTATATATTATTGGAGGCAGGAGAATGTATGGGCTCCTGTCAGGTATATATTATTGGAGGCAGGAGAATGTATGGGCTCCCGTCAGGTATATATTATTGGAGGCAGCAGAATATATGGGCTCCTGTCAGGTATATATTATTGGAGGCAGCAGAATGTATGGGCTCCTGTCAGGTATATATTATTGAAGGCAGGAGAATGTATGGGCTCCTGTCAGGTATATATTATTGGAGGCAGCAGAATGTATGGGCTCCTGTCAGGTATATATTATTGGAGGCAGGAGAATGTATGGGCTCCTGTCAGGTATATATTATTGGAGGCAGGAGAATGTATGGGCTCCTGTCAGGTATATATTATTGGAGGCTGGAGAATGTATGGGCTCCTGTCAGGTATATATTATTGGAGGTTGGAGAATGTATGGGCTCCTGTCAGGTATATATTATTGGAGGCTGGAGAATGTATGGGCTCCTGTCAGGTATATATTATTGGAGGCAGGAGAATGTATGGGCTCCTGTCAGGTATATATTATTGGAGGCTGGAGAATGTATGGGCTCCTGTCAGGTATATATTATTGGAGGCTGGAGAATGTATGGGCTCCTGTCAGGTGTATATTATTGGAGGCAGGAGAATGTATGGGCTCCTGTCAGGTATATATTATTGGAGACAGGAGAATGTATGGGCTCCTGTCACGTATATATTATTGGAGGTAGGAGAATGTATGGGCTCCTGTCAGGTATATATTATTGGAGGTAGGAGAATGTATGGGCTCCTGTCAGGTATATATTATTGGAGGCAGCAGAATGTATGGGCTCCTGTCAGGTATATATTATTGGAGGCAGGAGAATGTATGGGCTCCTGTCAGGTATATATTATTGGAGGCAGGAGAATGTATGGGCTCCTGTCAGGTATATATTATTGGAGGCAGGAGAATCTATGGGCTCCTGTCAGGTATATATTATTGGAGGCTGGAGAATGTTTGGGCTCCTGTCAGGTATATATTATTGGAGGCAGCAGAATCTATGGGCTCCTGTCAGGTATATATAATTGGAGGCAGCAGAATCTATGGGCTCCTGTCAGGTATATATTATTGGAGGCAGGAGAATGTATGGGCTCCTGTCAGGTATATATTATTGGCGGCAGCAGAATCTATGGGCTCCTGTCAGGTATATATAATTGGAGGCAGCAGAATCTATGGGCTCCTGTCAGGTATATATTATTGGAGACAGGAGAATGTATGGGCTCCTGTCAGGTATATATTATTGGAGGCAGCAGAATCTATGGGCTCCTGTCAGGTATATATTATTGGAGGCAGGAGAATGTATGGGCTCCTGTCAGGTATATATTATTGGAGGCAGGAGAATGTATGGGCTCCTGTCAGGTATATATTATTGGATGCAGCAGAATGTATGGGCTCCTGTCAGGTATATATTATTGGAGGCAGGAGAATGTATGGGCTCCTGTCAGGTATATATTATTGGAGGCAGGAGAATGTATGGTCTCCTGTCAGGTATATATTATTGGAGGCAGGAGAATGTATGGGCTCCTGTCAGGTATATATTATTGGAGGCAGGAGAATGTATGGGCTCCTGTCAGGTATATATTATTGGAGGCAGGAGAATGTATGGGCTCCTGTCAGGTATATATTATTGGAGACAGGAGAATGTATGCACTCCTGTCAGGTATATATTATTGGAGGCAGCAGAATGTATGGGCTCCTGTCAGGTATATATTATTGGAGGCAGGAGAATGTATGGGCTCCTGTCAGGTATATATTATTGGAGGCAGGAGAATGTATGGGCTCCTGTCAGGTATATATTATTGGAGGCAGGAGAATGTATGGGCTCCTGTCAGGTATATATTATTGGAGGCAGGAGAATCTATGTGCTCCTGTCAGATATATATTATTGGAGGCAGCAGAATGTATGGGCTCCTGTCAGGTGTATATTATTGGAGGCAGCAGAATGTATGGGGTCCTGTCAGGTATATATTATTGGAGGCAGGAGAATGTATGGGCTCCTGTCAGGTATATATTATTGGAGGCAGCAGAATGTATGGACTCCTGTCAGGTATATATTATTGGAGGCAGGAGAATGTATGGGCTCCTGTCAGGTATATATTATTGGAGGCCGGAGAATGTATGGGCTCCTGTCAGGTATATATTATTGGAGGCCGGAGAATGTATGGGCTCCTGTCAGGTATATATTATTGGAGGCAGGAGAATGTATGGGCTCCTGTCAGGTATATATTATTGGAGGCAGGAGAATGTATGGGCTCCTGTCAGGTATATATTATTGGAGGCAGCAGAATCTATGGGCTCCTGTCAGGTATATATTATTGGAGGCAGGAGAATATATGGGCTCCTGTCAGGTATATATTTTTGGAGGCAGGAGAATGTATGGGCTCCTGTCGGGTATATATTATTGGAGGCAGGAGAATCTATGGGCTCCTGTCAGGTATATATTATTGGAGGCAGCAGAATGTATGGGCACCTGTCAGGTATATATTATTGGACGCAGGAGAATGTATGGGCTCCTGTCAGGTATATATTAATGGAGGCAGCAGAATCTATGGGCTCCTGTCAGGTATATATTATTGGAGGCAGCAGAATGTATGGGCTCCTGTCAGATATATATTATTGGAGGCAGCAGAATGTATGGGCTCCTGTCAGGTATATATTATTGGAGGCAGGAGAATCTATGGGCTCCTGTCAGGTATATATTATTGGAGGCAGGAGAATATATGGGCTCCTGTCAGGTATATATTATTGGAGGCAGGAGAATGTATGGGCTCCTGTCAGGTATATATTATTGGAGGCAGGAGAATGTATGGGCTCCTGTCAGGTATATATTACTGGAGGCAGGAGAATGTATGGGCTCCTGTCAGGTATATATTATTGGAGGCAGGAGAATGTATGGGCTCCTGTCAGGTATATATTATTGGAGGCAGCAGAATGTATGGGCTCCTGTCAGGTATATATTATTGGAGGTAGCAGAATGTATGGGCCCCTGTCAGGTATATATTATTGGAGGCAGCAGAATGTATGGGCTCCTGTCAGGTATATATTATTGGATGCAGGAGAATGTATGAGCTCCTGTCAGGTATATATTATTGGAGGCAGGAGAATGTATGGGCTCCTGTCAGGTGTATATTATTGGAGGCAGGAGAATGTATGGGCTCCTGTCAGGTATATATTATTGGAGGCAGCAGAATGTATGGGCTCCTGTCAGATATATATTATTGGAGGCAGCAGAATGTATGGGCTCCTGTCAGGTATATATTATTGGAGGCAGGAGAATGTATGGGCTCCTGTCAGGTATATATTATTGAAGGCAGGAGAATGTATGGGCTCCTGTCAGGTATATATTATTGGAGGCAGGAGAATGTATGGGCTCCTGTCAGGTATATATTATTGGAGGCTGGAGAATGTATGGGCTCCTGTCAGGTATATATTATTGGAGGCAGCAGAATGTATGGGCTCCTGTCAGGTATATATTATAGGAGGCAGCAGAATGTATGGGCTCCTGTCAGGTATATATTATTGGAGGTAGGAGAATGTATGGGCTCCTGTCAGGTATATATTATTGGAGGCAGCAGAATGTATGGGCTCCTGTCAGGTATATATTATTGGAGGCAGCAGAATGTATGGGCTCCTGTCAGGTATATATTATTGGAGGCAGCAGAATGTATGAACTCCTGTCAGGTATATATTATTGGAGGCAGCAGAATGTATGGGCTCCTGTCAGGTATCTATTATTGGAGGCAGGAAAATGTATGGGCTTCTGTCAGGTATATATTATTGGAGGCAGCAGAATGTATGGACTCCTGTCAGGTATATATTATTGGAGGCAGGAGAATGTATGGGGTCCTGTCAGGTATATATTATTGGAGGTAGGAGAATGTATGGGCTCCTGTCAGGTATATATTATTGGAGGCAGGAGAATGTATGGGCTCCTGTCAGGTATATATTATTGGAGGCAGCAGAATGTATTGGATCCTGTCAGGTATATATTATTGGAGGCAGGAGAATGTATGGGCTCCTCTCAGGTATATATTATTGTAGGCAGCAGAATGTATGGGCTCCTGTCAGGTATATATTATTGGAGGCAGGAGAATGTATGGGGTCCTGTCAGGTATATATTATTGGAGGCAGGAGAATGTATGGGCTCCTGTCAGGTATATATTATTGGAGGCAGCAGGATATATGGGCTCCTGTCAGGTATATATTATTGGAGGCAGCAGAATGTATGGACTCCTGTCAGGTATATATTATTGGAGGCAGGAGAATGTATGGGCTCCTGTCAGGTATATATTATTGTAGGCAGCAGAATGTATGGGCTCCTGTCAGGTATATATTATTGGAGGCAGGAGAATGTATGGGGTCCTGTCAGGCATATATTATTGGAGGCAGGAGAATGTATGGGCTCCTGTCAGGTATATATTATTGGAGGCAGCAGGATATATGGGCTCCTGTCAGGTATATATTATTGGAGGCAGCAGAATGTATGGGCTCCTCTCAGGTATATATTATTGGAGGTAGGAGAATTTATGGGCTCCTGTCAGGTATATATTATTGGAGGCAGCAGAATCTATGGGCTCCTGTCAGGTATATATTATTGGAGGCATGAGAATGTATGGGCTCCTGTCAGGTATATATTATTGGAGGCAGGAGAATGTATGGGTTCCTGTCGGGTATATATTATTGGAGGCAGGAGAATGTATGGGCTCCTGTCAGGTATATATTATTGGAGGCAGTAGAATGTATGGACTCCTGTCAGGTATATATTATTGGAGGTAGGAGAATGTATGGGCTCCTGTCAGGTATATATTATTGGAGGCAGCAGAATCTATGGGCTCCTGTCAGGTATATATTATTGGAGGCAGCAGAATGTATGGGCTCCTGTCAGATATATATTATAGGAGGCAGGAGAATGTATGGGCTCCTGTCAGGTATATATTATTGGAGGCAGGAGAATGTATGGGCTCCTGTCAGGTATATATTATTGGAGGCAGGAGAATCTATGGGCTCCTGTCAGGTATATATTATTGGAGGCAGCAGAATGTATGGGCTCCTGTCAGATATATATTATTGGAGGCAGCAGAATGTATGGGCTCCTCTCAGGTATATACTATTGGGGGTAGGAGAATTTATGGGCTCCTGTCAGGTATATATTATTGGAGGTAGGAGAATTTATGGGCTCCTGTCAGGTATATATTATTGGAGGCAGGAGAATGTATGGGCTCCTGTCAGGTATATATTATTGGAGGCAGGAGAATGTATGGGCTCCTGTCAGGTATATATTATTGGAGGCAGGAGAATGTATGGGCTCCTGTCAGGTATATATTATTGGAGGCAGGAGAATCTATGGGCTCCTGTCAGGTATATATTATTGGAGGCAGCAGAATGTATGGGCTCCTGTCAGATATATATTATTGGAGGCAGCAGAATGTATGGGCTCCTCTCAGGTATATGCTATTGGGGGTAGGAGAATTTATGGGCTCCTGTCAGGTATATATTATTGGAGGTAGGAGAATTTATGGGCTCCTGTCAGGTGTATATTATTGGAGGCAGGAGAATGTATGGGCTCCTGTCAGGTATATATTATTGGAGGCAGGAGAATGTATGGGCTCCTGTCAGGTATATATTATTGGAGGTAGGAGAATTTATGGGCTCCTGTCAAGTATATATTATTGGAGGCAGGAGAATGTATGGGCTCCTGTCAGGTATATATTATTGGAGGCAGGAGAATCTATGGGCTCCTGTCAGGTATATATTATTGGAGGCAGGAGAATGTATGGGCTCCTGTCAGGTATATATTATTGGAGGCAGGAGAATGTATGGGCTCCTGTCAGGTATATATTATTGGAGGCATGAGAATGTATGGGCTCCTGTCAGGTATATATTATTGGAGGCAGGAGAATGTATGGGCTCCTGTCAGGTATATATTATTGGAGGCAGCAGAATGTATGGGCTCCTGTCAGGTATATATTATTGGAGGCAGCAGAATGTATGGGCTCCTCTCAGGTATATATTATTGGAGGTAGGACAATGTACGGGCTCCTGTCAGGTATATATTATTGGAGGCAGGAGAATGTATGGGCTCCTCTCAGGTATATATTATTGGAGGTAGGAGAATTTATGGGCTCCTGTCAAGTATATATTATTGGAGGTAGGAGAATTTATGGGCTCCTGTCAGGTATATATTATTGGAGGCTGGAGAATGTATGGGCTCCTGTCAGGTATATATTATTGGAGGTAGGAGAATGTATGGGCTCCTGTCAGGTATATATTATTGGAGGTAGGAGAATTTATGGGCTCCTATCAGGTATATATTATTGGAGGCAGGAGAATGTATGGGCTCCTGTCAGGTATATATTATTGGAGGCAGGAGAATGTATGGGCTCCTGTCAGGTATATATTATTGGAGGCAGCAGAATGTATGGGCTCCTGTCAGGTATATATTATTGGAGGCAGGAGAATGTATGGGCTCCTGTCAGGTATATATATTATTGGAGGCAGGAGAATGTATGGGCTCCTGTCAGGTATATATTATTGGAGGCAGGAGAATGTATGGGCTCCTGTCAGGTATATATTATTGGAGGCAGCAGAATATATGGGCTCCTGTCAGGTATATATTATAGGAGGCAGCAGAATGTATGGGCTCCTGTCAGGTATATATTATTTTAGGTAGGAGAATGTATGGGCTCCTGTCAGGTATATATTATTTTAGGTAGGAGAATGTATGGGCTCCTGTCAGGTATATATTATTGGAGGCAGGAGAATGTATGGGCTCCTGTCAGGTATATATTATTGGAGGCAGGAGAATGTATGGGCTCCTGTCAGGTATATATTATTGGAGGCAGGAGAATGTATGGGCTCCTGTCAGGTATATATTATTGGAGGCAGGAGAATGTATGGGCTCCTGTCAGGTATATATTATTGGAGGCAGCAGAATGTATGGGCTCCTGTCAGGTATATATTATTGGAGGCAGCAGAATGTATGGGCTCCTGTCAGGTATATATTATTGGAGGCAGGAGAATGTATGGGCTCCTGTCAGGTATATATTATTGGAGGCAGCAGAATATATGGGCTCCTGTCAGGTATATATTATTGGAGGCAGCAGAATGTATGGGCTCCTGTCAGGTATATATTATTGAAGGCAGGAGAATGTATGGGCTCCTGTCAGGTATATATTATTGGAGGCAGCAGAATGTATGGGATCCTGTCAGGTATATATTATTGGAGGCAGGAGAATGTATGGGCACCTGTCAGGTATATATTATTGGAGGCAGGAGAATGTATGGGCTCCTGTCAGGTATATATTATTGGAGGCTGGAGAATGTATGGGCTCCTGTCAGGTATATATTATTGGAGGTTGGAGAATGTATGGGCTCCTGTCAGGTATATATTATTGGAGGCTGGAGAATGTATGGGCTCCTGTCAGGTATATATTATTGGAGGCAGGAGAATGTATGGGCTCCTGTCAGGTATATATTATTGGAGGCTGGAGAATGTATGGGCTCCTGTCAGGTATATATTATTGGAGGCTGGAGAATGTATGGGCTCCTGTCAGGTATATATTATTGGAGGCAGGAGAATGTATGGGCTCCTGTCAGGTATATATTATTGGAGGCAGGAGAATGTATGGGCTCCTGTCAGGTATATATTATTGGAGGTAGGAGAATGTATGGGCTCCTGTCAGGTATATATTATTGGAGGTAGGAGAATGTATGGGCTCCTGTCAGGTATACATTATTGGAGGCAGCAGAATGTATGGGCTCCTGTCAGGTATATATTATTGGAGGCAGGAGAATGTATGGGCTCCTGTCAGGTATATATTATTGGAGGCAGGAGAATGTATGGGCTCCTGTCAGGTATATATTATTGGAGGCAGGAGAATGTATGGGCTCCTGTCAGGTATATATTATTGGAGGCAGGAGAATCTATGGGCTCCTGTCAGGTATATATTATTGGAGGCTGGAGATTGTATGGGCTCCTGTCAGGTATATATTATTGGAGGCAGCAGAATCTATGGGCTCCTGTCAGGTATATATAATTGGAGGCAGCAGAATCTATGGGCTCCTGTCAGGTATATATTATTGGAGACAGGAGAATGTATGGGCTCCTGTCAGGTATATATTATTGGAGGCAGCAGAATCTATGGGCTCCTGTCAGGTATATATTATTGGAGGCAGGAGAATGTATGGGCTCCTGTCAGGTATATATTATTGGAGGCAGGAGAATGTATGGGCTCCTGTCAGGTATATATTATTGGATGCAGCAGAATGTATGGGCTCCTGTCAGGTATATATTATTGGAGGCAGGAGAATGTATGGGCTCCTGTCAGGTATATATTATTGGAGGCAGGAGAATGTATGGGCTCCTGTCAGGTATATATTATTGGAGGCAGGAGAATGTATGTGCTCCTGTCAGGTATATATTATTGGAGGCAGGAGAATGTATGGACTCCTGTCAGGTATATATTATTGGAGGCAGGAGAATGTATGGGCTCCTGTCAGGTATATATTATTGGAGGCAGGAGAATGTATGGGCTCCTGTCAGGTATATATTATTGGAGGCAGGAGAATGTATGGGCTCCTGTCAGGTATATATTATTGGAGACAGGAGAATGTATGCACTCCTGTCAGGTATATATTATTGGAGGCAGCAGAATGTATGGGCTCCTGTCAGGTATATATTATTGGAGGCAGGAGAATGTATGGGCTCCTGTCAGGTATATATTATTGGAGGCAGGAGAATGTATGGGCTCCTGTCAGGTATATATTATTGGAGGCAGGAGAATGTATGGGCTCCTGTCAGGTATATATTATTGGAGGCAGGAGAATCTATGTGCTCCTGTCAGATATATATTATTGGAGGCAGCAGAATGTATGAGCTCCTGTCAGGTGTATATTATTGGAGGCAGCAGAATGTATGGGGTCCTGTCAGGTATATATTATTGGAGGCAGGAGAATGTATGGGCTCCTGTCAGGTATATATTATTGGAGGCAGGAGAATGTATGGGCTCCTGTCAGGTATATATTATTGGAGGCAGGAGAATGTATGTGCTCGTGTCAGGTATATATTATTGGAGGCAGGAGAATGTATGTACTCCTGACAGGTATATATTATTGGAGGCAGGAGAATGTATGGGCTCCTGTCAGGTATATATTATTGGAGGCAGGAGAATGTATGGGCTCCTGTCAGGTATATATTATTGGAGGCAGGAGAATGTATGGGCTCCTGTCAGGTATATATTATTGGAGGCAGGAGAATGTATGGGCTCCTGTCAGGTATATATTATTGGAGGCAGGAGAATGTATGGGCTCCTGTCAGGTATATATTATTGGAGGCAGGAGAATGTATGGGCTCCTGTCAGGTATATATTATTGGAGGCAGGAGAATGTATGGGCTCCTGTCAGGTATATATTATTGGAGGCAGCAGAATGTATGGGCTCCTGTCAGGTATATATTATTGGAGGCAGGAGAATGTATGGGCTCCTGTCAGGTATATATTATTGGAGGCAGGAGAATGTATGGGCTCCTGTCAGGTATATATTATTGGAGGCAGCAGAATATATGGGCTCCTGTCAGGTATATATTATTGGAGGCAGCAGAATGTATGGGCTCCTGTCAGGTATATATTATTGAAGGCAGGAGAATGTATGGGCTCCTGTCAGGTATATATTATTGGAGGCAGCAGAATGTATGGGCTCCTGTCAGTTATATATTATTGGAGGCAGGAGAATGTATGGGCTCCTGTCAGGTATATATTATTGGAGGCAGGAGAATGTATGGGCTCCTGTCAGGTATATATTATTGGAGGCAGGAGAATGTATGGGCTCCTGTCAGGTATATATTATTGGAGGTAGGAGAATGTATGGGCTCCTGTCAGGTATATATTATTGGAGGTAGGAGAATGTATGGGCTCCTGTCAGGTATATATTATTGGAGGCAGCAGAATGTATGGGCTCCTGTCAGGTATATATTATTGGAGGCAGTAGAATGTATGGGCTCCTGTCAGGTATATATTATTGGAGGCAGGAGAATGTATGGGCTCCTGTCAGGTATATATTATTGGAGGCAGGAGAATGTATGGGCTCCTGTCAGGTATATATTATTGGAGGCAGGAGAATCTATGGGCTCCTGTCAGGTATATATTATTGGAGGCTGGAGAATGAATGGGCTCCTGTCAGGTATATATTATTGGAGGCAGCAGAATCTATGGGCTCCTGTCAGGTATATATAATTGGAGGCAGCAGAATCTATGGGCTCCTGTCAGGTATATATTATTGGAGACAGGAGAATGTATGGGCTCCTGTCAGGTATATATTATTGGAGGCAGCAGAATCTATGGGCTCCTGTCCGGTATATATTATTGGAGGCAGGAGAATGTATGGGCTCCTGTCAGGTATATATTATTGGAGGCAGGAGAATGTATGGGCTCCTGTCAGGTATATATTATTGGATGCAGCAGAATGTATGGGCTCCTGTGAGGTATATATTTTTGGAGGCAGGAGAATGTATGGGCTCCTGTCAGGTATATATTATTGGAGGCAGGAGAATGTATGGGCTCCTGTCAGGTATATATTATTGGAGGCAGGAGAATGTATGTGCTCCTGTCAGGTATATATTATTGGAGGCAGGAGAATGTATGGACTCCTGTCAGGTATATATTATTGGAGGCAGGAGAATGTATGGGCTCCTGTCAGGTATATATTATTGGAGGCAGGAGAATGTATGGGCTCCTGTCAGGTATATATTATTGGAGGCAGGAGAATGTATGGGCTCCTGTCAGGTATATATTATTGGAGACAGGAGAATGTATGCAATCCTGTCAGGTATATATTATTGGAGGCAGCAGAATGTATGGGCTCCTGTCAGGTATATATTATTGGAGGCAGGAGAATGTATGGGCTCCTGTCAGGTATATATTATTGGAGGCAGGAGAATGTATGGGCTCCTGTCAGGTATATATTATTGGAGGCAGGAGAATGTATGGGCTCCTGTCAGGTATATATTATTGGAAGCAGGAGAATCTATGTGCTCCTGTCAGATATATATTATTGGAGGCAGCAGAATGTATGGGCTCCTGTCAGGTGTATATTATTGGAGGCAGCAGAATGTATGGGGTCCTGTCAGGTATATATTATTGGAGGCAGGAGAATGTATGGGCTCCTGTCAGGTATATATTATTGGAGGCAGGAGAATGTATGGGCTCCTGTCAGGTATATATTATTGGAGGCAGGAGAATGTATGTGCTCGTGTCAGGTATATATTATTGGAGGCAGGAGAATGTATGGACTCCTGTCAGGTATATATTATTGGAGGCAGGAGAATGTATGGGCTCCTGTCAGGTATATATTATTGGAGGCAGGAGAATGTATGGGCTCCTGTCAGGTATATATTATTGGAGGCAGGAGAATGTATGGGCTCCTGTCAGGTATATATTATTGGAGGCAGGAGAATGTATGGGCTCCTGTCAGATATATATTATTGGAGGCAGGAGAATGTATGGGCTCCTGTCAGGTATATATTATTGGAGGCAGAAGAATGTATGGGCTCCTGTCAGGTATATATTATTGGAGGCAGGAGAATGTATGGGCTCCTGTCAGGTATATATTATTGGAGGCAGGAGAATGTATGGGCTCCTGTCAGGTATATATTATTGGAGGCAGGAGAATGTATGTGCTCCTGTCAGGTATATATTATTGGAGGCAGGAGAATGTATGGACTCCTGTCAGGTATATATTATTGGAGGCAGGAGAATGTATGGGCTCCTGTCAGGTATATATTATTGGAGGCAGCAGAATGTATGGGCTCCTGTCAGGTATATATTATTGGAGGCAGGAGAATGTATGGGCTCCTGTCAGGTATATATTATTGGAGGCAGCAGAATGTATGGGCTCCTGTCAGGTATATATTATTGGAGGCAGGAGAATGTATGGGCTCCTGTCAGGTATATATTATTGGAGGCAGGAGAATGTATGGGCTCCTGTCAGGTATATATTATTGGAGGCTGGAGAATATATGGGCTCCTGTCAGGTATATATTATTGGAGGTTGGAGAATGTATGGGCTCCTGTCAGGTATATATTATGGGAGGATGGAGAATGTATGGGCTCCTGTCAGGTATATATTATTGGAGGCAGGATAATGTATGGGCTCCTGTCAGGTATATATTATTGGAGGCTGGAGAATGTATGGGCTCCTGTCAGGTATATATTATTGGAGGCTGGAGAGTGTATGGGCTCCTGTCAGGTATATATTATTGGAGGCAGGAGAATGTATGGGCTCCTGTCAGGTATATATTATTGGAGGTAGGAGAATGTATGGGCTCCTGTCAGGTATATATTATTGGAGGTAGGAGAATGTATGGGCTCCTGTCAGGTATATATTATTGGAGGTAGGAGAATGTATGGGCTCCTGTCATATATATATTATTGGAGGCAGCAGAATGTATGGGCTCCTGTCAGGTATATATTATTGGAGGTAGGAGAATGTATGGGCTCCTGTCAGGTATATATTATGGGAGGCAGGAGAATGTATGGGCTCCTGTCAGGTATATATTATTGGAGGCAGCAGAATGTATGGGCTCCTGTCAGGTATATATTATTGGAGGCAGGAGAATCTATGGGCTCCTGTCAGGTGTATATTATTGGAGGCAGCAGAATGTATGGGGTCCTGTCAGGTATATATTATTGGAGGCAGGAGAATGTATGGGCTCCTGTCAGGTATATATTATTGGAGGCAGGAGAATGTATGAGCTCCTGTCAGGTGTATATTATTGGAGGCAGCAGAATGTATGGGCTCCTGTCAGGTATATATTATTGGAGACAGGAGAATGTATGTGCTCCTGTCAGGTATATATTATTGGAGGCAGGAGAATGTATGGACTCCTGTCAGGTATATATTATTGGAGGCAGGAGAATGTATGGGCTCCTGTCAGGTATATATTATTGGAGACAGGAGAATGTATGGGCTCCTGTCAGGTATATATTATTGGAGTCATCAGAATGTATGGACTCCTGTCAGGTATATATTATTGGAGACAGGAGAATGTATGGGCTCCTGTCAGGTATATATTATTGGAGACAGGAGAATGTATGTGCTCCTGTCAGGTATATATTATTGGAGGCAGGAGAATGTATGGACTCCTGTCAGGTATATATTATTGGAGGCAGCAGAATGTATGGGCTCCTGTCAGGTATATATTATTGGAGGCAGGAG
Source organism: Phyllobates terribilis (assembly GCF_046119375.1). NCBI lineage: Eukaryota > Metazoa > Chordata > Amphibia > Anura > Dendrobatidae > Phyllobates > Phyllobates terribilis. Next base: position 205,959,216 of record NW_027362768.1, on the reverse strand, counting down.
AATGTATGTGCTCCTGTCAGGTATATATTATTGGAGGCCGGAGAATATATGGGCTCCTGTCAGGTATATATTATTGGAGACAGGAGAATGTATGGGCTCCTGTCAGGTATATATTATTGGAGGCAGGAGAATGTATGGGCTCCTGTCAGGTGTATATTATTGGAGGCAGGAGAATGTATGGGCTCCTGTCAGGTATATATTATTGGAGGCAGGAGAATGTATGGGCTCCTGTCAGGTATATATTATTGGAGGCAGGAGAATGTATGGGCTCCTGTCAGGTATATATTATTGGAGGCAGCAGAATGTATGGGCTCCTGTCAGGTATATATTATTGGAGGCAGGAGAATGTATGGGCTCCTGTCAGGTATATATTATTGGAGGCAGGAGAATGTATGGGCTCCTGTCTGGTATATATTATTGGAGGCAGGAGAATGTATGGGCTCCTGTCAGGTATATATTATTGTAGGCAGGAGAATGTATGGGCTCCTGTCAGGTATATATTATTGGAGGCAGCAGAATGTATGGGCTCCTGTCTGGTATATATTATTGGAGGCAGCAGAATGTATGGGCTCCTTTCTGGTATATATTATTGGAGGCAGCAGAATCTATGGGCTCCTGTCTGGTATATATTATTGGAGGCAGGAGAATGTATGGGCTCCTGTAAGGTATATATTATTGGAGGTAGCAGAATGTACGGGCTCCTGTCAGGTATATATTATTGGAGGCAGCAGAATGTATGGGCTCCTGTCAGGTATATATTATTGGAGGCAGCAGAATGTATGGGCTCCTGTCAGGTATATATTATTGGAGGCAGCAGAATGTATGGGCTCCTGTCAGGTATATATTATTGGAGGCAGCAGAATCTATGGGCTCCTGTCAGGTATATATTATTGGAGGCAGGAGAATGTATGGGCTCCTGTCAGGTATATATTATTGGAGGCAGGAGAATGTATGGGCTTCTGTCAGGTATATATTATTGGAGGCAAGAGAATGTATGGGCTCCTGGCAGGTATATATTATTGGAGGCAAGAGATTTATGGGCTCCTGTCAGGTATATATTATTGGAGGCAGGAGAATGTATGGGCTCCTGTCAGGTATATATTATTGGAGGCAGGAGAATGTATGGGCTCCTGTGAGGTATATATTATTGGAGGCAGCAGAATATATGCGCTCCTGTCAGGTATATATTATTGGACGCAGGAGAATGTATGGGCTCCTGTCAGGTATATATTATTGGAGGCAGGAGAATGTATGGGCTCCTGTCAGGTATATATTATTCTAGGCAGGAGAATCTATGGGCTCCTGTCAGGTATATATTATTGGAGGCAGCAGAATGTATGGGCTCCTGTCAGGTATATATTATTGGACGCAGGAGAATGTATGGGCTCCTGTCAGGTATATATTATTGTAGGCAGGAGAATGTATGGGCTCCTGTCAGGTATATATTATTGGAGGCAGCAGAATGTATGGGCTCCTGTCAGGTATATATTATTGGAGGCAGCAGAATGTATGGGCTCCTGTCAGGTATATATTATTGGAGGCAGCAGAATGTATGGGCTCCTGTCAGATATATATTATTGGAGGCAGCAGAATGTATGGGCTCCTGTCAGGTATATATTATTGGAGGCAGGAGAATGTATGGGCTCCTGTCAGGTATATATTATTGGAGGCAGGAGAATGTATGGGCTCCTGTCAGGTATATATTATTGGAGGCAGGAGAATGTATGGGCTCCTGTCAGGTATATATTACTGGAGGCAGGATAATGTATGGGCTCCTGTCAGGTATATATTATTGGAGGCAGGAGAATGTATGGGCTCCTGTCAGGTATATATTATTGGAGGCAGCAGAATGTATGGGCTCCTGTCAGGTATTTATTATTGGAGGTAGGAGAATGTATGGGCTCCTGTCAGGTATATATTTTTGGAGGCAGCAGAATGTATGGGCTCCTGTCAGGTATATATTATTGGATGCAGGAGAATGTATGAGCTCCTGTCAGGTATATATTATTGGAGGCAGGAGAATGTATGGGCTCCTGTCAGGTGTATATTATTGGAGGCAGGAGAATGTATGGGCTCCTGTCAGTTATATATTATTGGAGGCAGCAGAATGTATGGGCTCCTGTCAGATATATATTATTGGAGGCAGCAGAATGTATGGGCTCCTGTCAGGTATATATTATTGGAGGCAGGAGAATGTATGGGCTCCTGTCAGGTATATATTATTGGAGGCAGGAGAATGTATGGGCTCCTGTCAGGTATATATTATTGGAGGCAGGAGAATGTATGGGCTCCTGTCAGGTATATATTATTGGAGGCAGGAGAATGTATGGGCTCCTGTCAGGTATATATTATTGGAGGCAGCAGAATGTATGGGCTCCTGTCAGGTATATATTTTTGGAGGCAACAGAATGTATGGGCTCCTGTCAGGTATATATTATTGGAGGCAGGAGAATGTATGGGCTCCTGTCAGGTATATATTATTGGAGGCAGGAGAATGTATGGGCTCCTGTCAGGTATATATTATTGGAGGCAGGAGAATGTATGGGCTCCTGTCAGGTATATATTATTGGAGGCAGCAGAATATATGGGCTCCTGTCAGGTATATATTATTGGAGGCAGCAGAATGTATGGGCTCCTGTCAGGTATATATTATTGAAGGCAGGAGAATGTATGGGCTCCTGTCAGGTATATATTATTGGAGGCAGCAGAATGTATGGGCACCTGTCAGGTATATATTATTGGAGGCAGGAGAATGTATGGGCTCCTGTCAGGTATATATTATTGGAGGCAGGAGAATGTATGGGCTCCTGTCAGGTATATATTATTGGAGGCTGGAGAATGTATGGGCTCCTGTCAGGTATATATTATTGGCGGTTGGAGAATGTATGGGCTCCTGTCAGGTATATATTATTGGAGGCTAGAGAATGTATGGGCTCCTGTCAGGTATATATTATTGGAGGCAGGAGAATGTATGGGCTCCTGTCAGGTATATATTATTGAAGGCTGGAGAATGTATGGGCTCCTGTCAGGTATATATTATTGGAGGCTGGAGAATGTATGGGCTCCTGTCAGGTATATATTATTGGAGGCAGGAGAATGTATGGGCTCCTGTCAGGTATATATTATTGGAGGCAGGAGAATGTATGGGCTCCTGTCAGGTATATATTATTGGAGGTAGGAGAATGTATGGGCTCCTGTCAGGTATATATTATTGGAGGTAGGAGAATGTATGGGCTCCTGTCAGGTATATATTATTGGAGGCAGCAGAATGTATGGGCTCCTGTCAGGTATATATTATTGGAGGCAGGAGAATGTATGGGCTCCTGTCAGGTATATATTATTGGAGGCAGGAGAATGTATGGGCTCCTGTCAGGTATATATTATTGGAGGCAGGAGAATCTATGGGCTCCTGTCAGGTATATATTATTGGAGGCTGGAGAATGTATGGGCTCCTGTCAGGTATATATTATTGGAGGCAGGAGAATGTATGGGCTCCTGTCAGGTATATATTATTGGAGGCAGGAGAATCTATGGGCTCCTGTCAGGTATATATTATTGGAGGCAGCAGAATGTATGGGCTCCTGTCAGGTATATATTATTGGACGCAGGAGAATGTATGGGCTCCTGTCAGGTATATATTATTGTAGGCAGGAGAATGTATGGGCTCCTGTCAGGTATATATTATTGGAGGCAGCAGAATGTATGGGCTCCTGTCAGGTATATATTATTGGAGGCAGCAGAATGTATGGGCTCCTGTCAGGTATATATTATTGGAGGCAGCAGAATGTATGGGCTCCTGTCAGATATATATTATTGGAGGCAGCAGAATGTATGGGCTCCTGTCAGGTATATATTATTGGAGGCAGGAGAATGTATGGGCTCCTGTCAGGTATATATTATTGGAGGCAGGAGAATGTATGGGCTCCTGTCAGGTATATATTATTGGAGGCAGGAGAATGTATGGGCTCCTGTCAGGTATATATTACTGGAGGCAGGAGAATGTATGGGCTCCTGTCAGGTATATATTATTGGAGGCAGGAGAATGTATGGGCTCCTGTCAGGTATATATTATTGGAGGCAGCAGAATGTATGGGCTCCTGTCAGGTATATATTATTGGAGGTAGGAGAATGTATGGGCTCCTGTCAGGTATATATTTTTGGAGGCAGCAGAATGTATGGGCTCCTGTCAGGTATATATTATTGGATGCAGGAGAATGTATGAGCTCCTGTCAGGTATATATTATTGGAGGCAGCAGAATGTATGGGCTCCTGTCAGGTATATATTATTGGAGGCAGCAGAATGTATGGGCTCCTGTCAGGTATATATTATTGAAGGCAGGAGAATATATGGGCTCCTGTCAGGTATATATTATTGGAGGCAGCAGAATGTATGGGATCCTGTCAGGTATATATTATTGGAGGCAGGAGAATGTATGGGCACCTGTCAGGTATATATTATTGGAGGCAGGAGAATGTATGGGCTCCTGTCAGGTATATATTATTGGAGGCTGGAGAATGTATGGGCTCCTGTCAGGTATATATTATTGGAGGTTGGAGAATGTATGGGCTCCTGTCAGGTATATATTATTGGAGGCTGGAGAATGTATGGGCTCCTGTCAGGTATATATTATTGGAGGCAGGAGAATGTATGGGCTCCTGTCAGTTATATATTATTGGAGGCTGGAGAATGTATGGGCTCCTGTCAGGTATATATTATTGGAGGCTGGAGAATGTATGGGCTCCTGTCAGGTATATATTATTGGAGGCAGGAGAATGTATGGGCTCCTGTCAGGTATATATTATTGGAGGCAGGAGAATGTATGGGCTCCTGTCAGGTATATATTATTGGAGGTAGGAGAATGTATGGGCTCCTGTCAGGTATATATTATTGGAGGTAGGAGAATGTATGGGCTCCTGTCAGGTATACATTATTGGAGGCAGCAGAATGTATGGGCTCCTGTCAGTTATATATTATTGGAGGCAGGAGAATGTATGGGCTCCTGTCAGGTATATATTATTGGAGGCAGGAGAATGTATGGGCTCCTGTCAGGTATATATTATTGGAGGCAGGAGAATGTATGGGCTCCTGTCAGGTATATATTATTGGAGGCAGGAGAATCTATGGGCTCCTGTCAGGTATATATTATTGGAGGCTGGAGAATGTATGGGCTCCTGTCAGGTATATATTATTGGAGGCAGCAGAATCTATGGGCTCCTGTCAGGTATATATAATTGGAGGCAGCAGAATCTATGGGCTCCTGTCAGGTATATATTATTGGAGACAGGAGAATGTATGGGCTCCTGTCAGGTATATATTATTGGAGGCAGCAGAATCTATGGGCTCCTGTCAGGTATATATTATTGGAGGCAGGAGAATGTATGGGCTCCTGTCAGGTATATATTATTGGAGGCAGGAGAATGTATGGGCTCCTGTCAGGTATATATTATTGGATGCAGCAGAATGTATGGGCTCCTGTCAGGTATATATTATTGGAGGCAGGAGAATGTATGGGCTCCTGTCAGGTATATATTATTGGAGGCAGGAGAATGTATGGGCTCCTGTCAGGTATATATTATTGGAGGCAGGAGAATGTATGTGCTCCTGTCAGGTATATATTATTGGAGGCAGGAGAATGTATGGACTCCTGTCAGGTATATATTATTGGAGGCAGGAGAATGTATGGGCTCCTGTCAGGTATATATTATTGGAGGCAGGAGAATGTATGGGCTCCTGTCAGGTATATATTATTGGAGGCCGGAGAATGTATGGGCTCCTGTCAGGTATATATTATTGGAGACAGGAGAATGTATGCACTCCTGTCAGGTATATATTATTGGAGGCAGCAGAATGTATGGGCTCCTGTCAGGTATATATTATTGGAGGCAGGAGAATGTATGGGCTCCTGTCAGGTATATATTATTGGAGGCAGGAGAATGTATGGGCTCCTGTCAGGTATATATTATTGGAGGCAGGAGAATGTATGGGCTCCTGTCAGGTATATATTATTGGAGGCAGGAGAATCTATGTGCTCCTGTCAGATATATATTATTGGAGGCAGCAGAATGTATGGGCTCCTGTCAGGTGTATATTATTGGAGGCAGCAGAATGTATGGGGTCCTGTCAGGTATATATTATTGGAGGCAGGAGAATGTTTGGGCTCCTGTCAGGTATATATTATTGGAGGCAGGAGAATGTATGGGCTCCTGTCAGGTATATATTATTGGAGGCAGGAGAATGTATGTGCTCGTGTCAGGTATATATTATTGGAGGCAGGAGAATGTATGGACTCCTGACAGGTATATATTATTGGAGGCAGGAGAATGTATGGGCTCCTGTCAGGTATATATTATTGGAGGCAGGAGAAAGTATGGGCTCCTGTCAGGTATATATTATTGGAGGCAGGAGAATGTATGGGCTCCTGTCAGGTATATATTATTGGAGGCAGGAGAATGTATGGGCTCCTGTCAGGTATATATTATTGGAGGCAGGAGAATGTATGGGCTCCTGTCAGGTATATATTATTGGAGGCAGGAGAATGTATGGGCTCCTGTCAGGTATATATTATTGGAGGCAGGAGAATGTATGGGCTCCTGTCAGGTATATATTATTGGAGGCAGCAGAATGTATGGGCTCCTGTCAGGTATATATTATTGGAGGCAGGAGAATGTATGGGCTCCTGTCAGGTATATATTATTGGAGGCAGGAGAATGTATGGGCTCCTGTCAGGTATATATTATTGGAGGCAGGAGAATCTATGTGCTCCTGTCAGATATATATTATTGGAGGCAGCAGAATGTATGGGCTCCTGTCAGGTGTATATTATTGGAGGCAGCAGAATGTATGGGGTCCTGTCAGGTATATATTATTGGAGGCAGGAGAATGTATGGGCTCCTGTCAGGTATATATTATTGGAGGCAGGAGAATGTATGGGCTCCTGTCAGGTATATATTATTGGAGGCAGGAGAATGTATGTGCTCGTGTCAGGTATATATTATTGGAGGCAGGAGAATGTATGGACTCCTGTCAGGTATATATTATTGGAGGCAGGAGAATGTATGGGCTCCTGTCAGGTATATATTATTGGAGGCAGGAGAATGCATGGGCTCCTGTCAGGTATATATTATTGAGGCAGGAGAATGTATGGGCTCCTGTCAGGTATATATTATTGGAGGCAGGAGAATGTATGGGCTCTTGTCAGATATATATTATTGGAGGCAGGAGAATGTATGGGCTCCTGTCAGGTATATATTATTGGAGGCAGCAGAATGTATGGGCTCCTGTCAGGTATATATTATTGGAGGCAGGAGAATGTATGGGCTCCTGTCAGGTATATATTATTGGAGGCAGGAGAATGTATGGGCTCCTGTCAGGTATATATTATTGGAGGCAGGAGAATGTATGTGCTCCTGTCAGGTATATATTATTGGAGGCAGGAGAATGTATGGACTCCTGTCAGGTATATATTATTGGAGGCAGGAGAACGTATGGGCTCCTGTCAGGTATATATTATTGGAGGCAGCAGAATGTATGGGCTCCTGTCAGGTATATATTATTGGAGGCAGGAGAATGTATGGGCTCCTGTCAGGTATATATTATTGGAGGCAGCAGAATGTATGGGCTCCTGTCAGGTATATATTATTGGAGGCAGGAGAATGTATGGGCTCCTGTCAGGTATATATTATTGGAGGCAGGAGAATGTATGGGCTCCTGTCAGGTATATATTATTGGAGGCTGGAGAATATATGGGCTCCTGTCAGGTATATATTATTGGAGGTTGGAGAATGTATGGGCTCCTGTCAGGTATATATTATAGGAGGCTGGAGAATGTATGGGCTCCTGTCAGGTATATATTATTGGAGGCAGGATAATGTATGGGCTCCTGTCAGGTATATATTATTGGAGGCTGGAGAATGTATGGGCTCCTGTCAGGTATATATTATTGGAGGCTGGAGAGTGTATGGGCTCCTGTCAGGTATATATTATTGGAGGCAGGAGAATGTATGGGCTCCTGTCAGGTATATATTATTGGAGGTAGGAGAATGTATGGGCTCCTGTCAGGTATATATTATTGGAGGTAGGAGAATGTATGTGCTCCTGTCAGGTATATATTATTGGAGGTAGGAGAATGTATGGGCTCCTGTCATATATATATTATTGGAGGCAGCAGAATGTATGGGCTCCTGTCAGGTATATATTATTGGAGGTAGGAGAATATATGGGCTCCTGTCAGGTATATATTATTGGAGGCAGGAGAATGTATGGGCTCCTGTCAGGTATATATTATTGGAGGCAGCAGAATGTATGGGCTCCTGTCAGGTATATATTATTGGAGGCAGGAGAATCTATGGGCTCCTGTCAGGTGTATATTATTGGAGGCAGCAGAATGTATGGGGTCCTGTCAGGTATATATTATTGGAGGCAGGAGAATGTATGGGCTCCTGTCAGGTATATATTATTGGAGGCAGGAGAATGTATGAGCTCCTGTCAGCTGTATATTATTGGAGGCAGCAGAATGTATGGGCTCCTGTCAGGTATATATTATTGGAGACAGGAGAATGTATGTGCTCCTGTCAGGTATATATTATTGGAGGCAGGAGAATGTATGGACTCCTGTCAGGTATATATTATTGGAGGCAGGAGAATGTATGGGCTCCTGTCAGGTATATATTATTGGAGACAGGAGAATGTATGGGCTCCTGTCAGGTATATATTATTGGAGTCATCAGAATGTATGGACTCCTGTCAGGTATATATTATTGGAGACAGGAGAATGTATGGGCTCCTGTCAGGTATATATTATTGGAGACAGGAGAATGTATGTGCTCCTGTCAGGTATATATTATTGGAGGCAGGAGAATGTATGGACTCCTGTCAGGTATATATTATTGGAGGCAGCAGAATGTATGGGCTCCTGTCAGGTATATATTATTGGAGGCAGGAGAATGTATGTGCTCCTGTCAGGTATATATTATTGGAGGCAGGAGAATGTATGGGCTCCTGTCAGGTATATATTATTGGAGACAGGAGAATGTATGGGCTCCTGTCAGGTATATATTATTGGAGGCAGGAGAATGTATGGGCTCCTGTCAGGTGTATATTATTGGAGGCAGGAGACTGTATGGGCTCCTGTCAGGTATATATTATTGGAGGCAGGAGAATGTATGGGCTCCTGTCAGGTATATATTATTGGAGGCAGGAGAATGTATGGGCTCCTGTTAGGTATATATTATTGGAGGCAGCAGAATGTATGGGCTCCTGTCAGGTATATATTATTGGAGGCAGGAGAATGTATGAGCTCCTGTCAGGTATATATTATTGGAGGCAGGAGAATGTATGGGCTCCTGTCTGGTATATATTATTGGAGGCAGGAGAATGTATGGGCTCCTGTCAGGTATATATTATTGTAGGCAGGAGAATGTATGGGCTCCTGTCAGGTATATATTATTGGAGGCAGCAGAATGTATGGGCTCCTGTCTGGTATATATTATTGGAGGCAGCAGAATGTATGGGCTCCTGTCTGGTATATATTATTGGAGGCAGCAGAATCTATGGGCTCCTGTCTGTTATATATTATTGGAGGCAGGAGAATGTATGGGCTCCTGTAAGGTATATATTATTGGAGGTAGCAGAATGTACGGGCTCCTGTCAGGTATATATTATTGGAGGTAGCAGAATGTATGGGCTCCTGTCAGGTATATATTATTGGAGGCAGCAGAATGTATGGGCTCCTGTCAGGTATATATTATTGGAGGCAGCAGAATGTATGGGCTCCTGTCAGGTATATATTATTGGAGGCAGCAGAATCTATGGGCTCCTGTCAGGTATATATTATTGGAGGCAGGAGAATGTATGGGCTCCTGTCAGGTATATATTATTGGAGGCAGGAGAATGTATGGGCTTCTGTCAGGTATATATTATTGGAGGCAAGAGAATGTATGGGCTCCTGGCAGGTATATATTATTGGAGGCAAGAGAATGTATGGGCTCCTGTCAGGTATATATTATTGGAGGCAGGAGAATGTATGGGCTCCTGTCAGGTATATATTATTGGAGGCAGGAGAATGTATGGGCTCCTGTCAGGTATATATTATTTAAGGCAGCAGAATGTATGCGCTCCTGTCAGGTATATATTATTGGACGCAGGAGAATGTATGGGCTCCTGTCAGGTATATATTATTGGAGGCAGGAGAATCTATGGGCTCCTGTCAGGTATATATTATTGGAGGCAGGAGAATCTATGGGCTCCTGTCAGGTATATATTATTGGAGGCAGCAGAATGTATGGGCTCCTGTCAGATATATATTATTGGAGGCAGCAGAATGTATGGGCTCCTGTCAGGTATATATTATTGGAGGCAGGAGAATGTATGGGCTCCTGTCAGGTATATATTATTGGAGGCAGGAGAATGTATGGGCTCCTGTCAGGTATTTATTATTGGAGGCAGGAGAATGTATGGGCTCCTGTCAGGTATATATTACTGGAGGCAGGAGAATGTATGGGCTCCTGTCAGGTATATATTATTGGAGGCAGGAGAATGTATGGGCTCCTGTCAGGTATATATTATTGGAGGCAGCAGAATGTATGGGCTCCTGTCAGGTATATATTATTGGAGGTAGGAGAATGTATGGGCTCCTGTCACGTATATATTTTTGGAGGCAGCAGAATGTATGGGCTCCTGTCAGGTATATATTATTGGATGCAGGAGAATGTATGAGCTCCTGTCAGGTATATATTATTGGAGGCAGGAGAATGTATGGGCTCCTGTCAGGTGTATATTATTGGAGGCAGGAGAATGTATGGGCTCCTGTCAGTTATATATTATTGGAGGCAGCAGAATGTATGGGCTCCTGTCAGATATATATTATTGGAGGCAGCAGAATGTATGGGCTCCTGTCAGGTATATATTATTGGAGGCAGGAGAATGTATGGGCTCCTGTCAGGTATATATTATTGGAGGCAGGAGAATGTATGGGCTCCTGTCAGGTATATATTATTGGAGGCAGGAGAATGTATGGGCTCCTGTCAGGTATATATTATTGGAGGCAGGAGAATGTATGGGCTCCTGTCAGGTATATATTATTGGAGGCAGCAGAATGTATGGGCTCCTGTCAGGTATATATTTTTGGAGGCAACAGAATGTATGGGCTCCTGTCAGGTATATATTATTGGAGGCAGGAGAATGTATGGGCTCCTGTCAGGTATATATTATTGGAGGCAGGAGAATGTATGGGCTCCTGTCAGGTATATATTATTGGAGGCAGGAGAATGTATGGGCTCCTGTCAGGTATATATTATTGGAGGCAGCAGAATATATGGGCTCCTGTCAGGTATATATTATTGGAGGCAGCAGAATGTATGGGCTCCTGTCAGGTATATATTATTGAAGGCAGGAGAATGTATGGGCTCCTTTCAGGTATATATTATTGGAGGCAGCAGAATGTATGGGCTCCTGTCAGGTATATATTATTGGAGGCAGGAGAATGTATGGGCTCCTGTCAGGTATATATTATTGGAGGCAGGAGAATGTATGGGCTCCTGTCAGGTATATATTATTGGACTCAGCAGAATGTATGGGCTCCTGTCAGATATATATTATTGGAGGCAGCAGAATGTATGGGCTCCTGTCAGGTATATATTATTGGAGGCAGGAGAATGTATGGGCTCCTGTCAGGTATATATTATTGGAGGCAGGAGAATGTATGGGCTCCTGTCAGGTATATATTATTGGAGGCAGGAGAATGTATGGGCTCCTGTCAGGTATATATTACTGGAGGCAGGAGAATGTATGGGCTCCTGTCAGGTATATATTATTGGAGGCAGGAGAATGTATGGGCTCCTGTCAGGTATATATTATTGGAGGCAGCAGAATGTATGGGCTCCTGTCAGGTATATATTATTGGAGGTAGGAGAATGTATGGGCTCCTGTCAGGTATATATTTTTGGAGGCAGCAGAATGTATGGGCTCCTGTCAGGTATATATTATTGGATGCAGGAGAATGTATGAGCTCCTGTCAGGTATATATTATTGGAGGCAGCAGAATGTATGGGCTCCTGTCAGGTATATATTATTGGAGGCAGGAGAATGTATGGGCTCCTGTCAGGTATATATTATTGGAGGCAGGAGAATGTATGGGCTCCTGTCAGGTATATATTATTGGAGGCAAGAGAATGTATGGGCTCCTGTCAGGTATATATTACTGGAGGCAGGAGAATGTATGGGCTCCTGTCAGGTATATATTATTGGAGGCAGGAGAATGTATGGGCTCCTGTCAGGTATATATTATTGGAGGCAGCAGAATGTATGGGCTCCTGTCAGGTATATATTCTTGGAGGTAGGAGAATGTATGGGCTCCTGTCAGGTATATATTTTTGGAGGCAGCAGAATGTATGGGCTCCTGTCAGGTATATATTATTGGATGCAGGAGAATGTATGAGCTCCTGTCAGGTATATATTATTGGAGGCAGGAGAATGTATGGGCTCCTGTCAGGTGTATATTATTGGAGGCAGGAGAATGTATGGGCTCCTGTCAGGTATATATTATTGGAGGCAGCAGAATGTATGGGCTCCTGTCAGGTATATATTCTTGGAGGTAGGAGAATGTATGGGCTCCTGTCAGGTATATATTTTTGGAGGCAGCAGAATGTATGGGCTCCTGTCAGGTATATATTATTGGATGCAGGAGAATGTATGAGCTCCTGTCAGGTATATATTATTGGAGGCAGGAGAATGTATGGGCTCCTGTCAGGTGTATATTATTGGAGGCAGGAGAATGTATGGGCTCCTGTCAGTTATATATTATTGGAGGCAGCAGAATGTATGGGCTCCTGTCAGATATATATTATTGGAGGCAGCAGAATGTATGGGCTCCTGTCAGGTATATATTATTGGAGGCAGGAGAATGTATGGGCTCCTGTCAGGTATATATTATTGGAGGCAGGAGAATGTATGGGCTCCTGTCAGGTATATATTATTGGAGGCAGGAGAATGTATGGGCTCCTGTCAGGTATATATTATTGGAGGCAGGAGAATGTATGGGCTCCTGTCAGGTATATATTATTGGAGGCAGCAGAATGTATGGGCTCCTGTCAGGTATATATTATTGGAGGCAAGAGAATGTATGGGCTCCTGTCAGGTATATATTATTGGAGGCAGGAGAATGTATGGGCTCCTGTCAGGTATATATTATTGGAGGCAGGAGAATGTATGGGCTCCTGTTAGGTGTATATTATTGGAGGCAGCAGAATGTATGGGCTCCTGTCACGTATATATTATTGGAGGCAGGAGAATGTATGGGCTCCTGTCAGGTATATATTATTGGAGGCAGGAGAATGTATGGGCTCCTGTCAGGTATATCTTATTGGAGGCAGCAGAATATAAGGGCTCCTGTCAGGTATATATTATTGGAGGCAGCAGAATGTATGGGCTCCTGTCAGGTATATATTATTGAAGGCAGGAGAATGTATGGGCTCCTGTCAGGTATATATTATTGGGGGCAGCAGAATGTATGGGCTCCTGTCAGGTATATATTATTGGAGGCAGGAGAATGTATGGGCTCCTGTCAGGTATATATTATTGGAGGCAGGAGAATGTATGGGCTCCTGTCAGGTATATATTATTGGAGGCTGGAGAATGTATGGGCTCCTGTCAGGTATATATTATTGGAGGTTGGAGAATGTATGGGCTCCTGTCAGGTATATATTATTGGAGGCTAGAGAATGTATGGGCTCCTGTCAGGTATATATTATTGGAGGCAGGAGAATGTATGGGCTCCTGTCAGGTATATATTATTGGAGGCTGGAGAATGTATGGGCTCCTGTCAGGTATATATTATTGGAGGCTGGAGAATGTATGGGCTCCTGTCAGGTATATATTATTGGAGGCAGGAGAATGTATGGGCTCCTGTCAGGTATATATTATTGGAGGCAGCAGAATGTATGGGCTCCTGTCAGGTATATATTATTGGAGGCAGGAGAATGTATGGGCTCCTGTCAGGTATATATTATTGGACTCAGCAGAATGTATGGGCTCCTGTCAGATATATATTATTGGAGGCAGCAGAATGTATGGGCTCCTGTCAGGTATATATTATTGGAGGCAGGAGAATGTATGGGCTCCTGTCAGGTATATATTATTGGAGGCAGGAGAATGTATGGGCTCCTGTCAGGTATATATTATTGGAGGCAGGAGAATGTATGGGCTCCTGTCAGGTATATATTATTGGAGGCAGGAGAATGTATGGGCTCCTGTCAGGTATATATTATTGGAGGCAGGAGAATGTATGGGCTCCTGTCAGGTATATATTATTGGAGGCAGGAGAATGTATGGGCTCCTGTCAGGTATATATTACTGGAGGCAGGAGAATGTATGGGCTCCTGTCAGGTATATATTATTGGAGGCAGGAGAATGTATGGGCTCCTGTCAGGTATATATTATTGGAGGCAGCAGAATGTATGGGCTCCTGTCAGGTATATATTCTTGGAGGTAGGAGAATGTATGGGCTCCTGTCAGGTATATATTTTTGGAGGCAGCAGAATGTATGGGCTCCTGTCAGGTATATATTATTGGATGCAGGAGAATGTATGAGCTCCTGTCAGGTATATATTATTGGAGGCAGGAGAATGTATGGGCTCCTGTCAGGTGTATATTATTGGAGGCAGGAGAATGTATGGGCTCCTGTCAGGTATATATTACTGGAGGCAGGAGAATGTATGGGCTCCTGTCAGGTATATATTATTGGAGGCAGGAGAATGTATGGGCTCCTGTCAGGTATATATTATTGGAGGCAGCAGAATGTATGGGCTCCTGTCAGGTATATATTCTTGGAGGTAGGAGAATGTATGGGCTCCTGTCAGGTATATATTTTTGGAGGCAGCAGAATGTATGGGCTCCTGTCAGGTATATATTATTGGATGCAGGAGAATGTATGAGCTCCTGTCAGGTATATATTATTGGAGGCAGGAGAATGTATGGGCTCCTGTCAGGTGTATATTATTGGAGGCAGGAGAATGTATGGGCTCCTGTCAGTTATATATTATTGGAGGCAGCAGAATGTATGGGCTCCTGTCAGATATATATTATTGGAGGCAGCAGAATGTATGAGCTCCTGTCAGGTATATATTATTGGAGGCAGGAGAATGTATGGGCTCCTGTCAGGTATATATTATTGGAGGCAGGAGAATGTATGGGCTCCTGTCAGGTATATATTATTGGAGGCAGGAGAATGTATGGGCTCCTGTCAGGTATATATTATTGGAGGCAGGAGAATGTATGGGCTCCTGTCAGGTATATATTATTGGAGGCAGCAGAATGTATGGGCTCCTGTCAGGTATATATTATTGGAGGCAACAGAATGTATGGGCTCCTGTCAGGTATATATTATTGGAGGCAGGAGAATGTATGGGCTCCTGTCAGGTATATATTATTGGAGGCAGGAGAATGTATGGGCTCCTGTTAGGTGTATATTATTGGAGGCAGCAGAATGTATGGGCTCCTGTCACGTATATATTATTGGAGGCAGGAGAATGTATGGGCTCCTGTCAGGTATATATTATTGGAGGCAGGAGAATGTATGGGCTCCTGTCAGGTATATATTATTGGAGGCAGCAGAAT
Organism: Phyllobates terribilis; assembly: GCF_046119375.1. NCBI lineage: Eukaryota > Metazoa > Chordata > Amphibia > Anura > Dendrobatidae > Phyllobates > Phyllobates terribilis. The sequence goes on along the minus strand of NW_027362768.1, from coordinate 205,943,606 downwards.
ATATGGGCTCCTGTCAGGTATATATTATTGGAGGCAGCAGAATGTATGGGCTCCTGTCAGGTATATATTATTGAAGGCAGGAGAATGTATGGGCTCCTGTCAGGTATATATTATTGGAGGCAGCAGAATGTATGGGCTCCTGTCAGGTATATATTATTGGAGGCAGGAGAATGTATGGGCTCCTGTCAGGTATATATTATTGGAGGCAGGAGAATGTATGGGCTCCTGTCAGGTATATATTATTGGAGGCTGGAGAATGTATGGGCTCCTGTCAGGTATATATTATTGGAGGTTGGAGAATGTATGGGCTCCTGTCAGGTATATATTATTGGAGGCTAGAGAATGTATGGGCTCCTGTCAGGTATATATTATTGGAGGCAGGAGAATGTATGGGCTCCTGTCAGGTATATATTATTGGAGGCTGGAGAATGTATGGGCTCCTGTCAGGTATATATTATTGGAGGCTGGAGAATGTATGGGCTCCTGTCAGGTATATATTATTGGAGGCAGGAGAATGTATGGGCTCCTGTCAGGTATATATTATTGGAGGCAGGAGAATGTATGGGCTCCTGTCAGGTATATATTATTGGAGGTAGGAGAATGTATGGGCTCCTGTCAGGTTTATATTATTGGAGGTAGGAGAATGTATGGGCTCCTGTCAGGTATATATTATTGGAGGCAGCAGAATGTATGGGCTCCTGTCAGGTATATATTATTGGAGGCAGGAGAATGTATGGGCTCCTGTCAGGTATATATTATTGGAGGCAGGAGAATGTATGGGCTCCTGTCAGGTATATATTATTGGAGGCAGGAGAATCTATGGGCTCCTGTCAGGTATATATTATTGGAGGCTGGAGAATGTATGGGCTCCTGTCAGGTATATATTATTGGAGGCAGGAGAATGTATGGGCTCCTGTCAGGTATATATTATTGGAGGCAGCAGAATGTATGGGCTCCTGTCAGGTATATATTATTGGAGGCAGCAGAATGTATGGGCTCCTGTCAGATATATATTATTGGAGGCAGCAGAATGTATGGGCTCCTGTCAGGTATATATTATTGGAGGCAGGAGAATGTATGGGCTCCTATCAGGTATATATTATTGGAGGCAGGAGAATGTATGGGCTCCTGTCAGGTATATATTATTGGAGGCAGGAGAATGTATGGGCTCCTGTCAGGTATATATTACTGGAGGCAGGAGAATGTATGGGCTCCTGTCAGGTATATATTATTGGAGGCAGGAGAATGTATGGGCTCCTGTCAGGTATATATTATTGGAGGCAGCAGAATGTATGCACTCCTGTCAGGTATATATTATTGGAGGCAGGAGAATGTATGGGCTCCTGTCAGGTATATATTATTGGAGACAGGAGAATGTATGCACTCCTGTCAGGTATATATTATTGGAGGCAGCAGAATGTATGGGCTCCTGTCAGGTATATATTATTGGAGGCAGGAGAATGTATGGGCTCCTGTCAGGTGTATATTATTGGAGGCAGCAGAATGTATGGGCTCCTGTCAGGTATATATTATTGGAGGCAGGAGAATGTATGGGCTCCTGTCAGGTATATATTATTGGAGGCAGGAGAATGTATGGGCTCCCGTCAGGTATATATTATTGGAGGCAGCAGAATATATGGGCTCCTGTCAGGTATATATTATTGGAGGCAGCAGAATGTATGGGCTCCTGTCAGGTATATATTATTGAAGGCAGGAGAATGTATGGGCTCCTGTCAGGTATATATTATTGGAGGCAGCAGAATGTATGGGCTCCTGTCAGGTATATATTATTGGAGGCAGGAGAATGTATGGGCTCCTGTCAGGTATATATTATTGGAGGCAGGAGAATGTATGGGCTCCTGTCAGGTATATATTATTGGAGGCTGGAGAATGTATGGGCTCCTGTCAGGTATATATTATTGGAGGTTGGAGAATGTATGGGCTCCTGTCAGGTATATATTATTGGAGGCTGGAGAATGTATGGGCTCCTGTCAGGTATATATTATTGGAGGCAGGAGAATGTATGGGCTCCTGTCAGGTATATATTATTGGAGGCTGGAGAATGTATGGGCTCCTGTCAGGTATATATTATTGGAGGCTGGAGAATGTATGGGCTCCTGTCAGGTATATATTATTGGAGGCAGGAGAATGTATGGGCTCCTGTCAGGTATATATTATTGGAGACAGGAGAATGTATGGGCTCCTGTCACGTATATATTATTGGAGGTAGGAGAATGTATGGGCTCCTGTCAGGTATATATTATTGGAGGTAGGAGAATGTATGGGCTCCTGTCAGGTATATATTATTGGAGGCAGCAGAATGTATGGGCTCCTGTCAGGTATATATTATTGGAGGCAGGAGAATGTATGGGCTCCTGTCAGGTATATATTATTGGAGGCAGGAGAATGTATGGGCTCCTGTCAGGTATATATTATTGGAGGCAGGAGAATCTATGGGCTCCTGTCAGGTATATATTATTGGAGGCTGGAGAATGTATGGGCTCCTGTCAGGTATATATTATTGGAGGCAGCAGAATCTATGGGCTCCTGTCAGGTATATATAATTGGAGGCAGCAGAATCTATGGGCTCCTGTCAGGTATATATTATTGGAGGCAGGAGAATGTATGGGCTCCTGTCAGGTATATATTATTGGCGGCAGCAGAATCTATGGGCTCCTGTCAGGTATATATAATTGGAGGCAGCAGAATCTATGGGCTCCTGTCAGGTATATATTATTGGAGACAGGAGAATGTATGGGCTCCTGTCAGGTATATATTATTGGAGGCAGCAGAATCTATGGGCTCCTGTCAGGTATATATTATTGGAGGCAGGAGAATGTATGGGCTCCTGTCAGGTATATATTATTGGAGGCAGGAGAATGTATGGGCTCCTGTCAGGTATATATTATTGGATGCAGCAGAATGTATGGGCTCCTGTCAGGTATATATTATTGGAGGCAGGAGAATGTATGGGCTCCTGTCAGGTATATATTATTGGAGGCAGGAGAATGTATGGTCTCCTGTCATGTATATATTATTGGAGGCAGGAGAATGTATGGGCTCCTGTCAGGTATATATTATTGGAGGCAGGAGAATGTATGGGCTCCTGTCAGGTATATATTATTGGAGGCAGGAGAATGTATGGGCTCCTGTCAGGTATATATTATTGGAGACAGGAGAATGTATGCACTCCTGTCAGGTATATATTATTGGAGGCAGCAGAATGTATGGGCTCCTGTCAGGTATATATTATTGGAGGCAGGAGAATGTATGGGCTCCTGTCAGGTATATATTATTGGAGGCAGGAGAATGTATGGGCTCCTGTCAGGTATATATTATTGGAGGCAGGAGAATGTATGGGCTCCTGTCAGGTATATATTATTGGAGGCAGGAGAATCTATGTGCTCCTGTCAGATATATATTATTGGAGGCAGCAGAATGTATGGGCTCCTGTCAGGTGTATATTATTGGAGGCAGCAGAATGTATGGGGTCCTGTCAGGTATATATTATTGGAGGCAGGAGAATGTATGGGCTCCTGTCAGGTATATATTATTGGAGGCAGCAGAATGTATGGACTCCTGTCAGGTATATATTATTGGAGGCAGGAGAATGTATGGGCTCCTGTCAGGTATATATTATTGGAGGCCGGAGAATGTATGGGCTCCTGTCAGGTATATATTATTGGAGGCCGGAGAATGTATGGGCTCCTGTCAGGTATATATTATTGGAGGCAGGAGAATGTATGGGCTCCTGTCAGGTATATATTATTGGAGGCAGGAGAATGTATGGGCTCCTGTCAGGTATATATTATTGGAGGCAGCAGAATCTATGGGCTCCTGTCAGGTATATATTATTGGAGGCAGGAGAATATATGGGCTCCTGTCAGGTATATATTTTTGGAGGCAGGAGAATGTATGGGCTCCTGTCGGGTATATATTATTGGAGGCAGGAGAATCTATGGGCTCCTGTCAGGTATATATTATTGGAGGCAGCAGGATGTATGGGCACCTGTCAGGTATATATTATTGGACGCAGGAGAATGTATGGGCTCCTGTCAGGTATATATTAATGGAGGCAGCAGAATCTATGGGCTCCTGTCAGGTATATATTATTGGAGGCAGCAGAATGTATGGGCTCCTGTCAGATATATATTATTGGAGGCAGCAGAATATATGGGCTCCTGTCAGGTATATATTATTGGAGGCAGCAGAATGTATGGGCTCCTGTCAGGTATATATTATTGAAGGCAGGAGAATGTATGGGCTCCTGTCAGGTATATATTATTGGAGGCAGCAGAATGTATGGGCTCCTGTCAGGTATATATTATTGGAGGCAGGAGAATGTATGGGCTCCTGTCAGGTATATATTATTGGAGGCAGGAGAATGTATGGGCTCCTGTCAGGTATATATTATTGGAGGCTGGAGAATGTATGGGCTCCTGTCAGGTATATATTATTGGAGGTTGGAGAATGTATGGGCTCCTGTCAGGTATATATTATTGGAGGCTGGAGAATGTATGGGCTCCTGTCAGGTATATATTATTGGAGGCAGGAGAATGTATGGGCTCCTGTCAGGTATATATTATTGGAGGCTGGAGAATGTATGGGCTCCTGTCAGGTATATATTATTGGAGGCTGGAGAATGTATGGGCTCCTGTCAGGTATATATTATTGGAGGCAGGAGAATGTATGGGCTCCTGTCAGGTATATATTATTGGAGACAGGAGAATGTATGGGCTCCTGTCACGTATATATTATTGGAGGTAGGAGAATGTATGGGCTCCTGTCAGGTATATATTATTGGAGGTAGGAGAATGTATGGGCTCCTGTCAGGTATATATTATTGGAGGCAGCAGAATGTATGGGCTCCTGTCAGGTATATATTATTGGAGGCAGGAGAATGTATGGGCTCCTGTCAGGTATATATTATTGGAGGCAGGAGAATGTATGGGCTCCTGTCAGGTATATATTATTGGAGGCAGGAGAATCTATGGGCTCCTGTCAGGTATATATTATTGGAGGCTGGAGAATGTATGGGCTCCTGTCAGGTATATATTATTGGAGGCAGCAGAATCTATGGGCTCCTGTCAGGTATATATAATTGGAGGCAGCAGAATCTATGGGCTCCTGTCAGGTATATATTATTGGAGGCAGGAGAATGTATGGGCTCCTGTCAGGTATATATTATTGGCGGCAGCAGAATCTATGGGCTCCTGTCAGGTATATATAATTGGAGGCAGCAGAATCTATGGGCTCCTGTCAGGTATATATTATTGGAGACAGGAGAATGTATGGGCTCCTGTCAGGTATATATTATTGGAGGCAGCAGAATCTATGGGCTCCTGTCAGGTATATATTATTGGAGGCAGGAGAATGTATGGGCTCCTGTCAGGTATATATTATTGGAGGCAGGAGAATGTATGGGCTCCTGTCAGGTATATATTATTGGATGCAGCAGAATGTATGGGCTCCTGTCAGGTATATATTATTGGAGGCAGGAGAATGTATGGGCTCCTGTCAGGTATATATTATTGGAGGCAGGAGAATGTATGGTCTCCTGTCATGTATATATTATTGGAGGCAGGAGAATGTATGGGCTCCTGTCAGGTATATATTATTGGAGGCAGGAGAATGTATGGGCTCCTGTCAGGTATATATTATTGGAGGCAGGAGAATGTATGGGCTCCTGTCAGGTATATATTATTGGAGACAGGAGAATGTATGCACTCCTGTCAGGTATATATTATTGGAGGCAGCAGAATGTATGGGCTCCTGTCAGGTATATATTATTGGAGGCAGGAGAATGTATGGGCTCCTGTCAGGTATATATTATTGGAGGCAGGAGAATGTATGGGCTCCTGTCAGGTATATATTATTGGAGGCAGGAGAATGTATGGGCTCCTGTCAGGTATATATTATTGGAGGCAGGAGAATCTATGTGCTCCTGTCAGATATATATTATTGGAGGCAGCAGAATGTATGGGCTCCTGTCAGGTGTATATTATTGGAGGCAGCAGAATGTATGGGGTCCTGTCAGGTATATATTATTGGAGGCAGGAGAATGTATGGGCTCCTGTCAGGTATATATTATTGGAGGCAGCAGAATGTATGGACTCCTGTCAGGTATATATTATTGGAGGCAGGAGAATGTATGGGCTCCTGTCAGGTATATATTATTGGAGGCCGGAGAATGTATGGGCTCCTGTCAGGTATATATTATTGGAGGCCGGAGAATGTATGGGCTCCTGTCAGGTATATATTATTGGAGGCAGGAGAATGTATGGGCTCCTGTCAGGTATATATTATTGGAGGCAGGAGAATGTATGGGCTCCTGTCAGGTATATATTATTGGAGGCAGCAGAATCTATGGGCTCCTGTCAGGTATATATTATTGGAGGCAGGAGAATATATGGGCTCCTGTCAGGTATATATTTTTGGAGGCAGGAGAATGTATGGGCTCCTGTCGGGTATATATTATTGGAGGCAGGAGAATCTATGGGCTCCTGTCAGGTATATATTATTGGAGGCAGCAGAATGTATGGGCACCTGTCAGGTATATATTATTGGACGCAGGAGAATGTATGGGCTCCTGTCAGGTATATATTAATGGAGGCAGCAGAATCTATGGGCTCCTGTCAGGTATATATTATTGGAGGCAGCAGAATGTATGGGCTCCTGTCAGATATATATTATTGGAGGCAGCAGAATGTATGGGCTCCTGTCAGGTATATATTATTGGAGGCAGGAGAATCTATGGGCTCCTGTCAGGTATATATTATTGGAGGCAGGAGAATATATGGGCTCCTGTCAGGTATATATTATTGGAGGCAGGAGAATGTATGGGCTCCTGTCAGGTATATATTATTGGAGGCAGGAGAATGTATGGGCTCCTGTCAGGTATATATTACTGGAGGCAGGAGAATGTATGGGCTCCTGTCAGGTATATATTATTGGAGGCAGGAGAATGTATGGGCTCCTGTCAGGTATATATTATTGGAGGCAGCAGAATGTATGGGCTCCTGTCAGGTATATATTATTGGAGGTAGCAGAATGTATGGGCCCCTGTCAGGTATATATTATTGGAGGCAGCAGAATGTATGGGCTCCTGTCAGGTATATATTATTGGATGCAGGAGAATGTATGAGCTCCTGTCAGGTATATATTATTGGAGGCAGGAGAATGTATGGGCTCCTGTCAGGTGTATATTATTGGAGGCAGGAGAATGTATGGGCTCCTGTCAGGTATATATTATTGGAGGCAGCAGAATGTATGGGCTCCTGTCAGATATATATTATTGGAGGCAGCAGAATGTATGGGCTCCTGTCAGGTATATATTATTGGAGGCAGGAGAATGTATGGGCTCCTGTCAGGTATATATTATTGAAGGCAGGAGAATGTATGGGCTCCTGTCAGGTATATATTATTGGAGGCAGGAGAATGTATGGGCTCCTGTCAGGTATATATTATTGGAGGCTGGAGAATGTATGGGCTCCTGTCAGGTATATATTATTGGAGGCAGCAGAATGTATGGGCTCCTGTCAGGTATATATTATAGGAGGCAGCAGAATGTATGGGCTCCTGTCAGGTATATATTATTGGAGGTAGGAGAATGTATGGGCTCCTGTCAGGTATATATTATTGGAGGCAGCAGAATGTATGGGCTCCTGTCAGGTATATATTATTGGAGGCAGCAGAATGTATGGGCTCCTGTCAGGTATATATTATTGGAGGCAGGAGAATGTATGGGCTCCTGTCAGGTATATATTATTGGAGGCAGCAGAATGTATGGGCTCCTGTCAGGTATATATTATTGGAGGCAGGAGAATGTATGGGCTCCTGTCAGGTATATATTATTGGAGGTCGGAGAATGTATGGGCTCCTGTCAGGTATATATTATTGGAGGCCGGAGAATGTATGGGCTCGTGTCAGGTATATATTATTGGAGGCAGGAGAATGTATGGGCTCCTGTCAGGTATATATTATTGGAGGCAGGAGAATGTATGGGCTCCTGTCAGGTATATATTATTGGAGGCAGCAGAATCTATGGGCTCCTGTCAGGTATATATTATTGGAGGCAGGAGAATATATGGGCTCCTGTCAGGTATATATTATTGGAGGCAGGAGAATGTATGGGCTCCTGTCGGGTATATATTATTGGAGGCAGGAGAATCTATGGGCTCCTGTCAGGTATATATTATTGGAGGCAGCAGAATGTATGGGCACCTGTCAGGTATATATTATTGGACGCAGGAGAATGTATGGGCTCCTGTCAGGTATATATTAATGGAGGCAGCAGAATCTATGGGCTCCTGTCAGGTATATATTATTGGAGGCAGGAGAATATATGGGCTCCTGTCAGGTATATATTATTGGAGGCAGGAGAATGTATGGGCTCCTGTCGGGTATATATTATTGGAGGCAGGAGAATCTATGGGCTCCTGTCAGGTATATATTATTGGAGGCAGCAGAATGTATGGGCTCCTGTCAGGTATATATTATTGGAGGCAGGAGAATGTATGGGCTCCTGTCAGGTATATATTATTGGAGGCAGCAGAATGTATGGGCTCCTGTCAGATATATATTATTGGAGGCAGCAGAATGTATGAGCTCCTGTCAGGTATATATTATTGGAGGCAGGAGAATGTATGGGCTCCTGTCAGGTATATATTATTGGAGGCAGGAGAATGTATGGGCTCCTGTCAGGTATATATTATTGGAGGCAGGAGAATGTATGGGCTCCTGTCAGGTATATATTACTGGAGGCAGGAGAATGTATGGGCTCCTGTCAGGTATATATTATTGGAGGCAGGAGAATGTATGGGCTCCTGTCAGGTATATATTATTGGAGGCAGCAGAATGTATGGGCTCCTGTCAGGTATATATTATTGGAGGTAGCAGAATGTATGGGCCCCTGTCAGGTATATATTATTGGAGGCAGCAGAATGTATGGGCTCCTGTCAGGTATATATTATTGGATGCAGGAGAATGTATGAGCTCCTGTCAGGTATATATTATTGGAGGCAGGAGAATGTATGGGCTCCTGTCAGGTGTATATTATTGGAGGCAGGAGAATGTATGGGCTCCTGTCAGGTATATATTATTGGAGGCAGCAGAATGTATGGGCTCCTGTCAGATATATATTATTGGAGGCAGCAGAATGTATGGGCTCCTGTCAGGTATATATTATTGGAGGCAGGAGAATGTATGGGCTCCTGTCAGGTATATATTATTGAAGGCAGGAGAATGTATGGGCTCCTGTCAGGTATATATTATTGGAGGCAGGAGAATGTATGGGCTCCTGTCAGGTATATATTATTGGAGGCTGGAGAATGTATGGGCTCCTGTCAGGTATATATTATTGGAGGCAGCAGAATGTATGGGCTCCTGTCAGGTATATATTATAGGAGGCAGCAGAATGTATGGGCTCCTGTCAGGTATATATTATTGGAGGTAGGAGAATGTATGGGCTCCTGTCAGGTATATATTATTGGAGGCAGCAGAATGTATGGGCTCCTGTCAGGTATATATTATTGGAGGCAGCAGAATGTATGGGCTCCTGTCAGGTATATATTATTGGAGGCAGGAGAATGTATGGACTCCTGTCAGGTATATAATATTGGAGGCAGGAGAATGTATGGGCTCCTGTCAGGTATAAATTATTGGAGGCAGCAGAATGTATGGGCTCCTGTCAGGTATATATTATTGGAGGCAGGAGAATGTATGGGCTCCTGTCAGGTATATATTATTGGAGGCAGCAGAATATATGGGCTCCTGTCAGGTATATATTATAGGAGGCAGCAGAATGTATGGGCTCCTGTCAGGTATATATTATTGGAGGTAGGAGAATGTATGGGCTCCTGTCATGTATATATTATTGGAGGCAGCAGAATGTATGGGCTCCTGTCAGGTATATATTATTGGAGGCAGGAGAATGTATGAGCTCCTGTCAGGTATATATTATTGGAGGCAGGAGAATGTATGGGCTCCTGTCAGGTATATATTATTGGAGGCTGGAGAATGTATGGGCTCCTGTCAGGTATATATTATTGGAGGCAGGAGAATGTATGGGCTCCTGTCAGGTATATATTATTGGAGGCAGCAGAATGTATGGGCTCCTGTCAGGTATATATTATTGGAGACAGGAGAATGTATGGGCTCCTGTCAGGTATATATTATTGGAGGCTGGAGAATGTATGGGCTCCTGTCAGGTATATATTATTGGAGGCAGGAGAATGTATGGGCTCCTGTCAGGTATATATTATTGGAGGCAGGAGAATGTATGGGCTCCTGTCAGGTATATATTATTGGAGGCAGGAGAATGTATGGGCTCCTGTCAGGTATATATTATTGGAGGCAGGAGAATCTATGGGCTCCTGTCAGGTATATATTATTGGAGACAGGAGAATGTATGCACTCCTGTCAGGTATATATTATTGGAGGCAGCAGAATGTATGGGCTCCTGTCAGGTATATATTATTGGAGGCAGCAGAATCTATGGGCTCCTGTCAGGTATATATTATTGGAGGCAGGAGAATGTATGGGCTCCTGTCAGGTATATATTATTGGAGGCAGGAGAATGTATGGGCTCCTGACAGGTATATATTATTGGAGGCAGGAGAATGTATGGGCTCCTGTCAGATATATATTATTGGAGGTAGGAGAATGTATGGGCTCCTGTCAGGTATATATTATTGGAGGCAGCAGAATGTATGGGCTCCTGTCAGGTATATATTATTGGAGGCAACAGAATGTATGGGCTCCTGTCAGGTATATATTATTGGAGGCAGGAGAATGTATGGGCTCCTGTCAGGTATATATTATTGGAGGCAGGAGAATGTATGGGCTCCTGTCAGGTAATTGGAGGTAGGAGAATGTATGGGCTCCTGTCAGGTATATATTATTGGAGGCAGGAGAATGTATGGGCTCCTGTCAGGTATATATTATTGGAGGCAGCAGGATGTATGGGCTCCTGTCAGGTATATATTATTTGAGGCAGCAGAATGTATGGGCTCCTGTCAGGTATATATTATTGGAGGCATGAGAATGTATGGGGTCCTGTCAGGTATATATTATTGGAGGCAGGAGAATGTATGGGCTCCTGTCAGGTATATATTATTGGAGGCAGCAGGATGTATGGGCTCCTGTCAGGTATATATTATTGGAGGCAGCAGAATCTATGGGCTCCTGTCAGGTATATATTATTGGAGGCAGGAGAATGTATGGGCTCCTGTCAGGTATATATTATTAGAGGCAGGAGAATGTATGGGCTCCTGTCAGGTATATATTATTGGATGCAGCAGAATGTATGGGCTCCTGTCAGGTATATATTATTGGAGGCAGGAGAATGTATGGGCTCCTGTCAGGTATATATTATTGGAGGCAGGAGAATGTATGGGCTCCTGTCAGGTATATATTATTGGAGGCAGGAGAATGTATGGGCTCCTGTCAGGTATATATTATTGGAGGCAGGAGAATGTATGGGCTCCTGTCAGGTATATATTATTGGAGGCAGGAGAATGTATGGGCTCCTGTCAGGTATATATTATTGGAGACAGGAGAATGTATGCACTCCTGTCAGGTATATATTATTGGAGGCAGCAGAATGTATGGGCTCCTGTCAGGTATATATTATTGGAGGCAGGAGAATGTATGGGCTCCTGTCAGGTATATATTATTGGAGGCAGGAGAATGTATGGGCTCCTGTCAGGTATATATTATTGGAGGCAGGAGAATGTATGGGCTCCTGTCAGGTATATATTAATGGAGGCAGGAGAATCTATGTGCTCCTGTCAGATATATATTATTGGAGGCAGCAGAATGTATGGGCTCCTGTCAGGTGTATATTATTGGAGGCAGCAGAATGTATGGGGTCCTGTCAGGTATATATTATTGGAGGCAGGAGAATGTATGGGCTCCTGTCAGGTATATATTATTGGAGGCAGCAGAATGTATGGGCTCCTGTCAGGTATATATTATTGGAGGCAGGAGAATGTATGGGCTCCTGTCAGGTATATATTATTGGAGGCCGGAGAATGTATGGGCTCCTGTCAGGTATATATTATTGGAGGCCGGAGAATGTATGGGCTCCTGTCAGGGATATATTATTGGAGGCAGGAGAATGTATGGGCTCCTGTCAGGTATATATTATTGGAGGCAGGAGAATGTATGGGCTCCTGTCAGGTATATATTATTGGAGGCAGCAGAATCTATGGGCTCCTGTCAGGTATATATTATTGGAGGCAGGAGAATATATGGGCTCCTGTCAGGTATATATTATTGGAGGCAGGAGAATGTATGGGCTCCTGTCAGGTATATATTATTGGAGGCAGGAGAATCTATGGGCTCCTGTCAGGTATATATTATTGGAGGCAGCAGAATGTATGGGCTCCTGTCAGGTATATATTATTGGACGCAGGAGAATGTATGGGCTCCTGTCAGGTATATATTAATGAAGGCAGCAGAATCTATGGGCTCCTGTCAGGTATATATTATTGGAGGCAGGAGAATATATGGGCTCCTGTCAGATATATATTATTGGAGGCAGGAGAATGTATGGGCTCCTGTCGGGTATATATTATTGGAGGCAGGAGAATCTATGGGCTCCTGTCAGGTATATATTATTGGAGGCAGCAGAATGTATGGGCTCCTGTCAGGTATATATTATTGGAGGCAGGAGAATGTATGGGCTCCTGTCAGGTATATATTATTGGAGGCAGCAGAATGTATGGGCTCCTGTCAGATATATATTATTGGAGGCAGCAGAATGTATGGGCTCCTGTCAGGTATATATTATTGGAGGCAGGAGAATGTATGGGCTCCTGTCAGGTATATATTATTGGAGGCAGGAGAATGTATGGGCTCCTGTCAGGTATATATTATTGGAGGCAGGAGAATGTAAGGGCTCCTGTCAGGTATATATTACTGGAGGCAGGAGAATGTATGGGCTCCTGTCAGGTATATATTATTGGAGGCAGGAGAATGTATGGGCTCCTGTCAGGTATATATTATTGGAGGCAGCAGAATGTATGGGCTCCTGTCAGGTATATATTATTGGTGGTAGCAGAATGTATGGGCCCCTGTCAGGTATATATTATTGGAGGCAGCAGAATGTATGGGCTCCTGTCAGGTATATATTATTGGATGCAGGAAAATGTATGAGCTCCTGTCAGGTATATATTATTGGAGGCAGGAGAATGTATGGGCTCCTGTCAGGTGTATATTATTGGAGGCAGGAGAATGTATGGGCTCCTGTCATGTATATATTATTGGAGGCAGCAGAATGTATGGGCTCCTGTCAGATATATATTATTGGAGGCAGCAGAATGTATGGGCTCCTGTCAGGTATATATTATTGGAGGCAGGAGAATGTATGGGCTCCTGTCAGGTATATATTATTGAAGGCAGGAGAATGTATGGGCTCCTGTCAGGTATATATTATTGGAGGCAGGAGAATGTATGGGCTCCTGTCAGGTATATATTATTGGAGGCTGGAGAATGTATGGGCTCCTGTCAGGTATATATTATTGGAGGCAGCAGAATGTATGGGCTCCTGTCAGGTATATATTATAGGAGGCAGCAGAATGTATGGGCTCCTGTCAGGTATATATTATTGGAGGTAGGAGAATGTATGGGCTCCTGTCAGATATATATTATTGGAGGCAGCAGAATGTATGGGCTCCTGTCAGGTATATATTATTGGAGGCAGGAGAATGTATGGGCTCCTGTCAGGTATATATTATTGGAGGCAGGAGAATGTATGGGCTCCTGTCAGGTATATATTATTGGAGGCAGGAGAATGTAAGGGCTCCTGTCAGGTATATATTACTGGAGGCAGGAGAATGTATGGGCTCCTGTCAGGTATATATTATTGGAGGCAGGAGAATGTATGGGCTCCTGTCAGGTATATATTATTGGAGGCAGCAGAATGTATGGGCTCCTGTCAGGTATATATTATTGGTGGTAGCAGAATGTATGGGCCCCTGTCAGGTATATATTATTGGAGGCAGCAGAATGTATGGGCTCCTGTCAGGTATATATTATTGGATGCAGGAAAATGTATGAGCTCCTGTCAGGTATATATTATTGGAGGCAGGAGAATGTATGGGCTCCTGTCAGGTGTATATTATTGGAGGCAGGAGAATGTATGGGCTCCTGTCATGTATATATTATTGGAGGCAGCAGAATGTATGGGCTCCTGTCAGATATATATTATTGGAGGCAGCAGAATGTATGGGCTCCTGTCAGGTATATATTATTGGAGGCAGGAGAATGTATGGGCTCCTGTCAGGTATATATTATTGAAGGCAGGAGAATGTATGGGCTCCTGTCAGGTATATATTATTGGAGGCAGGAGAATGTATGGGCTCCTGTCAGGTATATATTATTGGAGGCTGGAGAATGTATGGGCTCCTGTCAGGTATATATTATTGGAGGCAGCAGAATGTATGGGCTCCTGTCAGGTATATATTATAGGAGGCAGCAGAATGTATGGGCTCCTGTCAGGTATATATTATTGGAGGTAGGAGAATGTATGGGCTCCTGTCAGGTATATATTATATGAGGCAGCAGAATGTATGGGCTCCTGTCAGGTATATATTATTGGAGGCAGCAGAATGTATGGGCTCCTGTCAGGTATATATTATTGGAGGCAGGAGAATGTATGGACTCCTGTCAGGTATATATTATTGGAGGCAGGAGAATGTATGGGCTCCTGTCAGGTATAAATTATTGGAGGCAGCAGAATGTATGGGCTCCTGTCAGGTATATATTATTGGAGGCAGGAGAATGTATGGGCTCCTGTCAGGTATATATTATTGGAGGCAGCAGAATATATGGGCTCCTGTCAGGTATATATTATAGGAGGCAGCAGAATGTATGGGCTCCTGTCAGGTATATATTATTGGAGGTAGGAGAATGTATGGGCTCCTCTCAGGTATATATTATTGGAGGCAGCAGAATGTATGGGCTCCTGTCAGGTATATATTATTGGAGGCAGGAGAATGTATGAGCTCCTGTCAGGTATATATTATTGGAGGCAGGAGAATGTATGGGCTCCTGTCAGGTATATATTATTGGAGGCAGCAGAATGTATGGGCTCCTGTCAGGTATATATTATTGGAGACAGGAGAATGTATGCACTCCTGTCAGGTATATATTATTGGAGGCAGCAGAATGTATGGGCTCCTGTCAGGTATATATTATTGGAGGCAGCAGAATCTATGGGCTCCTGTCAGGTATATATTATTGGAGGCAGGAGAATGTATGGGCCCTGACAGGTATATATTATTGGAGGCAGGAGAATGTATGGGCTCCTGTCAGATATATATTATTGGAGGTAGGAGAATGTATGGGCTCCTGTCAGGTATATATTATTGGAGGCAGCAGAATGTATGGGCTCCTGTCAGGTATATATTATTGGAGGCAACAGAATGTATGGGCTCCTGTCAGGTATATATTATTGGAGGCAGGAGAATGTATGGGCTCCTGTCAGGTATATATTATTGGAGGCAGGAGAATGTATGGGCTCCTGTCAGGTAATTGGAGGTAGGAGAATGTATGGGCTCCTGTCAGGTATATATTATTGGAGGCAGGAGAATGTATGGGCTCCTGTCAGGTATATATTATTGGAGGCAGCAGGATGTATGGGCTCCTGTCAGGTATATATTATTGGAGGCAGCAGAATGTATGGGCTCCTGTCAGGTATATATTATTGGAGGCATGAGAATGTATGGGGTCCTGTCAGGTATATATTATTGGAGGCAGGAGAATGTATGGGATCCTGTCAGGTATATATTATTGGAGGCAGCAGGATGTATGGGCTCCTGTCAGGTATATATTATTGGAGGCAGCAGAATGTATGGGCTCCTCTCAGGTATATATTATTGGAGGTAGGAGAATTTATGGGCTCCTGTCAGGTATATATTATTGGAGGTAGGAGAATTTATGGGCTCCTGTCAGGTATATATTATTGGAGGCAGGAGAATGTATGGGCTCCTGTCAGGTATATATTATTGTAGGCAGGAGAATGTATGGGCTCCTGTCAGGTATATATTATTGGAGGCAGGAGAATGTATGGGTTCCTGTCAGGTATATATTATTGGAGGCAGGAGAATGTATGGACTCCTGTCAGGTATATATTATTGGAGGTAGGAGAATGTATGGGCTCCTGTCAGATATATATTATTGGAGGCAGCAGAATCTATGGGCTCCTGTCAGGTATATATAGTTGGAGGCAGCAGAATGTATGGGCTCCTGTCAGGTATATATTATTGGAGGCAGCAGAATGTACGGGCTCCTGTCAGTTATATATTATTAGAGGCAGGAGAATGTATGGGCTCCTGTCAGGTATATATTATTGGAGGCAGCAGAATGTATGGACTCCTGTCAGGTATATATTATTGGAGGCAGGAGAATGTATGGGCTCCTGTCAGGTATATATTATTGGAGGCAGGAGAATGTATGGGCTCCTGTCAGGTATATTTTATTGGAGGCAGCAGAATGTATGGGCTCCTGTCAGGTATATATTATTGGAGGCAGGAGAATGTATGGACTCCTGTCAGGTATATATTATTGGAGGCAGGAGAATGTATGGGCTCCTGTCAGGTATATATTATTGGAGGCAGGAGAATGTATGGGCTCCTGTCAGGTATATATTATTGGAGGCAGCAGAATGTATGGGCTCCTGTCAGGTATATATTATTGGAGGCAGGAGAATGTATGGACACCTGTCAGGTATATATTATTGGAGGCTGGAGAATGTATGAGCTCCTGTCAGGTATATATTATTGGAGGCAAGAGAATGTATGGGCTCCTGTCAGGTATATATTATTGGAGGCAGCAGAATGTATGGACTCCTGTTACGTATATATTATTGGAGGCAGGAGAATGTATGGGCTCCTGTCAGGTATATATTATTGGAGGCAGCAGAATGTATGGGCTCCTGTCAGGTATATATTATTGGAGGCAGGAGAATGTATGGACCCCTGTCAGGTATATATTATTGGAGGCTGGAGAATGTATGAGCTCCTGTCAGGTATATATTATTGGAGGCAAGAGAATGTATGGGCTCCTGTCAGGTATATATTATTGGAGGCAGGAGAATGTATGGGCTCCTGTCAGGTATATATTATTGGAGGCAGGAGAATGTATGGGCTCCTGTCAGGTATATATTATTGGAGGCAGGAGAATGTATGGGCTCCTGTCAGGTATATATTATTGGAGGCAGCAGAATGTATGGGCTCCTGTCAGGTATGTATTATTGGAGGCAGCAGAATGTATGGGCTCCTGTCAGGTATATATTATTGTAGGCAGCAGAATGTATGGACTCCTGTCAGGTATATATTATTGGAGGCAGCAGAATGTATGGGCTCCTGTCAGGTATATATTATTGGAGGCAGGAGAATGTATGGGCTTCTGTCAGGTATATATGATTGGAGGCAGCAGAATGTATGGACTCCTGTCAGGTATATATTATTGGAGGCAGGAGAATGTATGGGCTCCTGTCAGGTATATATTATTGGAGGCAGGAGAATGTATGGACTCCTGTCAGGTATATATTATTGGAGGCTGGAGAATGTATGAGCTCCTGTCAGGTATATATTATTGGAGGCAGGAGAATCTATGGGCTTCTGTCAGGTATATATTATTGGAGGCACGAGAATGTATGGGCTCCTGTCAGGTATATATTATTGGAGGCACGAGAATGTATGGGCTCCTGTCAGGTATATATTATTGGAGGCAGGAGAATGTATGGGTTCCTGTCAGGTATATATTATTGGAGGCAGCAGAATGTATGGGCTCCTGTCAGGTATATATTATTGGAGGCAGGAGAATGTATGGGCTCCTGTCAGGTATATATTATTGGAGGCAGCAGAATGTATGGACTCCTGTCAGGTATATATTATTGGAGGCAGCAGAATGTATTGGCTCCTGTCAGGTATATATTATTGGAGGCAGGAAAATGTATGGGCTTCTGTCAGGTATATATTATTGGAGGCAGCAGAATGTATGGACTCCTGTCAGGTATATATTATTGGAGGCAGGAGAATGTATGGGGTCCTGTCAGGTATATATTATTGGAGGTAGGAGAATGTATGGGCTCCTGTCAGGTATATATTATTGGAGGCAGGAGAATGTATGGGCTCCTGTCAGGTATATATTATTGGATGCAGCAGAATGTATGGACTCCTGTCAGGTATATATTATTGGAGGCAGCAGAATGTATGGGCTCCTGTCAGGTATATATTATTGGAGGCAGGAGAATGTATGGGCTTCTGTCAGGTATATATGATTGAAGGCAGCAGAATGTATGGACTCCTGTCAGGTATATATTATTGGAGGCAGGAGAATGTATGGGTCCTGTCAGGTATATATTATTGGAGGCAGGAGAATGTATGGACTCCTGTCAGGTATATATTATTGGAGGCTGGAGAATGTATGAGCTCCTGTCAGGTATATATTATTGGAGGCAGGAGAATCTATGGGCTTCTGTCAGGTATATATTATTGGAGGCACGAGAATGTACGGGCTCCTGTCAGGTATATATTATTGGAGGCAGGAGAATGTATGGGGTCCTGTCAGGTATATATTATTGGAGGCAGGAGAATGTATGGGCTCCTGTCAGGTATATATTATTGGAGGCAGCAGGATATATGGGCTCTTGTCAGGTATATATTATTGGAGGCAGCAGAATGTATGGGCTCCTCTCAGGTATATATTATTGGAAGTAGGAGAATTTATGGGCTCCTGTCAGGTATATATTATTGGAGGTAGGAGAATTTATGGGCTCCTGTCAGGTATATATTATTGGAGGCTGGAGAATGTATGAGCTCCTGTCAGGTATATATTATTGGAGGCAGGAGAATGTATGGGCTCCTGTCAGGTATATATTATTGGAGGCAGCAGAATGTATGGGCTCCTGTCAGGTATATATTATTGGAGACAGGAGAATGTATGGGCTCCTGTCAGGTATATATTATTGGAGGCTGGAGAATGTATGGGCTCCTGTCAGGTATATATTATTGGAGGCAGGAGAATGTATGGGCTCCTGTGAGGTATATATTATTGGAGGCAGGAGAATGTATGGGTTTCTGTCAGGTATATATTATTGGAGGCAGCAGAATGTATGGGCTCCTGTCAGGTATATATTATTGGAGGCAGCAGAATGTATGGGCTCCTGTCAGGTATATATTATTGGAGGCAGCAGAATGTATGAACTCCTGTCAGGTATATATTATTGGAGGCAGCAGAATGTATGGGCTCCTGTCAGGTATCTATTATTGGAGGCAGGAAAATGTATGGGCTTCTGTCAGGTATATATTATTGGAGGCAGCAGAATGTATGGACTCCTGTCAGGTATATATTATTGGAGGCAGGAGAATGTATGGGGTCCTGTCAGGTATATATTATTGGAGGTAGGAGAATGTATGGGCTCCTGTCAGGTATATATTATTGGAGGCAGGAGAATGTATGGGCTCCTGTCAGGTATATATTATTGGAGGCAGCAGAATGTATTGGATCCTGTCAGGTATATATTACTGGAGGCAGGAGAATGTATGGGCTCCTCTCAGGTATATATTATTGTAGGCAGCAGAATGTATGGGCTCCTGTCAGGTATATATTATTGGAGGCAGGAGAATGTATGGGGTCCTGTCAGGTATATATTATTGGAGGCAGGAGAATGTATGGGCTCCTGTCAGGTATATATTATTGGAGGCAGCAGGATATATGGGCTCCTGTCAGGTATATATTATTGGAGGCAGCAGAATGTATGGACTCCTGTCAGGTATATATTATTGGAGGCAGGAGAATGTATGGGCTCCTGTCAGGTATATATTATTGTAGGCAGCAGAATGTATGGGCTCCTGTCAGGTATATATTATTGGAGGCAGGAGAATGTATGGGGTCCTGTCAGGCATATATTATTGGAGGCAGGAGAATGTATGGGCTCCTGTCAGGTATATATTATTGGAGGCAGCAGGATATATGGGCTCCTGTCAGGTATATATTATTGGAGGCAGCAGAATGTATGGGCTCCTCTCAGGTATATATTATTGGAGGTAGGAGAATTTATGGGCTCCTGTCAGGTATATATTATTGGAGGCAGCAGAATCTATGGGCTCCTGTCAGGTATATATTATTGGAGGCATTAGAATGTATGGGCTCCTGTCAGGTATATATTATTGGAGGCAGGAGAATGTATGGGTTCCTGTCGGGTATATATTATTGGAGGCAGGAGAATGTATGGGCTCCTGTCAGGTATATATTATTGGAGGCAGTAGAATGTATGGACTCCTGTCAGGTATATATTATTGGAGGTAGGAGAATGTATGGGCTCCTGTCAGGTATATATTATTGGAGGCTGCAGAATCTATGGGCTCCTGTCAGGTATATATTATTGGAGGCAGCAGAATGTATGGGCTCCTGTCAGATATATATTATTGGAGGCAGGAGAATGTATGGGCTCCTGTCAGGTATATATTATTGGAGGCAGGAGAATGTATGGGCTCCTGTCAGGTATATATTATTGGAGGCAGGAGAATCTATGGGCTCCTGTCAGGTATATATTATTGGAGGCAGCAGAATGTATGGGCTCCTGTCAGATATATATTATTGGAGGCAGCAGAATGTATGGGCTCCTCTCAGGTATATACTATTGGGGGTAGGAGAATTTATGGGCTCCTGTCAGGTATATATTATTGGAGGTAGGAGAATTTATGGGCTCCTGTCAGGTATATATTATTGGAGGCAGGAGAATGTATGGGCTCCTGTCAGGTATATATTATTGGAGGCAGGAGAATGTATGGGCTCCTGTCAGGTATATATTATTGGAGGCAGGAGAATGTATGGGCTCCTGTCAGGTATATATTATTGGAGGCAGGAGAATCTATGGGCTCCTGTCAGGTATATATTATTGGAGGCAGCAGAATGTATGGGCTCCTGTCAGATATATATTATTGGAGGCAGCAGAATGTATGGGCTCCTCTCAGGTATATACTATTGGGGGTAGGAGAATTTATGGGCTCCTGTCAGGTATATATTATTGGAGGTAGGAGAATTTATGGGCTCCTGTCAGGTGTATATTATTGGAGGCAGGAGAATGTATGGGCTCCTGTCAGGTATATATTATTGGAGGCAGGAGAATGTATGGGCTCCTGTCAGGTATATATTATTGGAGGTAGGAGAATTTATGGGCTCCTGTCAAGTATATATTATTGGAGGCAGGAGAATGTATGGGCTCCTGTCAGGTATATATTATTGGAGGCAGGAGAATCTATGGGCTCCTGTCAGGTATATATTATTGGAGGCAGGAGAATGTATGGGCTCCTGTCAGGTATATATTATTGGAGGCAGGAGAATGTATGGGCTCCTGTCAGGTATATATTATTGGAGGCATGAGAATGTATGGGCTCCTGTCAGGTATATATTATTGGAGGCAGGAGAATGTATGGGCTCCTGTCAGGTATATATTATTGGAGGCAGCAGAATGTATGGGCTCCTGTCAGGTATATATTATTGGAGGCAGCAGAATGTATGGGCTCCTCTCAGGTATATATTATTGGAGGTAGGACAATGTACGGGCTCCTGTCAGGTATATATTATTGGAGGCAGGAGAATGTATGGGCTCCTCTCAGGTATATATTATTGGAGGTAGGAGAATTTATGGGCTCCTGTCAAGTATATATTATTGGAGGTAGGAGAATTTATGGGCTCCTGTCAGGTATATATTATTGGAGGCTGGAGAATGTATGGGCTCCTGTCAGGTATATATTATTGGAGGTAGGAGAATGTATGGGCTCCTGTCAGGTATATATTATTGGAGGTAGGAGAATTTATGGGCTCCTATCAGGTATATATTATTGGAGGCAGGAGAATGTATGGGCTCCTGTCAGGTATATATTATTGGAGGTAGGAGAATGTATGCGCTCCTGTCAGGTATATATTATTGGAGGCAGGAGAATGTATGGGCTCCTGTCAGGTATATATTATTGGAGGCAGCAGAATGTATGGGCTCCTGTCAGGTATATATTATTGGAGGCAGGAGAATGTATGGGCTCCTGTCAGGTATATATATTATTGGAGGCAGGAGAATGTATGGGCTCCTGTCAGGTATATATTATTGGAGGCAGGAGAATGTATGGGCTCCTGTCAGGTATATATTATTGGAGGCAGCAGAATATATGGGCTCCTGTCAGGTATATATTATAGGAGGCAGCAGAATGTATGGGCTCCTGTCAGGTATATATTATTTTAGGTAGGAGAATGTATGGGCTCCTGTCAGGTATATATTATTTTAGGTAGGAGAATGTATGGGCTCCTGTCAGGTATATATTATTGGAGGCAGGAGAATGTATGGGCTCCTGTCAGGTATATATTATTGGAGGCAGGAGAATGTATGGGCTCCTGTCAGGTATATATTATTGGAGGCAGGAGAATGTATGGGCTCCTGTCAGGTATATATTATTGGAGGCAGGAGAATGTATGGGCTCCTGTCAGGTATATATTATTGGAGGCAGCAAAATGTATGGGCTCCTGTCAGGTATATATTATTGGAGACAGGAGAATGTATGGGCTCCTGTCAGGTATATATTATTGGAGGTAGGAGAATGTATGGGCTCCTGTCAGGTATATATTATTGGAGGCAGCAGAATGTATGGGCTCCTGTCAGGTATATATTATTGGAGGCAGCAGAATGTATGGGCTGCTGTCAGGTATATATTATTGGAGGCAGGAGAATGTATGGACTCCTGTCAGGTATAAATTATTGGAGGCTGGAGAATGTATGGGCTCCTGTCAGGTATATATTATTGGAGGCAGGAGAATGTATGGGCTCCTGTCAGGTATATATTATTGGAGGCAGGAGAATATATGGGCTCCTGTCAGGTATATATTATAGGAGGCAGCAGAATATATGGGCTCCTGTCAGGTATATATTATTGGAGGTAGGAGAATGTATGGGCTCCTGTCAGCTATATATTATTGGAGGCAGCAGAATGTATGGGCTCCTGTCAGGTATGTATTATTGGAGGCAGGAGAATGTATGGGCTCCTGTCAGGTATATATTATTGGAGGCAGGAGAATTTATGGGCTCCTGTCAGCTATATATTATTGGAGGCTGGAGAATGTATGAGCTCCTGTCAGGTATAGATTATTGGAGGCAGGAGAATGTATGGGCTCCTGTCAGGTATATATTATTGGAGGCAGCAGAATGTATGGGCTCCTGTCAGGTATATATTATTGGAGACAGAAGAATGTATGGGCTCCTGTCAGGTATATATTATTGGAGGGTGGAGAATGTATGGGCTCCTGTCAGGTATATATTATTGGAGGCAGGAGAATGTATGGGCTCCTGTGAGGTATATATTATTGGAGGCAGGAGAATGTATGGGTTTCTGTCAGGTATATATTATTGGAGGCAGCAGAATGTATGGGCTCCTGTCAGGTATATATTATTGGAGGCAGCAGAATGTATGGGCTCCTGTCAGGTATATATTATTGGAGGCAGCAGAATGTATGGGCTCCTGTCAGGTATATATTATTGGAGGCAGCAGAATGTATGAACTCCTGTCAGGTATATATTATTGGAGGCAGCAGAATGTATGGGCTCCTGTCAGGTATATATTATTGGAGGCAGGAAAATGTATGGGCTTCTGTCAGGTATATATTATTGGAGGCAGCAGAATGTATGGACTCCTGTCAGGTATATATTATTGGAGGCAGGAGAATGTATGGGGTCCTGTCAGGTATATATTATTGGAGGTAGGAGAATGTATGGGCTCCTGTCAGGTATATATTATTGGAGGTAGGAGAATGTATGGGCTCCTGTCAGGTATATATTATTGGAGGCAGCAGAATGTATTGGATCCTGTCAGGTATATATTATTGGAGGCAGGAGAATGTATGGGCTCCTCTCAGGTATATATTATTGTAGGCAGCAGAATGTATGGGCTCCTGTCAGGTATATATTATTGGAGGCAGGAGAATGTATGGGGTCCTGTCAGGTATATATTATTGGAGGCAGGAGAATGTATGGGCTCCTGTCAGGTATATATTATTGGAAGCAGCAGGATATATGGGCTCCTGTCAGGTATATATTATTGGAGGCAGCAGAATGTATGGACTCCTGTCAGGTATATATTATTGGAGGCAGGAGAATGTATGGGCTCCTGTCAGGTATATATTATTGTAGGCAGCAGAATGTATGGGCTCCTGTCAGGTATATATTATTGGAGGCAGGAGAATGTATGGGGTCCTGTCAGGTATATATTATTGGAGGCAGGAGAATGTATGGGCTCCTGTCAGGTATATATTATTGGAGGCAGCAGGATATATGGGCTCCTGTCAGGTATATATTATTGGAGGCAGCAGAATGTATGGGCTCCTCTCAGGTATATATTATTGGAGGTAGGAGAATTTATGGGCTCCTGTCAGGTATATATTATTGGAGGCAGCAGAATCTATGGGCTCCTGTCAGGTATATATTATTGGAGGCAGCAGAATCTATGGGCTCCTGTCAGGTATATATTATTGGAGGCATGAGAATGTATGGGCTCCTGTCAGGTATATATTATTGGAGGCAGGAGAATGTATGGGTTCCTGTCGGGTATATATTATTGGAGGCAGGAGAATGTATGGGCTCCTGTCAGGTATATATTATTGGAGGCAGTAGAATGTATGGACTCCTGTCAGGTATATATTATTGGAGGTAGGAGAATGTATGGGCTCCTGTCAGGTATATATTATTGGAGGTAGGAGAATTTATGGGCTCCTGTCAGGTATATATTATTGGAGGCAGGAGAATGTATGGGCTCCTGTCAGGTATATATTATTGGAGGCAGCAGGATATATGGGCTCCTGTCAGGTATATATTATTGGAGGCAGCAGAATGTATGGACTCCTGTCAGGTATATATTATTGGAGGCAGGAGAATGTATGGGCTCCTGTCAGGTATATATTATTGTAGGCAGCAGAATGTATGGGCTCCTGTCAGGTATATATTATTGGAGGCAGGAGAATGTATGGGGTCCTGTCAGGCATATATTATTGGAGGCAGGAGAATGTATGGGCTCCTGTCAGGTATATATTATTGGAGGCAGCAGGATATATGGGCTCCTGTCAGGTATATATTATTGGAGGCAGCAGAATGTATGGGCTCCTCTCAGGTATATATTATTGGAGGTAGGAGAATTTATGGGCTCCTGTCAGGTATATATTATTGGAGGCAGCAGAATCTATGGGCTCCTGTCAGGTATATATTATTGGAGGCATGAGAATGTATGGGCTCCTGTCAGGTATATATTATTGGAGGCAGGAGAATGTATGGGTTCCTGTCGGGTATATATTATTGGAGGCAGGAGAATGTATGGGCTCCTGTCAGGTATATATTATTGGAGGCAGTAGAATGTATGGACTCCTGTCAGGTATATATTATTGGAGGTAGGAGAATGTATGGGCTCCTGTCAGGTATATATTATTGGAGGCTGCAGAATCTATGGGCTCCTGTCAGGTATATATTATTGGAGGCAGCAGAATGTATGGGCTCCTGTCAGATATATATTATTGGAGGCAGGAGAATGTATGGGCTCCTGTCAGGTATATATTATTGGAGGCAGGAGAATGTATGGGCTCCTGTCAGGTATATATTATTGGAGGCAGGAGAATCTATGGGCTCCTGTCAGGTATATATTATTGGAGGCAGCAGAATGTATGGGCTCCTGTCAGATATATATTATTGGAGGCAGCAGAATGTATGGGCTCCTCTCAGGTATATACTATTGGGGGTAGGAGAATTTATGGGCTCCTGTCAGGTATATATTATTGGAGGTAGGAGAATTTATGGGCTCCTGTCAGGTATATATTATTGGAGGCAGGAGAATGTATGGGCTCCTGTCAGGTATATATTATTGGAGGCAGGAGAATGTATGGGCTCCTGTCAGGTATATATTATTGGAGGCAGGAGAATGTATGGGCTCCTGTCAGGTATATATTATTGGAGGCAGGAGAATCTATGGGCTCCTGTCAGGTATATATTATTGGAGGCAGCAGAATGTATGGGCTCCTGTCAGATATATATTATTGGAGGCAGCAGAATGTATGGGCTCCTCTCAGGTATATACTATTGGGGGTAGGAGAATTTATGGGCTCCTGTCAGGTATATATTATTGGAGGTAGGAGAATTTATGGGCTCCTGTCAGGTGTATATTATTGGAGGCAGGAGAATGTATGGGCTCCTGTCAGGTATATATTATTGGAGGCAGGAGAATGTATGGGCTGCTGTCAGGTATATATTATTGGAGGTAGGAGAATTTATGGGCTCCTGTCAAGTATATATTATTGGAGGCAGGAGAATGTATGGGCTCCTGTCAGGTATATATTATTGGAGGCAGGAGAATCTATGGGCTCCTGTCAGGTATATATTATTGGAGGCAGGAGAATGTATGGGCTCCTGTCAGGTATATATTATTGGAGGCAGGAGAATGTATGGGCTCCTGTCAGGTATATATTATTGGAGGCATGAGAATGTATGGGCTCCTGTCAGGTATATATTATTGGAGGCAGGAGAATGTATGGGCTCCTGTCAGGTATATATTATTGGAGGCAGCAGAATGTATGGGCTCCTGTCAGGTATATATTATTGGAGGCAGCAGAATGTATGGGCTCCTCTCAGGTATATATTATTGGAGGTAGGACAATGTACGGGCTCCTGTCAGGTATATATTATTGGAGGCAGGAGAATGTATGGGCTCCTCTCAGGTATATATTATTGGAGGTAGGAGAATTTATGGGCTCCTGTCAAGTATATATTATTGGAGGTAGGAGAATTTATGGGCTCCTGTCAGGTATATATTATTGGAGGCTGGAGAATGTATGGGCTCCTGTCAGGTATATATTATTGGAGGTAGGAGAATGTATGGGCTCCTGTCAGGTATATATTATTGGAGGTAGGAGAATTTATGGGCTCCTATCAGGTATATATTATTGGAGGCAGGAGAATGTATGGGCTCCTGTCAGGTATATATTATTGGAGGCAGGAGAATGTATGGGCTCCTGTCAGGTATATATTATTGGAGGCAGCAGAATGTATGGGCTCCTGTCAGGTATATATTATTGGAGGCAGGAGAATGTATGGGCTCCTGTCAGGTATATATATTATTGGAGGCAGGAGAATGTATGGGCTCCTGTCAGGTATATATTATTGGAGGCAGGAGAATGTATGGGCTCCTGTCAGGTATATATTATTGGAGGCAGCAGAATATATGGGCTCCTGTCAGGTATATATTATAGGAGGCAGCAGAATGTATGGGCTCCTGTCAGGTATATATTATTTTAGGTAGGAGAATGTATGGGCTCCTGTCAGGTATATATTATTTTAGGTAGGAGAATGTATGGGCTCCTGTCAGGTATATATTATTGGAGGCAGGAGAATGTATGGGCTCCTGTCAGGTATATATTATTGGAGGCAGGAGAATGTATGGGCTCCTGTCAGGTATATATTATTGGAGGCAGGAGAATGTATGGGCTCCTGTCAGGTATATATTATTGGAGGCAGGAGAATGTATGGGCTCCTGTCAGGTATATATTATTGGAGGCAGCAAAATGTATGGGCTCCTGTCAGGTATATATTATTGGAGACAGGAGAATGTATGGGCTCCTGTCAGGTATATATTATTGGAGGTAGGAGAATGTATGGGCTCCTGTCAGGTATATATTATTGGAGGCAGCAGAATGTATGGGCTCCTGTCAGGTATATATTATTGGAGGCAGCAGAATGTATGGGCTGCTGTCAGGTATATATTATTGGAGGCAGGAGAATGTATGGACTCCTGTCAGGTATAAATTATTGGAGGCTGGAGAATGTATGGGCTCCTGTCAGGTATATATTATTGGAGGCAGGAGAATGTATGGGCTCCTGTCAGGTATATATTATTGGAGGCAGGAGAATATATGGGCTCCTGTCAGGTATATATTATAGGAGGCAGCAGAATATATGGGCTCCTGTCAGGTATATATTATTGGAGGTAGGAGAATGTATGGGCTCCTGTCAGCTATATATTATTGGAGGCAGCAGAATGTATGGGCTCCTGTCAGGTATGTATTATTGGAGGCAGGAGAATGTATGGGCTCCTGTCAGGTATATATTATTGGAGGCAGGAGAATTTATGGGCTCCTGTCAGCTATATATTATTGGAGGCTGGAGAATGTATGAGCTCCTGTCAGGTATAGATTATTGGAGGCAGGAGAATGTATGGGCTCCTGTCAGGTATATATTATTGGAGGCAGCAGAATGTATGGGCTCCTGTCAGGTATATATTATTGGAGACAGAAGAATGTATGGGCTCCTGTCAGGTATATATTATTGGAGGGTGGAGAATGTATGGGCTCCTGTCAGGTATATATTATTGGAGGCAGGAGAATGTATGGGCTCCTGTGAGGTATATATTATTGGAGGCAGGAGAATGTATGGGTTTCTGTCAGGTATATATTATTGGAGGCAGCAGAATGTATGGGCTCCTGTCAGGTATATATTATTGGAGGCAGCAGAATGTATGGGCTCCTGTCAGGTATATATTATTGGAGGCAGCAGAATGTATGGGCTCCTGTCAGGTATATATTATTGGAGGCAGCAGAATGTATGAACTCCTGTCAGGTATATATTATTGGAGGCAGCAGAATGTATGGGCTCCTGTCAGGTATATATTATTGGAGGCAGGAAAATGTATGGGCTTCTGTCAGGTATATATTATTGGAGGCAGCAGAATGTATGGACTCCTGTCAGGTATATATTATTGGAGGCAGGAGAATGTATGGGGTCCTGTCAGGTATATATTATTGGAGGTAGGAGAATGTATGGGCTCCTGTCAGGTATATATTATTGGAGGTAGGAGAATGTATGGGCTCCTGTCAGGTATATATTATTGGAGGCAGCAGAATGTATTGGATCCTGTCAGGTATATATTATTGGAGGCAGGAGAATGTATGGGCTCCTCTCAGGTATATATTATTGTAGGCAGCAGAATGTATGGGCTCCTGTCAGGTATATATTATTGGAGGCAGGAGAATGT
The DNA here is from genome assembly GCF_046119375.1 of Phyllobates terribilis. NCBI lineage: Eukaryota > Metazoa > Chordata > Amphibia > Anura > Dendrobatidae > Phyllobates > Phyllobates terribilis. The sequence continues at coordinate 205,914,546 of NW_027362768.1, read as the reverse complement.
ATGGGGTCCTGTCAGGTATATATTATTGGAGGCAGGAGAATGTATGGGCTCCTGTCAGGTATATATTATTGGAAGCAGCAGGATATATGGGCTCCTGTCAGGTATATATTATTGGAGGCAGCAGAATGTATGGACTCCTGTCAGGTATATATTATTGGAGGCAGGAGAATGTATGGGCTCCTGTCAGGTATATATTATTGTAGGCAGCAGAATGTATGGGCTCCTGTCAGGTATATATTATTGGAGGCAGGAGAATGTATGGGGTCCTGTCAGGTATATATTATTGGAGGCAGGAGAATGTATGGGCTCCTGTCAGGTATATATTATTGGAGGCAGCAGGATATATGGGCTCCTGTCAGGTATATATTATTGGAGGCAGCAGAATGTATGGGCTCCTCTCAGGTATATATTATTGGAGGTAGGAGAATTTATGGGCTCCTGTCAGGTATATATTATTGGAGGCAGCAGAATCTATGGGCTCCTGTCAGGTATATATTATTGGAGGCAGCAGAATCTATGGGCTCCTGTCAGGTATATATTATTGGAGGCATGAGAATGTATGGGCTCCTGTCAGGTATATATTATTGGAGGCAGGAGAATGTATGGGTTCCTGTCGGGTATATATTATTGGAGGCAGGAGAATGTATGGGCTCCTGTCAGGTATATATTATTGGAGGCAGTAGAATGTATGGACTCCTGTCAGGTATATATTATTGGAGGTAGGAGAATGTATGGGCTCCTGTCAGGTATATATTATTGGAGGCAGCAGAATCTATGGGCTCCTGTCAGGTATATATTATTGGAGGCAGCAGAATGTATGGGCTCCTGTCAGATATATATTATTGGAGGCAGGAGAATGTATGGGCTCCTGTCAGGTATATATTATTGGAGGCAGGAGAATGTATGGGCTCCTGTCAGGTATATATTATTGGAGGCAGGAGAATCTATGGGCTCCTGTCAGGTATATATTATTGGAGGCAGCAGAATGTATGGGCTCCTGTCAGATATATATTATTGGAGGCAGCAGAATGTATGGGCTCCTCTCAGGTATATACTGTTGGGGGTAGGAGAATTTATGGGCTCCTGTCAGGTATATATTATTGGAGGTAGGAGAATTTATGGGCTCCTGTCAGGTTTATATTATTGGAGGCAGGAGAATGTATGGGCTCCTGTCAGGTATATATTATTGGAGGCAGGAGAATGTATGGGCTCCTGTCAGGTATATATTATTGGAGGCAGGAGAATGTATGGGCTCCTGTCATGTATATATTATTGGAGGCAGGAGAATCTATGGGCTCCTGTCAGGTATATATTATTGGAGGCAGCAGAATGTATGGGCTCCTGTCAGATATATATTATTGGAGGCAGCAGAATGTATGGGCTCCTCTCAGGTATATACTATTGGGGGTAGGAGAATTTATGGGCTCCTGTCAGGTATATATTATTGGAGGTAGGAGAATTTATGGGCTCCTGTCAGGTATATATTATTGGAGGCAGGAGAATGTATGGGCTCCTGTCAGGTATATATTATTGGAGGCAGGAGAATGTATGGGCTCCTGTCAGGTATATATTATTGGAGGTAGGAGAATTTATGGGCTCCTGTCAAGTATATATTATTGGAGGCAGGAGAATGTATGGGCTCCTGTCAGGTATATATTATTGGAGGCAGGAGAATCTATGGGCTCCTGTCAGGTATATATTATTGGAGGCAGGAGAATGTATGGGCTCCTGTCAGGTATATATTATTGGAGGCAGGAGAATGTATGGGCTCCTGTCAGGTATATATTATTGGAGGCATGAGAATGTATGGGCTCCTGTCAGGTATATATTATTGGAGGCAGGAGAATGTATGGGCTCCTGTCAGGTATATATTATTGGAGGCAGCAGAATGTATGGGCTCCTGTCAGGTATATATTATTGGAGGCAGCAGAATGTATGGGCTCCTCTCAGGTATATATTATTGGAGGTAGGAGAATGTACGGGCTCCTGTCAGGTATATATTATTGGAGGCAGGAGAATTTATGGGCTCCTGTCAGGTATATATTATTGGAGGCAGGAGAATGTATGCGTTCCTGTCAGGTATATATTATTGGAGGCAGGAGAATGTATGGGCTCCTGTCAGGTATATATTATTGGAGGCAGGAGAATGTATGGGCTCCTGTCAGGTATATATTATTGGAGGCAGGAGAATGTATGGGCTCCTGTCAGGTATATATTATTGGAGGCAGCAGAATGTATGGGCTCCTGTCAGGTATATATTATTGGAGACAGGAGAATGTATGGGCTCCTGTCAGGTATATATTATTGGAGGTAGGAGAATGTATGGGCTCCTGTCAGGTATATATTATTGGAGGCAGCAGAATGTATGGGCTCCTGTCAGGTATATATTATTGGAGGCAGCAGAATGTATGGGCTGCTGTCAGGTATATATTATTGGAGGCAGGAGAATGTATGGACTCCTGTCAGGTATAAATTATTGGAGGCTGGAGAATGTATGGGCTCCTGTCAGGTATATATTATTGGAGGCAGCAGAATGTATGGGCTCCTGTCAGGTATATATTATTGGAGACAGAAGAATGTATGGGCTCCTGTCAGGTATATATTATTGGAGGGTGGAGAATGTATGGGCTCCTGTCAGGTATATATTATTGGAGGCAGGAGAATGTATGGGCTCCTGTGAGGTATATATTATTGGAGGCAGGAGAATGTATGGGTTTCTGTCAGGTATATATTATTGGAGGCAGCAGAATGTATGGGCTCCTGTCAGGTATATATTATTGGAGGCAGCAGAATGTATGGGCTCCTGTCAGGTATATATTATTGGAGGCAGCAGAATGTATGGGCTCCTGTCAGGTATATATTATTGGAGGCAGCAGAATGTATGAACTCCTGTCAGGTATATATTATTGGAGGCAGCAGAATGTATGGGCTCCTGTCAGGTATATATTATTGGAGGCAGGAAAATGTATGGGCTTCTGTCAGGTATATATTATTGGAGGCAGCAGAATGTATGGACTCCTGTCAGGTATATATTATTGGAGGCAGGAGAATGTATGGGGTCCTGTCAGGTATATATTATTGGAGGTAGGAGAATGTATGGGCTCCTGTCAGGTATATATTATTGGAGGTAGGAGAATGTATGGGCTCCTGTCAGGTATATATTATTGGAGGCAGCAGAATGTATTGGATCCTGTCAGGTATATATTATTGGAGGCAGGAGAATGTATGGGCTCCTCTCAGGTATATATTATTGTAGGCAGCAGAATGTATGGGCTCCTGTCAGGTATATATTATTGGAGGCAGGAGAATATATGGGGTCCTGTCAGGTATATATTATTGGAGGCAGGAGAATGTATGGGCTCCTGTCAGGTATATATTATTGGAAGCAGCAGGATATATGGGCTCCTGTCAGGTATATATTATTGGAGGCAGCAGAATGTATGGACTCCTGTCAGGTATATATTATTGGAGGCAGGAGAATGTATGGGCTCCTGTCAGGTATATATTATTGAAGGCAGCAGAATGTATGGGCTCCTGTCAGGTTTATATTATTGGAGGCAGGAGAATGTATGGGCTCCTGTCAGGTATATATTATTGGAGGCAGGAGAATGTATGGGCTCCTGTCAGGTATATATTATTGGAGGCAGGAGAATGTATGGGCTCCTGTCATGTATATATTGTTGGAGGCAGGAGAATCTATGGGCTCCTGTCAGGTATATATTATTGGAGGCAGCAGAATGTATGGGCTCCTGTCAGATATATATTATTGGAGGCAGCAGAATGTATGGGCTCCTGTCAGATATATATTATTGGAGGCAGCAGAATGTATGGGCTCCTCTCAGGTATATACTATTGGGGGTAGGAGAATTTATGGGCTCCTGTCAGGTATATATTATTGGAGGTAGGAGAATTTATGGGCTCCTGTCAGGTATATATTATTGGAGGCAGGAGAATGTATGGGCTCCTGTCAGGTATATATTATTGGAGGCAGGAGAATGTATGGGCTCCTGTCAGGTATATATTATTGGAGGTAGGAGAAATTATGGGCTCCTGTCAAGTATATATTATTGGAGGCAGGAGAATGTATGGGCTCCTGTCAGGTATATATTATTGGAGGCAGGAGAATCTATGGGCTCCTGTCAGGTATATATTATTGGAGGCAGGAGAATGTATGGGCTCCTGTCAGGTATATATTATTGGAGGCAGGAGAATGTATGGGCTCCTGTCAGGTATATATTATTGGAGGCATGAGAATGTATGGGCTCCTGTCAGGTATATATTATTGGAGGCAGGAGAATGTATGGGCTCCTGTCAGGTATATATTATTGGAGGCAGCAGAATGTATGGGCTCCTCTCAGGTATATATTATTGGAGGTAGGAGAATGTACGGGCTCCTGTCAGGTATATATTATTGGAGGCAGGAGAATGTATGGGCTCCTGTCAGGTATATATTATTGGAGGCAGGAGAATGTATGGGTTCCTGTCAGGTATATATTATTGGAGGCAGGAGAATGTATGGGCTCCTGTCAGGTATATATTATTGGAGGCAGGAGAATGTATGGACTCCTGTCAGGTATATATTATTGGAGGCAGGAGAATGTATGGGCTCCTGTCAGGTATATATTATTGGAGGCAGCAGAATGTATGGGTTCCTGTCAGGTATATATTATTGGAGGCAGGAGAATGTATGGGCTCCTGTCATGTATATATTATTGGAGGCTGGAGAATGTATGGGCTCCTCTCAGGTATATATTATTGGAGGTAGGAGAATGTACGGGCTCCTGTCAGGTATATATTATTGGAGGCAGGAGAATGTATGGGCTCCTGTCAGGTATATATTATTGGATGCAGGAGAATGTATGGGTTCCTGTCAGGTATATATTATTGGAGGCAGCAGAATGTATGGGTTCCTGTCAGGTATATATTATTGGAGGCATGAGAATGTATGGGCTCCTGTCAGGTATATATTATTGGAGGCAGGAGAATGTATGGGCTCCTGTCAGGTATATATTATTGGAGGCAGGAGAATCTATGGGCTCCTGTCAGGTATATATTATTGGAGGCAGGAGAATGTATGGGCTCCTGTCAGGTATATATTATTGGAGGCAGGAGAATGTATGGGCTCCTGTCAGGTATATATTATTGGAGGCATGAGAATGTATGGGCTCCTGTCAGGTATATATTATTGGAGGCAGGAGAATGTATGGGCTCCTGTCAGGTATATATTATTGGAGGCAGCAGAATGTATGGGCTCCTCTCAGGTATATATTATTGGAGGTAGGAGAATGTACGGGCTCCTGTCAGGTATATATTATTGGAGGCAGGAGAATGTATGGGCTCCTGTCAGGTATATATTATTGGAGGCAGGAGAATGTATGGGTTCCTGTCAGGTATATATTATTGGAGGCAGGAGAATGTATGGGCTCCTGTCAGGTATATATTATTGGAGGCAGGAGAATGTATGGGCTCCTGTCAGGTATATATTATTGGAGGCAGGAGAATGTATGGGCTCCTGTCAGGTATATATTATTGGAGGCAGCAGAATGTATGGGTTCCTGTCAGGTATATATTATTGGAGGCAGGAGAATGTATGGGCTCCTGTCATGTATATATTATTGGAGGCTGGAGAATGTATGGGCTCCTCTCAGGTATATATTATTGGAGGTAGGAGAATGTACGGGCTCCTGTCAGGTATATATTATTGGAGGCAGGAGAATGTATGGGCTCCTGTCAGGTATATATTATTGGAGGCAGGAGAATGTATGGGTTCCTGTCAGGTATATATTATTGGAGGCAGGAGAATGTATTGGCTCCTGTCAGGTATATATTATTGGAGGCAGGAGAATGTATGGGTTCCTGTCAGGTATATATTATTGGAGGCAGGAGAATGTATGGGCTCCTGTCAGGTACATATTATTGGAGGCAGGAGAATGTATGGGCTCCTGTCAGGTATATATTATTGGAGGCAGGAGAATGTATGGGCTCCTGTCAGGTATATATTATTGGAGGCAGGAGAATGTATGGGCTCCTGTCAGGTATATATTATTGGAGGCAGGAGAATGTATGAGCTCCTGTCAAGTATATATTATTGGAGGCAAGAGAATGTATGGGCTCCTGTCAGGTATATATTATTGGAGGCAGGAGAATGTATGGGCTCCTGTCAGGTATATATTATTGGAGGCAGCAGAATGTATGGACTCCTGTCAGGTATATATTATTGGAGGCAGGAGAATGTATGGGTTCCTGTCAGGTATATATTATTGGAGGCAGGAGAATGTATGGGCTCCTGTCAGGTATATATTATTGGAGGCAGGAGAATGTATGGGCTCCTGTCAGGTATTTATTATTGAAGGCAGGAGAATCTATGGGCTCCTATCAGGTATATATTATTGGAGGCAGCAGAATGTATGGACTCCTGTCATGTATATATTATTGGAGGCAGCAGAATGTATGGACTACTGTCAGGTATATATTATTGGAGGCTGGAGAATGTATGGGCTCCTGTCAGGTATATATTATTGGAGGCAGGAGAATGTATGGGCTCCTGTCATGTATGTATTATTGGAGGCAGGAGAATGTATGGGCTTCTGTCAGGTATATATTATTGGAGGCAGCAGAATGTATGGACTCCTGTCAGGTATATATTATTGGAGGCTGGAGAATGTATGGGCTCCTGTCAGGGATATATTATTGGAGGCAGCAGAATGTATGGGCTCCTGTCAGGTATATATTATTGGAGGCAGCAGAATGTATGGGCTCCTGTCAGGTATATATTATTGGAGGCAGGAGAATGTATGGGCTCCTGTCAGGTATATATTATTGGAGGCAGGAGAATGTATGGGCTCCTGTCTGGTATATATTATTGGAGGCAGGAGAATGTATGGGCTCCTGTCAGGTATATATTATTGGAGGCAGGAGAATGTATGGGCTCCTGTCAGGTATATATTATTGGAGGCAGGAGAATGTATGGGCTCCTGTCAGGTATATATTATTGGAGCCATGAGAATGTATGGGCTCCTGTCAGGTATATATTATTGGAGGCAGGAGAATGTATGGGCTCCTGTCAGGTATATATTATTGGAGGCTGCAGAATGTATGGGCTCCTGTCAGGTATATATTATTGGAGGCAGGAGAATGTATGGGCTCCTGTCAGGTATATATTATTGGAGGCAGCAGAATGTATGGGCTCCTGTCAGGTATATATTATTGGAGGCAGGAGAATGTATGGGTTCCTGTCAGGTATATATTATTGTAGGCAGGAGAATGTATGGGCTCCTGTCAGGTATATATTATTGGAGGCAGGAGAATGTATGGGTTCCTGTCAGGTATATATTATTGGAGGCAGGAGAATGTATGGGCTCCTGTCAGGTATATATTATTGGAGGCAGGAGAATGTATGGGCTCCTGTCAGGTATATATTATTGGAGGCAGCAGAATGTATGGGCTCCTGTCAGGTATATATTATTGGAGGCAGGAGAATGTACGTGCTCCTGTCAGGTATATATTATTGGAGGCAGGAGAATGTATGTGCTCCTGTCAGGTATATATTATTGGAGGCAGCAGAATGTATGGGCTCCTCTCAGGTATATATTATTGGAGGCAGCAGAATGTATGGACTCCTGTCAGGTATATATTATTGGAGGCTGGAGAATGTATGGGCTCCTGTCAGGGATATATTATTGGAGGCAGCAGAATGTATGGGCTCCTGTCAGGTATATATTATTGGAGGCAGCAGAATGTATGGGCTCCTGTCAGGTATATATTATTGGAGGCAGGAGAATGTATGGGCTCCTGTCAGGTATATATTATTGGAGGCAGGAGAATGTATGGGCTCCTGTCTGGTATATATTATTGGAGGCAGGAGAATGTATGGGCTCCTGTCAGGTATATATTATTGGAGGCAGGAGAATGTATGGGCTCCTGTCAGGTATATATTATTGGAGGCAGGAGAATGTATGGGCTCCTGTCAGGTATATATTATTGGAGCCATGAGAATGTATGGGCTCCTGTCAGGTATATATTATTGGAGGCAGGAGAATGTATGGGCTCCTGTCAGGTATATATTATTGGAGGCTGCAGAATGTATGGGCTCCTGTCAGGTATATATTATTGGAGGCAGGAGAATGTATGGGCTCCTGTCAGGTATATATTATTGGAGGCAGCAGAATGTATGGGCTCCTGTCAGGTATATATTATTGGAGGCAGGAGAATGTATGGGTTCCTGTCAGGTATATATTATTGGAGGCAGGAGAATGTATGGGCTCCTGTCAGGTATATATTATTGGAGGCAGGAGAATGTATGGGTTCCTGTCAGGTATATATTATTGGAGGCAGGAGAATGTATGGGCTCCTGTCAGGTATATATTATTGGAGGCAGGAGAATGTATGGGCTCCTGTCAGGTATATATTATTGGAGGCAGCAGAATGTATGGGCTCCTGTCAGGTATATATTATTGGAGGCAGGAGAATGTACGTGCTCCTGTCAGGTATATATTATTGGAGGCAGGAGAATGTATGTGCTCCTGTCAGGTATATATTATTGGAGGCAGCAGAATGTATGGGCTCCTCTCAGGTATATATTATTGGAGGTAGGAGAATTTATGGGCTCCTGTCAGGTATATATTATTGGAGGTAGGAGAATTTATGGGCTCCTGTCAGGTATATATTATTGGAGGCTGGAGAATGTATGGGCTCCTGTCAGGTATATATTATTGGAGGTAGGAGAATTTATGGGCTCCTGTCAGGTATATATTATTGGAGGCAGGAGAATGTATGGGCTCCTGTCAGGTATATATTATTGGAGGCAGGAGAATGTATGGGTTCCTGTCAGGTATATATTATTGGAGGCAGGAGAATGTATGGGCTCCTGTCAGGTATATATTATTGGAGGCAGGAGAATGTATGGGCTCCTGTCAGGTATATATTATTGGAGGCAGGAGAATGTATGGGCTCCTGTCAGGTATATATTATTGGAGGCAGCAGAATCTATGGGCTCCTGTCAGGTATATATTATTGGAGGCAGGAGAATGTATGGGCTTCTGTCAGGTATATATTATTGGAGGCAGCAGAATGTATGGACTCCTGTCAGGTATATATTATTGGAGGCTGGAGAATGTATGGGCTCCTGTCAGGTATATATTATTGGAGGCAGGAGAATGTATGGGCTACTGTCAGGTATATATTATTGGAGGCAGGAGAATGTATGGGCTCCTGTCAGGTATATATTATTGGAGGCAGCAGACTGTATGGACTTCTGTCAGGTATATATTATTGGAGTCAGGAGAATGTATGGGCTTCTGTCAGGTATATATTATTGGAGACAGGAGAATCTATGGGCTCCTGTCAGGTATATATTATTGGAGGCAGGAGAATCTATGGGCTCCTGTCAGGTATATATTATTGGAGGCAGGAGAATGTATGGGCTCCTGTCAGGTATATATTATTGGAGGCAGGAGAATGTATGGGCTCCTGTCAGGTGTTTATTATTGGAGGCAGCAGAATGTATGGGCTCCTGTCAGGTATATATTATTGGAGGCAGGAGAATCTATGGGCTCCTGTCAGGTATATCTTATTGGAGACAGGAGAATGTATGGGCTCCTGTCAGGTATATATTATTGGAGGCAGGAGAATCTATGGGCTCCTGTCAGGTATATATTATTGGAGGCAGGAGAATGTATGGGCTCCTGTCAGGTATATATTATTGGAGGCAGGAGAATGTATGGGCTCCTGTCAGGTATATATTATTGGAGGCAGGAGAATGTATGGGCTCCTGTCAGGTATATATTATTGGAGGCAGGAGAATGTATGGGCTCCTGTCAGGTATATATTATTGGAGGCAGGAGAATGTATGGGGCCCTGTCATGTTTATATTATTGGACGCAGGAGAATGTATGGGCTCCTGTCAGGTATATATTATTGGAGGCAGGAGAATGTATGGGCTACTGTCTGGTATATATTATTGGAGGCAGGAGAATGTATGGGCTCCTGTCAGGTATATATTATTGGAGGCAGGAGAATCTATGTGCTCCTGTCAGGTATATATTATTGGAGGCAGGAGAGTGTATGGGCTCCTGTCAGGTATATATTATTGGAGGCAGGAGAATGTATGGGCTCCTGTCAGGTATATATTATTGGAGGCAGGAGAATGTATGGGCTCCTGTCAGGTATATATTATTGGAGGCAGCAGAATGTATGGGCTCCTGTCAGGTGTATATTATTGGAGGCAGGAGAATGTATGGGCTCCTGTCAGGTATATATTATTGGAGGCAGGAGAATGTATGTTCACCTGTCAGGTATATATTATTGGAGGCAGCAGAATGTATGGGCTCCTGTCAGGTATATATTATTGGAGGCAGGAAAATGTATGGGCTCCTGTCAGGTATATATTATTGGAGGCAGGAGAATGTATGGGCTCCTGTCAGGTATATATTATTGGAGGCTGGAGAATGTATGGGCTCCTGTCAGGTATATATTATTGGAGGTTGGAGAATGTATGGGCTCCTGTCAGGTATATATTATTGGAGGCTGGAGAATGTATGGGCTCCTGTCAGGTATATATTATTGGAGGCAGGAGAATGTATGGGCTCCTGTCAGGTATATATTATTGGAGGCTGGAGAATGTATGGGCTCCTGTCAGGTATATATTATTGGAGGCTGGAGAATGTATGGGCTCCTGTCAGGTATATATTATTGGAGGCAGGAGAATGTATGGGCTCCTGTCAGGTATATATTATTGGAGGCAGCAGAATGTATGGGCTCCTGTCAGGTATATATTATTGGAGGCAGCAGAATGTATGGGCTCCTGTCAGGTATATATTATTGGAGGCTGGAGAATGTATGGGCTCCTGTCAGGTATATATTATTGGAGGCAGGAGAATGTATGGGCTCCTGTCAGGTATATATTATTGGAGGCAGGAGAATGTATGGGCTCCTGTCAGGTATATATTATTGGAGGCAGGAGAATGTATGGGCTCCTGTCAGGTATATATTATTGGAGGCAGGAGAATGTATGGGCTCCTGTCAGTTATATATTATTGGAGGTAGGAGAATGTATCGGCTCCTGTCAGGTATATATTATTGGAGGTAAGAGAATGTATGGGCTCCTGTCATGTATATATTATTAGAGGCAGCAGAATGTATGGGCTCCTGTCAGGTATATATTATTGGAGGTAGGAGAATGTATGGGCTCCTGTCAGGTATATATTATTGGAGGCAGGAGAATATATGGGCTCCTGTCAGGTATATATTATTGGAGGCAGCAGAATGTATGGGCTCCTGGCAGGTTTATATTATTGGAGGCAAGAGAATGTATGGGCTCCTGTCAGGTATATATTATTGGAGGCAGGAGAATGTATGGGCTCCTGTCAGGTATATATTATTGGAGGCAGGAGAATGTATGGGCTCCTGTCAGGTATATATTATTGGAGGCTGGAGAATGTATGGGCTCCTGTCAGGTATATATTATTGGAGGCAGGAGAATCTATGGGCTCCTGTCAGGTATATATTATTGGAGGCTGGAGAATGTTTGGCTCCTGTCAGGTATATATTATTGGAGGCAGCAGAATCTATGGGCTCCTGTCAGGTATATATTATTGGAGGCAGAAGAATCTATGGGCTCCTGTCAGGTATATATTATTGGAGACAGGAGAATATATGGGCTCCTGTCAGGTATATATTATTGGAGGCAGCAGAATCTATGGGCTCCTGTCAGGTATATATTATTGGAGGCAGGAGAATGTATGGGCTCCTGTCAGGTATATATTATTGGAGGCAGGAGAATGTATGGGCTCCTGTCAGGTATATATTATTGGAGGCAGCAGAATGTATGGGCTCCTGTCAGGTATATATTATTGGAGGCAGGAGAATGTATGGGCTCCTGTCAGGTATATATTATTGGAGGCAAGAGAATGTATGGGCTCCTGTCAGGTATATATTATTGAAGGCAGGAGAATGTATGTGCTCCTGTCAGGTATATATTATTGGAGGCAGGAGAATGTATGGACTCCTGTCAGGTATATATTATTGGAGGCAGGAGAATGTATGGGCTCCTGTCAGGTATATATTATTGGAGGCAGCAGAATGTATGGGCTCCTGTCAGGTATATATTATTGGAGGCAGGAGAATGTATGGGCTCCTGTCAGGTATATATTATTGGAGGCAGCAGAATGTATGGGCTCCTGTCAGGTATATATTATTGGAGGCAGGAGAATGTATGGGCTCCTGTCAGGTATATATTATTGGAGGCAGGAGAATGTATAGGCTCCTGTCAGGTATATATTATTGGAGGCTGGAGAATATTTGGGCTCCTGTCAGGTATATATTATTGGAGGCTGGAGAATGTATGGGCTCCTGTCAGGTATATATTATTTGAGGCAGGAGAATGTATGGGCTCCTGTCAGGTATATATTTTTGGAGGCAGCAGAATGTATGGGCTCCTGTCAGGTATATATTATTGGAGGCAGGAGAATGTATGGGCTCCTGTCAGGTATATATTATTGGAGGCAGGAGAATGTATGGGCTCCTGTCAGGTATATATTATTGGAGGCTGGAAAATATATGGGCTCCTGTCAGGTATATATTATTGGAGGCTGGAGAATGTATGGGCTCCTGTCAGGTATATATTATTGGAGGCAGGAGAATGTTTGGGCTCCTGTCAGGTATATATTATTGGAGGCAGCAGAATGTATGGGCTCCTGTCAGGTATATATTATTGGAGGCTGGAGAATATATGGGCTCCTGTCTGGTATATATTATTGGAGGCTGGAGAATGTATTGGCTCCTGTCAGGTATATATTATTGGAGGCAGGAGAATGTATGGGCTCCTGTCAGGTATATATTATTGGAGGCAGGAGAATGTATGGGCTCCTGTCAGGTATATATTATTGGAGGCAGGAGAATGTATGGGCTCCTGTCAGGTATATATTATTGGAGGCAGGAGAATGTATGGGCTCCTGTCAGGTATATATTATTGGAGGCTGGAGAATGTATGGGCTCCTGTCAGGTATATATTATTGGAGGCAGCAGAATGTATGGGCTCCTGTCAGGTATATATTATTGGAGGCAGGAGAATGTATGGGCTCCTGTCAGGTATATATTATTGGAGGCAGGAGAATGTATGGGCTCCTGTCAGGTATATATTATTGAAGGCAGGAGAATGTATGTGCTCCTGTCAGGTATATATTATTGGAGGCAGGAGAATGTATGGACTCCTGTCAGGTATATATTATTGGAGGCAGGAGAATGTATGGGCTCCTGTCAGGTATATATTATTGGAGGCAGCAGAATGTATGGGCTCCTGTCAGGTATATATTATTGGAGGCAGGAGAATGTATGGGCTCCTGTCAGGTATATATTATTGGAGGCAGCAGAATGTATGGGCTCCTGTCAGGTATATATTATTGGAGGCAGGAGAATGTATGGGCTCCTGTCAGGTATATATTATTGGAGGCAGGAGAATGTATAGGCTCCTGTCAGGTATATATTATTGGAGGCTGGAGAATATATGGGCTCCTGTCAGGTATATATTATTGGAGGCTGGAGAATGTATGGGCTCCTGTCAGGTATATATTATTTGAGGCAGGAGAATGTATGGGCTCCTGTCAGGTATATATTATTGGAGGCAGCAGAATGTATGGGCTCCTGTCAGGTATATATTATTGGAGGCAGGAGAATGTATGGGCTCCTGTCAGGTATATATTATTGGAGGCAGAAGAATGTATGGGCTCCTGTCAGGTATATATTATTGGAGGCTGGAAAATATATGGGCTCCTGTCAGGTATATATTATTGGAGGATGGAGAATGTATGGGCTCCTGTCAGGTATATATTATTGGAGGCAGGAGAATGTTTGGGCTCCTGTCAGGTATATATTATTGGAGGCAGCAGAATGTATGGGCTCCTGTCAGGTATATATTATTGGAGGCTGGAGAATATATGGGCTCCTGTCAGGTATATATTATTGGAGGCTGGAGAATGTATGGGCTCCTGTCAGGTATATATTATTGGAGGCAGGAGAATGTATGGGCTCCTGTCAGGTATATATTATTGGAGGCAGGAGAATGTATGGGCTCCTGTCAGGTATATATTATTGGAGGCAGGAGAATGTATGGGCTCCTGTCAGGTATATATTATTGGAGGCAGGAGAATGTATGGGCTCCTGTCAGGTATATATTATTGGAGGCTGGAGAATGTATGGGCTCCTGTCAGGTATATATTATTGGAGGCTGGAGAATGTATGGGCTCATGTCAGGTATATATTATTGGAGGCAGGAGAATGTATGGGCTCCTGTCAGGTATATATTATTGGAGGTAGGAGAATGTATGGGCTCCTGTCAGGTATATATTATTGGAGGTAGGAGAATGTATGGGTTCCTGTCATATATATATTATTGGAGGCAGCAGAATGTATGGGCTCCTGTCAGGTATATATTATTGGAGGTAGGAGAATGTATGGGCTCCTGTCAGGTATATATTATTGGAGGCAGGAGAATGTATGGGCTCCTGTCAGGTATATATTATTGGAGGCAGCAGAATGTATGGGCTCCTTTCAGGTATATATTATTGGAGGCAGGAGAATGTATGGGCTCCTGTCAGGTATATATTATTGGAGGCAGGAGAATGTATGGGCTCCTGTCAGGTATATATTATTGGAGTCAGGAGAATGTATGGGCTCCTGTCAGGTATATATTATTGGAGACTGGAGAATGTATGGGCTCCTGTCAGGTATATATTATTGGAGGCAGGAGAATCTATGGGCTCCTGTCAGGTATATATTATTGGAGGCTGGAGAATGTATGGGCTCCTGTCAGGTATATATTATTGAAGGCAGCAGAATCTATGGGCTCTTGTCAGGTATATATTTTTGGAGGCAGCAGAATCTATGGGCTCCTGTCAGGTATATATTATTGGAGGCAGCAGAATCTATGGGCTCCTGTCAGGTATATATTATTGGAGGCAGGAGAATGTATGGGCTCCTGTCAGGTATATATTATTGGAGGCAGGAGAATGTATGGGCTCCTGTCAGGTATATATTATTGGAGGCAGCAGAATGTATGGGCTCCTGTCAGGTATATATTATTGGAGGCAGGAGAATGTATGGGCTCCTGTCAGGTATATATTATTGGAGGTAGTAGAATGTATGGGCTCCTGTCAGGTATATATTATTGGAGGCAGGAGAATGTATGTACTCCTGTCAGGTATATATTATTTGAGGCAGGAGAATGTATGGACTCCTGTCAGGTATATATTATTGGAGGCAGGAGAATGTATGGGCTCTTGTCAGGTATATATTATTGGAGGCAGGAGAATGTATGGGCTCCTGTCAGGTATATATTATTGGAGGCAGGAGAATGTATGGGCTCCTGTCAGGTATATATTATTGGAGACAGGAGAAGGTATGGGCTCCTGTCAGGTATATATTATTGGAGGCAGCAGAATGTATGGACTCCTGTCAGGTATATATTATTGGAGGCAGCAGAATGTATGGGCTCCTGTCAGGTATATATTATTGGAGGCAGGAGAATGTATGGGCTCCTGTCAGGTATATATTATTGGAGGCAGGAGAATGTATGGGCTCCTGTCAGGTATATATTATTGGAGGCAGGAGAATGTATGGGCTCCTGTCAGGTATATATTATTGGAGGCAGGAGAATGTATGGGCTCCTATCAAGTATATATTATCGGAGGCAGGAGAATCTATGTGCTCCTGTCAGGTATATATTATTGGAGGCAGGAGAATGTTTGGGCTCCTGTCAGGTATATATTATTGGAGGCAGGAGAATGTATGGGCTCCTGTCAGGTATATATTATTGGAGGCTGGAGAATGTATGGGCTCCTGTCAGGTATATATTATTGGAGGCTGGAGAATGTATGGGCTCATGTCAGGTATATATTATTGGAGGCAGGAGAATGTATGGGCTCCTGTCAGGTATATATTATTGGAGGTAGGAGAATGTATGGGCTCCTGTCAGGTATATATTATTGGAGGCTGGAGAATGTATGGGCTCCTGTCAGGTATATATTATTGGAGGCTGGAGAATGTATGGGCTCATGTCAGGTATATATTATTGGAGGCAGGAGAATGTATGGGCTCCTGTCAGGTATATATTATTGGAGGTAGGAGAATGTATGGGCTCCTGTCAGGTATATATTATTGGAGGTAGGAGAATGTATGGGTTCCTGTCATATATATATTATTGGAGGCAGCAGAATGTATGGGCTCCTGTCAGGTATATATTATTGGAGGTAGGAGAATGTATGGGCTCCTGTCAGGTATATATTATTGGAGGCAGGAGAATGTATGGGCTCCTGTCAGGTATATATTATTGGAGGCAGCAGAATGTATGGGCTCCTTTCAGGTATATATTATTGGAGGCAGGAGAATGTATGGGCTCCTGTCAGGTATATATTATTGGAGGCAGGAGAATGTATGGGCTCCTGTCAGGTATATATTATTGGAGTCAGGAGATTGTATGGGCTCCTGTCAGGTATATATTATTGGAGACTGGAGAATGTATGGGCTCCTGTCAGGTATATATTATTGGAGGCAGGAGAATCTATGGGCTCCTGTCAGGTATATATTATTGGAGGCTGGAGAATGTATGGGCTCCTGTCAGGTATATAATATTGGAGGCAGCAGAATCTATGGGCTCCTGTCAGGTATATATTTTTGGAGGCAGCAGAATCTATGGGCTCCTGTCAGGTATATATTATTGGAGGCAGCAGAATCTATGGGCTCCTGTCAGGTATATATTATTGGAGGCAGGAGAATGTATGGGCTCCTGTCAGGTATATATTATTGGAGGCAGGAGAATGTATGGGCTCCTGTCAGGTATATATTATTGGAGGCAGCAGAATGTATGGGCTCCTGTCAGGTATATATTATTGGAGGCAGGAGAATGTATGGGCTCCTGTCAGGTATATATTATTGGAGTCAGGAGAATGTATGGGCTCCTGTCAGGTATATATTATTGGAGGCAGGAGAATGTATGTACTCCTGTCAGGTATATATTATTGGAGGCAGGAGAATGTATGGACTCCTGTCAGGTATATATTATTGGAGGCAGGAGAATGTATGGGCTCTTGTCAGGTATATATTATTGGAGGCAGGAGAATGTATGGGCTCCTGTCAGGTATATATTATTGGAGGCAGGAGAATGTATGGGCTCCTGTCAGGTATATATTATTGGAGACAGGAGAATGTATGGGCTCCTGTCAGGTATATATTATTGGAGGCAGCAGAATGTATGGACTCCTGTCAGGTATATATTATTGGAGGCAGGAGAATGTATGGGCTCCTGTCAGGTATATATTATTGGAGACAGGAGAATGTATGGGCTCCTGTCAGGTATATATTATTGGAGGCAGCAGAATGTATGGGCTCCTGTCAGGTATATATTATTGGAGGCAGGAGAATGTATGGGCTCCTGTCAGGTATATATTATTGGAGGCAGGAGAATGTATGGGCTCCTGTCAGGTATATATTATTGGAGGCAGGAGAATGTATGGGCTCCTGTCAGGTATATATTATTGGAGGCAGGAGAATGTATCTGCTCCTGTCAGGTATATATTATTGGAGGCAGGAGAATCTATGTGCTCCTGTCAGGTATATATTATTGGAGGCAGGAGAATGTATGGGCTCCTGTCAGGTATATATTATTGGAGGCAGGAGAATGTATGGGCTCCTGTCAGGTATATATTATTGGAGGTTGGAGAATGTATAGGCTCCTGTCAGGTATATATTATTGGAGGCTGGAGAATGTATGGGCTCCTGTCAGGTATATATTATTGGAGGCAGGAGAATGTATGGGCTCCTGTCAGGTATATATTATTGGAGGCTGGAGAATGTATGGGCTCCTGTCAGGTATATATTATTGGAGGCTGGAGAATGTATGGGCTCCTGTCAGGTATATATTATTGGAGGCAGGAGAATGTATGGGCTCCTGTCAGGTATATATTATTGGAGGCAGCAGAATGTATGGGCTCCTGTCAGGTATATATTATTGGAGGCAGCAGAATGTATGGGCTCCTGTCAGGTATATATTATTGGAGGCTGGAGAATGTATGGGCTCCTGTCAGGTATATATTATTGGAGGCAGGAGAATGTATGGGCTCCTGTCAGGTATATATTATTGGAGGCAGGAGAATGTATGGGCTCCTGTCAGGTATATATTATTGGAGGCAGGAGAATGTATGGGCTCCTGTCAGGTATATATTATTGGAGGCAGGAGAATGTATGGGCTCCTGTCAGTTATATATTATTGGAGGTAGGAGAATGTATGGGCTCCTGTCAGGTATATATTATTGGAGGTAAGAGAATGTATGGGCTCCTGTCATGTATATATTATTAGAGGCAGCAGAATGTATGGGCTCCTGTCAGGTATATATTATTGGAGGTAGGAGAATGTATGGGCTCCTGTCAGGTATATATTATTGGAGGCAGGAGAATATATGGGCTCCTGTCAGGTATATATTATTGGAGGCAGCAGAATGTATGGGCTCCTGTCAGGTTGAAATTATTGGAGGCAAGAGAATGTATGGGCTCCTGTCAGGTATATATTATTGGAGGCAGGAGAATGTATGGGCTCCTGTCAGGTATATATTATTGGTGGCAAGAGAATGTATGGGCTCCTGTCAGGTATATATTATTGGAGGCTGGAGAATGTATGGGCTCCTGTCAGGTATATATTATTGGAGGCATGAGAATCTATGGGCTCCTGTCAGGTATATATTATTGGAGGCTGGAGAATGTATGGGCTCCTGTCAGGTATATATTATTGGAGGCAGCAGAATCTATGGGCTCCTGTCAGGTATATATTATTGGAGGCAGCAGAATCTATGGGCTCCTGTCAGGTATATATTATTGGAGACAGGAGAATATATGGGCTCCTGTCAGGTATATATTATTGGAGGCAGCAGAATCTATGGGCTCCTGTCAGGTATATATTATTGGAGGCAGGAGAATGTATGGGCTCCTGTCAGGTATATATTATTGGAGGCAGGAGAATGTATGGGCTCCTGTCAGGTATATATTATTGGAGGCAGCAGAATGTATGGGCTCCTGTCAGGTATATATTATTGGAGGCAGGAGAATGTATGGGCTCCTGTCAGGTATATATTATTGGAGGCAGGAGAATGTATGGGCTCCTGTCAGGTATATATTATTGAAGGCAGGAGAATGTATGTGCTCCTGTCAGGTATATATTATTGGAGGCAGGAGAATGTATGGACTCCTGTCAGGTATATATTATTGGAGGCAGGAGAATGTATGGGCTCCTGTCAGGTATATATTATTGGAGGCAGCAGAATGTATGGGCTCCTGTCAGGTATATATTATTGGAGGCAGGAGAATGTATGGGCTCCTGTCAGGTATATATTATTGGAGGCAGCAGAATGTATGGGCTCCTGTCAGGTATATATTATTGGAGGCTGGAGAATATATGGGCTCCTGTCAGGTATATATTATTAGAGGCTGGAGAATGTATGGGCTCCTGTCAGGTATATATTATTGGAGGCAGGAGAATGTATGGGCTCCTGTCAGGTATATATTATTGGAGGCAGGAGAATGTATGGGCTCCTGTCAGGTATATATTATTGGAGGCAGGAGAATGTATGGGCTCCTGTCAGGTATATATTATTGGAGGCAGGAGAATGTATGGGCTCCTGTCAGGTATATATTATTGGAGGCTGGAGAATGTATGGGCTCCTGTCAGGTATATATTATTGGAGGCTGGAGAATGTATGGGCTCATGTCAGGTATATATTATTGGAGGCAGGAGAATGTATGGGCTCCTGTCAGGTATATATTATTGGAGGTAGGAGAATGTATGGGCTCATGTCAGGTATATATTATTGGAGGTAGGAGAATGTATGGGTTCCTGTCATATATATATTATTGGAGGCAGCAGAATGTATGGGCTCCTGTCAGGTATATATTATTGGAGGTAGGAGAATGTATGGGCTCCTGTCAGGTATATATTATTGGAGGCAGGAGAATGTATGGGCTCCTGTCAGGTATATATTATTGGAGGCAGCAGAATGTATGGGCTCCTGTCAGGTATATATTATTGGAGGCAGGAGAATGTATGGGCTCCTGTCAGGTATATATTATTGGAGGCAGGAGAATGTATGGGCTCCTGTCAGGTATATATTATTGGAGTCAGGAGAATGTATGGGCTCCTGTCAGGTATATATTATTGGAGACAGGAGAATGTATGGGCTCCTGTCAGGTATATATTATTGGAGGCAGGAGAATCTATGGGCTCCTGTCAGGTATATATTATTGGAGGCTGGAGAATGTATGGGCTCCTGTCAGGTATATATTATTGGAGGCAGCAGAATCTATGGGCTCCTGTCAGGTATATATTTTTGGAGGCAGCAGAATCTATGGGCTCCTGTCAGGTATATATTATTGGAGACAGGAGAATGTATGGGCTCCTGTCAGGTATATATTATTGGAGGCAGCAGAATCTATGGGCTCCTGTCAGGTATATATTATTGGAGGCAGGAGAATGTATGGGCTCCTGTCAGGTATATATTATTGGAGGCAGGAGAATGTATGGGCTCCTGTCAGGTATATATTATTGGAGGCAGCAGAATGTATGGGCTCCTGTCAGGTATATATTATTGGAGGGAGGAGAATGTATGGGCTCCTGTCAGGTATATATTATTGGAGGCAGGAGAATGTATGGGCTCCTGTCAGGTATATATTATTGGAGGCAGGAGAATGTATGTACTCCTGTCAGGTATATATTATTGGAGGCAGGAGAATGTATGGACTCCTGTCAGGTATATATTATTGGAGGCAGGAGAATGTATGGGCTCTTGTCAGGTATATATTATTGGAGGCAGGAGAATGTATGGGCTCCTGTCAGGTATATATTATTGGAGGCAGGAGAATGTATGGGCTCCTGTCAGGTATATATTATTGGAGACAGGAGAATGTATGGGCTCCTGTCAGGTATATATTATTGGAGGCAGCAGAATGTATGGACTCCTGTCAGGTATATATTATTGGAGGCAGCAGAATGTATGGGCTCCTGTCAGATATATATTATTGGAGGCAGGAGAATGTATGGGCTCCTGTCAGGTATATATTATTGGAGGCAGGAGAATGTATGGGCTCCTGTCAGGTATATATTATTGGAGGCAGGAGAATGTATGGGCTCCTGTCAGGTATATATTATTGGAGGCAGGAGAATGTATGGGCTCCTGTCAGGTATATATTATTGGAGGCAGGAGAATCTATGTGCTCCTGTCAGGTATATATTATTGGAGGCAGCAGAATGTATGGGCTCCTGTCAGGTGTATATTATTGGAGGCAGCAGAATGTATGGGGTCCTGTCAGGTATATATTATTGGAGGCAGGAGAATGTATGGGCTACTGTCAGGTATATATTATTGGAGGCAGCAGAATGTATGGGCTCCTGTCAGGTATATATTATTGGAGGCAGGAGAATGTATGGGTTCCTGTCAGGTATATATTATTGGAGGCAGGAGAATGTATGGGCTCCTGTCAGGTATATATTATTGGAGGCAGGAGAATGTATGGGCTCCTGTCAGGTATATATTATTGGAGGCAGGAGAATGTATGGGCTCCTGTCAGGTATATATTATTGGAGGCAGGAGAATGTATGGGCTCCTGTCAAGTATATATTATTGGAGGCAAGAGAATGTATGGGCTCCTGTCAGGTATATATTATTGGAGGCAGGAGAATGTATGGGCTCCTGTAAGGTATATATTATTGGAGGCAGGAGAATGTATGGGCTTCTGTCAGGTATATATTATTGGAGGCAGCAGAATGTATGGACTCCTGTCAGGTATATATTATTGGAGGCTGGAGAATGTATGGGCTCCTGTCAGGTATATATTATTGGAGGCAGGAGAATGTATGGGCTCCTGTCAGGTATATATTATTGGAGGCAGGAGAATGTATGGGCTTCTGTCAGGTATATATTATTGGAGGCAGCAGAATGTATGGACTCCTGTCAGGTATATATTATTGGAGGCTGGAGAATGTATGGGCTCCTGTCAGGGATATATTATTGGAGGTAGGAGAATGTATGGGCTCCTGTCAGGTATATATTATTGGAGGCAGCAGAATGTATGGGCTCCTGTCAGGTATATATTATTGGAGGCAGCAGAATCTATGGGCTCCTGTCAGGGATATATTATTGGAGCCAGCAGAATCTATGGGCTCCTGTCAGGTATATATTATTGGAGGCAGGAGAATCTATGGGCTCCTGTCAGGTATATATTATTGGAGGTAGGAGAATGTATGGGCTCCTGTCAGGTATATATTATTGGAGGCAGGAGAATGTATGGGCTCCTGTCAGGTATATATTATTGGAGGCAGGAGAATGTATGGGCTCCTGTCAGGTATATATTATTGGAGGCAGGAGAATGTATGGGCTCCTGTCAGGTATATATTATTGGAGGCAGGAGAATGTATGGGCTCCTGTCAGGTGTATATTATTGGAGGCTGCAGAATGTATGGGCTCCTGTCAGGTATATATTATTGGAGGCAGGAGAATGTATGGGTTCCTGTCAGGTATATATTATTGGAGGCAGGAGAATGTATGGGCTCCTGTCAGGTATATATTATTGGAGGCAGGAGAATGTATGGGTTCCTGTCAGGTATATATTATTGGAGGTAGGAGAATGTATGGGCTCCTGTCAGGTATATATTATTGGAGGTAAGAGAATGTATGGGCTCCTGTCATGTATATATTATTAGAGGCAGCAGAATGTATGGGCTCCTGTTAGGTATATATTATTGGAGGTAGGAGAATGTATGGGCTCCTGTCAGGTATATATTATTGGAGGCAGGAGAATATATGGGCTCCTGTCAGGTATATATTATTGGAGGCAGCAGAATGTATGGGCTCCTGTCAGGTTGAAATTATTGGAGGCAAGAGAATGTATGGGCTCCTGTCAGGTATATATTATTGGAGGCAGGAGAATGTATGGGCTCCTGTCAGGTATATATTATTGGTGGCAAGAGAATGTATGGGCTCCTGTCAGGTATATATTATTGGAGGCTGGAGAATGTATGGGCTCCTGTCAGGTATATATTATTGGAGGCATGAGAATCTATGGGCTCCTGTCAGGTATATATTATTGGAGGCTGGAGAATGTATGGGCTCCTGTCAGGTATATATTATTGGAGGCAGCAGAATCTATGGGCTCCTGTCAGGTATATATTATTGGAGGCAGCAGAATCTATGGGCTCCTGTCAGGTATATATTATTGGAGACAGGAGAATATATGGGCTCCTGTCAGGTATATATTATTGGAGGCAGCAGAATCTATGGGCTCCTGTCAGGTATATATTATTGGAGGCAGGAGAATGTATGGGCTCCTGTCAGGTATATATTATTGGAGGCAGGAGAATGTATGGGCTCCTGTCAGGTATATATTATTGGAGGCAGCAGAATGTATGGGCTCCTGTCAGGTATATATTATTGGAGGCAGGAGAATGTATGGGCTCCTGTCAGGTATATATTATTGGAGGCAGGAGAATGTATGGACTCCTGTCAGGTATATATTATTGGAGGCAGGAGAATGTATGGGCTCCTGTCAGGTATATATTATTGGAGGCAGCAGAATGTATGGGCTCCTGTCAGGTATATATTATTGGAGGCAGGAGAATGTATGGGCTCCTGTCAGGTATATATTATTGGAGGCAGGAGAATGTATGGGCTCCTGTCAGGTATATATTATTGGAGGCAGGAGAATGTATGGACTCCTGTCAGGTATATATTATTGGAGGCAGGAGAATGTATGGGCTCCTGTCAGGTATATATTATTGGAGGCAGCAGAATGTATGGGCTCCTGTCAGGTATATATTATTGGAGGCAGGAGAATGTATGGGCTCCTGTCAGGTATATATTATTGGAGGCAGCAGAATGTATGGGCTCCTGTCAGGTATATATTATTGGAGGCTGGAGAATATATGGGCTCCTGTCAGGTATATATTATTAGAGGCTGGAGAATGTATGGGCTCCTGTCAGGTATATATTATTGGAGGCAGGAGAATGTATGGGCTCCTGTCAGGTATATATTATTGGAGGCAGGAGAATGTATGGGCTCCTGTCAGGTATATATTATTGGAGGCAGGAGAATGTATGGGCTCCTGTCAGGTATATATTATTGGAGGCAGGAGAATGTATGGGCTCCTGTCAGGTATATATTATTGGAGGCTGGAGAATGTATGGGCTCCTGTCAGGTATATATTATTGGAGGCTGGAGAATGTATGGGCTCATGTCACGTATATATTATTGGAGGCAGGAGAATGTATGGGCTCCTGTCAGGTATATATTATTGGAGGTAGGAGAATGTATGGGCTCATGTCAGGTATATATTATTGGAGGTAGGAGAATGTATGGGTTCCTGTCATATATATATTATTGGAGGCAGCAGAATGTATGGGCTCCTGTCAGGTATATATTATTGGAGGTAGGAGAATGTATGGGCTCCTGTCAGGTATATATTATTGGAGGCAGGAGAATGTATGGGCTCCTGTCAGGTATATATTATTGGAGGCAGCAGAATGTATGGGCTCCTGTCAGGTATATATTATTGGAGGCAGGAGAATGTATGGGCTCCTGTCAGGTATATATTATTGGAGGCAGGAGAATGTATGGGCTCCTGTCAGGTATATATTATTGGAGTCAGGAGAATGTATGGGCTCCTGTCAGGTATATATTATTGGAGACAGGAGAATGTATGGGCTCCTGTCAGGTATATATTATTGGAGGCAGGAGAATCTATGGGCTCCTGTCAGGTATATATTATTGGAGGCTGGAGAATGTATGGGCTCCTGTCAGGTATATATTATTGGAGGCAGCAGAATCTATGGGCTCCTGTCAGGTATATATTTTTGGAGGCAGCAGAATCTATGGGCTCCTGTCAGGTATATATTATTGGAGACAGGAGAATGTATGGGCTCCTGTCAGGTATATATTATTGGAGGCAGCAGAATCTATGGGCTCCTGTCAGGTATATATTATTGGAGGCAGGAGAATGTATGGGCTCCTGTCAGGTATATATTATTGGAGGCAGGAGAATGTATGGGCTCCTGTCAGGTATATATTATTGGAGGCAGCAGAATGTATGGGCTCCTGTCAGGTATATATTATTGGAGGGAGGAGAATGTATGGGCTCCTGTCAGGTATATATTATTGGAGGCAGGAGAATGTATGGGCTCCTGTCAGGTATATATTATTGGAGGCAGGAGAATGTATGTACTCCTGTCAGGTATATATTATTGGAGGCAGGAGAATGTATGGACTCCTGTCAGGTATATATTATTGGAGGCAGGAGAATGTATGGGCTCTTGTCAGGTATATATTATTGGAGGCAGGAGAATGTATGGGCTCCTGTCAGGTATATATTATTGGAGGCAGGAGAATGTATGGGCTCCTGTCAGGTATATATTATTGGAGACAGGAGAATGTATGGGCTCCTGTCAGGTATATATTATTGGAGGCAGCAGAATGTATGGACTCCTGTCAGGTATATATTATTGGAGGCAGCAGAATGTATGGGCTCCTGTCAGATATATATTATTGGAGGCAGGAGAATGTATGGGCTCCTGTCAGGTATATATTATTGGAGGCAGGAGAATGTATGGGCTCCTGTCAGGTATATATTATTGGAGGCAGGAGAATGTATGGGCTCCTGTCAGGTATATATTATTGGAGGCAGGAGAATGTATGGGCTCCTGTCAGGTATATATTATTGGAGGCAGGAGAATGTATGGGCTCCTGTAAGGTATATATTATTGGAGGCAGGAGAATGTATGGGCTTCTGTCAGGTATATATTATTGGAGGCAGCAGAATGTATGGACTCCTGTCAGGTATATATTATTGGAGGCTGGAGAATGTATGGGCTCCTGTCAGGTATATATTATTGGAGGCAGGAGAATGTATGGGCTCCTGTCAGGTATATATTATTGGAGGCAGGAGAATGTATGGGCTTCTGTCGGGTATATATTATTGGAGGCAGCAGAATGTATGGACTCCTGTCAGGTATATATTATTGGAGGCTGGAGAATGTATGGGCTCCTGTCAGGGATATATTATTGGAGGTAGGAGAATGTATGGGCTCCTGTCAGGTATATATTATTGGAGGCAGCAGAATGTATGGGCTCCTGTCAGGTATATATTATTGGAGCCAGCAGAATCTATGGGCTCCTGTCAGGGATATATTATTGGAGCCAGGAGAATGTATGGGCTCCTGTCAGGTATATATTATTGGAGGCAGGAGAATGTATGGGCTTCTGTCGGGTATATATTATTGGAGGCAGCAGAATGTATGGACTCCTGTCAGGTATATATTATTGGAGGCTGGAGAATGTATGGGCTCCTGTCAGGTATATATTATTGGAGGCAGGAGAATGTATGGGCTCCTGTCAGGTATATATTATTGGAGGCAGGAGAATGTATGGGCTCCTGTAAGGTATATATTATTGGATGCTGG
The DNA here is from genome assembly GCF_046119375.1 of Phyllobates terribilis. Taxonomy (NCBI): domain Eukaryota; kingdom Metazoa; phylum Chordata; class Amphibia; order Anura; family Dendrobatidae; genus Phyllobates; species Phyllobates terribilis. The sequence goes on along the minus strand of NW_027362768.1, from coordinate 205,888,066 downwards.
AGAATGTATGGGCTCCTGTCATGTATATATTATTGGAGGCAGGAGAATGTATGGGCTCCTGTCAGGTATATATTATTGGAGGCAGGAGAATGTATGGGCTTCTGTCAGGTATATATTATTGGAGGCAGCAGAATGTATGGACTCCTGTCAGGTATATATTATTGGAGGCTGGAGAATGTATGGGCTCCTGTCAGGGATATATTATTGGAGGTAGAAGAATGTATGGGCTCCTGTCAGGTATATATTATTGGAGGCAGCAGAATGTATGGGCTCCTGTCAGGTATATATTATTGGAGGCAGCAGAATCTATGGGCTCCTGTCAGGGATATATTATTGGAGCCAGCAGAATCTATGGGCTCCTGTCAGGTATATATTATTGGAGGCAGGAGAATCTATGGGCTCCTGTCAGGTATATATTATTGGAGGTAGGAGAATGTATGGGCTCCTGTCAGTTATATATTATTGGAGGCAGGAGAATGTATGGGCTCCTGTCAGGTATATATTATTGGAGGCAGGAGAATGTATGGGCTCCTGACAGGTATATATTATTGGAGGCAGGAGAATGTATGGGCTCCTGTCAGGTATATATTATTGGAGGCAGGAGAATGTATGGGCTCCTGTCAGGTATATATTATTGGAGGCTGCAGAATGTATGGGCTCCTGTCAGGTATATATTATTGGAGGCAGGAGAATGTATGGGCTCCTGTCAGGTATATATTATTGGAGGCAGCAGAATGTATGGGCTCCTGTCAGGTATATATTATTGGAGGCAGGAGAATGTATAGGTTCCTGTCAGGTATATATTATTGGAGGCAGGAGAATGTATGGGCTCCTGTCAGGTATATATTATTGGAGGCAGGAGAATGTATGGGTTCCTGTCAGGTATATATTATTGGAAGCAGGAGAATGTATGGGCTCCTGTCAGGTATATATTATTGGAGGCAGCAGAATGTATGGGCTCCTGTCAGGTATATATTATTGGAGGCAGCAGAATGTATGGGCTCCTCTCAGGTATATATTATTGGAGGTAGGAGAATTTATGGGCTCCTGTCAGGTATATATTATTGGAGGTAGGAGAATTTATGGGCTCCTGTCAGGTATATATTATTGGAGGCTGGAGAATGTATGGGCTCCTGTCAGGTATATATTATTGGAGGCTGGAGAATGTATGGGCTCCTGTCAGGTATATATTATTGGAGGCAAGAGAATGTATGGGCTCCTGTCAGGTATATATTATTTGAGGCAGGAGAATGTATGGGCTCCTGTCAGGTATATATTATTGGAGGCAACAGAATGTATGGGCTCCTGTCAGGTATATATTATTGGAGGCTGGAGAATGTATGGGCTCCTGTCAGGTATATATTATTGGAGGCAGCAGAATGTATGGACTCCTGTCAGGTATATATTATTGGAGGCAGGAGAATGTATGGGCTCCTGTCAGGTATATATTATTGGAGGCAGGAGAATGTATGGGCTCCTGTCAGGTATATATTATTGGAGGCAGCAGAATGTATGGGCTCCTGTCAGGTATATATTATTGGAGGCAGGAGAATGTATGGGCTCCTGTCAGGTATATATTATTGGAGGCAGGAGAATGTATGGACTCCTGTCAGGTATATATTATTGGAGGCAGGAGAATGTATGGGTTCCTGTCAGGTATATATTATTGGAGGCAGGAGAATGTATGGGCTCCTGTCAGGTATATATTATTGGAGGCAGCAGAATGTATGGGCTCCTGTCAGGTATATATTATTGGAGGCAGGAGAATGTATGGACTCCTGTCAGGTATATATTATTGGAGGCTGGAGAATGTATGAGCTCCTGTCAGGTATATACTATTGGAGGCAGGAGAATGTATGGGCTCCTGTCAGGTATATATTATTAGAGGCAGCAGAATGTATGGGCTCCTGTCAGGTATATATTATTGGAGGCAGGAGAATGTATGGACTCCTGTCAGGTATATATTATTGGAGGCTGGAGAATGTATGAGCTCCTGTCAGGTATATATTATTGGAGGCAGGAGAATGTATGAGCTCCTGTCAGGTATATATTATTGGAGGCAGCAGAATGTATGGGCTCCTGTCAGGTATATATTATTGGAGGCAGGAGAATGTATGGACTCCTGTCAGGTATATATTATTGGAGGCTGGAGAATGTATGAGCTCCTCTCAGGTATATATTATTGGAGGCAGGAGAATGTATGGGCTTCTGTCAGGTATATATTATTGGAGGCAGGAGAATGTATGGGCTCCTGTCAGGTATATATTATTGGAGGCAGGAGAATGTATGGGCTCCTGTCAGGTATATATTATTGGAGGCAGCAGAATGTATGGGCTCCTGTCAGGTATATATTATTGGAGGCAGCAGAATGTATGGGCTTCTGTTAGGTATATATTATTGGAGGCAGCAGAATGTATGGACTCCTGTCAGGTATATATTATTGGAGGCAGCAGAATGTATGGGCTCCTGTCAGGTATATATTATTGGAGGCAGGAGAATGTATGGACTCCTGACAGGTATATATTATTGGAGGCAGGAGAATGTATGGGGTCCTGTCAGGTATATATTATTGGAGGTAGGAGAATGTATGGGCTCCTGTCAGGTATATATTATTGGAGGCAGGAGAATGTATGGGCTCCTGTCAGGTATATATTATTGGAGGCTGGAGAATGTATGGGCTCCTGTCAGGTATATATTATTTGAGGCAGGAGAATGTATGGGCTCCTGTCAGGTATATATTATTGGAGGCAGCAGAATGTATGGGCTCCTGTCAGGTATATATTATTGGAGGCAGGAGAATGTATGGGCTCCTGTCAGGTATATATTATTGGAGGCAGGAGAATGTATGGGCTCCTGTCAGGTATATATTATTGGAGGCTGGAGAATATATGGGCTCCTGTCAGGTATATATTATTGGAGGCTGGAGAATGTATGGGCTCCTGTCAGGTATATATTATTGGAGGCAGGAGAATGTTTGGGCTCCTGTCAGGTATATATTATTGGAGGCAGCAGAATGTATGGGCTCCTGTCAGGTATATATTATTGGAGGCTGGAGAATATATGAGCTCCTGTCAGGTATATATTATTGGAGGCTGGAGAATGTATGGGCTCCTGTCAGGTATATATTATTGGAGGCAGGAGAATGTATGGGCTCCTGTCAGGTATATATTATTGGAGGCAGGAGAATGTATGGGCTCCTGTCAGGTATATATTATTGGAGGCAGGAGAATGTATGGGCTCCTGTCAGGTATATATTATTGGAGGCAGGAGAATGTATGGGCTCCTGTCAGGTATATATTATTGGAGGCTGGAGAATGTATGGGCTCCTGTCAGGTATATATTATTGGAGGCTGGAGAATGTATGGGCTCATGTCAGGTATATATTATTGGAGGCAGGAGAATGTATGGGCTCCTGTCATGTATATATTATTGGAGGTAGGAGAATGTATGGGCTCCTGTCAGGTATATATTATTGGAGGTAGGAGAATGTATGGGTTCCTGTCATATATATATTATTGGAGGCAGCAGAATGTATGGGCTCCTGTCAGGTATATATTATTGGAGGTAGGAGAATGTATGGGCTCCTGTCAGGTATATATTATTGGAGGCAGGAGAATGTATGGGCTCCTGTCAGGTATATATTATTGGAGGCAGCAGAATGTATGGGCTCCTGTCAGGTATATATTATTGGAGGCAGGAGAATGTATGGGCTCCTGTCAGGTATATATTATTGGAGGCTGGAGAATGTATGGGCTCCTGTCAGGTATATATTATTTGAGGCAGGAGAATGTATGGGCTCCTGTCAGGTATATATTATTGGAGGCAGCAGAATGTATGGGCTCCTGTCAGGTATATATTATTGGAGGTAGGAGAATGTATGGGCTCCTGTCAGGTATATATTATTGGAGGCAGGAGAATGTATGGGCTCCTGTCAGGTATATATTATTGGAGGCAGCAGAATGTATGGGCTCCTGTCAGGTATATATTATTGGAGGCAGGAGAATGTATGGGCTCCTGTCAGGTATATATTATTGGAGGCAGGAGAATGTATGGGCTCCTGTCAGGTATATATTATTGGAGTCAGGAGAATGTATGGGCTCCTGTCAGGTATATATTATTGGAGACTGGAGAATGTATGGGCTCCTGTCAGGTATATATTATTGGAGGCAGGAGAATCTATGGGCTCCTGTCAGGTATATATTATTGGAGGCTGGAGAATGTATGGGCTCCTGTCAGGTATATATTATTGGAGGCAGCAGAATCTATGGGCTCCTGTCAGGTATATATTTTTGGAGGCAGCAGAATCTATGGGCTCCTGTCAGGTATATATTATTGGAGGCAGCAGAATCTATGGGCTCCTGTCAGGTATATATTATTGGAGGCAGGAGAATGTATGGGCTCCTGTCAGGTATATATTATTGGAGGCAGGAGAATGTATGGGCTCCTGTCAGGTATATATTATTGGAGGCAGCAGAATGTATGGGCTCCTGTCAGGTATATATTATTGGAGGCAGCAGAATGTATGGACTCCTGTCAGGTATATATTATTGGAGGCTGGAGAATGTATGGGCTCCTGTCAGGTATATATTATTGGAGGCAGGAGAATGTATGGGCTCCTGTCAGGTATATATTATTGGAGGCAGGAGAATGTATGGGCTTCTGTCAGGTATATATTATTGGAGGCAGCAGAATGTATGGACTCCTGTCAGGTATATATTATTGGAGGCTGGAGAATGTATGGGCTCCTGTCAGGGATATATTATTGGAGGTAGGAGAATGTATGGGCTCCTGTCAGGTATATATTATTGGAGGCAGCAGAATGTATGGGCTCCTGTCAGGTATATATTATTGGAGGCAGCAGAATCTGTGGGCTCCTGTCAGCGATATATTATTGGAGCCAGCAGAATCTATGGGCTCCTGTCAGGTATATATTATTGGAGGCAGGAGAATCTATGGGCTCCTGTCAGGTATATATTATTGGAGGTAGGAGAATGTATGGGCTCCTGTCAGGTATATATTATTGGAGGCAGGAGAATGTACGGGCTTCTGTCAGGTATATATTATTGGAGGCAGGAGAATGTATGGGCTCCTGTCAGGTATATATTATTGGAGGCAGGAGAATGTATGGGCTCCTGTCAGGTATATATTATTGGAGGCAGGAGAATGTATGGGCTCCTGTCAGGTGTATATTATTGGAGGCTGCAGAATGTATGGGCTCCTGTCAGGTATATATTATTGGAGGCAGGAGAATGTATGGGCTCCTGTCAGGTATATATTATTGGAGGCAGGAGAATGTATGGGCTCCTGTCAGGTATATATTATTGGAGTCAGGAGAATGTATGGGCTCCTGTCAGGTATATATTATTGGAGACTGGAGAATGTATGGGCTCCTGTCAGGTATATATTATTGGAGGCAGGAGAATCTATGGGCTCCTGTCAGGTATATATTATTGGAGGCTGGAGAATGTATGGGCTCCTGTCAGGTATATATTATTGGAGGCAGCAGAATCTATGGGCTCCTGTCAGGTATATATTTTTGGAGGCAGCAGAATCTATGGGCTCCTGTCAGGTATATATTATTGGAGGCAGCAGAATCTATGGGCTCCTGTCAGGTATATATTATTGGAGGCAGGAGAATGTATGGGCTCCTGTCAGGTATATATTATTGGAGGCAGGAGAATGTATGGGCTCCTGTCAGGTATATATTATTGGAGGCAGCAGAATGTATGGGCTCCTGTCAGGTATATATTATTGGAGGCAGCAGAATGTATGGACTCCTGTCAGGTATATATTATTGGAGGCTGGAGAATGTATGGGCTCCTGTCAGGTATATATTATTGGAGGCAGGAGAATGTATGGGCTCCTGTCAGGTATATATTATTGGAGGCAGGAGAATGTATGGGCTTCTGTCAGGTATATATTATTGGAGGCAGCAGAATGTATGGACTCCTGTCAGGTATATATTATTGGAGGCTGGAGAATGTATGGGCTCCTGTCAGGGATATATTATTGGAGGTAGGAGAATGTATGGGCTCCTGTCAGGTATATATTATTGGAGGCAGCAGAATGTATGGGCTCCTGTCAGGTATATATTATTGGAGGCAGCAGAATCTATGGGCTCCTGTCAGCGATATATTATTGGAGCCAGCAGAATCTATGGGCTCCTGTCAGGTATATATTATTGGAGGCAGGAGAATCTATGGGCTCCTGTCAGGTATATATTATTGGAGGTAGGAGAATGTATGGGCTCCTGTCAGGTATATATTATTGGAGGCAGGAGAATGTATGGGCTTCTGTCAGGTATATATTATTGGAGGCAGGAGAATGTATGGGCTCCTGTCAGGTATATATTATTGGAGGCAGGAGAATGTATGGGCTCCTGTCAGGTATATATTATTGGAGGCAGGAGAATGTATGGGCTCCTGTCAGGTGTATATTATTGGAGGCTGCAGAATGTATGGGCTCCTGTCAGGTATATATTATTGGAGGCAGGAGAATGTATGGGTTCCTGTCAGGTATATATTATTGGAGGCAGGAGAATGTATGGGCTCCTGTCAGGTATATATTATTGGAGGCAGGAGAATGTATGGGTTCCTGTCAGGTATATATTATTGGAGGCAGGAGAATGTATGGGCTCCTGTCAGGTATATATTATTGGAGGCAGGAGAATGTATGGGCTCCTGTCAGGTATATATTATTGGAGGCAGCAGAATGTATGGGCTCCTGTCAGGTATATATTATTGGAGGCAGGAGAATGTATGGGCTCCTGTCAGGTATATATTATTGGAGGCAGCAGAATGTATGGGCTCCTGTCAGGTATATATTATTGGAGGCAGGAGAATGTATGGGCTCCTGTCAGGTATATATTATTGGAGGCAGCAGAATGTATGGGCTCCTCTCAGGTATATATTATTGGAGGTAGGAGAATTTATGGGCTCCTCTCAGGTATATATTATTGGAGGTAGGAGAATTTATGGGCTCCTGTCAGGCATATATTATTGGAGGCAGGAGAATGTATGGGCTCCTGTCAGGTATATATTATTGGAGGCAGGAGAATGTATGGGCTCCTGTCAGGTATATATTATTGGAGGCAGGAGAATGTATGGGCTCCTGTCAGGTATATATTATTGGAGGCTGCAGAATGTATGGGCTCCTGTCAGGTATATATTATTGGAGGCAGGAGAATGTATGGGCTCCTGTCAGGTATATATTATTGGAGGCAGCAGAATGTATGGGCTCCTGTCAGGTATATATTATTGGAGGCAGGAGAATGTATAGGTTCCTGTCAGGTATATATTATTGGAGGCAGGAGAATGTATGGGCTCCTGTCAGGTATATATTATTGGAGGCAGGAGAATGTATGGGTTCCTGTCAGGTATATATTATTGGAGGCAGGAGAATGTATGGGCTCCTGTCAGGTATATATTATTGGAGGCAGCAGAATGTATGGGCTCCTGTCAGGTATATATTATTGGAGGCAGCAGAATGTATGGGCTCCTCTCAGGTATATATTATTGGAGGTAGGAGAATTTATGGGCTCCTGTCAGGTATATATTATTGGAGGTAGGAGAATTTATGGGCTCCTGTCAGGTATATATTATTGGAGGCTGGAGAATGTATGGGCTCCTGTCAGGTATATATTATTGGAGGCTGGAGAATGTATGGGCTCCTGTCAGGTATATATTATTGGAGGCAAGAGAATGTATGGGCTCCTGTCAGGTATATATTATTGGAGGCAGGAGAATGTATGGGCTCCTGTCAGGTATATATTATTGGAGGCAACAGAATGTATGGGCTCCTGTCAGGTATATATTATTGGAGGCTGGAGAATGTATGGGCTCCTGTCAGGTATATATTATTGGAGGCAGCAGAATGTATGGACTCCTGTCAGGTATATATTATTGGAGGCAGGAGAATGTATGGGCTCCTGTCAGGTATATATTATTGGAGGCAGGAGAATGTATGGGCTCCTGTCAGGTATATATTATTGGAGGCAGCAGAATGTATGGGCTCCTGTCAGGTATATATTATTGGAGGCAGGAGAATGTATGGGCTCCTGTCAGGTATATATTATTGGAGGCAGGAGAATGTATGGACTCCTGTCAGGTATATATTATTGGAGGCAGGAGAATGTATGGGTTCCTGTCAGGTATATATTATTGGAGGCAGGAGAATGTATGGGCTCCTGTCAGGTATATATTATTGGAGGCAGCAGAATGTATGGGCTCCTATCAGGTATATATTATTGGAGGCAGGAGAATGTATGGACTCCTGTCAGGTATATATTATTGGAGGCTGGAGAATGTATGAGCTCCTGTCAGGTATATACTATTGGAGGCAGGAGAATGTATGGGCTCCTGTCAGGTATATATTATTAGAGGCAGCAGAATGTATGGGCTCCTGTCAGGTATATATTATTGGAGGCAGGAGAATGTATGGACTCCTGTCAGGTATATATTATTGGAGGCTGAAGAATGTATGAGCTCCTGTCAGGTATATATTATTGGAGGCAGGAGAATGTATGAGCTCCTGTCAGGTATATATTATTGGAGGCAGCAGAATGTATGGGCTCCTGTCAGGTATATATTATTGGAGGCAGGAGAATGTATGGACTCCTGTCAGGTATATATTATTGGAGGCTGGAGAATGTATGAGCTCCTCTCAGGTATATATTATTGGAGGCAGGAGAATGTATGGGCTTCTGTCAGGTATATATTATTGGAGGCAGGAGAATGTATGGGCTCCTGTCAGGTATATATTATTGGAGGCAGGAGAATGTATGGGCTCCTGTCAGGTATATATTATTGGAGGCAGCAGAATGTATGGGCTCCTGTCAGGTATATATTATTGGAGGCAGCAGAATGTATGGGCTTCTGTTAGGTATATATTATTGGAGGCAGCAGAATGTATGGACTCCTGTCAGGTATATATTATTGGAGGCAGCAGAATGTATGGGCTCCTGTCAGGTATATATTATTGGAGGCAGGAGAATGTATGGACTCCTGACAGGTATATATTATTGGAGGCAGGAGAATGTATGGGGTCCTGTCAGGTATATATTATTGGAGGTAGGAGAATGTATGGGCTCCTGTCAGGTATATATTATTGGAGGCAGGAGAATGTATGGGCTCCTGTCAGGTATATATTATTGGAGGCTGGAGAATGTATGGGCTCCTGTCAGGTATATATTATTTGAGGCAGGAGAATGTATGGGCTCCTGTCAGGTATATATTATTGGAGGCAGCAGAATGTATGGGCTCCTGTCAGGTATATATTATTGGAGGCAGGAGAATGTATGGGCTCCTGTCAGGTATATATTATTGGAGGCAGGAGAATGTATGGGCTCCTGTCAGGTATATATTATTGGAGGCTGGAGAATATATGGGCTCCTGTCAGGTATATATTATTGGAGGCTGGAGAATGTATGGGCTCCTGTCAGGTATATATTATTGGAGGCAGGAGAATGTTTGGGCTCCTGTCAGGTATATATTATTGGAGGCAGCAGAATGTATGGGCTCCTGTCAGGTATATATTATTGGAGGCTGGAGAATATATGAGCTCCTGTCAGGTATATATTATTGGAGGCTGGAGAATGTATGGGCTCCTGTCAGGTATATATTATTGGAGGCAGGAGAATGTATGGGCTCCTGTCAGGTATATATTATTGGAGGCAGGAGAATGTATGGGCTCCTGTCAGGTATATATTATTGGAGGCAGGAGAATGTATGGGCTCCTGTCAGGTATATATTATTGGAGGCAGGAGAATGTATGGGCTCCTGTCAGGTATATATTATTGGAGGCTGGAGAATGTATGGGCTCCTGTCAGGTATATATTATTGGAGGCTGGAGAATGTATGGGCTCATGTCAGGTATATATTATTGGAGGCAGGAGAATGTATGGGCTCCTGTCATGTATATATTATTGGAGGTAGGAGAATGTATGGGCTCCTGTCAGGTATATATTATTGGAGGTAGGAGAATGTATGGGTTCCTGTCATATATATATTATTGGAGGCAGCAGAATGTATGGGCTCCTGTCAGGTATATATTATTGGAGGTAGGAGAATGTATGGGCTCCTGTCAGGTATATATTATTGGAGGCAGGAGAATGTATGGGCTCCTGTCAGGTATATATTATTGGAGGCAGCAGAATGTATGGGCTCCTGTCAGGTATATATTATTGGAGGCAGGAGAATGTATGGGCTCCTGTCAGGTATATATTATTGGAGGCTGGAGAATGTATGGGCTCCTGTCAGGTATATATTATTTGAGGCAGGAGAATGTATGGGCTCCTGTCAGGTATATATTATTGGAGGCAGCAGAATGTATGGGCTCCTGTCAGGTATATATTATTGGAGGTAGGAGAATGTATGGGCTCCTGTCAGGTATATATTATTGGAGGCAGGAGAATGTATGGGCTCCTGTCAGGTATATATTATTGGAGGCAGCAGAATGTATGGGCTCCTGTCAGGTATATATTATTGGAGGCAGGAGAATGTATGGGCTCCTGTCAGGTATATATTATTGGAGGCAGGAGAATGTATGGGCTCCTGTCAGGTATATATTATTGGAGTCAGGAGAATGTATGGGCTCCTGTCAGGTATATATTATTGGAGACTGGAGAATGTATGGGCTCCTGTCAGGTATATATTATTGGAGGCAGGAGAATCTATGGGCTCCTGTCAGGTATATATTATTGGAGGCTGGAGAATGTATGGGCTCCTGTCAGGTATATATTATTGGAGGCAGCAGAATCTATGGGCTCCTGTCAGGTATATATTTTTGGAGGCAGCAGAATCTATGGGCTCCTGTCAGGTATATATTATTGGAGGCAGCAGAATCTATGGGCTCCTGTCAGGTATATATTATTGGAGGCAGGAGAATGTATGGGCTCCTGTCAGGTATATATTATTGGAGGCAGGAGAATGTATGGGCTCCTGTCAGGTATATATTATTGGAGGCAGCAGAATGTATGGGCTCCTGTCAGGTATATATTATTGGAGGCAGCAGAATGTATGGACTCCTGTCAGGTATATATTATTGGAGGCTGGAGAATGTATGGGCTCCTGTCAGGTATATATTATTGGAGGCAGGAGAATGTATGGGCTCCTGTCAGGTATATATTATTGGAGGCAGGAGAATGTATGGGCTTCTGTCAGGTATATATTATTGGAGGCAGCAGAATGTATGGACTCCTGTCAGGTATATATTATTGGATGCTGGAGAATGTATGGGCTCCTGTCAGGGATATATTATTGGAGGTAGGAGAATGTATGGGCTCCTGTCAGGTATATATTATTGGAGGCAGCAGAATGTATGGGCTCCTGTCAGGTATATATTATTGGAGGCAGCAGAATCTATGGGCTCCTGTCAGCGATATATTATTTGAGCCAGCAGAATCTATGGGCTCCTGTCAGGTATATATTATTGGAGGCAGGAGAATCTATGGGCTCCTGTCAGGTATATATTATTGGAGGTAGGAGAATGTATGGGCTCCTGTCAGGTATATATTATTGGAGGCAGGAGAATGTATGGGCTTCTGTCAGGTATATATTATTGGAGGCAGGAGAATGTATGGGCTCCTGTCAGGTATATATTATTGGAGGCAGGAGAATGTATGGGCTCCTGTCAGGTATATATTATTGGAGGCAGGAGAATGTATGGGCTCCTGTCAGGTGTATATTATTGGAGGCTGCAGAATGTATGGGCTCCTGTCAGGTATATATTATTGGAGGCAGGAGAATGTATGGGTTCCTGTCAGGTATATATTATTGGAGGCAGGAGAATGTATGGGCTCCTGTCAGGTATATATTATTGGAGGCAGGAGAATGTATGGGTTCCTGTCAGGTATATATTATTGGAGGCAGGAGAATGTATGGGCTCCTGTCAGGTATATATTATTGGAGGCAGGAGAATGTATGGGCTCCTGTCAGGTATATATTATTGGAGGCAGCAGAATGTATGGGCTCCTGTCAGGTATATATTATTGGAGGCAGGAGAATGTATGGGCTCCTGTCAGGTATATATTATTGGAGGCAGCAGAATGTATGGGCTCCTGTCAGGTATATATTATTGGAGGCAGGAGAATGTATGGGCTCCTGTCAGGTATATATTATTGGAGGCAGCAGAATGTATGGGCTCCTCTCAGGTATATATTATTGGAGGTAGGAGAATTTATGGGCTCCTCTCAGGTATATATTATTGGAGGTAGGAGAATTTATGGGCTCCTGTCAGGCATATATTATTGGAGGCTGGAGAATGTATGGGCTCCTGTCAGGTATATATTATTGGAGGCTGGAGAATGTATGGGCTCCTGTCAGGTATATATTATTGGAGGCAAGAGAATGTATGGGCTCCTGTCAGGTACATATTATTGGAGGCAGGAGAATGTATGGGCTCCTGTCAGGTATATATTATTGGAGGCAGCAGAATGTATGGGCTCCTGTCAGGTATATATTATTGGAGGCTGGAGAATGTATGGGCTCCTGTCAGGTATATATTATTGGAGGCAGCAGAATGTATGGGCTCCTGTCAGGTATATATTATTGGAGGCAGCAGAATGTATGGGCTCCTCTCAAGTATATATTATTGGAGGTAGGAGAATTTATGAGCTCCTGTCAGGTATATATTATTGGAGGTAGGAGAATTTATGGGCTCCTGTCAGGTATATATTATTGGAGGCAGGAGAATGTATGGGCTCCTGTCAGGTATATATTATTGGAGGCAGGAGAATGTATGGGCTCCTGTAAGGTATATATTATTGGAGGCTGGAGAATGTATGGGCTCCTGTCAGGTATATATTATTGGAGGCCGGAGAATGTATGGGCTTCTGTCAGGTATATATTATTGGAGGCAGCAGAATGTATGGACTCCTGTCAGGTATATATTATTGGAGGCAGGAGAATGTATGGGCTCCTGTCAGGAATATATTATTGGAGGTACGAGAATGTATGGGCTCCTGTCAGGTATATATTATTGGAGGCAGCAGAATGTATGGGCTCCTGTCAGGTATATATTATTGGAGGCAGCAGAATCTATGGGCTCCTGTCAGGGATATATTATTGGAGCCAGCAGAATCTATGGGCTCCTGTCAGGTATATATTATTGGAGGCAGGTGAATCTATGGGCTCCTGTCAGGTATATATTATTGGAGGTAGGAGAATGTATGGGCTCCTGTCAGTTATATATTATTGGAGGCAGGAGAATGTATGGGCTCCTGTCAGGTATATATTATTGGAGGCAGGAGAATGTATGGGCTCCTGTCAGGTATATATTATTGGAGGCAGGAGAATGTATGGGCTCCTGTCAGGTATATATTATTGGAGGCAGGAGAATGTATGGGCTCCTGTCAGGTATATATTATTGGAGGCAGGAGAATGTATGGGCTCCTGTCAGGTATATATTATTGGAGGCAGGAGAATGTATGGGCTCCTGTCAGGTATATATTATTGGAGGCAGCAGAATGTATGGGCTCCTGTCAGGTATATATTATTGGAGGCAGGAGAATGTATGGGTTACTGTCAGGTATATATTATTGGAGGCAGGAGAATGTATGGGCTCCTGTCAGGTATATATTATTGGAGGCAGGAGAATGTATGGGTTCCTGTCAGGTATATATTATTGGAGACAGGAGAATGTATGGGCTCCTGTCAGGTATATATTATTGGAGGCAGCAGAATGTATGGGCTCCTGTCAGGTATATATTATTGGAGGCAGCAGAATGTATGGGCTCCTCTCAGGTATATATTATTGGAGGTAGGAGAATTTATGGGCTCCTGTCAGGTATATATTATTGGAGGTAGGAGAATTTATGGTCTCCTGTCAGGTATATATTATTGGAGGCTGGAGAATGTATGGGCTCCTGTCAGGTATATATTATTGGAGGCTGGAGAATGTATGGGCTCCTGTCAGGTATATATTATTGGAGGCAAGAGAATGTATGGGCTCCTGTCAGGTATATATTATTGGAGGCAGGAGAATGTATGGGCTCCTGTCAGGTATATATTATTGGAGGCAGCAGAATGTATGGGCTCCTGTCAGGTATATATTATTGGAGGCTGGAGAATGTATGGGCTCCTGTCAGGTATATATTATTGGAGGCAGCAGAATGTATGGACTCCTGTCAGGTATATATTACTGGAGGCAGGAGAATGTATGGGCTCCTGTCAGGTATATATTATTGGAGGCAGAAGAATGTATGGGCTCCTGTCAGGTATATATTATTGGAGGCAGCAGAATGTATGGGCTCCTGTCAGGTATATATTATTGGAGGCAGGAGAATGTATGGGCTCCTGTCAGGTATATATTATTGGAGGCAGGAGAATGTATGGACTCCTGTCAGGTATATATTATTGGAGGCAGGAGAATGTATGGGTTCCTGTCAGGTATATATTATTGGAGGCAGGAGAATGTATGGGCTCCTGTCAGGTATATATTATTGGAGGCAGCAGAATGTATGGGCTCCTGTCAGGTATATATTATTGGAGGCAGGAGAATGTATGGACTCCTGTCAGGTATATATTATTGGAGGCTGGAGAATGTATGAGCTCCTGTCAGGTATATACTATTGGAGGCAGGAGAATGTATGGGCTCCTGTCAGGTATATATTATTAGAGGCAGCAGAATGTATGGGCTCCTGTCAGGTATATATTATTGGAGGCAGGAGAATGTATGGACTCCTGTCAGGTATATATTATTGGAGGCTGGAGAATGTATGAGCTCCTGTCAGGTATATATTATTGGAGGCAGGAGAATGTATGAGCTCCTGTCAGGTATATATTATTGGAGGCAGCAGAATGTATGGGCTCCTGTCAGGTATATATTATTGGAGGCAGGAGAATGTATGGACTCCTGTCAGGTATATATTATTGGAGGCTGGAGAATGTATGAGCTCCTCTCAGGTATATATTATTGGAGGCAGGAGAATGTATGGGCTTCTGTCAGGTATATATTATTGGAGGCAGGAGAATGTATGGGCTCCTGTCAGGTATATATTATTGGAGGCAGGAGAATGTATGGGCTCCTGTCAGGTATATATTATTGGAGGCAGCAGAATGTATGGGCTCCTGTCAGGTATATATTATTGGAGGCAGCAGAATGTATGGGCTTCTGTTAGGTATATATTATTGGAGGCAGCAGAATGTATGGACTCCTGTCAGGTATATATTATTGGAGGCAGCAGAATGTCTGGGCTCCTGTCAGGTATATATTATTGGAGGCAGGAGAATGTATGGACTCCTGTCAGGTATATATTATTGGAGGCAGGAGAATGTATGGGGTCCTGTCAGGTATATATTATTGGAGGTAGGAGAATGTATGGGCTCCTGTCAGGTATATATTATTGGAGGCAGGAGAATGTATGGGCTCCTGTCAGGTATATATTATTGGAGGCAGGAGAATGTATGGGCTCCTGTCAGGTATATATTATTGGAGGCAGGAGAATGTATGGGCTCCTGTCAGGTATATATTTTTGGAGGCAGCAGGATGTATGGGCTCCTGTCAGGTATATATTATTGGAGGCAGCAGAATGTATGGGCTCCTGTCAGGTATATATTATTGGAGGCAGGAGAATGTATGGGGTCCTGTCAGGTATATATTATTGGAGGTAGGAGAATGTATGGGCTCCTGTCAGGTATATATTATTGGAGGCAGGAGAATGTATGGGCTCCTGTCAGGTATATATTATTGGAGGCAGCAGGATGTATGGGCTCCTGTCAGGTATATATTATTGGAGGCAGCAGAATGTATGGGCTCCTGTCAGGTATATATTATTGGAGGCATGAGAATGTGTGGGGTCCTGTCAGGTATATATTATTGGAGGCAGGAGAATGTATGGGCTCCTGTCAGGTATATATTATTGGAGGCAGCAGGATGTATGGGCTCCTGTCAGGTATATACTATTGGAGGCAGCAGAATGTATGGGCTCCTCTCAGGTATATATTATTGGAGGTAGGAGAATTTATGGGCTCCTGTCAGGTATATATTATTGGAGGTAGGAGAATTTATGGGCTCCTGTCAGGTATATATTATTGGAGGCAGGAGAATGTATGGGCTCCTGTCAGGTATATATTATTAGAGGCAGCAGAATCTATGGGCTCCTGTCAGGTATATATTATTGGAGGCAGGAGAATGTATGGGCTTCTGTCAGGTATATATTATTGGAGGCAGGAGAATGTATGGGCTCCTGTCAGGTATATATTATTGGAGGCAGGAGAATATATGGGCTCCTGTCAGGTATATATTATTGGAGGCAGCAGAATGTATGGACTCCTGTCAGGTATATATTATTGGAGGCAGGAGAATGTATGGGCTCCTGTCAGGTATATATTATTGGAGGCAGGAGAATGTATGGGCTCCTGTCAGGTATATATTATTGGAGGCAGGAGAATGTATGGGCTCCTGTTAGGTATATATTATTGGAGGCAGGAGAATGTATGGGCTCCTGTCAGGTATATATTATTGGAGGCAGGAGAATGTATGGGTTCCTGTCAGGTATATATTATTGGAGGCAGGAGAATGTATGGGCTCCTGTCAGGTATATATTATTGGAGGCAGCAGAATGTATGGACTCCTGTCAGGTATATATTATTGGAGGTAGGAGAATGTATGGGCTCCTGTCAGGTATATTTTATTGGAGGCAGGAGAATGTATGGGCTCCTCTCAGGTATATATTATTGGAGGCAGCAGAATCTATGGGCTCCTGTCAGGTATATATTATTGGAGGCAGCAGAATGTATGGGCTCCTGTCAGGTATATATTATTGGAGGCAGCAGAATGTATGGGCTCCTCTCAGGTATATATTATTGGAGGTAGGAGAATTTATGGGCTCCTGTCAGGTATATATTATTGGAGGTAGGAGAATTTATGGGCTCCTGTCAGGTATATATTATTGGAGGTAGGAGAATTTATGGGCTCCTGTCAGGTATATATTATTGGAGGCAGGAGAATGTATGGGCTCCTGTCAGGTATATATTATTGGAGGCAGCAGAATGTATGGGCTCCTGTCAGGTATATATTATTGGAGACAGGAGAATCTATGGGCTCCTGTCAGGTACATATTATTGGAGGCAGGAGAATGTATGGGTTCCTGTCAGGTATATATTATTGGAGGCAGGAGAATATATGGGCTCCTGTCAGGTATATATTATTAGAGGCAGGAGAATGTATGGGCTCCTGTCAGGTATATATTATTGGAGGCAGGAGAATGTATGGGCTCCTGTCAGGTATATATTATTGGAGGCAGCAGAATGTATGGGTTCCTGTCAGGTATATATTATTGGAGGCAGGAGAATATATGGGCTCCTGTCAGGTATATATTATTGGAGGCTGGAGAATGTATGGGCTCCTGTCAGGTATATATTATTGGAGGCTGGAGAATGTATGGGCTTCTGTCAGGTATATATTATTGGAGGCTGGAGAATGTATGGGCTCCTGTCAGGTATATATTATTGGAGGCTGGAGAATGTATGTGCTCCTGTCAGGTATATATTATTGGAGGCAGCAGAATCTATGGGCTCCTGTCAGGTATATATTATTGGAGGCAGCAGAATGTATGGGCTCCTGTCAGGTATATATTATTGGAGGCAGGAGAATGTATGGTCTCCTGTCAGGTATATATTATTGGAGGCAGGAGAATGTATCGGTTCCTGTCAGGTATATATTATTGGAGGCAGGAGAATGTATGGGCTCCTGTCAGGTATATATTATTGGAGGCAGGAGAATGTATGGGTTCCTGTCAGGTATATATTATTGGAGGCAGGAGAATGTATGGGCTCCTGTCAGGTATATAATATTGGAGGCAGGAGAATGTATGGGCTCCTGTCAGGTATATATTATTGGAGGCAGGAGAATGTATGGGCTCCTGTCAGGTATATATTATTGGAGGCAGGAGAATGTATGGGCTCCTGTCAGGTATATATTATTGGAGGCAGGAGAATGTATGGGCTCCTGTCAGGTATATATTATTGGAGGCAAGAGAATGTATGGGCTCCTGTCAGGTATATATTATTGGAGGCAGGAGAATGTATGGGCTCCTGTCAGGTATATATTATTGGAGGCAGGAGAATGTATGGGCTTCTGTCAGGTATATATTATTGGAGGCAGCAGAATGTATGGGCTCCTGTCAGGTATATATTATTGGAGGCTGGAGAATGTATGGGCTCCTGTCAGGTATATATTATTGTATTATTGGAGGCAGGAGAATGTATGGGCCCCTGTCAGGTATATATTATTGGAGGCAGGAGAATGTATGGGCTCCTGTCAGGTATATATTATTGGAGGCAGGAGAAAGTATGGGCTCCTGTCAGGTATATATTATTGGAGGCAGGAGAATGTATGGGCTCCTGTCAGGTATATATTATTGGAGGCTGCAGAATGTATGGGCTCCTGTCATGTATATATTATTGGAGGCAGGAGAATGTATGGGCTCCTGTCAGGTATATATTATTGGAGGCAGCAGAATGTATGGGCTCCTGTCAGGTATATATTATTGGAGGCAGGAGAATGTATGGGTTCCTGTCAGGTATATATTATTGGAGGCAGGAGAATGTATGGGCTCCTGTCAGGTATGTATTATTGGAGGCAGGAGAATGTATGGGTTCCTGTCAGGTATATATTATTGGAGGCAGGAGAATGTATGGGCTCCTGTCAGGTATATATTATTGGAGGCAGCAGAATGTATGGGCTCCTGTCAGGTATATATTATTGGAGGCAGGAGAATGTATGGACTCCTGTCAGGTATATATTATTGGAGGCAGCAGAATGTATGGGCTCCTGTCAGGTATATATTATTGGAGGCAGGAGAATGTATGGGCTCCTGTCAGGTATATATTATTGGAGGCAGCAGAATGTATGGGCTCCTGTCAGGTATATATTATTGGAGGCAGGAGAATGTATGGGCTTCTGTCAGGTATATATTATTGGAGGCAGCAGAATGTATGGACTCCTGTCAGGTATATATTATTGGAGGCTGGAGAATGTATGGGCTCCTGTCAGGGATATATTATTGGAGCCAGCAGAATCTATGGGCTCCTGTCAGGTATATATTATTGGAGGCAGCAGAATGTATGGGCTCCTGTCAGGTATATATTATTGGAGGCAGGAGAATGTATGGGCTCCTGTCAGGTATATATTATTGGAGGCAGGAGAATGTATGGGCTCCTGTCAGGTATATATTATTGGAGGCAGGAGAATGTATGGGCTCCTGTCAGGTTTATATTATTGGAGGCAGGAGAATGTATGGGCTCCTGTCAGGTATATATTATTGGAGGCAGGAGAATGTATGGGCTTCTGTCAGGTATATATTATTGGAGGCTGGAGAATGTATGGGCTCCTGTCAGGTATATATTATTGGAGGCAGGAGAATGTATGGGCCCCTGTCAGGTATATATTATTGGAGGCAGGAGAATGTATGGCCTCCTGTCAGGTATATATTATTGGAAGCAGGAGAATGTATGGCCTCCTGTCAGGTATATATTATTGGAGGCAGCAGAATGTATGGGCTCCTGTCAGGTATATATTATTGGAAGCAGGAGAATGTATGGGCTCCTGTCAGGTATATATCATTGCAGGCAGGAGAATGTATGGGCTCCTGTCAGGTATATATTATTAGAGGCAGCAGAATGTATGGGCTCCTGACAGGTATATATTATTAGAGGCAGCAGAATGTATGGGCTCCTGTCAGGTATATATTATTGGAGGCAGGAGAATGTATGGGCTTCTGTCAGGTATATATTATTGGAGGCAGGAGAATGTATGGGCTCCTGTCAGGTATATATTATTGGAGGCAGGAGAATGTATGGTCTCCTGTCAGGTATATATTATTGGAGGCAGGAGAATGTATCGGTTCCTGTCAGGTATATATTATTGGAGGCAGGAGAATGTATGGGCTCCTGTCAGGTATATATTATTGGAGGCAGGAGAATGTATGGGTTCCTGTCAGGTATATATTATTGGAGGCAGGAGAATGTATGGGCTCCTGTCAGGTATATATTATTGGAGGCAGGAGAATGTATGGGCTCCTGTCAGGTATATATTATTGGAGGCAGGAGAATGTATGGGCTCCTGTCAGGTATATATTATTGGAGGCAGGAGAATGTATGGGCTCCTCTCAGGTATATATTATTGGAGGCAGGAGAATGTATGGGCTCCTGTCAGGTATATATTATTGGAGGCAAGAGAATGTATGGGCTCCTGTCAGGTATATATTATTGGAGGCAGGAAAATGTATGGGCTCCTGTCAGGTATATATTATTGGAGGCAGGAGAATGTATGGGCTTCTGTCAGGTATATATTATTGGAGGCAGCAGAATGTATGGACTCCTGTCAGGTATATATTATTGGAGGCTGGAGAATGTATGGGTTCCTGTCAGGTATATATTATTGTATTATTGGAGGCAGGAGAATGTATGGGCCCCTGTCAGGTATATATTATTGGAGGCAGGAGAATGTATGGGCTCCTGTCAGGTATATATTATTGGAGGCAGGAGAATGTATGGGCTCCTGTCAGGTATATATTATTGGAGGCAGCAGAATGTATGGGCTCCTGTCAGGTATATATTATTGGAGGCAGGAGAATGTATGGGTTCCTGTCAGGTATATATTATTGGAGGCAGGAGAATGTATGGGCTCCTGTCAGGTATGTATTATTGGAGGCAGGAGAATGTATGGGTTCCTGTCAGGTATATATTATTGGAGGCAGGAGAATGTATGGGCTCCTGTCAGGTATATATTATTGGAGGCAGCAGAATGTATGGGCTCCTGTCAGGTATATATTATTGGAGGCAGGAGAATGTATGGACTCCTGTCAGGTATATATTATTGGAGGCAGCAGAATGTATGGGCTCCTGTCAGGTATATATTATTGGAGGCAGGAGAATGTATGGGCTCCTGTCAGGTATATATTATTGGAGGCAGCAGAATGTATGGGCTCCTGTCAGGTATATATTATTGGAGGCAGGAGAATGTATGGGCTTCTGTCAGGTATATATTATTGGAGGCAGCAGAATGTATGGACTCCTGTCAGGTATATATTATTGGAGGCTGGAGAATGTATGGGCTCCTGTCAGGGATATATTATTGGAGCCAGCAGAATCTATGGGCTCCTGTCAGGTATATATTATTGGAGGCAGCAGAATGTATGGGCTCCTGTCAGGTATATATTATTGGAGGCAGGAGAATGTATGGGCTCCTGTCAGGTATATATTATTGGAGGCAGGAGAATGTATGGGCTCCTGTCAGGTATATATTATTGGAGGCAGGAGAATGTATGGGCTCCTGTCAGGTTTATATTATTGGAGGCAGGAGAATGTATGGGCTCCTGTCAGGTATATATTATTGGAGGCAGGAGAATGTATGGGCTTCTGTCAGGTATATATTATTGGAGGCTGGAGAATGTATGGGCTCCTGTCAGGTATATATTATTGGAGGCAGCAGAATGTATGGGCCCCTGTCAGGTATATATTATTGGAGGCAGGAGAATGTATGGCCTCCTGTCAGGTATATATTATTGGAAGCAGGAGAATGTATGGCCTCCTGTCAGGTATATATTATTGGAGGCAGCAGAATGTATGGGCTCCTGTCAGGTATATATTATTGGAAGCAGGAGAATGTATGGGCTCCTGTCAGGTATATATTATTGGAGGCAGGAGAATGTATGGGCTCCTGTCAGGTATATATTATTAGAGGCAGCAGAATGTATGGGCTCCTGTCAGGTATATATTATTGAAGGCTGCAGAATGTATGGGCTCCTGTCAGGTATATATTATTGGAGGCAGGAGAATGTATGGGCTCCTGTCAGGTATATATTATTGGAGGCAGCAAAATGTATGGGCTCCTGTCAGGTATATATTATTGGAGGCAGGAGAATGTATGGGCTCCTGTCAGGTATATATTATTGGAGGCAGCAGAATGTATGGGCTCCTGTCAGGTATATATTATTGGAGGCAGCAGAATGTATGGGCTCCTGTCAGGTATATATTATTGGAGGCAGGAGAATGTATGGGTTCCTGTCAGGTATATATTATTGGAGGCAGGAGAATGTATGGGCTCCTGTCAGGTATATATTATTGGAGGCAGGAGAATGTATGGGTTCCTGTCAGGTATATATTATCGGAGGCAGGAGAATGTATGGGCTCCTGTCAGGTATATATTATTGGAGGCAGGAGAATGTATGGGCTCCTGTCAGGTATATATTATTGGAGGCAGGAGAATGTATGGGCTCCTGTCAGGTATATATTATTGGAGGCAAGAGAATGTATGGGCTCCTGTCAGGTATATATTATTGGAGGCAAGAGAATTTATGGGCTCCTGTCAGGTATATATTATTGGAGGCAGGAGAATGTATGGGCTCCTGTCAGGTATATATTATTGGAGGCAGGAGAATGTATGGGCTCCTGTCAGGTATATATTATTGGAGGCAGGAGAATGTATGGGCTCCTGTCAGGTATATATTATTGGAGGCAGGAGAATGTATGGACTCCTGTCAGGTATATATTATTGGAGGCTGGAGAATGTATGGGCTCCTGTCAGGTATATATTATTGGAGGCTGGAGAATGTATGGGCTCCTGTCAGGTATATATTATTGGAGGCAAGAGAATGTATGGGCTCCTGTCAGGTATATATTATTGGAGGCAGCAGAATGTATGGGCTCCTGTCAGGTATATATTATTGGAGGCAGCAGAATGTATGGGCTCCTGTCAGGTATATATTATTGGAGGCAGGAGAATGTATGGGTTCCTGTCAGGTATATATTATTGGAGGCAGGAGAATGTATGGGCTTCTGTCAGGTATATATTATTGGAGGCAGGAGAATGTATGGACTCCTGTCAGGTATATATTATTGGAGGCTGGAGAATGTATGGGCTCCTGTCAGGTATATATTATTGGAGGCAGGAGAATGTATGGGCTCCTGTCAGGTATATATTATTGGAGGCAGGAGAATGTATGGGCTCCTGTCAGGTATATATTATTGGAGGCTGGAGAATGTATGGGCTCCTGTCAGGTATAGATTATTGGAGGCAGGAGAATGTATGGGCTCCTGTCAGGTATATATTATTGGAGGCAGCAGACTGTATGGACTCCTGTCAGGTATATATTATTGGAGGCAGCAGAATGTATGGGCTCCTGTCAGGTATATATTATTGGAGGCAGGAGAATGTATGGGCTCCTGTCAGGTATATATTATTGGAGGCAGCAGAATGTATGGGCTCCTGTCAGGTATATATTATTGGAGCCAGCAGAATGTATGGGCTCCTGTCAGGTATATATTATTAGAGGCAGCAGAATGTATGGGCTCCTGTCAGGTATATATTATTGGAGGCAGCAGAATGTATGGGCTCCTGTCAGGTATATATTATTGGAGGCAGCAGAATGCATGGGCTCCTGTCAGGTATATATTATTGGAGGCAGGAGAATGTATGGGCTCCTGTCAGGTATATATTATTGGAGGCAGGAGAATGTATGGACTCCTGTCAGGTATATATTAATGGAGGCAGGAGAATGTATGGGCTACTGTCAGGTATATATTATTGGAGGCAGGAGAATGTATGGGCTTCTGTCAGGTATATATTATTGGAGGCAGGAGAATGTATGGGCTCCTGTCAGGTATATATTATTGGAGGCAGCAGAATGTATGGGCTCCTGTCAGGTATATATTATTGGAGGCAGGAGAATGTATGGGCTTCTGTCAGGTATATATTATTGGAGGCAGCAGAATGTATGGACTCCTGTCAGGTATATATTATTGGAGGCTGGAGAATGTATGGGCTCCTGTCAGGGATATATTATTGGAGCCAGCAGAATCTATGGGCTCCTGTCAGGTATATATTATTGGAGGCAGCAGAATGTATGGGCTCCTGTCAGGTATATATTATTGGAGGCAGGAGAATGTATGGGCTCCTGTCAGGTATATATTATTGGAGGCAGGAGAATGTATGGGCTCCTGTCAGGTATATATTATTGGAGGCAGGAGAATGTATGGGCTCCTGTCAGGTTTATATTATTGGAGGCAGGAGAATGTATGGGCTCCTGTCAGGTATATATTATTGGAGGCAGGAGAATGTATGGGCTTCTGTCAGGTATATATTATTGGAGGCTGGAGAATGTATGGGCTCCTGTCAGGTATATATTATTGGAGGCAGCAGAATGTATGGGCCCCTGTCAGGTATATATTATTGGAGGCAGGAGAATGTATGGCCTCCTGTCAGGTATATATTATTGGAAGCAGGAGAATGTATGGCCTCCTGTCAGGTATATATTATTGGAGGCAGCAGAATGTATGGGCTCCTGTCAGGTATATATTATTGGAAGCAGGAGAATGTATGGGCTCCTGTCAGGTATATATTATTGCAGGCAGGAGAATGTATGGGCTCCTGTCAGGTATATATTATTAGAGGCAGCAGAATGTATGGGCTCCTGTCAGGTATATATTATTGAAGGCTGCAGAATGTATGGGCTCCTGTCAGGTATATATTATTGGAGGCAGGAGAATGTATGGGCTCCTGTCAGGTATATATTATTGGAGGCAGCAAAATGTATGGGCTCCTGTCAGGTATATATTATTGGAGGCAGGAGAATGTATGGGCTCCTGTCAGGTATATATTATTGGAGGCAGCAGAATGTATGGGCTCCTGTCAGGTATATATTATTGGAGGCAGCAGAATGTATGGGCTCCTGTCAGGTATATATTATTGGAGGCAGGAGAATGTATGGGTTCCTGTCAGGTATATATTATTGGAGGCAGGAGAATGTATGGGCTCCTGTCAGGTATATATTATTGGAGGCAGGAGAATGTATGGGTTCCTGTCAGGTATATATTATTGGAGGCAGGAGAATGTATGGGCTCCTGTCAGGTATATATTATTGGAGGCAGGAGAATGTATGGGCTCCTGTCAGGTATATATTATTGGAGGCAGGAGAATGTATGGGCTCCTGTCAGGTATATATTATTGGAGGCAAGAGAATGTATGGGCTCCTGTCAGGTATATATTATTGGAGGCAAGAGAATTTATGGGCTCCTGTCAGGTATATATTATTGGAGGCAGGAGAATGTATGGGCTCCTGTCAGGTATATATTATTGGAGGCAGGAGAATGTATGGGCTCCTGTCAGGTATATATTATTGGAGGCAGGAGAATGTATGGGCTCCTGTCAGGTATATATTATTGGAGGCAGGAGAATGTATGGACTCCTGTCAGGTATATATTATTGGAGGCTGGAGAATGTATGGGCTCCTGTCAGGTATATATTATTGGAGGCTGGAGAATGTATGGGCTCCTGTCAGGTATATATTATTGGAGGCAAGAGAATGTATGGGCTCCTGTCAGGTATATATTATTGGAGGCAGCAGAATGTATGGGCTCCTGTCAGGTATATATTATTGGAGGCAGCAGAATGTATGGGCTCCTGTCAGGTATATATTATTGGAGGCAGGAGAATGTATGGGTTCCTGTCAGGTATATATTATTGGAGGCAGGAGAATGTATGGGCTTCTGTCAGGTATATATTATTGGAGGCAGGAGAATGTATGGACTCCTGTCAGGTATATATTATTGGAGGCTGGAGAATGTATGGGCTCTTGTCAGGTATATATTATTGGAGGCAGGAGAATGTATGGGCTCCTGTCAGGTATATATTATTGGAGGCAGGAGAATGTATGGGCTCCTGTCAGGTATATATTATTGGAGGCTGGAGAATGTATGGGCTCCTGTCAGGTATAGATTATTGGAGGCAGGAGAATGTATGGGCTCCTGTCAGGTATATATTATTGGAGGCAGCAGACTGTATGGACTCCTGTCAGGTATATATTATTGGAGGCAGCAGAATGTATGGGCTCCTGTCAGGTATATATTATTGGAGGCAGGAGAATGTATGGGCTCCTGTCAGGTATATATTATTGGAGGCAGCAGAATGTATGGGCTCCTGTCAGGTATATATTATTGGAGCCAGCAGAATGTATGGGCTCCTGTCAGGTATATATTATTAGAGGCAGCAGAATGTATGGGCTCCTGTCAGGTATATATTATTGGAGGCAGCAGAATGTATGGGCTCCTGTCAGGTATATATTATTGGAGGCAGCAGAATGCATGGGCTCCTGTCAGGTATATATTATTGGAGGCAGGAGAATGTATGGGCTCCTGTCAGGTATATATTATTGGAGGCAGGAGAATGTATGGACTCCTGTCAGGTATATATTATTGGAGGCAGGAGAATGTATGGGCTACTGTCAGGTATATATTATTGGAGGCAGGAGAATGTATGGGCCCCTGTCAGGTATATATTATTGGAGGCAGGAGAATGTATGGGCTCCTGTCAGGTATATATTATTGGAGGCAGGAGAATGTATGGGCTCCTGTCAGGTATATATTATTGGAGGCAGCAGAATGTATGGGCTCCTGTCAGGTATATATTATTGGAGGCAGGAGAATGTATGGGTTCCTGTCAGGTATATATTATTGGAGGCAGGAGAATGTATGGGCTCCTGTCAGGTATGTATTATTGGAGGCAGGAGAATGTATGGGTTCCTGTCAGGTATATATTATTGGAGGCAGGAGAATGTATGGGCTCCTGTCAGGTATATATTATTGGAGGCAGCAGAATGTATGGGCTCCTGTCAGGTATATATTATTGGAGGCAGGAGAATGTATGGACTCCTGTCAGGTATATATTATTGGAGGCAGCAGAATGTATGGGCTCCTGTCAGGTATATATTATTGGAGGCAGGAGAATGTATGGGCTCCTGTCAGGTATATATTATTGGAGGCAGCAGAATGTATGGGCTCCTGTCAGGTATATATTATTGGAGGCAGGAGAATGTATGGGCTTCTGTCAGGTATATATTATTGGAGGCAGCAGAATGTATGGACTCCTGTCAGGTATATATTATTGGAGGCTGGAGAATGTATGGGCTCCTGTCAGGGATATATTATTGGAGCCAGCAGAATCTATGGGCTCCTGTCAGGTATATATTATTGGAGGCAGCAGAATGTATGGGCTCCTGTCAGGTATATATTATTGGAGGCAGGAGAATGTATGGGCTCCTGTCAGGTATATATTATTGGAGGCAGGAGAATGTATGGGCTCCTGTCAGGTATATATTATTGGAGGCAGGAGAATGTATGGGCTCCTGTCAGGTTTATATTATTGGAGGCAGGAGAATGTATGGGCTCCTGTCAGGTATATATTATTGGAGGCAGGAGAATGTATGGGCTTCTGTCAGGTATATATTATTGGAGGCTGGAGAATGTATGGGCTCCTGTCAGGTATATATTATTGGAGGCAGCAGAATGTATGGGCCCCTGTCAGGTATATATTATTGGAGGCAGGAGAATGTATGGCCTCCTGTCAGGTATATATTATTGGAAGCAGGAGAATGTATGGCCTCCTGTCAGGTATATATTATTGGAGGCAGCAGAATGTATGGGCTCCTGTCAGGTATATATTATTGGAAGCAGGAGAATGTATGGGCTCCTGTCAGGTATATATTATTGGAGGCAGGAGAATGTATGGGCTCCTGTCAGGTATATATTATTAGAGGCAGCAGAATGTATGGGCTCCTGTCAGGTATATATTATTGAAGGCTGCAGAATGTATGGGCTCCTGTCAGGTATATATTATTGGAGGCAGGAGAATGTATGGGCTCCTGTCAGGTATATATTATTGGAGGCAGCAAAATGTATGGGCTCCTGTCAGGTATATATTATTGGAGGCAGGAGAATGTATGGGCTCCTGTCAGGTATATATTATTGGAGGCAGCAGAATGTATGGGCTCCTGTCAGGTATATATTATTGGAGGCAGCAGAATGTATGGGCTCCTGTCAGGTATATATTATTGGAGGCAGGAGAATGTATGGGTTCCTGTCAGGTATATATTATTGGAGGCAGGAGAATGTATGGGCTCCTGTCAGGTATATATTATTGGAGGCAGGAGAATGTATGGGTTCCTGTCAGGTATATATTATCGGAGGCAGGAGAATGTATGGGCTCCTGTCAGGTATATATTATTGGAGGCAGGAGAATGTATGGGCTCCTGTCAGGTATATATTATTGGAGGCAGGAGAATGTATGGGCTCCTGTCAGGTATATATTATTGGAGGCAAGAGAATGTATGGGCTCCTGTCAGGTATATATTATTGGAGGCAAGAGAATTTATGGGCTCCTGTCAGGTATATATTATTGGAGGCAGGAGAATGTATGGGCTCCTGTCAGGTATATATTATTGGAGGCAGGAGAATGTATGGGCTCCTGTCAGGTATATATTATTGGAGGCAGGAGAATGTATGGGCTCCTGTCAGGTATATATTATTGGAGGCAGGAGAATGTATGGACTCCTGTCAGGTATATATTATTGGAGGCTGGAGAATGTATGGGCTCCTGTCAGGTATATATTATTGGAGGCTGGAGAATGTATGGGCTCCTGTCAGGTATATATTATTGGAGGCAAGAGAATGTATGGGCTCCTGTCAGGTATATATTATTGGAGGCAGCAGAATGTATGGGCTCCTGTCAGGTATATATTATTGGAGGCAGCAGAATGTATGGGCTCCTGTCAGGTATATATTATTGGAGGCAGGAGAATGTATGGGTTCCTGTCAGGTATATATTATTGGAGGCAGGAGAATGTATGGGCTTCTGTCAGGTATATATTATTGGAGGCAGGAGAATGTATGGACTCCTGTCAGGTATATATTATTGGAGGCTGGAGAATGTATGGGCTCCTGTCAGGTATATATTATTGGAGGCAGGAGAATGTATGGGCTCCTGTCAGGTATATATTATTGGAGGCAGGAGAATGTATGGGCTCCTGTCAGGTATATATTATTGGAGGCTGGAGAATGTATGGGCTCCTGTCAGGTATAGATTATTGGAGGCAGGAGAATGTATGGGCTCCTGTCAGGTATATATTATTGGAGGCAGCAGACTGTATGGACTCCTGTCAGGTATATATTATTGGAGGCAGCAGAATGTATGGGCTCCTGTCAGGTATATATTATTGGAGGCAGGAGAATGTATGGGCTCCTGTCAGGTATATATTATTGGAGGCAGCAGAATGTATGGGCTCCTGTCAGGTATATATTATTGGAGCCAGCAGAATGTATGGGCTCCTGTCAGGTATATATTATTAGAGGCAGCAGAATGTATGGGCTCCTGTCAGGTATATATTATTGGAGGCAGCAGAATGTATGGGCTCCTGTCAGGTATATATTATTGGAGGCAGCAGAATGCATGGGCTCCTGTCAGGTATATATTATTGGAGGCAGGAGAATGTATGGGCTCCTGTCAGGTATATATTATTGGAGGCAGGAGAATGTATGGACTCCTGTCAGGTATATATTAATGGAGGCAGGAGAATGTATGGGCTACTGTCAGGTATATATTATTGGAGGCAGGAGAATGTATGGGCTTCTGTCAGGTATATATTATTGGAGGCAGGAGAATGTATGGGCTCCTGTCAGGTATATATTATTGGAGGCAGCAGAATGTATGGGCTCCTGTCAGGTATATATTATTGGAGGCAGGAGAATGTATGGGCTTCTGTCAGGTATATATTATTGGAGGCAGCAGAATGTATGGACTCCTGTCAGGTATATATTATTGGAGGCTGGAGAATGTATGGGCTCCTGTCAGGGATATATTATTGGAGCCAGCAGAATCTATGGGCTCCTGTCAGGTATATATTATTGGAGGCAGCAGAATGTATGGGCTCCTGTCAGGTATATATTATTGGAGGCAGGAGAATGTATGGGCTCCTGTCAGGTATATATTATTGGAGGCAGGAGAATGTATGGGCTCCTGTCAGGTATATATTATTGGAGGCAGGAGAATGTATGGGCTCCTGTCAGGTTTATATTATTGGAGGCAGGAGAATGTATGGGCTCCTGTCAGGTATATATTATTGGAGGCAGGAGAATGTATGGGCTTCTGTCAGGTATATATTATTGGAGGCTGGAGAATGTATGGGCTCCTGTCAGGTATATATTATTGGAGGCAGCAGAATGTATGGGCCCCTGTCAGGTATATATTATTGGAGGCAGGAGAATGTATGGCCTCCTGTCAGGTATATATTATTGGAAGCAGGAGAATGTATGGCCTCCTGTCAGGTATATATTATTGGAGGCAGCAGAATGTATGGGCTCCTGTCAGGTATATATTATTGGAAGCAGGAGAATGTATGGGCTCCTGTCAGGTATATATTATTGCAGGCAGGAGAATGTATGGGCTCCTGTCAGGTATATATTATTAGAGGCAGCAGAATGTATGGGCTCCTGTCAGGTATATATTATTGAAGGCTGCAGAATGTATGGGCTCCTGTCAGGTATATATTATTGGAGGCAGGAGAATGTATGGGCTCCTGTCAGGTATATATTATTGGAGGCAGCAAAATGTATGGGCTCCTGTCAGGTATATATTATTGGAGGCAGGAGAATGTATGGGCTCCTGTCAGGTATATATTATTGGAGGCAGCAGAATGTATGGGCTCCTGTCAGGTATATATTATTGGAGGCAGCAGAATGTATGGGCTCCTGTCAGGTATATATTATTGGAGGCAGGAGAATGTATGGGTTCCTGTCAGGTATATATTATTGGAGGCAGGAGAATGTATGGGCTCCTGTCAGGTATATATTATTGGAGGCAGGAGAATG
This sequence comes from Phyllobates terribilis, assembly GCF_046119375.1. NCBI lineage: Eukaryota > Metazoa > Chordata > Amphibia > Anura > Dendrobatidae > Phyllobates > Phyllobates terribilis. The sequence goes on along the minus strand of NW_027362768.1, from coordinate 205,857,428 downwards.
TATGGGTTCCTGTCAGGTATATATTATTGGAGGCAGGAGAATGTATGGGCTCCTGTCAGGTATATATTATTGGAGGCAGGAGAATGTATGGGCTCCTGTCAGGTATATATTATTGGAGGCAGGAGAATGTATGGGCTCCTGTCAGGTATATATTATTGGAGGCAAGAGAATGTATGGGCTCCTGTCAGGTATATATTATTGGAGGCAAGAGAATTTATGGGCTCCTGTCAGGTATATATTATTGGAGGCAGGAGAATGTATGGGCTCCTGTCAGGTATATATTATTGGAGGCAGGAGAATGTATGGGCTCCTGTCAGGTATATATTATTGGAGGCAGGAGAATGTATGGGCTCCTGTCAGGTATATATTATTGGAGGCAGGAGAATGTATGGACTCCTGTCAGGTATATATTATTGGAGGCTGGAGAATGTATGGGCTCCTGTCAGGTATATATTATTGGAGGCTGGAGAATGTATGGGCTCCTGTCAGGTATATATTATTGGAGGCAAGAGAATGTATGGGCTCCTGTCAGGTATATATTATTGGAGGCAGCAGAATGTATGGGCTCCTGTCAGGTATATATTATTGGAGGCAGCAGAATGTATGGGCTCCTGTCAGGTATATATTATTGGAGGCAGGAGAATGTATGGGTTCCTGTCAGGTATATATTATTGGAGGCAGGAGAATGTATGGGCTTCTGTCAGGTATATATTATTGGAGGCAGGAGAATGTATGGACTCCTGTCAGGTATATATTATTGGAGGCTGGAGAATGTATGGGCTCTTGTCAGGTATATATTATTGGAGGCAGGAGAATGTATGGGCTCCTGTCAGGTATATATTATTGGAGGCAGGAGAATGTATGGGCTCCTGTCAGGTATATATTATTGGAGGCTGGAGAATGTATGGGCTCCTGTCAGGTATAGATTATTGGAGGCAGGAGAATGTATGGGCTCCTGTCAGGTATATATTATTGGAGGCAGCAGACTGTATGGACTCCTGTCAGGTATATATTATTGGAGGCAGCAGAATGTATGGGCTCCTGTCAGGTATATATTATTGGAGGCAGGAGAATGTATGGGCTCCTGTCAGGTATATATTATTGGAGGCAGCAGAATGTATGGGCTCCTGTCAGGTATATATTATTGGAGCCAGCAGAATGTATGGGCTCCTGTCAGGTATATATTATTAGAGGCAGCAGAATGTATGGGCTCCTGTCAGGTATATATTATTGGAGGCAGCAGAATGTATGGGCTCCTGTCAGGTATATATTATTGGAGGCAGCAGAATGCATGGGCTCCTGTCAGGTATATATTATTGGAGGCAGGAGAATGTATGGGCTCCTGTCAGGTATATATTATTGGAGGCAGGAGAATGTATGGACTCCTGTCAGGTATATATTATTGGAGGCAGGAGAATGTATGGGCTACTGTCAGGTATATATTATTGGAGGCAGGAGAATGTATGGGCTTCTGTCAGGTATATATTATTGGAGGCAGGAGAATGTATGGGCTCCTGTCAGGTATATATTATTGGAGGCAGGAGAATGTATGGGCTCCTGTCAGGTATATATTATTGGAGGCAGGAGAATGTATGGACTCCTGTCAGGTATATATTATTGGAGGCAGCAGAATGTATGGGCTTCTGTCAGGTATATATTATTGGAGGCAGCAGAATGTATGGGCTCCTGTCAGGTATATATTATTGGAGGCAGGAGAATGTATGGGCTCCTGTCAGGTATATATTATTGGAGGCAGCAGAATGTATGGGCTCCTGTCAGGTATGTATTATTGGAGGCAGGAGAATGTATGGGCTCCTGTCAGGTATATATTATTGGAGGCAGGAGAATGTATGGGCTCCTGTCAGGTATATATTATTGGAGGCAGGAGAATGTATGGACTCCTGTCAGGTATATATTATTGGAGGCAGGAGAATGTATGGGCTCCTGTCAGGTATATATTATTGGAGGCAGGAGAATGTATGGGCTCCTGTCAGGTATATATTATTGGAGGCAGGAGAATGTATGGGCTCCTGTCAGGTATATATTATTGGAGGCAGGAGAATGTATGGACTCCTGTCAGGTATATATTATTGGAGGCAGCAGAATGTATGGGCTCCTGTCAGGTATATATTATTGGAGGCAGCAGAATGTATGGGCTCCTGTCAGGTATATATTATTGGAGGCAGGAGAATCTATGGGCTCCTGTCAGGTATATATTATTGGAGGCAGCAGAATGTATGGGCTCCTGTCAGGTATATATTATTGGAGGCAGCAGAATGTATGGGCTCCTGTCAGGTATATATTATTGGAGGCAGGAGAATGTATGGGCTCCTGTCAGGTATATATTATTGGAGGCAGGAGAATGTATGGGCTCCTGTCAGGTATATATTATTGGAGGCAGCAGAATGTATGGGCTCCTGTCAGGTATATATTATTGGAGGCAGCAGAATCTATGGGCTCCTGTCAGATATATATTATTGGAGGCAGCAGAATGTATGGGCTCCTGTCAGGTATATATTATTGGAGGCAGGAGAATGTATGGGCTCCTGTCAGGTATATATTATTGGAGGCAGGAGAATCTATGGGCTCCTGTCAGGTATATATTATTGGAGGCAGCAGAATGTATGGGCTCCTGTCAGGTATATATTATTGGAGGCAGGAGAATGTATGGGCTCCTGTCAGGTATATATTATTGGAGGCAGGAGAATGTATGGGCTCCTGTCAGGTATATATTATTGGAGGCAGCAGAATGTATGGGCTCCTGTCAGGTATATATTATTGGAGGCAGCAGAATCTATGGGCTCCTGTCAGATATATATTATTGGAGGCAGCAGAATGTATGGGCTCCTGTCAGGTATATATTATTGGAGGCAGGAGAATGTATGGGCTCCTGTCAGGTATATATTATTGGAGGCAGGAGAATCTATGGGTTCCTGTCAGGTATATATTATTGGAGGCAGGAGAATCTATGGGTTCCTGTCAGGTATATATTATTGGAGGCAGGAGAATGTATGGGCTCCTGTCAGGTATATATTATTGGAGGCAGGAGAATGTATGGGCTCATGTCAGATATATATTATTGGAGGCAGCAGAATGTATGGGTTCCTGTCAGATATATATTATTGGAGGCAGCAGAATGTATGGGCTACTGTCAGGTATATATTATTGGAGGCAGCAGAATGTATGGACTCCTGTCAGGTATATATTATTGGAGGCTGGAGAATGTATGGGCTCCTGTCAGGTATATATTATTGGAGGCAGGAGAATGTATGGGCTCCTGTCAGGAATATATTATTGGAGGCAGGAGAATGTATGGGCTCCTGTCAGGTATATATTATTGGAGGCAGCAGAATGTATGGGCTCCTGTCAGGTATATATTATTGGAGGCAGGAGAATGTATGGACTCCTGTCAGGTATATATTATTGGAGGCAGCAGAATGTATGGGCTCCTGTCAGGTATATATTATTGGAGGCAGCAGAATGTATGGGCTCCTGTCAGGTATATATTATTGGAGGCAGGAGAATGTATGGGCTCCTGTCAGGTATATATTATTGGAGGCAGCAGAATGTATGGGCTCCTGTCAGGTATATATTATTGGAGGCTGGAGAATGTATGGGCTCCTGTCAGGTATATATTATTGGAGGCAGGAGAATGTATGGGCTCCTGTCAGGTATATATTAATGGAGGCAGGAGAATGTATGGGCTCCTGTCAGGTATATATTATTGGAGGCAGGAGAATGTATGGGCTCCCGTCAGGTATATATTATTGGAGGCAGCAGAATGTATGGGCTCCTGTCAGGTATATATTATTGGAGGCTGGAGAATGTATGGGCTCCTGTCAGGTATATATTATTGGAGGCAGGAGAATGTATGGGCTCCTGTCAGGTATATATTATTGGAGGCTGGAGAATGTATGGGCTCCTGTCAGGTATATATTATTGGAGGCAGCAGAATGTATGGACTCCTGTCAGGTATATATTATTGGAGGCAGCAGAATGTATGGGCTCCTGTCAGGTATATATTATTGGAGGCAGCAGAATGTATGGGCTCCTGTCAGATATATATTATTGGAGGCAGCAGAATGTATGGGTTCCTGTCAGGTATATATTATTGGAGGCAGCAGAATGTATGGGCTCCTGTCAGGTATATATTATTGGAGGCAGCAGAATGTATGGGCTCCTGTCAGGTATATATTATTGGAGGCAGGAGAATGTATGGGCTCCTGTCAGGTATATATTATTGGAGGCAGGAGAATGTATGGGCTCCTGTCAGGTATATATTATTGGAGGCAGGAGAATGTATGGGCTCCTGTCAGGTATATATTATTGGAGGCAGGAGAATGTATGGGCTCCTGTCAGGTATATATTATTGGAGGCAGGAGAATGTATGGGCTCCTGTCAGGTATATATTATTGGAGGCAGGAGAATGTATGGGTTCCTGTCAGGTATATATTATTGGAGGCAGGAGAATGTATCGACTCCTGTCAGGTATATATTATTGGAGGCAGGAGAATGTATGGGCTCCTGTCAGGTATATATTATTGGAGGCAGCAGAATGTATGGGTTCCTGTCAGGTATATATTATTGGAGGCAGCAGAATGTATGGGCTCCTGTCAGGTATATATTATTGGAGGCGGGAGAATGTATGGGCTCCTGTCAGGTATATATTATTGCAGGCAGCAGAATGTATGGGCTCCTGTCAGGTATATATTATTGGAGGCAGGAGAATGTATGGGCTCCTGTCAGGATACACAGCAGGAGGCCGCACATAGCCATCTATACACAGCAGGAGGCCACACGTAGTCATCAATACACAGGAGGCCGCACGTCGCCATCTATAGACAGCAGGAGGTCGCACTTAGCCATCTATAAACAGCAGGAGGCCGTACGTAGCCATCTATGCACAACAGGAGGCCGCACGTAGCCATCTATGCACAACAGGAGGCCGCACGTAGCCATCTATGCACAACAGGAGGCCGCACGTAGCCATCTATACACAGTAGGAGGCCACACGTAGTCATCAATACACAGCAGGAGGCCACACGTCATCAATACACAGCAGGAGGCCGAACGTAGTCATCTATACACAGCAGGAGGCCGCAAGTAGCCATCTATACACAGCAGGATGCCATACGTAGCCATCTATACACAGCAGGAGGTCACACGTTGCCATCTATACACAGCAGGAGGCCGCACGTAGCCATCTATACACAGCGGGAGGCCGCACGTAGCCATCTATACACAGCGGGAGGCCGCACGTAGCCATCTATACACAGCGGGAGGCCGCAAGTAGCCATCTATACACAGCGGGAGGCCGCACGTAGCCATCTATACACAGCGGGAGGCCGCACGTAGCCATCTATACACAGCGGGAGGCTACATGGCGCCCCCCCAGAGACAGCGGGAGGCCGCACGCAGTCACGCACACAAAAACATATACAGACATATACATACACGCATAAACACATTTGAAAACCAAAAATACACATAAACAGACAATGATATCTGCCTGCACACACACACTCACTCAATCACACATACACACACACACTCTCACACACACACACACACACACACTCTCACACACTCTCTCTCACACACACACACACTCTCACACACACTCACCATCCCCCGGCTCGGCTCCAGTCCTCCTGCTCCTCTCCGGTGCAGCACTGCAGTCCGGGCGCGCACTGCGTGACGTCACACTAGCAGACACGACCGCACACAGGGCCGTGTCTCCTAGCTGTGGCGCGGCCGGGCCAGCACAGGGAAGTTAACAGCTGCAGTGCTGGCCCGGCCGAAGAAGTAGCGGCTGTGAGCCGCAGCTGGGGGAGAGGTCCAAGGGGCCCCCCGCTTCTGACTGCCGGTATGTGCCGCGGCGCCACATATATAATGAGGGCAATCTGGCCATAGACACCCTGGAGGCCCGAGGCCCCGGGCGGTAGCCCAGATTGCCCTCATTTTAATCCGCCTATGATCGCAACATCTAATAGTAGATTTCTGCATGTGAATACGTCCACCGGCTGCCTGTGTAGTCATCTATATAGAGCCACAAGGGCACTTTATCAAATAGATAACGTTGGCAGATTTACAGGTAAAGAAACCTTTGATATAAAATCTCTTCCCAGTGAGGCGGTTGCAGAAATATTCTCCTCTGATAACATTGTTACATTGTGCTCATCCCAAACACAAATTTGTTCCTTTGCTTTTTGTACTGTAATAGTGGGAAAGGACATAGCCTTCCTTTGGCACTGAAGTAGTTAACGAAAGTGTTCCTGTAGTTAGACCTCTCTAAACTGTTGATAGGCCAAGCTAAGGGGTTAGCTCTAGTGGTCCAGTCAGTAGAGTAGAGGGGGGAACTTAGTGCCCTGATCAAGCCTGGACTGTTATAGAGCTTGTTCCTGGCATAATTCCTTGTGGGCTGCAGTACCTGTAACCAGCCACAAGATGCCACTGTCACGGGTGCAGATGTCAAGTTGAGTCTCCTAACAGTGTTACAGACAGTGATGGGGTTAATGCTGTGTAATGGCAGCCCACAGAGGGTAGGCACTTTAGGAAAATCCCTGCTTAGCTTCCAGAAGCAGGAAGTGATGAGTAGTAAGAGATAGGACAGTGAACTGTACGGGCAGCCTGACTATATGGTAGCTGCAAGGGTAGACGGGAGCTCCATACCCTCAGACAGTGGGATCACCAGTGTAAAAGTTTCCCTACGCAAGAGTCTGGTTAGCCGGCCGGAGTAACTCAACAGAGGTATTGAGGACCCGGGGCACTTCTAGTCTGCAGGAAGCAGAGGAAGATAAATAGGACTCCAGGCTAAGACATGGGGGAGATATTGGATCCGGAACACTGTTGGTATTGCAGATGAGTCTCTTGGGCTAGAGATTAGAGTCACAGAGATGCTTCACTTAAAGAGGGAACCAGGGCTGAAGATGTTGCCAGCGCCTGTGAGAGAGATAATAACCTGTCGGGCCTTATCCATTATATCTGCCTGTAAATACTGTACATATTCCTCTTCCCCAAGTAAAGTCCAAGTTATGGTCAAGAACCTCGTGTTCTCTGAATTTATTGCTGCCCTGGTCCCAGAAGAGAAATGCCTGGAGACAGCCGCGATCGGATGGTTTGAAGTGGAGAGCACCACATACACAGCCACACATCAGAGGGAGGACACGTATTGTCTGTAGGGTGCCAGAGCGAGAGGGGGCTACAGCTCGCCCACGACTACCTCGCTGGGGCACCTTACAGTACTAAGGAACGTCTGTCTGGGGATCAGTAAGTCACTACCCACATCAGCACTATTCTATCACTGATGTTAGGAACCTTTTTATTACAAATTCGTGGAGGTGTTTGAAATTCATTCACAGTTGGAAAAGCTTCTCTCAAGATATGCCAATGTTTTTTAATTATTTTATCCACTCTAACATTGATCGGATGGTACTGTCTTACAAAAGGTATTCGTGGCATAGTGCTGTCTCTTTTAACCCTTTCAAGTCCCATGTCTCTCTCTGCCTGGTCCAAGACATGTTTAGGATAACCACGATGCTGAAAGTTATTCCATTTGTACTATACGTTGCTTATAGATTAAAGGATCTGTGACAATTCTTTTTACCCTCAAAAACTGCGATCTAGGAATTGCCTGTTTCATGGATTACAGATGGGCACTTTTAAAATGTAAAAAACTGTTCCTATCTGTATTCTTTTTATATAGATCGACATCCACACGTCCGGTGCCAGTCTTGATGACCATTGTGTCCAAAAAATTCATACGTTCACCATCATATGATAAAGTAAAATTTAATTCTGTCCATACACCATTTCGATAGTTTTGAAATTCCATTAGTGTCTCATGTGGCCCCAAACATACGCAAAAGATATCATCTATAAATCTCAGACAAATTTTGGCATAGGTTTTAAATAAATCATAACAATAGACAAACTTCTGCTCAAAAAATGTCTTATAAAGATTTGCGTATGGGGGGGCCACATTCACACCCATCGCTGATCCCCTTTTCTGTTTATAAAAAACATCCTGGAACAAGAAGTAATTCTCATACAGAACAATGTCCAACAGGTCAAATATAAATCCTCGCTGCGTCTCAGGGACTCGAAATTCCTCTAATGTCCAACTAACTGCACTTAATCCTTTTTGATGTTCATCAGAAGTATATAAACCACATCGATGGTAGCCATAACGGCATTTTCAGAGAAGTCGTCAACGTTGTTCATTTTTTGTAAAAAATCACCCGCATCAAGTAAGAAAGAGCTGATGCTTTTAGTGAAAGGAGTCAGAATTTGTTCCAAAACAATTGACAAGGGGCTCAACACAGATTCAGACGAAGCCACTATGGTCCTGCCGGGGGGATCAATCAAAGTTAGGTAATACATAGATCACAGGGGTAATAGGATCTGATTTAATCAAATATTCCACCAATTTAGTATCAATAATGCCCCTGGACCTAAGTCTATCAACCACATTTTTTATTTTAATTTGTATTTCTTTTTTAATGGCATATATGTTTCAATATCAGTCAACTGGATCTCACGTATATATATTTATCACGATCCATTATAACAATTGACCCCCCCCTCCTTGTCAGCAGGCTTCATTTCAATTTCTTTGTCCCCCTGCAATTGTTTGAGGGGTCCCTCTCTTCAGATGTTAAATTGCCGTTGATCTGAAAACCCTCTCGCTGCATTTGATTCAGTAAAATATCGACATCTCTTTTCACAAAATCAATATATGTCTCAGTCGGATGGTAGATTTTCGGTGGTACAAAACTACTTCTGTTCCTAAGACCCAGGTCAAATAACGTCAAACAATCATTACCATCACTAGGAATCGTTACTCGCACGAGCAGCGGCAATAAAAATATAAAAAGTTTTTACATTTTTTTTTTATAAAATAACTTTCAAAAAATTTTTCTATAAAATTGCATTAATTGTAATAATTATGGATTGGATATTTGTATGTTTATTGATATATTCCAGATAGGTGAATTAACAATGGGATATTTAATATTTGGAGGAATTTTGGTGTTATAGACAAGAATGTTCAGGTTTTTGTATTCAGTATTTTGGTGTACTGGTATGGAGATACTATGTTAATTTCTGATGCCATTTTTTGAAGTCTAATTTTTGGTTTCTTGTTTATTTATAATTATATGATATTATATTTTGTGATTGTAGTGTAATGTTCCTTTGTGGTTTTCTATAATATTTTCCTTTGTATGATGTCATTTCCTCTAAATTTCTCTATATATTTGTGGAATTTGTCTTGTTTTCCACAATTGACAAAAGCCTGCAAGGGGCTGAAACGTTTTGTTGTAGTTTTCCTACATGTGGAATAAATGAAATGATTGATCTTATACACGTGAGTGCCGGGATCTTTCTACTTTGCTTGCAATCTATCTCTCCACGTGCACCACCAACCACTAACAAGGACTACGGAGTGCCGACTATTTCTTTATATCTATATTATACTTTATGGAAGACTATGGGCTGTGCATTATACTTTCTGGATGACTATGGTGTGCATTATATTTTATGGATGTCTATGGGCTGTGCATTGTGCTACAGGCTGTGCATTATATTATATGTATGACTATGTACTATATGGTGGACTATGAGGAGTGCATTATACTATATGGTGGACTATGGGGAGTGCATTATACTATATGGAGGACTATGGGGAGTGCATTATACTATATGGAGGACTATGGGGAGTGCATTATACTATATGTATGACTATGGGGAGTGCATTATACTATATGTATGACTATGGGGAGTGCATTATACTATATGTATGACTATGGGGAGTGCATTATACTATATGGTGGACTATGGGGAGTGCATTATACTATATGGAGGACTATGGGGAGTGCATTATACTATATGGAGGACTATGGGGAGTGCATTATACTACATGGATGACTATGGGCTGTGCACTATATTATATGAAAGATATGGGCTGTGTATTATACTAACATGGATGACTATGGGCTGTGCAGTATATTATATGGAGGACTTTTGTTGAGAATATCTTTTTGGATTTATGTTTCCTGCCACCACGCCTGTTTAGTTTTTAAATTGTAAGATTGTTCTCTGTGGCAGGATGAGTAGTGTTAGATCCTAAACAGTATTGATGGGCGAACTCGTGGATGTTCGTGTCGCGCTGGTTCAGCCGAACATCTAAAAAAAGTTTGGTTCTGGTACCAGAACGGAACCCAAACTCGAACTCGGACCCCATTCATATGAATGGTTGAGTATAACTGTGTTTATTTTTGAATAAATGTGTAAAACAGGGAGTTGACTTTTATTTCAAATTAAGGGTTGTATTCTGGCTGTGTGTTTATGTTACGATACTGGCATAGCACTGCTGGAAACCAGGAGCACGAGCAGGAACAGCAGTCGGTTATAGATGTTCTTGGATATAGCAAAGGAGTTCTAGGAAACAATCCATAGATAGGTGAGAACAGTCTGGGTATGACAGTCCAGAAGCTGGAGACTGAAACTAAACTAAGCAGCTAGACACAATACTCAAGCAATGAGTGAAAGATCCATGTGGCTTTAAGTATGCCCTAACAGTAAACACAGGTTCAGAATCTGTCATCTTAGTAAAGGGCAATTGCTAACAGCAGCCTCCAGTGGTAAGGAGTGGGATTGCTTCACATGTAAAGGGCTGTGGAATAAATGGCGCTATAATAATAGATAATAAAAATTGCAGCACAATTATTAAGGTGAACAATAGCAGCCACTAGTGGTCAAACTGAAGAAGGACAACAGGAATCCTAACATTACTCCCCCCTTTCAACGGTGGCCTGTGGACGATGCTTGGCTTGGTTTATGTTGGTATTTTTGGTGAAACTCTTTAAGCAGTCGAGGAGCAGTGAGATTTTCTACAGGTTCCCAGGAGTTATCTTCAGGGCCGTACCCTTGCCACTTTATTAAGTACTGCAACTTGTTCCTGAATATTCTGGAATCCAGGACCTTTTCAACTGTGTAATGTTCATGCCCGTCCATTTCAACAGGATCAGGAGGAGGCAGACGGCGCCCTGGAAAAGGATTTGGAACAAATGGCTTTAGGAAGGAGTCATGGATCACTGGATGCATCTTCATTGTTCTGGGCAGTTGAAGGCAAAAATCTACTGAGATAACTTGTCCTATTATTTTAAAAGGACCAATACATTTTTGACCCAGTTTTGGTGAAGGTATATTGAGTTTCAAATTCTTGGTGGAAAGACATACTTCATCACCCACTTGGTAGCTTGGAGAAGGTCTCCGAGATTTATCTGCAGCTTCTTTATACACCACTCAAAAAAATAAAGGGACCCCTGAAATCCCCCCTCCTAGATGTGAATGAATGAAATCTTCTCATTGAATACTTTGTTCAGTAGAAAGCTGAATGTGCTGAGAACAAAATCACCCAAAAATCATCAATGGAAATCACATTTATTAACCAATGGAGGCCTGGATGTGGAGTCACCCCCAAAATTACAGTGGAAAAACCCACTACAGGCCGATCCAACTGTGATGTAATGTCCTTAAAACAAGTCACAATGAGGCTGAGTATTGTGTGTGGCCTCCACGTGCCTGTATGACCTCCCTACAACGCCTGGGCATGCTCCTGATGAGGCTGAGTATTGTGTGTGGCCTCCACGTGCCTGTATGACCTCCCTACAACGCCTGGGCATGCTCCTGATGAGGCTGAGTATTGTGTGTGGCCTCCACGTGCCTGTATGACCTCCCTACTGACGCGCCCCCTGGGACATATTCCTTTTTGAGGGGAATACCCGGCACCGGATCAGATGGGGGGTTGTAGTCTCCGAGCGGCTGTGACCCGGTCCCGTGCCCAGGGCGTCAAGCTCAGTGTTATGTGGCAGTCCTTACTGATGTTATTAAAGTTCGTTGTGTCGACTACGCCACCCGTTGTGATGCGGTCACTGTGGCCGCCGCTGCTGCAGGGTCCGCTGAGGCTGATGGTGGGTGCGCAGCCTGGTGGGATAACCCCCAACGGGTGGGGTATAGCCTCAGAGGGGACAGGCGCAGAGGATGGGGGTTGTGGTGGTGCGGTGCAGCCGGTAATGATGACAGACTCGGGTTGTGCAGTTAAGGGTCTTTACTTACTGCAGATGTTCCTGGTCACTCTAGCTCCAAGTGACCTCCCGAGCCGTGCTGCGTCCACCAGGTCCTGGATCCGGCCAACCCCCAAACAAGTCCGGAGCGTGGCCCTGAGCTCTCCCTCTGTCCTTTCTTCTGCCTTCCCCACCAGTGATCCGCCTAGGTCCAGCTCCCTCGGGCCTTCTGTGGGGCAACCTTTGGCCTCAGGTTCCCTGACCCTTCATGTGGTAAGCCTTCAGGGTGGATGTAGTGGGTGGCCGTGGCAGATGCTGCCCACAGCCTCCGGTCTCTGGCTAGGGATGTGTTTTCTGCCCCCACCAGTTTGGGTTCCGGTACCCTTGTGCTGACTCCTCACCCGGTGATCTGATTTGGGTTCTTGGGTCCCTTCTTTGTCTTCCCCCTCTGGGTCCTTCTCACTGCTCCTCTCTCTCTCCAGGGCTGTTGTTTCTTTCTCTCAGCTGCTCCTCTGCCAGCTTCCTCTCTGCGTCTGACCCTGATTTTTGATGGTGCCCACCTTATATACACCCTCTATGTGTGAGCTCAGGTGACCAGCACCCAATGAGCTCCTATCACTACCCAGACTGCTCCCCCTATCTGCCCCTACACTACATGGGATGTTCCTCCCCCCTCCCACTCCAGCCAGGAACAGGCTCGGTCGCACCTGCACATTTCTAAGTGGGAGTGCCGTCGGCCTGCTCCTCTGGAATGGGATGTATGTAGTGCATGCAGTCTATCTGAGCTCAGTTCCACACTCCTTCCTTACCCGGGAGTGGAATATCACACCTCTGGGTTGAGGTGCAATACTCCTGTAGCAGCCGAATCCTCAGGGTGCTACATTCCCCCCTGGTAAATCACAGCACGTCCTCGGGCTGCAAGACATAAAACACCAAAACATACAAATTTTTATAAACATGTAAAACACATAAAACATATATATATAAAACTTTCTCGTCGTCTCTTTCTTTCTTCCTCCTCTGGTCACCGTGCAACTCGTGACCAGGTAAAGTGCGACAGTCTTTTGAAAAACAGTTTCTCATATAAAACCGGTAGGGGGCGCTTTAGGAAGCGCAACTATGTACAGGGGAATTTTGGCCGTTCTCAGTCCCCGGCCAGGTAAAGGGAAAGGGATGGCTGCACACAGTCCTCAGCCTGGTATGGAAGGGGTCACACAGGTAAACAGTTCACTGGTCCCAACGGGGACTAAACTTCTCAGTAGTTACGGCTACTTGGGTACCCCGACGGGTAACTATATACAGTTTTTCTTTACTACTGTTCTTAATCGTAGTACCTCCTAGCCTTGAACCCGTCCGGGTCTTCTGGCTCCTCCTCCCCACACCGCAACTCCTCCTCCATCAGGCGGTGCACGTGGAGGGCATAAGGTCCCTTGGCACACTTGTGCCGGGTGAACGTTACCTCATCACCGACGTAGAGGTCACGGCCTTTGTGACCCTCTGGCAGGTGGGACTCGACGTCCCGTCGAGTAACGAAGACGTCACCCATGGTGTTCCGGTCCCTTATGAAGCCCCACCCATGCTGCGCATTAAACTTTATTACCGTCCCGATGGTACGGGGACGATCTGCTGCACGGGGGTTCCTTCTGGTCCGACTCTTTTGCTCCGCGCTGTGGGTCTGGGCCCAGTGCTCTCTGGCCCGCCTCTCCTCCCGCTCTCTCTTGAACTCTGCCAGCTGTTGACGGCAACACTCGGTACGCTCTGCTGCAGCTGCCCGAGTCTCTCCGGTGAACCCCATCAAATCTTCTCCCGTGGGGTCCCACACGAACTGGGCTTCCTCGAGTGGAGGCGAGACCCGAGTCACGGGCTTCGGAGCCGGGATTAGGGGCTCACACAAGGGCCCTAGTCTTTGCTGCCGCTCCTGCTCAGGGTACCCTTCGGGCCAGATGAAGGGCCGCCCGTCCGGCCATGTGAGCTGGCCGAAGAAGTCCTCCCCCAGGTGTGGCACCCTTGGTATTGCGGGCGCAGGCGCGGTGGTGATGGCGCCCGGGTTGCCCAGGCCTTGCGGCCAGGCCTGGGGCACCTGGAAGGTGAAGGGCACCGTTAGGACGGCGGCGCCCTGGGTTACCTGGCCTTGCGACCAGGCCGGAGGCTCCGCGGAGGTAGATGGCTCTGCTTTGGATGCGGCGCCCGGAAATGCTAGGCCCTGTGACCAGGCCGGAGGCTCCTCTTCCGGCGCCACGCTCCGGGTCACGATGCGTGACGTCATCGGGGTCGCGACGGCGGCTTCCGGTCGGGGCCTAGTCGGTGGCGGTGTCATGGCGGTCTCGGGTACGGCCGGGGGACCTTCGGGCTCTGCGACGGGGAGCTGGGGCAGGTAAGCGGTCTTCCGGTATGGGGTATAGGCATCCCCCTTACCTGCTGCCATGCGTCTCGCTCCCTCTTCTGCGCCGTCTCCGGCCTTGGGTCCTCCCGCGTCATCCGCAGAGGCAGTCGATGTCTTCTTCCAAGGGAGCGGGTTAAGTGGACGGGTTCCAGCTTGCTGGGCCATCTCCCGGCCCCACTCCGCCAGGATCTCCCTCTGCACTCGGGCCATCCTTTCCGCGAGGCCCTCCAGGGCACTCCGCGCGCACTCCCGATCTCGGGGAAGCTGCGCCAGGATCTCCGCTAAGCCTAGCGGGGTTGTTGACTCCAGCAGGCTCCTGACCATCGGGTCGGTGCTGCTCTGCTCTGCTTCCGGCAGGCTCCTGGCCATCGGGCCGGTGCTGCTCTGCTCTCCTCCTTCTTCCTCCAGCAGGCTCCTGGCCAGCGGGCCGGTGCTGCTCTGCTGCCGCTCCATTCCCGGGTCTACTCTTTCTCTCCTCGACTCCGGGTGAGCTTCTCCGCTACTCCTCATTAGACCTCTTGCCTCCGGGTGCGCTCGTTCCAGACTGCTCCAGGCGACACCCATCTTCTCTCCTTTCTTTCGTCTCCTCCCACTTCGAGGGCGGTCCCGGGGCAACTCGGTGACTGTCAGCTCCAGGGGGAGTTCTTTCACGCTGACAGACACCTCCAGCATCACAGTCTCTATTGGTGGGGGCGGTTTCCACTTTTGGCGCCATTTTCTGTCCTGGCCCACGATGGGAGGTGGCCTCTTGCTCTCCTTTGGCACGCCCATAATGGCGTCCGCTGCTCTTCCAAGGCGGGAAATCTGCGGTTTTGGCGGGAATCGCTTCCCAGTGGCGGGAAACTCGGCAGATGGCGGGAACAAGCTGGAAATGGCGGACAATCGGCGGGAAACGACTAGTGATGGAGTCCGATGGCGTGGACCCTCCGGAACCGGCGGGAGACTTCTTTCTGAGGTATACTTGCACTTTTCTTCAGGCACGCAGTACCCGGGTGTTGCGGGCACGTAATCCTGCCGACTACGCCAATGTTGACGCGCCCCCTGGGACATATTCCTTTTTGAGGGGAATACCCGGCACCGGATCAGATGGGGGGTTGTAGTCTCCGAGCGGCTGTGACCCGGTCCCGTGCCCAGGGCGTCAAGCTCAGTGTTATGTGGCAGTCCTTACTGATGTTATTAAAGTTCGTTGTGTCGACTACGCCACCCGTTGTGATGCGGTCACTGTGGCCGCCGCTGCTGCAGGGTCCGCTGAGGCTGATGGTGGGTGCGCAGCCTGGTGGGATAACCCCCAACGGGTGGGGTATAGCCTCAGAGGGGACAGGCGCAGAGGATGGGGGTTGTGGTGGTGCGGTGCAGCCGGTAATGATGACAGACTCGGGTTGTGCAGTTAAGGGTCTTTACTTACTGCAGATGTTCCTGGTCACTCTAGCTCCAAGTGACCTCCCGAGCCGTGCTGCGTCCACCAGGTCCTGGATCCGGCCAACCCCCAAACAAGTCCGGAGCGTGGCCCTGAGCTCTCCCTCTGTCCTTTCTTCTGCCTTCCCCACCAGTGATCCGCCTAGGTCCAGCTCCCTCGGGCCTTCTGTGGGGCAACCTTTGGCCTCAGGTTCCCTGACCCTTCATGTGGTAAGCCTTCAGGGTGGATGTAGTGGGTGGCCGTGGCAGATGCTGCCCACAGCCTCCGGTCTCTGGCTAGGGATGTGTTTTCTGCCCCCACCAGTTTGGGTTCCGGTACCCTTGTGCTGACTCCTCACCCGGTGATCTGATTTGGGTTCTTGGGTCCCTTCTTTGTCTTCCCCCTCTGGGTCCTTCTCACTGCTCCTCTCTCTCTCCAGGGCTGTTGTTTCTTTCTCTCAGCTGCTCCTCTGCCAGCTTCCTCTCTGCGTCTGACCCTGATTTTTGATGGTGCCCACCTTATATACACCCTCTATGTGTGAGCTCAGGTGACCAGCACCCAATGAGCTCCTATCACTACCCAGACTGCTCCCCCTATCTGCCCCTACACTACATGGGATGTTCCTCCCCCCTCCCACTCCAGCCAGGAACAGGCTCGGTCGCACCTGCACATTTCTAAGTGGGAGTGCCGTCGGCCTGCTCCTCTGGAATGGGATGTATGTAGTGCATGCAGTCTATCTGAGCTCAGTTCCACACTCCTTCCTTACCCGGGAGTGGAATATCACACCTCTGGGTTGAGGTGCAATACTCCTGTAGCAGCCGAATCCTCAGGGTGCTACACTACAACGCCTGGGCATGCTCCTGATGAGGCTGAGTATTGTGTGTGGCCTCCACGTGCCTGTATGACCTCCCTACAACGCCTGGGCATGCTCCTGATGAGGCTGAGTATTGTGTGTGGCCTCCACGTGCCTGTATGACCTCCCTACAACGCCTGGGCATGCTCCTGATGAGGCTGAGTATTGTGTGTGGCCTCCACGTGCCTGTATGACCTCCCTACAACGCCTGGACATGCTACTGATGAGGCTGAGTATTGTGTGTGGCCTCCACGTGCCTGTATGACCTCCCTACAACGCCTGGGCATGCTCCTGATGAGGCTGAGTATTGTGTGTGGCCTCCACGTGCCTGTATGACCTCCCTACAACGCCTGGGCATGCTCCTGATGAGGCTCAGTATTGTGTGTGGCCTCCACGTGCCTGTATGACCCCCCTACAACGCCTGGGCATGCTCCTGATGAGGCTGAGTATTGTGTGTGGCCTCCACGTGCCTGTATGACCTCCCTACAACGCCTGGGCATGCTCCTGATGAGGCTGAGTATTGTGTGTGTCCTCCACGTGCCTGTATGACCTCCCTACAATGCCTGGGCATGCTCCTGATGAGGCTGAGTATTGTGTGCGGCCTCCACGTGCCTGTATGACCTCCCTACAACGCCTGGGCATGCTCCTGATGAGGCTGAGTATTGTGTGTGGCCTCCACGTGCCTGTATGACCCCCCTACAACGCCTGGGCATGCTCCTGATGAGGCTGAGTATTGTGTGTGGCCTCCACGTGCCTGTATGACCTCCCTACAACGCCCGGGCATGCTCCTGATGAGGCTGAGTATTGTGTGCGGCCTCCACGTGCCTGTATGACCTCCCTACAACGCCCGGGCATGCTCCTGATGAGGCTGAGTATTGTGTGCGGCCTCCACGTGCCTGTATGACCTCCCTACAACGCCCGGGCATGCTCCTGATGAGGCTGAGTATTGTGTGTGGCCTCCACGTGCCTGTATGACCTCCCTACAACGCCTGGGCATGCTCCTGATGAGGCTGAGTATTGTGTGCGGCCTCCACGTGCCTGTATGACCTCCCTACAACGCCCGGGCATGCTCCTGATGAGGCTGAGTATTGTGTGTGGCCTCCACGTGCCTGTATGACCTCCCTACAACGCCTGGGCATGCTCCTGATGAGGCTGAGTATTGTGTGTGGCCTCCACGTGCCTGTATGACCTCCCTACAACGCCTGGACATGCTACTGATGAGGCTGAGTATTGTGTGTGGCCTCCACGTGCCTGTATGACCTCCCTACAACGCCTGGGCATGCTCCTGATGAGGCTGAGTATTGTGTGTGGCCTCCACGTGCCTGTATGACCTCCCTACAACGCCTGGGCATGCTCCTGATGAGGCTGAGTATTGTGTGTGGCCTCCACATGCCTGTATGACCTCCCTACAACGCCTGGACATGCTCCTGATGAGGCTGAGTATTGTGTGTGGCCTCCACATGCCTGTATGACCTCCCTACAACGCCTGGACATGCTACTGATGAGGCTGAGTATTGTTTGTGGCCTCCACGTGCCTGTATGACCTCCCTACAGCGCCTGGGCATGCTCCTGATGAGGCTGAGTATTGTGTGTGGCCTCCACGTGCCTGTATGACCTCCCTACAACGCCTGGGCATGCTCCTGATGAGGCTGAGTATTGTGTGTGGCCTCCACGTGCCTGTATGACCTCCCTACAACGCCTGGGCATGCTCCTGATGAGGCTCAGTATTGTGTGTGTGGCATCCACGTGCCTGTATGACCTCCCTACAACGCCTGGGCATGCTCCTGATGAGGCTGAGTATTGTGTGTGGCCTCCACGTGCCTGTATGACCTCCCTACAACGCCTGGGCATGCTCCTGATGAGGCTGAGTATTGTGTGTGGCCTCCACATGCCTGTATGACCTCCCTACAACGCCTGGACATGCTACTGATGAGGCTGAGTATTGTGTGTGGCCTCCACGTGCCTGTATGACCTCCCTACAACGCCTGGGCATGCTCCTGATGAGGCTGAGTATTGTGTGTGGCCTCCACGTGCCTGTATGACCTCCCTACAACGCCTGGGCATGCTCCTGATGAGGCTGAGTATTGTGTGTGGCCTCCACTTGTCTGTATGACCTCCCTACAACGCCTGGGCATGCTCCTGATGAGGCTGAGTACTGTGTGTGGCCTCCACATGCCTGTATGACCTCCCTACAACGCCTGGGCATGCTCCTGATGAGGCTCAGTATTGTGTGTGTGGCATCCAGGTGCCTGTATGACCTCCCTACAACGCCTGGGCATGCTCCTGATGAGGCTGAGTATTGTGTGTGGCCTCCACTTGTCTGTATGACCTCCCTACAACGCCTGGGCATGCTCCTGATGAGGCTGAGTACTGTGTGTGGCCTCCACGTGCCTGTATGACCTCCCTACAACGCCTGGGCATGCTCCTGATGAGGCTGAGTATTGTGTGTGGCCTCCACGTGCCTGTATGACCTCCCTACAACGCCTGGGCATGCTCCTGATGAGGCTGAGTATTGTGTGTGGCCTCCACGTGCCTGTATTACCTCCCTACAATGCCTGGGCATGCTCCTGATGAGGCTGAGTATTGTGTGTGGCCTCCACGTGCCTGTATGACCTCCCTACAACGCCTGGGCATGCTCCTGATGAGGCTGAGTATTGTGTGTGGCCTCCACATGCCTGTATGACCTCCCTACAACGCCTGGACATGCTCCTGATGAGGCTGAGTATTGTGTGTGGCCTCCACGTGCCTGTATGACCTCCCTACAATGCCTGGGCATGCTCCTGATGAGGCTGAGTATTGTGTGTGGCTTCCACGTGCCTGTATGACCTCCCTACAACGCCTGGGCATGCTCCTGATGAGGCTGAGTATTGTGTGTGGCCTCCACGTGCCTGTATGACCTCCCTACAATGCCTGGGCATGCTCCTGATGAGGCTGAGTATTGTGTGTGGCCTCCACGTGCCTGTATGACCTCCCTACAGCGCCTGGGCATGCTCCTGATGAGGCTGAGTATTGTGTGTGGCCTCCACGTGCCTGTATGACCTCCCTACAGCGCCTGGGCATGCTCCTGATGAGGCTGAGTATTGTGTGTGGCCTCCACGTGCCTGTATGACCTCCCTACAACGCCTGGGCATGCTCCTGATGAGGCTGAGTATTGTGTGTGGCCTCCACGTGCCTGTATGACCTCCCTACAACGCCTGGGCATGCTCCTGATGAGGCTGGGTATTGTGTGTGACCTCCACATGCCTGTATGACCTCCCTACAGCGCCTGGGCATGCCCCTGATGAGGCTGAGTATTGTGTGTGGCCTCCACGTGCCTGTTTGACCTCCCTACAACGTCTGGGCATGCTCCTGATGAGGCTGAGTATTGTGTGTGGCCTCCATGTGCCTTTATGACCTCCCTACAACGCCTGGGCATGCTCCTGATGAGGCTGAGTATTGTGTGTGGCCTCCACGTGCCTGTATGACCTCCCTACAACGCCTGGGCATGCTCTTGATGAGGCTGAGTATTGTGTGTGGCCTCCACGTGCCTGTATGACCTCCCTACAACGCCTGGGCATGCTCCTGATGAGGCTGAGTATTGTGTGTGGCCTCCACGTGCCTGTGTGACCTCCCTACAATGCCTGGGCATGCTCCTGATGAGGCTGAGTATTGTGTGTGGCCTCCATGTGCCTGTATGACCTCCCTACAGCGCCTGGGCATGCTCCTGATGAGGCTGAGTATTGTGTGTGGCCTCCACGTGCCTGTATGACCCCCCTACAACGCCTGGGCATGCTCCTGATGAGGCTCAGTATTGTGTGTGGCCTCCACGTGCCTGTATGACCTTCCTACTACGCCTGGGCATGCTCCTGATGAGGCTGAGTATTGTGTGTGGCCTCCACGTGCCTGTATGACCTCCCTACAACGCCTGGGCATGCTCCTGATAAGGCTGAGTGTTGTGTGTGGCCTCCACGTGCCTGTATGACCTCCCTACAACGCCTGGGCATGCTCCTGATGAGGCTGAGTGTTGTGTGTGGCCTCCACGTGCCTGTATGACCTCCCTACAACGCCTGGGCATGCTCCTGATGAGGCTGAGTATTGTGTGTGGCCTCCACGTGCCTGTATGACCTCCCTACAACGCCTGGGCATGCTCCTGATGAGGCTGAGTATTGTGTGTGGCCTCCACGTGCCTGTATGACCTCCCTACAACTCCTGGGCATGCTCCTGATGAGGCTGAGTATTGTGTGTGGCCTCCACATGCCTGTATGACCTCCCTACAACGCCTGGGCATGCTCCTGATGAGGCTGAGTATTGTGTGTGGCCTCCATGTGCCTGTATGACCTCCCTACAGCGCCTGGGCATGCTCCTGATGAGGCTGAGTATTGTGTGTGACCTCCACGTGCCTGTATGACCTCCCTACAACGCCTGGGCATGCTCCTGCTGAGGCTGAGTATTGTGTGTGGCCTCCACGTGCCTGTATGACCCCCCTACAACGCCTGGGCATGCTCCTGATGAGGCTCAGTATTGTGTGTGGCCTCCACGTGCCTGTATGACCTTCCTACAACGCCTGGGCATGCTCCTGATGAGGCTGAGTATTGTGTGTGGCCTCCACGTGCCTGTATGACCTCCCTACAACGCCTGGGCATGCTCCTGATAAGGCTGAGTGTTGTGTGTGGCCTCCACGTGCCTGTATGACCTCCCTACAACGCCTGGGCATGCTCCTGATGAGGCTCAGTATTGTGTGTGGCCTCCACGTTCCTGTATGACCTCCCTACAACGCCTGGGCATGCTCCTGATGAGGCTGAGTATTGTGTGTGGCCTCCACGTGCCTGTATGACCTCCCTACTGTGGGGGTCGTGATGACATTCCACTCGTCCTCCAGTCACTCCAAATTCAAACTATGAGCATGGGTCAACCATTCAAAGAATGAGTCAGACAACAAGCTGGTTCAAGCTCAGAGCATGCTCAGAAGACTACTACAGTCAACGTCCTCAGCATTGTTCTGCGTTTATTTTTACATACACAAATCTAAATACACTACATAATGGGAGGGAAAAGGGGTTGTCCGGGGCGGGTTAAACAATGAAAGTCCAGTGTCTGGCCACTCCTGATTGGTCCACATCTCCTTATCTCAGTCTCTGGGCAGATATTGCAGCCGTCAGCTTATAATCTTGTTTCGTTTCTTTGAAATGTCTTGGCAACACTGGAAATGTCTTAGTTTAAGTTTCGATTTGAGTAATTACGTAGCAAGGAAAGCTTATTGTTATATGACACAAAATGGTGGTTAGTACATTAGCAAAAAAGCGTATAAAAGTTACAAAAATATAAAAGTTACAAATATATATATTCTCTTTTACCCTGACATTCCCCCCTAAACACTAAGCTTTCCTTTGCT
Organism: Phyllobates terribilis; assembly: GCF_046119375.1. Taxonomy (NCBI): domain Eukaryota; kingdom Metazoa; phylum Chordata; class Amphibia; order Anura; family Dendrobatidae; genus Phyllobates; species Phyllobates terribilis. Next base: position 205,835,357 of record NW_027362768.1, on the reverse strand, counting down.
TCAGGGCCTTTGAGACTGTCCATGTGTGGGGAGAGGGGAGGTGGATTTCTTCACCCAATCATCTTAGAAGCTGCCCCCTTATGGGACGCCCCCAGACAATTGAGCCCTATCCTGGGTGACACATGGAGTTCTCCCAACTGATCCTAAACTGAATCTCTCAATTGGACTTTGTCATGGGGGGGCTGGTCAGGCTTGTTCAAAGGAGTGTATTTCTCTATATAAGGGGACTATGCAGCACAGGACCACCAGGCCCAATACTAGTAGACCTCCCATTACTAGACAAACTTGTTGGAGGAATCCCTTGAGCCCTCCCAACCAACTTGAGAAAAAGGAGCTATCTACCCCTGTGTGGTAGCTGTCCACCTTGGGACAGACAATAAGCATATGGAAAGGATATAGAAGAAGGTAGTCATCTTTTATAGACTCGTTCTGTCTCTCTTGCAGTGGGAGCCGTGAATCCAGGTGCTCTTGCCCTCAAGCTTCAGAGCCGTCGGGGTGGTGAGAAGCACAGTGTACGGTCCCTCGAACCGCGGCTGGAGGCAGTCTTTCCGGACAAACTTCTTCACATACACTAGATCGCCTGGGGTGAAATCATGTACTGCATCACCTGTAGATTCTGGGAGAGAAGCAGATACTGGAGAGCGGGTGTTAGTCAATTCTCTAGACAAAACAATCACAAATTTTACCACTCTATCATGTGTTTCAGACAACTCTTGGGGCCTAATCTCTCCTATCTTGGGTGGGGTCCTAAACAAAATTTTATAGGGAGTCAGCCCATGTTTGGCCTGAGGAGTGTGTGTGATATGATACAATACTATGGGGAGTAGGTCGGGCCAGGGGAGGGGATGATCTTAGGTCATTTTCAAGAGCTGGGTCTTGAGTGTGGAATTCATTCTCTCCACTTTGCCTGAACTGGCAGGATGGTATGGAGTGTGGAGGCCCAAATCTGTTCCCAACATGTTCCAGAGTTCTTCGTAGATATTTGCTGTGAAAGCTGGTCCTTGATCCGATTCTATGACTTGGGGAAACTCCAAATCTGCAGGCAATTTCGGTGATCAGTTTCCTGGCTGTGACTTTAGCAGTCATGTTGACGACCGGGTAGGCCTCGGGCCAGGCTGAGAACATATCCACGGCTACCAAAACGTACTCCTATTTTCTTGCTTTAGGCATTTGGATATGGTCGACTTGTATTCTCTGCCAAGGGTAGTCTGGTTTAGCCAGGTGTTGGAGAGGGACCCGTGCCGTACACGTTGGGTTGCAGGTAGCGCAGACAGAGCAGGATTTTGAGTACGAAGTCACAGTGGAAGAGATTCCGGGTGCAAAATACAGTTTCTTGATACATGCCAAGGCTTGATTCTTTCCTCTGTGTGTAGGCCCGTGAGCCCATGCTGCCACAGCTGAGTACATGCGTCTAGGCAAGCAAGGCTTCCCATCCACTTGGTAAAGAGTCGAGTTGACCTTTGAATCTTTGCGACCTGCCAGCACGGCTCCTGCCGCTTTCCATTGCTTGACTTCTTCAGTGGGGGTCTCCCTTTGTTCCTCACACAATTTTTCTTCAGGCATCCTGACCCCCCTGGATTCCATTCGTGTCTCCGCTGGACTTGTATGGTCTTCCGCCGGCTGTTCTTTGGCTCTTGCTCTAGTGAGCGCCACAGCTACGGTTTGCAGGGTTTCTCCTATCTCTTCTTCCTTTTCCTGCCACTTTGATGACACATTCTCCACTGCTGCAGTCTTGGCTGCTTGGTCAGCTAGGTGGTTGCCCCTGGCTTCTCTGGATTCTAGTCTTCCATGAGCCTTGACCTTCATAACAGCAACCTGAATGGGTAGTTCCAGGGCCTTCATTAGGGCCTTAATCCATGAGGCATGTTTCACTGGTGTACCTGCAGCTGTGATGAATCCTCTAGACTTCCACAAAAGTCCAAAATCGTTGCAAATTCCATGTCCATACCTGGAATCGGTATATATATATATATATTCGCCTTTGTTCCTGCTGCCAGGTGGCAGGCCTCTGTGAGAGCCACAAGTTCAGCTTCTTGTGCAGACATGTATGGTGGTAGAGCTTCAGCCTTGAGGACTGTTAGGTCTGTTGTGACAGCATATCCCGTGTGGAACTTCCCTTGAGGGTCTGCGAGCGGATGTGCCACCATATTCTCTGGAGCAGAAGTCTCTTCCTGCAAAATTTTTATACAATCATGAGGTTCCACCAATGGACCTTCACCCTCTTCACCTTCCCCCCTAGAAGGTGGAAGCAAAGTGGCAGGATTGATAGTCAGACATCTGGTAAATGTTATATTGGAGGGCAACAAAAGGGAACACTGCAGACGCAGGTGTCTTTGGTTGGTGAGATGTTTCGGAAATGTTTGTTGCAGAACAGCTGAGAGATCATGACCGGTCTGTATAACTAGATCATGTCCAAGGACGATATCAGCTGACTTGTCAAGGAGGATGTGAGCAGCGTGGACCGCCTTAAGGCACATGGGGGCAGTTCGGGCGACAGGGTCCAGGCGGGCTGAGTAGTAGCCTAAAGGCCGATACTTATGATCATAGCGTTGTGCTAGAACTCCAGAGGCATGACCTTCCGATTCCGAGGCAAAAAGATGAAATGGCTGAGTATAGTCTAGTAAGCCCAAGGCCGGGGCAGAGACAACAGCCTGTTTAAGGCGGTCAAAACATAGTCTGTGTTGATGAGAAACACGTGGATCTTCAGCATGAAGCCAAACTGAGCCTTCATTCTTGAGACAGTCGTACAGAGGTTGCATGAGCTTTGAGGCATCAGGGATCCATTGCCTGCAGTAAGTGATGAGGCCAAGGAAAGTCTGCATAGCGGAATAGGTGGTTGGGAAGGTGATATCCATGATCGCTTGCTTTCTTTAGGAAAATGACCTTGGGCAGACACCATTGGACTTCGCCTTTCGAGACTTTACAGTTAGCTGAGTGAAGAAACCAGAGAAGGGATTCTGACATCTCTGGCAAATTTTCTTCAGTGCCACAGAGTAAAAGATCATCCACATACCGTAGAAGGGTGACCTGAGGGTTATCTTGAACCCATGGCTCCAGAATAGACTTCATAGAATGAGTGAATTGGTTAGGAGAGTTCTGGGCTCCTTGAAAGGTGAAGGCAAAAAGAAACCACGAATCTTCATGTAAGGGTATACTGAAGAAGGCGTTGGCTAGATCTAACACCGTAAACAAGGTGGCCGTTGGAGGCAGCTGAGACAAGAGGGTGTTTGAGTTGGGTACCACTGGAGTTTCTAAAATGGTAGCTGCATTGACGGCTCTGAGATCCTGAACCAACTGGTATCTTGGAGACTCTCCCGGAACGGTTTTCTTTTTTACAGGAAAGAGGGGTGTATTGCATGGAGATACACATCTGACAAGGACTCCTGATTCCAGGAGGGAAACGATTTGGGTACCCAAGCTTTGTTCTTGTGCAGCCTTGAGGGGGTATTGTGGCAACCGTGGATACCTGTGTCCAGGCTTGAGGTGTACTCGGACCGGGGGAACCTGCAGGAGGCCGACGTCCTCTGGCCCACTGGACCACAGAGAGTGAGGGAACTGTGAGGTTGTATGGTCATCATCATGAGAGGGAAGGCTTTAAAAACACAGTGGTCTTCAGTCCCTTGTTCGGAATGAGGGTCCCGCAAAAGAAGCTCCATACCATGGTTTCCGAAGGTAATTGTTGCCTTCATTCGCTCTAAGAGATCGGTTCCCAACAGATTGACAGGACAAGTTTCAGAGACCAAGAATCTTGTGAGTACTCCGGTGAACGGTCCTGCAGACACAGGGACTGTGGGTGGAGAGGAAATATGTTGGCCTTCCACCCCAACACAGGTGAGGGTATCCGGTGATAGGGATACAGAAGGAGGGAGCTGTGCAGAGGAAATGACAGATGTGGCCGCCCCAGTGTCCACCAGGAACTTCAGTGGTTGATGGTCCACCTGTAAAGTGACAGTCTCTGAGGATGTGGTCAAGGCTACCACACTGCCAACATAACATTCATCCTTCAGAATCACGAGGTTGTCTTCTGTTTTTAGATGATCCCTTGTCATCTCTTCTGTCTTGTTTTCTATATGTGGGAGGAGTATCATCACCTGTGCCTTTAACCATTACCCACTTGATTCCATGTTGGTTGCCAGGGGTGGGTAGCTTTCTTGAGCTTGATATACCGTGGCAGAAACGGCTTTCTTCCTTGGCTTAGTATCCTTTTCCATTTTTAGCATGGCTTTTTGGAAAGCTTTGACAATGTTCACTACGTCGTTGAAAGAAGAAGAACGAATCTCGGGCCGTACTCTCAGGACTTCATCTCTGAGAGCGTCTTGTAGGCCATCTACTAGGGCCTGAACCAACAGGGCGGCCTGCGTCTTGACATGAGGACTGTATCCAAGATCCTCAAAATGCATGCTGAGTCTTGCAGCATATCTTTCCACAGATTCATCAGGGTCTTGTTGAACATCTTGTACAGACCCAGCTTGATCTGACAAGCGATCCTGAGCCCAGGCTTTTAACTGTTTCATGTATTCTAGGCCGGATTCATACGTACTAAGGGATCCTGCTTTTGTGGAATTCATGGCCTTTTGAAAGCTCTCCGTTTTCGGCTAAGTGAGCCTGGCATTCTGCAGCCAGAGTAGAACCAGCAGCAAGGGCAATTTTACGAGCCAATCCTCCAACATGGCTCATACAGGTGTTTGCAGGGTTGGCTATGGCCCCCACCCGATGTGTAAGGATGTCACCATAGCCTATTGACAGAGTGACAGGGTGTCCTGATGGGTCTACTAGGTTCCGGGAGCGGCAGGGGTCCCAGACTTCTGAGGGGCTGGGGGGTGGTGTTCTGTCAGCAGTTGCTTGGAGCAAGGGCCGGAATATGGGTAATGAATGTGGGGTGGAGGATGCCATAGGAGACGTATGGGGTAAAAAGGGGGGGGGGGGCTGGAGTATCTTGAGCCCATCCCTCATCTGGCTCCGTATCGTCTTGAGTAACAGTATGTTGGCGGAGGGAGAGCAGTCTGGCCTGAAATTCTGGGGAGTTGAGGAGGATATCCCCAGGGTTGTGGGTGACTCCCATAGGAAACAGGGGAAGCGTCTCAGCATCGTGAACTGGAGCAGAGGGTGTCACATTAGTTTCAGATGGGTACTCTGGGACTACGGGCTTTTCCACCTGTGCTGGTGGCTGGTAATATGCACTGGACGGATCTAGTAGTGGATATAGGCTGGATTGGGGCTTTCCGGGCCTCCCACAACAAGTAAGAGGTGTAGCAAGATGGCCGTGGGAGGGAGGAGTTAAAATGGAAGTGGGATTATTCTTGGAGGCAGGAAAAGGTGTAGTAAGATGGCCGTTGGAGGGAGGAGGGGGGAGTGGGGGTGGGATTGTTCTTGGGGGCAGGCTGGGCATCGTGCCATGGGCGGCCCGCCCAGAGTGGGTTTTGCTCTCCACACACCCGACACGTCCACCCCTCCGGTGATTTGTTGTTGGCACCATTATAGGGCGGTGGCTGAAGGCTCGGTGTAGTGACAGGCATCAACGGGGTTACGGCCAATTTAGGGTCACATAACAAATCACATTCTGTAGCTTTCATGTATCCGAACAAAGGCTCGGCATTCTCTGTCCCCCCCCTGCACCATCTACTCTAAGATGTGCTTGCAGAAATCCTCACCCAACTTTCCCAACTTCTGTGTAACACATTCATAAGCTTATCATATTCTACAAATTCCTAACATTCTTCTTGCCTTCTTGCCTTCCCGTAACTCCACTAATTGGCTTAACTCCTACAGCAGCATTCCGCAACTTACGAAATCTTTCAAATTTGAATATACACAACATTTTCTTATAGAATGCAATGATCTGTCGCGACTCAGATCACTGGTGCAGCCGACAGGTCGCCACTCCTCAGTGTAGAGACACCTCGATACACTGTTGAGATAGAGAGACACCTCAATCTAACTCCTTTCCTAGCCTTGAATGGCGACTTTACAGTGCGACTCACCACGGCACCCTGACTACAGGTCACCACCCGTCAGTGTAGAGACACCTCGATACACTGATGAGATAGAGAGACACCTCGATCTATCTCCTTTCCTACCACGGTACCACCCGACAGTGTAGAGACACCTCAATACACTGTTTAGATAGAGAGACACCTCAATCTATCTGCTTTCCTACCACAGCACCACCCGACAGTGTAGAGACACCTCAATACACTGTTTCCTAACCTTGACTTAACAGCAGTCTCTGTATTAGACGAAGAGTACTCCTCAATTCGTCACAGATTCTTTCTCCCTTACACTACAATTCAGGAATGCTTTGTAACCTTGACTATCAGTCACGGGAGGCAGCTATCTAAGAAAAGTACAGTGACCGGGGGAGGAGGAGGTGGTGTGCACACGAGCACGCGCAGGCATGCGACGTCACTCGGTTTAACACTTGCTGGTTCAGGACGTGGTGCGGGACGCCCAAGGTCTCACCACTCGACCGGTCACCCACCCAGATCCAACCTGACAACCCCACAGAAACCGCTGCGGCTGACACACAGGCAAGTGAGACATATAAAATACATCTCAACTTACCGTGTTCGATGGAGGTTGATCAGGCCTCAAATTCAGCCACCGCGGTCACCACCAGGGAAGTCAGCAATATGGGTCCGGGAGGGTGGCGTACCGCTAGCCACGCCGCACGTTGAGCGCCATTTGTGGGGGTCGTGATGACATTCCACTCGTCCTCCAGTCACTCCAAATTCAAACTATGAGCATGGGTCAACCATTCAAAGAATGAGTCAGACAACAAGCTGGTTCAAGCTCAGAGCATGCTCAGAAGACTACTACAGTCAACGTCCTCAGCATTGTTCTGCGTTTATTTTTACATACACAAATCTAAATACACTACATAATGGGAGGGAAAAGGGGTTGTCCGGGGCGGGTTAAACAATGAAAGTCCAGTGTCTGGCCACTCCTGATTGGTCCACATCTCCTTATCTCAGTCTCTGGGCAGATATTGCAGCCGTCAGCTTATAATCTTGTTTCGTTTCTTTGAAATGTCTTGGCAACACTGGAAATGTCTTAGTTTAAGTTTCGATTTGAGTAATTACGTAGCAAGGAAAGCTTATTGTTATATGACACAAAATGGTGGTTAGTACATTAGCAAAAAAGCGTATAAAAGTTACAAAAATATAAAAGTTACAAATATATATATTCTCTTTTACCCTGACACAACGCCTGGGCATGCTCCTGATGAGGCTGAGTATTGTGTGTGTGGCCTCCACGTGCCTGTATGACCTCCCTACAGTGCCTGGGCATGCTCCTGATGAGGCTGAGTATTGTGTGTGGCCTCCACGTGCCTGTATGACCCCCCTACAACGCCTGGGCATGCTCCTGATGAGGCTCAGTATTGTGTGTGGCCTCCACGTGCCTGTATGACCTTCCTACAACGCCTGGGCATGCTCCTGATGAGGCTGAGTATTGTGTGTGGCCTCCACGTGCCTGTATGACCTCCCTACAACGCCTGGGCATGCTCCTGATAAGGCTGAGTGTTGTGTGTGGCCTCCACGTGCCTGTATAACCTCCCTACAACGCCTGGGCATGCTCCTGATGAGGCTGAGTGTTGTGTGTGGCCTCCATGTGCCTGTATGACCTCCCTACAATGCCTGGGCATGCTCCTGATGAGGCTGAGTATTGTGTGTGGCCTCCACGTGCCTGTATGACCTTCCTACAACGCCTGGGCATGCTCCTGATAAGGCTGAGTGTTGTGTGTGGCCTCCACGTGCCTGTATGATCTCCCTACAACGCCTGGGCATGCTCCTGATGAGGCTGAGTATTGTGTGTGGCCTCCACGTGCCTGTATGACCTCCCTACAACGCCTGGGCATGCTCCTGATGAGGCTGAGTATTGTGTGTGACCTCCATGTGCCTGAATGACCTCCCTACAACGCCTGGGCATGCTCCTGATGAGGCGGAGTATTGTGTGTGGCCTCCACGTGCCTGTATGACCTCCCTACAACACCTGGGCATGCTCCTGATGAGGTTGAGTATTGTGTGTGGCCTCCACGTGCCTGTATGACCTCCCTACAACGCCTGGGCATGCTCCTGATGAGGCTGAGTATTGTGTGTGGCCTCCACGTGTCTGTATGACCTCCCTACAACGCCTGGGCATGCTCCTGATGAGGCTGAGTATTGTGTGTGGCCTCCACGTGCCTGTATGACCTCCCTACAACGCCTGGGCATGCTCCTGATGAGGCTGAGTACTGTGTGTGGCCTCCACGTGCCTGTATGACCTCCCTACAACGCCTGGGCATGCTCCTGATGAGGCTGAGTATTGTGTGTGGCCTCCATGTGCCTGTATGACCTTCCTACAACGCCTGGGCATGCTCCTGATGAGGCTGAGTATTGTGTGTGGCCTCCACATGCCTGTATGACCTCCCTACAACGCCTGGCCATGCTCCTGATGAGGCTGAGTATTGTGTGTGGCCTCCACGTGCCTGTATGACCTCTCTACAACGCCTGGGCATGCTCCTGATGAGGCTGAGTATTGTGTGTGGCCTCCACGTGCCTGTATGACCTCCCTACAACGCCTGGGCATGCTCCTGATGAGGCTGAGTATTGTGTGTGGCCTCCACGTGCCTGTATGACCTCCCTACAACGCCTGGGCATGCTCCTGATGAGGCTGAGTATTGTGTGTGGCCTCCACGTGCCTGTATGGCCTCCCTACAACGCCTGGGCATGCTCCTGATGAGGCGGAGTATTGTGTGTGGCCTCCCCGTGCCTGTATGACCTCCCTACAACGCCTGGGCATGCTCCTGATGAGGCTGAGTATTGTGTGTGGACTCCACGTGCCTGTGTGGCCTCCCTACAACGCCTGGGCATGCTCCTGGTGAGGCTGAGTATTGTGTGTGGCCTCCACGTGCCTGTATGACCTCCCTACAACGCCTGGGCATGCTCCTGATGAGGCTGAGTATTGTGTGTGGCCTGCACGTGCCTGTATGACCTCCCTACAACGCCTGTGCATGCTCCTGATGAGGCTCAGTATTGTGTGTGGCCTCCACGTGCCTGTATGACCTCCCTACAACGCCTGGGCATGCTCCTGATGAGGCTGAGTATTGTGTGTGGCCTCCACGTGCCTGTATGACCTCCCTACAATGCCTGGGCATGCTCCTGATGAGGCTGAGTATTGTGTGTGTGGCCTCCACGTGCCTGTATGACCTCCCTACAGCGCCTGGGCATGCTCCTGATGAGGCTGAGTATTGTGTGTGGCCTCCCCGTGCCTGTATGACCTCCCTACAACGCCTGGGCATGCTCCTGATGAGGCTGAGTATTGTGTGTGGCCTCCACGTGCCTGTATGACCTCCCTACAACGCCTGGGCATGCTCCTGATGAGGCTGAGTATTGTGTGCGGCCTCCACGTGCCTGTATGACCTCCCTACAACGCCTGGGCATGCTCCTGATGAGGCTCAGTATTGTGTGTGGCCTCCACGTGCCTGTATGACCTTCCTACAACGCCTGGGCATGCTCCTGATGAGGCTGAGTATTGTGTGTGGCCTCCACGTGCCTGTATGACCTCCCTACAACGCCTGGGCATGCTCCTGATAAGGCTGAGTGTTGTGTGTGGCCTCCACGTGCCTGTATAACCTCCCTACAACGCCTGGGCATGCTCCTGATGAGGCTGAGTGTTGTGTGTGGCCTCCATGTGCCTGTATGACCTCCCTACAATGCCTGGGCATGCTCCTGATGAGGCTGAGTATTGTGTGTGGCCTCCACGTGCCTGTATGACCTTCCTACAACGCCTGGGCATGCTCCTGATAAGGCTGAGTGTTGTGTGTGGCCTCCACGTGCCTGTATGATCTCCCTACAACGCCTGGGCATGCTCCTGATGAGGCTGAGTATTGTGTGTGGCCTCCACGTGCCTGTATGACCTCCCTACAACGCCTGGGCATGCTCCTGATGAGGCTGAGTATTGTGTGTGACCTCCATGTGCCTGAATGACCTCCCTACAACGCCTGGGCATGCTCCTGATGAGGCGGAGTATTGTGTGTGGCCTCCACGTGCCTGTATGACCTCCCTACAACACCTGGGCATGCTCCTGATGAGGTTGAGTATTGTGTGTGGCCTCCACGTGCCTGTATGACCTCCCTACAACGCCTGGGCATGCTCCTGATGAGGCTGAGTATTGTGTGTGGCCTCCACGTGTCTGTATGACCTCCCTACAACGCCTGGGCATGCTCCTGATGAGGCTGAGTATTGTGTGTGGCCTCCACGTGCCTGTATGACCTCCCTACAACGCCTGGGCATGCTCCTGATGAGGCTGAGTACTGTGTGTGGCCTCCACGTGCCTGTATGACCTCCCTACAACGCCTGGGCATGCTCCTGATGAGGCTGAGTATTGTGTGTGGCCTCCATGTGCCTGTATGACCTTCCTACAACGCCTGGGCATGCTCCTGATGAGGCTGAGTATTGTGTGTGGCCTCCACATGCCTGTATGACCTCCCTACAACGCCTGGCCATGCTCCTGATGAGGCTGAGTATTGTGTGTGGCCTCCACGTGCCTGTATGACCTCTCTACAACGCCTGGGCATGCTCCTGATGAGGCTGAGTATTGTGTGTGGCCTCCACGTGCCTGTATGACCTCCCTACAACGCCTGGGCATGCTCCTGATGAGGCTGAGTATTGTGTGTGGCCTCCACGTGCCTGTATGACCTCCCTACAACGCCTGGGCATGCTCCTGATGAGGCTGAGTATTGTGTGTGGCCTCCACGTGCCTGTATGGCCTCCCTACAACGCCTGGGCATGCTCCTGATGAGGCGGAGTATTGTGTGTGGCCTCCCCGTGCCTGTATGACCTCCCTACAACGCCTGGGCATGCTCCTGATGAGGCTGAGTATTGTGTGTGGACTCCACGTGCCTGTGTGGCCTCCCTACAACGCCTGGGCATGCTCCTGGTGAGGCTGAGTATTGTGTGTGGCCTCCACGTGCCTGTATGACCTCCCTACAACGCCTGGGCATGCTCCTGATGAGGCTGAGTATTGTGTGTGGCCTGCACGTGCCTGTATGACCTCCCTACAACGCCTGTGCATGCTCCTGATGAGGCTCAGTATTGTGTGTGGCCTCCACGTGCCTGTATGACCTCCCTACAACGCCTGGGCATGCTCCTGATGAGGCTGAGTATTGTGTGTGGCCTCCACGTGCCTGTATGACCTCCCTACAATGCCTGGGCATGCTCCTGATGAGGCTGAGTATTGTGTGTGTGGCCTCCACGTGCCTGTATGACCTCCCTACAGCGCCTGGGCATGCTCCTGATGAGGCTGAGTATTGTGTGTGGCCTCCCCGTGCCTGTATGACCTCCCTACAACGCCTGGGCATGCTCCTGATGAGGCTGAGTATTGTGTGGGGCCTCCACGTGCCTGTATGACCTCCCTACAACGCCTGGGCATGCTCCTGATGAGGCTGAGTATTGTGTGCGGCCTCCACGTGCCTGTATGACCTCCCTACAACGCCTGGGCATGCTCCTGATGAGGCTAAGTATTGTGTGTGGCCTCCACGTGCCTGCATGACCTCCCTACAACGCCTGGGCATGCTCCTGATGAGGCTGAGTATTGTGTGCGGCCTCCACGTGCCTGCATGACCTCCCTACAACGCCTGGGCATGCTCCTGATGAGGCGGAGTATTGTGTGTGGCCTCCCCGTGCCTGTATGACCTCCCTACAACGCCTGGGCATGCTCCTGATGAGGCTGAGTATTGTGTGTGGCCTCCACGTGCCTGTATGACCTCCCTACAACGCCTGGGCATGCTGCTGATGAGGCTGAGCATTGTGTGTGGCCTCCACTTGCCTGTATGACCTCCCTACAACATCTGGGCATGCTCCTGATGAGGCTGAGTATTGTGTGAGGCCTCCACTTGCCTGTATGACCTCCCTGCAACATCTGGGCATGCTCCTGATGAGGCTGAGTATTGTGTGTGGCCTCCCCGTGCCTGTATGACCTCCCTACAACGCCTGGGCATGCTCCTGATGAGGCTGAGCATTGTGTGTGACCTCCACTTGACTGTATGACCTTCCTACAACATCTTTGCATGCTCCTGATGAGGCTGAGTATTGTGTGTGGCCTCCACGTGCCTGTATGACCTCCCTACAATGCCTAGGCATGCTCCTGATGAGGCTGAGTATTGTGTGTGACATCCACGTGCCTGTATGACCTCCCTACAACGCCTGGGCATGCTCCTGATGAGGCTGAGTATTGTGTGTGGCCTCCACGTGCCTATATGACCTCCCTACAACCCCTGGGCATGCTCCTGATGAGGCTGAGTATTGTGTGTGTGGCCTCCACGTGCCTGTATGACCTCCCTACAATGCCTGGGCATGCTCCTGATGAGGCTGAGTATTGTGTGTGGCCTCCACGTGCCTGTATGACCTCCCTACAACGCCTGGGCATGCTCCTGATGAGGCTGAGTATTGTGCCTGGCCTCCACGTGCCTGTATGACCTCCCTACAACGCCTGGGCATGCTCCTGATGAGGCTGAGTATTGTGTGTGGCCTCCACATGCCTGTATGACCTCCCTACAACGCCTGGGCATGCTCCTGGTGAGGCTGAGTATTGTGTGTGGCCTCCACGTGCCTGTATGACCTCCCTACAACGCCTGGGCATGCTCCTGATGAGGCTGAGTATTGTGTGTGGCCTCCACGTGCCTGTATGACCTCCCTACAACGCCTGGGCATGCTCCTGATGAGGCTGAGTATTGTGTGTGGCCTCCACGTGCCTGTATGACCTCCCTACAACGCCTGGGCATGCTCCTGATGAGGCTGAGTATTGTGTGTGGCCTCCACGTGCCAGTATGACCTCCCTACAACGCCTGGCCATGCTCCTGATGAGGCTGAGTACTGTGTGTGGCCTCCACGTGCCTGTATGACCTCCCTACAATGCCTGGGCATGCTCCTGATGAGGCTGAGTATTGTGTGTGGCCTCCACGTGCCTGTATGACCTCCCTACAACGCCTGGGCATGCTCCTGATGAGGCTGAGTATTGTGTGTGGCCTCCACGTGCCTGTATGACCTCCCTACAACGCCTGGGCATGCTCCTGATGAGGCTGAGTATTGTGTGTGGCCTCCACGTGCCTGTATGACCTCCCTACAACGCCTGGGCATGCTCCTGATGAGGCTGAGTATTGTGTGCGAACCTCCACGTGCCTGTATGACCTCCCTACAACGCCTGGGCATGCTCCTGATGAGGCTGAGTATTGTGTGTGGCCTCCACGTGCCAGTATGACCTCCCTACAACGCCTGGGCATGCTCCTGATGAGGCTGAGTACTGTGTGTGGCCTCCACGTGCCTGTATGACCTCCCTACAACGCCTGGGCATGCTCCTGATGAGGCTGAGTATTGTGTGTGGCCTCCACGTGCCTGTATGACCTCCCTACAATGCCTAGGCATGCTCCTGATGAGGCTGAGTATTGTGTGTGACATCCACGTGCCTGTATGACCTCCCTACAACGCCTGGGCATGCTCCTGATGAGGCTGAGTATTGTGTGTGGCCTCCACGTGCCTGTATGACCTCCCTACAACCCCTGGGCATGCTCCTGATGAGGCTGAGTATTGTGTGTGTGGCCTCCACGTGCCTGTATGACCTCCCTACAATGCCTGGGCATGCTCCTGATGAGGCTGAGTATTGTGTGTGGCCTCCACGTGCCTGTATGACCTCCCTACAACGCCTGGGCATGCTCCTGATGAGGCTGAGTATTGTGCGTGGCCTCCACGTGCCTGTACGACCTCCCTACAACGCCTGGGCATGCTCCTGATGAGGCTGAGTATTGTGTGTGGCCTCCACGTGCCTGTATGACCTCCCTACAACGCCTGGGCATGCTCCTGGTGAGGCTGAGTATTGTGTGTGGCCTCCACGTGCCTGTATGACCTCCCTACAACGCCTGGGCATGCTCCTGATGAGGCTGAGTATTGTGTGTGGCCTCCACGTGCCTGTATGACCTCCCTACAACGCCTGGGCATGCTCCTGATGAGGCTGAGTATTGTGTGTGGCCTCCACGTGCCTGTATGACCTCCCTACAACGCCTGGGCATGCTCCTGATGAGGCTGAGTATTGTGTGTGGCCTCCACGTGCCAGTATGACCTCCCTACAACGCCTGGCCATGCTCCTGATGAGGCTGAGTACTGTGTGTGGCCTCCACGTGCCTGTATGACCTCCCTACAATGCCTGGGCATGCTCCTGATGAGGCTGAGTATTGTGTGTGGCCTCCACGTGCCTGTATGACCTCCCTACAACGCCTGGGCATGCTCCTGATGAGGCTGAGTATTGTGTGTGGCCTCCACGTGCCTGTATGACCTCCCTACAATGCCTGGGCATGCTCCTGATGAGGCTGAGTATTGTGTGTGGCCTCCACGTGCCTGTATGACCTCCCTACAACGCCTGGGCATGCTCCTGATGAGGCTGAGTATTGTGTGCGAACCTCCACGTGCCTGTATGACCTCCCTACAACGCCTGGGCATGCTCCTGATGAGGCTGAGTATTGTGTGTGGCCTCCACGTGCCAGGATGACCTCCCTACAACGCCTGGGCATGCTCCTGATGAGGCTGAGTACTGTGTGTGGCCTCCACGTGCCTGTATGACCTCCCTACAACGCCTGGGCATGCTCCTGATGAGGCTGAGTATTGTGTGTGGCCTCCACGTGTCTGTATGACCTCCCTACAACGCCTGGGCATGCTCCTGATGAGGCTGAGTATTGTGTGTGGCCTCCATGTGCCTGTATGACCTCCCTACAACGCCTGGGCATGCTCCTGATGAGGCTGAGTATTGTGTGTGGCCTCCACATGCCTGTATGACCTCCCTACAACGCCTGTGCATGCTCCTGATGAGGCTCAGTATTGTGTGTGGCCTCCACGTGCCTGTATGACCTCCCTACAACGCCTGGGCATGCTCCTGATGAGGCTGAGTATTGTGTGTGGCCTCCACGTGCCTGTATGACCTCCCTACAACGCCTGGGCATGCTCCTGATGAGGCTGAGTATTGTGTGTGTGGCCTCCACGTGCCTGTATGACCTCCCTACAGCGCCTGGGCATGCTTCTGATGAGGCTGAGTATTGTGTGTGGCCTCCCCGTGCCTGTATGACCTCCCTACAACGCCTGGGCATGCTCCTGATGAGGCTGAGTATTGTGTGTGGCCTCCACGTGCCTGTATGACCTCCCTACAACGCCTGGGCATGCTCCTGAGGAGGCTGAGTATTGTGTGCGGCCTCCACGTGCCTGTATGACCTCCCTACAACGCCTGGGCATGCTCCTGATGAGGCTAAGTATTGTGTGTGGCCTCCACGTGCCTGCATGACCTCCCTACAACGCCTGGGCATGCTCCTGATGAGGCTGAGTATTGTGTGCGGCCTTCACGTGCCTGCATGACCTCCCTACAACGCCTGGGCATGCTCCTGATGAGGCTGAGTATTGTGTGTGGCCTCCATGTGCCTGTATGACCTCCCTACAACGCCTGGGCATGCTCCTGATGAGGCTGAGTATTGTGTGTGGCCTCCACATGCCTGTATGACCTCCCTACAACGCCTGTGCATGCTCCTGATGAGGCTCAGTATTGTGTGTGGCCTCCACGTGCCTGTATGACCTCCCTACAACGCCTGGGCATGCTCCTGATGAGGCTGAGTATTGTGTGTGGCCTCCACGTGCCTGTATGACCTCCCTACAACGCCTGGGCATGCTCCTGATGAGGCTGAGTATTGTGTGTGTGGCCTCCACGTGCCTGTATGACCTCCCTACAGCGCCTGGGCATGCTCCTGATGAGGCTGAGTATTGTGTGTGGCCTCCCCGTGCCTGTATGACCTCCCTACAACGCCTGGGCATGCTCCTGATGAGGCTGAGTATTGTGTGTGGCCTCCACGTGCCTGTATGACCTCCCTACAACGCCTGGGCATGCTCCTGAGGAGGCTGAGTATTGTGTGCGGCCTCCACGTGCCTGTATGACCTCCCTACAACGCCTGGGCATGCTCCTGATGAGGCTAAGTATTGTGTGTGGCCTCCACGTGCCTGCATGACCTCCCTACAACGCCTGGGCATGCTCCTGATGAGGCTGAGTATTGTGTGCGGCCTTCACGTGCCTGCATGACCTCCCTACAACGCCTGGGCATGCTCCTGATGAGGCTGAGTATTGTGTGTGGCCTCCATGTGCCTGTATGACCTCCCTACAACGCCTGGGCATGCTCCTGATGAGGCTGAGTATTGTGTGTGGCCTCCACGTGCCTGTATGACCTCCCTACAACGCCTGGGCATGCTGCTGATGAGGCTTAGCATTGTGTGTGGCCTCCACTTGCCTGTATGACCTCCCTACAACATCTGGGCATGCTCCTGATGAGGCTGAGTATTGTGTGTGGCCTCCACTTGCCTGTATGACCTCCCTACAACATCTGGGCATGCTCCTGATGAGGCTGAGTATTCTGTGTGGCCTCCCCGTGCCTGTATGACCTCCCTACAACGCCTGGGCATGCTCCTGATGAGGCTGAGCATTGTGTGTGACCTCCACTTGACTGTATGACCTCCCTACAACATCTGGGCATGCTCCTGATGAGGCTGAGTATTGTGTGTGGCCTCCACGTGCCTGTATGACCTCCCTACAATGCCTGGGCATGCTCCTGATGAGGCTGAGTATTGTGTGTGACATCCACGTGCCTGTATGACCTCCCTACAACGCCTGGGCATGCTCCTGATGAGGCTGAGTATTGTGTGTGGCCTCCACGTGCCTGTATGACCTCCCTACAACCCCTGGGCATGCTCCTGATGAGGCTGAGTATTGTGTGTGTGGCCTCCACGTGCCTGTATGACCTCCCTACAATGCCTGGGCATGCTCCTGATGAGGCTGAGTATTGTGTGTGGCCTCCACGTGCCTGTATGACCTCCCTACAACGCCTGGGCATGCTCCTGATGAGGCTGAGTATTGTGCGTGGCCTCCACGTGCCTGTATGACCTCCCTACAACGCCTGGGCATGCTCCTGATGAGGCTGAGTATTGTGTGTGGCCTCCACGTGCCTGTATGACCTCCCTAAAACGCCTGGGCATGCTCCTGGTGAGGCTGAGTATTGTGTGTGGCCTCCACGTGCCTGTATGACCTCCCTACAACGCCTGGGCATGCTCCTGATGAGGCTGAGTATTGTGTGTGGCCTCCACGTGCCTGTATGACCTCCCTACAACGCCTGGGCATGCTCCTGATGAGGCTGAGTATTGTGTGTGGCCTCCACGTGCCTGTATGACCTCCCTACAACGCCTGGGCATGCTCCTGATGAGGCTGAGTATTGTGTGTGGCCTCCACGTGCCAGTATGACCTCCCTACAACGCCTGGCCATGCTCCTGATGAGGCTGAGTACTGTGTGTGGCCTCCACGTGCCTGTATGACCTCCCTACAATGCCTGGGCATGCTCCTGATGAGGCTGAGTATTGTGTGTGGCCTCCACGTGCCTGTATGACCTCCCTACAACGCCTGGGCATGCTCCTGATGAGGCTAAGTATTGTGTGTGGCCTCCACGTGCCTGTATGACCTCCCTACAACGCCTGGGCATGCTCCTGATGAGGCTGAGTATTGTGTGTGGCCTCCACGTGCCTGTATGACCTCCCTACAACGCCTGGGCATGCTCCTGATGAGGCTGAGTATTGTGTGCGAACCTCCACGTGCCTGTATGACCTCCCTACAACGCCTGGGCATGCTCCTGATGAGGCTGAGTATTGTGTGTGGCCTCCACGTGCCAGTATGACCTCCCTACAACGCCTGGGCATGCTCCTGATGAGGCTGAGTACTGTGTGTGGCCTCCACGTGCCTGTATGACCTCCCTACAACGCCTGGGCATGCTCCTGATGAGGCTGAGTATTGTGTGTGGCCTCCACGTGTCTGTATGACCTCCCTACAACGCCTGGGCATGCTCCTGATGAGGCTGAGTATTGTGTGTGGCCTCCATGTGCCTGTATGACCTCCCTACAACGCCTGGGCATGCTCCTGATGAGGCTGAGTATTGTGTGTGGCCTCCACATGCCTGTATGACCTCCCTACAACGCCTGGGCATGCTCCTTGTAGCACCCTGAGGATTCGGCTGCTACAGGAGTATTGCACCTCAACCCAGAGGTGTGATATTCCACTCCCGGGTAAGGATGGAGTGTGGAACTGAGCTCGGTAGGCTGCATGCACTACATACATCCCATTTCCGAGGAGCAGACCGACGGTACTCCCACTTAGAAATGTGCAGGTACGACCGAGTCTGTTCCTGGCTGGAGTGGGAGGGGGGTGGTACATCCCATGTAGTGTAGGGGCAGATAGGGGGAGCAGTTTGGGTAGTGATAGGAGCTCATTGGGTGCTGGTCACCTGAGCTCACACATAGAGGGATATATAAGGTGGGCACCAACTAGAATCAGGGTCAGTTGTAGAGAACAAGTCAGTTGGAGAGGAGCCTGTCTGATGCAGAGAACAAATCAGCAGAGAGAAGGAAACAGCAGCCCTGGAGAGAGAGAGTGGAGCAGAGAAAGACCCAGAGGGGGAAGACTGAAGGGACCCAAGAACCCAAATTAGAGCACCGGGTGAGGAGTCAGCAAAAGGGTACCGGAACCCAAACTGGTGGGGGCAGAAAGCACACCCCAGCCAGAGACCGGAGACCGTGGGCAGCGTCTGCCACGGTCACCCATCACATCCACCCCGAAGGCACACCACATGAAGGGTCAGGGAACCCAGGGCCAAGGGTGTCCCAACAGAAGGCCCGAGGGAGCTGGACCTAGGTGGATCACTGGTGGGGACGCTGAAGAAAGGACAGAGGGAGAGCTCAGGGCCACGCTCCGGACTTGTTTGGGGGTTGGCTGGATCCAGGACCTGGTGGACACAGCACGGCTCGGGTGGTCACTAGCAGCTGGAGTGACCAGTACAACATCTGCAGTAAGTAAACACCCTTAACTGCACTACCCGACTCTGTCTTCATTGCCGTCTGCACTGCACCACCACAACCCCCATCCTCTGCACCTGTCCTCCCTGAGGCTATACCCCTCCCGTTGGGGGTTATCCCACCAAGCTGCGCACCCACCATCAGCCTCAGCGGACCCTGCTGCAGCGGCGGCCACAGTGACCGCATCACAACGGGTGGCGTAGTCGACACAAAAGAACTTTAGTAACATCTGTAGAACTGCCACATCACACTGAGCTTGACGCCCTGGGCACGGGACCGGGTCACAGCCGCTCGGAGACTACAACCCCCCATCTGATCCGGTGCCGGGTATTCCCCTCAAAAAGGAATATGTCCCAGGGGGCGCGTCACTCCTGATGAGGCTGAGTATTGTGTGCGAACCTCCACGTGGCTGTATGACCTCCCTACAACGCCTGGGCATGCTCCTGATGAGGCTGAGTATTGTGTGTGGCCTCCACGTGCCTGTATGGCCTCCCTACAACGCCTGGGCATACTCCTGATGAGACTGAGTATTGTGTGTGGCCTGCACGTGCCTGTATGACCTCCCTACAACGCCTGAGCATGCTCCTGATGAGGCTGAGTATTGTGTGTGGCCTCCCCGTGCCTGTATGACCTCCCTACAACGCCTGGGCATGCTCCTGATGAGGCTGAGTATTGTGTGTGGCCTCCACGTGTCTGTATGACCTCCCTACAACGCCTGGGCATGCTCCTCATGAGGCTGAGTATTGTGTGTGGCCTCCACGTGCCTGTATGACCTCCCTACAACGCCTGGGCATGCTCCTGATGAGGCTGAGTATTGTGTGTGGCCTCCACGTGTCTGTATGACCTCCCTACAACGCCTGGGCATGCTCCTCATGAGGCTGAGTATTGTATGTGGCCTCCACGTGCCTGTATGACCTCCCTACAACGCCTGGGCATGCTCCTGGTGAGGCTGAGTATTGTGTGTGGCCTCCACGTGCCTGTAAGACCTCCCTACAACGCCTGGGCATGCTCCTGATGAGGCTGAGCATTGTGTGTGGCCTCAACTTGCCTGTATGACCTCCCTACAACGCCTGGGCATGCTCCTGGTGAGGCTGAGTATTGTGTGTGGCCTCCACGTGCCTGTAAGACCTCCCTACAACGCCTGGGCATGCTCCTGATGAGGCTGAGTATTGTGTGTGGCCTCCACGTGTCTGTATGACCTCTCTACAACGCCTGGGCATGCTCCTGATGAGGCTGAGTATTGTGTGTGGGCTCCACGTGCCTGTATGACCTCCCTACAACGCCTGGGCATGCTCCTGATGAGGCTGAGTATTGTGTGTGACCTCCATGTGCCTGAATGACCTCCCTACAACGCCTGGGCATGCTCCTGATGAGGTTGAGTATTGTGTGTGGCCTCCACGTGCCAGTATGACCTCCCTACAACGCCTGGGCATGCTCCTGATGAGGCTGAGTATTGTGTGTGGCCTCCACGTGCCTGTATGACCTCCCTACAACGCCTGGGCATGCTCCTGATGAGGCTGAGTATTGTGTGTGGCCTCCACGTGCCTGTATGACCTCCCTACAACGCCTGGGCATGCTCCTGATGAGGTTGAGTATTGTGTGTGGCCTCCCCGTGCCTGTATGATCTCCCTACAACGCCTGGGCATGCTCCTGATGAGGCTGAGTATTGTGTGTGACCTCCATGTGCCTGAATGACCTCCCTACAACGCCTGGGTATGCTCCTGATGAGGTTGAGTATTGTGTGTGGCCTCCACGTGCCAGTATGACCTCCCTACAACGCCTGGGCATGCTCCTGATGAGGCTGAGTACTGTGTGTGGCCTCCACGTGCCTGTATGACCTCCCTACAATGCCTGGGCATGCTCCTGATGAGGCTGAGTATTGTGTGTGGCCTCCAAGTGCCTGTATGACCTCCCTACAACGCCTGGGCATGCTCCTGATGAGGCTGAGTATTGTGTGTGGCCTCCACGTGCCTGTATTGTAGCACCCTGAGGATTCGGCTGCTACAGGAGTATTGCAGCTCAACCCAGAGGTGTGATATTCCACTCCCGGGTAAGGATGGAGTGTGGAACTGAGCTCGGTAGGCTGCATGCACTACATACATCCCATTTCCGAGGAACAGACCAACGGTACTCCCACTTAGAAATGTGCAGGTACGACCGAGTCTGTTCCTGGCTGGAGTGGGAGGGGGGTGGTACATCCCATGTAGTGTAGGGGCAGATAGGGGGAGCAGTTTGGGTAGTGATAGGAGCTCATTGGGTGCTGGTCACCTGAGCTCACACATAGAGGGATATATAAGGTGGGCACCAACTAGAATCAGGGTCAGTTGTAGAGAACAAGTCAGTTGGAGAGGAGCCTGTCTGATGCAGAGAACAAATCAGCAGAGAGAAGGAAACAGCAGCCCTGGAGAGAGAGAGTGGAGCAGAGAAAGACCCAGAGGGGGAAGACTGAAGGGACCCAAGAACCCAAATTAGAGCACCGGGTGAGGAGTCAGCAAAAGGGTACCGGAACCCAAACTGGTGGGGGCAGAAAGCACACCCCAGCCAGAGACCGGAGACCGTGGGCAGCGTCTGCCACGGTCACCCATCACATCCACCCCGAAGGCACACCACATGAAGGGTCAGGGAACCCAGGGCCAAGGGTGTCCCAACAGAAGGCCCGAGGGAGCTGGACCTAGGTGGATCACTGGTGGGGACGGCTGAAGAAAGGACAGAGGGAGAGCTCAGGGCCACGCTCCGGACTTGTTTGGGGGTTGGCTGGATCCAGGACCTGGTGGACGCAGCATGGCTCGGGTGGTCACTAGCAGCTGGAGTGACCAGTACAACATCTGCAGTAAGTAAACACCCTTAACTGCACTACCCGACTCTGTCTTCATTGCCGTCTGCACTGCACCACCACAACCCCCATCCTCTGCACCTGTCCTCCCTGAGGCTATACCCCTCCCGTTGGGGGTTATCCCACCAAGCTGCGCACCCACCATCAGCCTCAGCGGACCCTGCTGCAGCGGCGGCCACAGTGACCGCATCACAACGGGTGGCGTAGTCGACACAAAAGAACTTTAGTAACATCTGTAGAACTGCCACATCACACTGAGCTTGACGCCCTGGGCACGGGACCGGGTCACAGCCGCTCGGAGACTACAACCCCCCATCTGATCCGGTGCCGGGTATTCCCCTCAAAAAGGAATATGTCCCAGGGGGCGCGTCAACTTTGGCGTAGTCGGCAGGATTACGTGCCCGCAACACCCGGGTACTGCGTGCCTGAAGAAAAGTGCAAGTTTACCTCAGAAAGAAGTCTCCCGCCGGTTCCGGAGGGTCCACGCCATCGGACTCCATCACCAGTCGTTTCCCGCCGGTTGTCCGCCATTAACAGCGTTTTCCCGCCATCTGCAGAGTTTCCCGCCACTGGGCGACGCTTCCCGCCAAATCCGAAGGTTTCCCGCCTTGGAAGAGCAGCGGACGCCATTATGGGCGTGCCAAAGGAGGGCAAGAGGCCACCTCCCATCGTGGGCCAGGACAGAAAATGGCGCCAAAAGTGGAAACCGCCCCCACCAACAGAGACTGTGATGCTGGAGGTGTCTGTCAGCGTGAAAGAACTACCCCTGGAGCTGACAGTCACCGAGTTGCCCCGGGACCGCCCTCGAAGTGGGAGGAGACGAAAGAGAAGAGAAAAGATGGGTGTCGCTTGGAGCAGTCTGGAGCGAGCGCACCCGGAGGCAAGAGGTCTAACGAGGAGTAGCAGAGAAGCTTACCCGGAGATGTCCAGAGAGCAGAGCAGCACCGGCCCGCTGGCCAGGAGCCTGCTGGAAGAAGAGCAGAGCAGCACCGACCCGTTGGTCAGGAGCCTGCTGGACACCACGACCCCACTAGGCCTAGTGGAGGTCCTTGCACAGCTCCCCCGAGACCGGGAGTGTGCACAGACTGCCCTGGAGGGCCTCGCACGGAGGATGGCCCGGGTACAGCGCGAGATATTGGCGGAATGGAGCCGGGAGATGGCCCAGCAAGCTGAAACCAAGACCCGGAGCACGCCAGCCGAGACGAGGAAGGAATACGCCTCTGAGGATGGCGCGGGAGGACCCAAGGCCGGAGACGGCGCCGAGGAGGGAGCCGAACGCATGGAGGCAGGTAAAGGGGACGCCTATACCCCAAGTCGTGACACCGCTTACCTGCCCCAGCTCCCCGTCGCAGAGCCCGAAAGTCCCCCTGCTGTGCCCGAAAACGCCATGTCACCAACGCAGATTAGGCCCCAACCGGAAGCCGCCGCCGCGACCCCTGTGACGTCACACGCCTCGACCCCGAGCGTGACCAAGCAGGAAGTACCACCAGCCTGGTCGCAGGGCCTAGAATTCCCGGGCGTCGCATCACCAACAGCGCCCCCTACCTCCGCGGAGCCTCCGGCCTGGTCGCAAGGCCAGGTAGCCCAGGGCGCCGCCGTATTAACGGTGCCCTTCACCTTCCAGGTGCCCCAGGCCTGGCCGCAAGGCCTGGGCAACCCGGGCGCCACCACCACCGCGCCCGCACCCGTAAAACCAAGAGTGCCGCATCTGGGAGAGGACCTGTACGCCAAAGGTAACCAAAAAGCAAGAGCAGGAGGACGCCGTCGCTAAGGACAGCGAAGCAGAAGCTGTATATAGTTGCCCGTCGGGGCACAGTAAACTGAAACCGTGAACTGAAACTGAAACTGAAACTGTTGCTGTTGATACATATATATATAGTCCCCGTTGGGACCAGCTGAGTGAACTGTTTACCCGTTAACCCCTAAATCCCACTGACCGAGGACTGAGAGCGGTCATTCCCCCCAATACCTGGCCGAGGACTGAGAGCGGCCATACCCATGTATATAGTTGCGCGTCCTAAAGCGCCCCCTACCGGTTTTATAGGAAAACCAGTTTTTCTAAGAGACTGTCGCACTTTTCCCGGGCACACGTTGCACAGTGTCCGGAGGAGGAACCTGAAACCAGAGACGACGAGAATGTTTATATGAAAAGTTTTATATATATAATGTTTTATATGTTTTATTATGTTTATATGAAAAATTTTTGTATGTTTTGGTGTTTTTGTCTTTACAGCCCGAGGACGTGCTGTGATTTACCAGGGGGGAATGTAGCACCCTGAGGATTCGGCTGCTACAGGAGTATTGCACCTCAACCCAGAGGTGTGATATTCCACTCCCGGGTAAGGATGGAGTGTGGAACTGAGCTCGGTAGGCTGCATGCACTACATACATCCCATTTCCGAGGAACAGACCAACGGTACTCCCACTTAGAAATGTGCAGGTACGACCGAGTCTGTTCCTGGCTGGAGTGGGAGGGGGGTGGTACATCCCATGTAGTGTAGGGGCAGATAGGGGGAGCAGTTTGGGTAGTGATAGGAGCTCATTGGGTGCTGGTCACCTGAGCTCACACATAGAGGGATATATAAGGTGGGCACCAACTAGAATCAGGGTCAGTTGTAGAGAACAAGTCAGTTGGAGAGGAGCCTGTCTGATGCAGAGAACAAATCAGCAGAGAGAAGGAAACAGCAGCCCTGGAGAGAGAGAGTGGAGCAGAGAAAGACCCAGAGGGGGAAGACTGAAGGGACCCAAGAACCCAAATTAGAGCACCGGGTGAGGAGTCAGCAAAAGGGTACCGGAACCCAAACTGGTGGGGGCAGAAAGCACACCCCAGCCAGAGACCGGAGACCGTGGGCAGCGTCTGCCACGGTCACCCATCACATCCACCCCGAAGGCACACCACATGAAGGGTCAGGGAACCCAGGGCCAAGGGTGTCCCAACAGAAGGCCCGAGGGAGCTGGACCTAGGTGGATCACTGGTGGGGACGGCTGAAGAAAGGACAGAGGGAGAGCTCAGGGCCACGCTCCGGACTTGTTTGGGGGTTGGCTGGATCCAGGACCTGGTGGACGCAGCACGGCTCGGGTGGTCACTAGCAGCTGGAGTGACCAGTACAACATCTGCAGTAAGTAAACACCCTTAACTGCACTACCCGACTCTGTCTTCATTGCCGTCTGCACTGCACCACCACAACCCCCATCCTCTGCACCTGTCCTCCCTGAGGCTATACCCCTCCCGTTGGGGGTTATCCCACCAAGCTGCGCACCCACCATCAGCCTCAGCGGACCCTGCTGCAGCGGCGGCCACAGTGACCGCATCACAACGGGTGGCGTAGTCGACACAAAAGAACTTTAGTAACATCTGTAGAACTGCCACATCACACTGAGCTTGACGCCCTGGGCACGGGACCGGGTCACAGCCGCTCGGAGACTACAACCCCCCATCTGATCCGGTGCCGGGTATTCCCCTCAAAAAGGAATATGTCCCAGGGGGCGCGTCATGTATGACCTCCCTACAACGCCTGGGAATGCTCCTGATGAGGCTGAGTATTGTGTGCGAACCTCCACGTGCCTGTATGACCTCCCTACAACGCCTGGGCATGCTCCTGATGAGGCTGAGTATTATGTGTGGCCTCCACGTGCCAGTATGACCTCCCTACAATGCCTGGGCATGCTCCTGATGAGGCTGAGTACTGTGTGTGGCCTCCACGTGCCTGTATGACCTCCCTACAACGCCTGGTCATGCTCCTGATGAGGCTGAGTATTGTGTGTGGCCTCCACGTGCCTGTATGGCCTCCCTACAACGCCTGGGCATACTCCAGATGAGGCTGAGTATTGTGTGTGGCCTCCACATGCCTGTATGACCTCCCTACAACGCCTGGGCATGCTCCTGATGAGGCTGAGTATTGTGTGCGAACCTCCGCGTGCCTGTATGACCTCCCTACAACGCCTGGGCATGCTCCTGATGAGGCTGAGTATTGTGTGTGGCCTCCACGTGCCTGTATGGCCTCCCTACAACGCCTGGGCATACTCCTGATGAGACTGAGTATTGTGTGTGGCCTGCACGTGCCTGTATGACCTCCCTACAACGCCTGGGCATGCTCCTGATGAGGCTGGGTATTGTGTGTGGCCTCCACGTGCCTGTATGACCTCCCTACAACGCCTGGGCATGCTCCTGATGAGGCTGAGTATTGTGTGTGGCCTCCACGTGCCTGTATGACCTCCCTACAACGCCTGGGCATGCTCCTGATGAGGCTGAGTATTGTGTGTGGCCTCCACGTGCCTGTATGACCTCCCTACAACGCCTGGGCATGCTCCTGATGAGGCTGAGTATTGTGTGTGGCCTCCACGTGCCTGTATGACCTCCCTACAACGCCTGGGCATGCTCCTGATGAGGCTGAGTATTGTGTGTGGCCTCCACGTGTCTGTATGACCTCCCTACAACGCCTGGGCATGCTCCTGATGAGGCTGAGTATTGTGTGTGACCTCCACGTGCCTGTATGACCTCCCTACAATGCCTGGGCATGCTCCTGATGAGGCTGAGTATTGTGTGTGGCCTCCCCGTGCCTGTATGACCTCCCTACAACGCCTGGGCATGCTCCTGATGAGGCTGAGCATTGTGTGTGGCCTCCACGTGCCTGTATGACCTCCCTACAACGCCTGGGCATGCTCCTGATGAGGTTGAGTATTGTGTGTGGCCTCCCCGTGCCTGAATGATCTCCCTACAACGCCTGGGCATGCTCCTGATGAGGCTGAGTATTGTGTGTGACCTCCATGTGCCTGAATGACCTCCCTACAACGCCTGGGCATGCTCCTGATGAGGTTGAGTATTGTGTGTGGCCTCCACGTGCCTGTATGACCTCCCTACAACGCCTGGGCATGCTCCTGATGAGGCTGAGTATTGTGTGTGGCCTCCACGTGCCAGTATGACCTCCCTACAACGCCTGGGCATGCTCCTGATGAGGCTGAGTACTGTGTGTGGCCTCCACGTGCCTGTATGACCTCCCTACAATGCCTGGGCATGCTCCTGATGAGGCTGAGTATTGTGTGTGGCCTCCACGTGCCTGTATGACCTCCCTACAACGCCTGGGCATGCTCTTGATGAGGCTGAGTATTGTGTGTGGCCTCCACGTGCCTGTATGACCTCCCTACAATGCCTGGGAATGCTCCTGATGAGGCTGAGTATTGTGTGCGAACCTCCACGTGCCTGTATGACCTCCCTACAACGCCTGGGCATGCTCCTGATGAGGCTGAGTATTGTGTGTGGCCTCCACGTGCCTGTATGACCTCCCTACAACGCCTGGGCATGCTCCTGATGAGGCTGAGTATTGTGTGTGGCCTCCACGTGCCTGTATGACCTCCCTACAACGCCTGGGCATGCTCCTGATGAGGCTGAGTATTGTGTGTGGCCTCCACGTGTCTGTATGACCTCCCTACAACGCCTGGGCATGCTCCTGATGAGGCTGAGTATTGTGTGTGACCTCCACGTGCCTGTATGACCTCCCTACAACGCCTGGGCGTGCTCCTGATGAGGCTGAGTATTGTGTGTGGCCTCCCCGTGCCTGTATGACCTCCCTACAACGCCTGGGCATGCTCCTGATGAGGCTGAGCATTGTGTGTGGCCTCCACGTGCCTGTATGACCTCCCTACAACGCCTGGGCATGCTCCTGATGAGGTTGAGTATTGTGTGTGGCCTCCCCGTGCCTGTATGATCTCCCTACAACGCCTGGGCATGCTCCTGATGAGGCTGAGTATTGTTTGTGACCTCCATGTGCCTGAATGACCTCCCTACAACGCCTGGGCATGCTCCTGATGAGGTTGAGTATTGTGTGTGGCCTCCACGTGCCTGTATGACCTCCCTACAACGCCTGGGCATGCTCCTGATGAGGCTGAGTATTGTGTGTGGCCTCCACGTGCCTGTATGACCTCCCTACAACGCCTGGGAATGCTCCTGATGAGGCTGAGTATTGTGTGCGAACCTCCACGTGCCTGTATGACCTCCCTACAACGCCTGGGCATGCTCCTGATGAGGCTGAGTATTGTGTGTGGCCTCCACGTGCCAGTATGACCTCCCTACAACGCCTGGGCATGCTCCTGATGAGTCTGAGTACTGTGTGTGGCCTCCACGTGCCTGTATGACCTCCCTACAACGCCTGGTCATGCTCCTGATGAGGCTGAGTATTGTGTGTGGCCTCCATGTGCCTGTATGACCTCCCTACAACGCCTGGGCATGCTCCTGATGAGGCTGAGTATTGTGTGTGGCCTCCACATGCCTGTATGACCTCATTACAACGCCTGGGCATGCTCCTGATGAGGCTGAGTATTGTGTGCGAACCTCCACGTGCCTGTATGACCTCCCTACAACGCCTGGGCATGCTCCTGATGAGGCTGAGTATTGTGTGTGGCCTCCACGTGCCTGTATGGCCTCCCTACAACGCCTGGGCATACTCCTGATGAGACTGAGTATTGTGTGTGGCCTGCACGTGCCTGTATGACCTCCCTACAACGCCTGGGCATGCTCCTGATGAGGCTGAGTATTGTGTGTGGCCTCCCCGTGCCTGTATGACCTCCCTACAACGCCTGGGCATGCTCCTGATGAGGCTGAGCATTGTGTGTGGCCTCCACTTGCCTGTATGACCTCCCTACAACGCCTGGGCATGCTCCTGGTGAGGCTGAGTATTGTGTGTGGCCTCCACGTGCCTGTAAGACCTCCCTACAACGCCTGGGCATGCTCCTGATCAGGCTGAGTATTGTGTGTGGCCTCCACGTGTCTGTATGACCTCTCTACAACGCCTGGGCATGCTCCTGATGAGGCTGAGTATTGTGTGTGGCCTCCACGTGCCTGTATGACCTCCCTACAACGCCTGGGTATGCTCCTGATGAGGTTGAGTATTGTGTGTGGCCTCCCCGTGCCTGTATGACCTCCCTACAACGCCTGGGCATGCTCCTGATGAGGCTGAGTATTGTGTGTGGCCTCCACGTGCCTGTATGGCCTCCCTACAACGCCTGGGCATGCTCCTGATGAGGCTGAGTATTGTGTGTGGCCTCCCCGTGCCTGTATGACCTCCCTACAACGCCTGGGCATGCTCCTGATGAGGCTGAGTATTGTGTGTGGCCTCCACGTGCCTGTATGACCTCCCTACAACATCTGGGCATGCTCCTGATGAGGCTGAGTATTGTGTGGCCTCCACGTGCCTGTATGACCTCCCTACAACGCCTGGGCATGCTCCTGATGAGGCTTAGTATAGTGTGTGGCCTCCACGTGCCTGTATGACCTCCCTACAACGCCTGGGCATGCTCCTGATGAGACTGAGTATTGTGTGTGGCCTGGAAGTGTCTGTATGACCTCCCTACAACGCATGGGCATTCTCCTGATGAGGCGGAGTATTGTGTGTGGCCTCCACGTGCCTGTATGACCTCCCTACAACGCCTGGGCACGCTCCTGATGAGGCTGAGTATTGTGTGTGGCCACCACGTGCCTGTATGACCTCCCTACAACGCCTGGGCATGCTCCTGATGACGCTGAGTATTGTGTGTGGCCTCCACGTGCCTGTATGACCTCCCTACAACGCCTGGGCATTCTCCTGATGAGCCTGACTATTGTGTGTGGCCTCCACGTGCCTGTATGACCTCCCTACAACGCCTGGGCATTCTCCTGATGAGCCTTAGTATTGTGTGTGGCCTCCACGTGCCTGTATGACCTCCCTACAACGCCTGGGCGTGCTCCTGATGAGGCTAAGTATTGTGTGCGGCCTCCACGTGCCTGTATGACCTCCCTACAATGCCTGGGCATGCTCCTGATGAGGCTGAGTATTGTGTGTGGCCTCCACGTGCCTGTATGACCTCCCTACAATGCCTGGGCATGCTCCTGATGAGGATGAGTATTGTGTGTGGCCTCCACGTGCCTGTATGACCTCCCTACAATGCCTGGGCATGCTCCTGATGAGGCTGAGTATTGTGTGTGGCCTCCACGTGCCTGTATGACCTCCCTACAACGCCTGGGCATGCTCCTGATGAGGCTGAGTATTGTGTGTGGCCTCCACATGCCTGTATGACCTCCCTACAACGCCTGGGCGTGCTCCTGATGAGGCTGAGTATTGTGTGTGGCCTCCACGTGCCTGTATGACCTCCCTACAACGCCTGGGCACGCTCCTGATGAGGCTGAGTATTGTGTGTGGCCTCCACGTGCCTATATGACCTCCCTACAACGCCTGGGCATGCTCCTGATGAGGCTGAGTATTGTGTGTGGCCTCCACGTGCCTGTATGACCTCCCTACAACGCCTGGGCACTCTCCTGATGAGGCTGAGTATTGTGTGAGGCCTCCACGTGCCTGTATGACCTCCCTGCAATGCCTGGGCATGCTCCTGATGAGGCTGAGTATTCTGTGTGGCCTCCACGTGCCTGTATGACCTCCCTACAACGCCTGGACATGCTCCTGATGAGGCTGAGTATTGTGTGTGGACTCCACGTGCCTGTATGACCTCCCTACAACGCCTGGACATGCTCCTGATGAGGCTGAGTATTGTGTGTGGCCTCCACGTGCCTGTATGACCTCCCTACAACGCCTGGGCATGCTCCTGATAAGGCTGAGTGTTGTGTGTGGCCTCCACATGCCTGTATGACCTCCCTACAACGCCTGGGCATGCTCCTGATGAGGCTGAGTATTGTGTGTGGCCTCCACGTGCCTGTATGACCTCCCTACAACTCCTGGGCATGCTCCTGATGAGGTTGAGTATTGTGTGTGGCCTTCACGTGCCTGTATGACCTCCCTACAACCCCTGGGCATGCTCCTGATGAGGTTGAGTATTGTGTGTGGCCTTCACGTGCCTGTATGACCTCCCTACAACGCCTGGGCATGCTCCTGATGAGGCTGAGTATTGTGTGTGGCCTCCCCGTGCCTGTATGACCTCCCTACAACGCCTGGGCATGCTCCTGATGAGGCTGAGTATTGTGTGTGGCCTCCACGTGCCTGTATGACCTCCCTACAACATCTGGGCATGCTCCTGATGAGGCTGAGTATTGTGTGGCCTCCACGTGCCTGTATGACCTCCCTACAACGCCTGGGCATGCTCCTGATGAGGCTGAGTACTGTGTGTGGCCTCCACGTGCCTGTATGACCTCCCTACAATGCCTGGGCATGCTCCTGATGAGGCTGAGTATTGTGTGTGGCCTCCACGTGCCTGTATGACCTCCCTACAACGCCTGGGCATGCTCCTGATGAGGCTGAGTATTGTGTGTGGCCTCCACGTGCCTGTATGACCTCCCTACAACGCCTGGGAATGCTCCTGATGAGGCTGAGTATTGTGTGCGAACCTCCACGTGTCTGTATGACCTCCCTACAACGCCTGGGCATGCTCCTGATGAGGCTGAGTATTGTGTGTGGCCTCCACGTGCCTGTATGACCTCCCTACAACGCCTGGGCATGCTCCTGATGAGGCTGAGTATTGTGTGTGGCCTCCACGTGCCTGTATGATCTCCCTACAACGCCTGGGCATGCTCCTGATGAGGCTGAGTATTGTGTGTGGCCTCCACGTGCCTGTATGACCTCCCTACAACGCCTGGGCATGCTCCTGATGAGGCTGAGTATTGTGTGTGGCCTCCACGTGCCAGTATGACCTCCCTACAACGCCTGTGCATGCTCCTGAAGAGGCTGAGTACTGTGTGTGGCCTCCACGTGCCTGTATGACCTCCCTACAACGCCTGGTCATGCTCCTGATGAGGCTGAGTATTGTGTGTGGCCTCCATGTGCCTGTATGACCTCCCTACAACGCCTGGGTTTGCTCCTGATGAGGCTGAGTATTGTGTTTGGCCTCCACATGCCTGTATGACCTCCCTACAACGCCTGGGCATGCTCCTGATGAGGCTGAGTATTGTGTGCGAACCTCCACGTGCCTGTATGACCTCCCTACAACGCCTGGGCATGCTCCTGATGAGCCTGAGTATTGTGTGTGGCCTCCACGTGCCTGTATGGCCTCCCTACAACGCCTGGGCATGCTCCTGATGAGGCTGAGTATTGTGTGTGGCCTCCACGTGCCTGTATGACCTCTCTACAACGCCTGGGCATGCTCCTGATGAGGCTGAGTATTGTGTGTGGCCTCCACGTGCCTGTATGACCTCCGTACAACGCCTGGGCATGCTCCTGATGAGGCTGAGTATTGTGTGTGGCCTCCACGTGTCTGTATGACCTCCCTACAACGCCTGGGCATGCTCCTGATGAGGCTGAGTATTGTGTGTGGCCTGCACGTGCCTGTATGGCCTCCCTACAACGCCTGGGCATGCTCCTGATGAGCCTGAGTATTGTGTGTGGCCTCCACGTGCCTGTATGGCCTCCCTACAACGCCTGGGCATGCTCCTGATGAGACTGAGTATTGTGTGTGGCCTGCACGTGCCTGTATGACCTCCCTACAACGCCTGGGCATGCTCCTGATGAGGCTGAGTATTGTGTGTGGCCTCCCCGTGCCTGTATGACCTCCCTACAACACCTGGGCATGCTCCTGATGAGGCTGAGCATTGTGTGTGGCCTCCACTTGCCTGTATGACCTCTCTACAACGCCTGGGCATGCTCCTGGTGAGGCTGAGTATTGTGTGTGGCCTCCACGTGCCTGTAAGACCTCCCTACAACGCCTGGGCATGCTCCTGATCAGGCTGAGTATTGTGTGTGGCCTCCACGTGCCTGTATGACCTCCCTACAACGCCTGGGCATGCTCCTGATGAGGTTGAGTATTGTGTGTGGCCTCCCCGTGCCTGTATGACCTCCCTACAATGCCTGGGCATGCTCCTGATGAGGCTGAGTATTGTGTGTGGCCTCCACGTGCCTGTATGTCCTCCCTACAACGCCTGGGCATGCTCCTGATGAGGCTGAGTATTGTGTGTGGCCTCCCCGTGCCTGTATGACCTCCCTACAATGCCTGGGCATGCTCCTGATGAGGCTGAGTATTGTGTGTGGCCTCCACGTGCCTGTATGACCTCCCTACAACATCTGGGCATGCTCCTGATGAGGCTGAGTATCGTGTGGCCTCCACGTGCCTGTATGACCTCCCTACAACGCCTGGGCATGCTCCTGATGAGGCTTAGTATAGTGTGTGGCCTCCACGTGCCTGTATGACCTCCCTACAACGCCTGGGCATGCTCCTGATGAGGCTGAGTATTGTGTGGCCTCCACGTGCCTGTATGACCTCCCTACAACGCCTGGGCATGCTCCTGATGAGGCTTAGTATAGTGTGTGGCCTCCACGTGCCTGTATGACCTCCCTACAACGCCTGGGCATGCTCCTGATGAGACTGAGTATTGTGTGTGGCCTGGAAGTGTCTGTATGACCTCCCTACAACGCATGGGCATTCTCCTGATGAGGCGGAGTATTGTGTGTGGCCTCCACGTGCCTGTATGACCTCCCTACAACGCCTGGGCACGCTCCTGATGAGGCTGAGTATTGTGTGTGGCCACCACGTGCCTGTATGACCTCCCTACAACGCCTGGGCATGCTCCTGATGACGCTGAGTATTGTGTGTGGCCTCCACGTGCCTGTATGACCTCCCTACAACGCCTGGGCATTCTCCTGATGAGCCTGACTATTGTGTGTGGCCTCCACGTGCCTGTATGACCTCCCTACAACGCCTGGGCATTCTCCTGATGAGCCTGAGTATTGTGTGTGGCCTCCACGTGCCTGTATGACCTCCCTACAACGCCTGGGCGTGCTCCTGATGAGGCTAAGTATTGTGTGCGGCCTCCACGTGCCTGTATGACCTCCCTACAATGCCTGGGCATGCTCCTGATGAGGCTGAGTATTGTGTGTGGCCTCCACGTGCCTGTATGACCTCCCTACAATGCCTGGGCATGCTCCTGATGAGGATGAGTATTGTGTGTGGCCTCCACGTGCCTGTATGACCTCCCTACAATGCCTGGGCATGCTCCTGATGAGGCTGAGTATTGTGTGTGGCCTCCACGTGCCTGTATGACCTCCCTACAACGCCTGGGCATGCTCCTGATGAGGCTGAGTATTGTGTGTGGCCTCCACATGCCTGTATGACCTCCCTACAACGCCTGGGCGTGCTCCTGATGAGGCTGAGTATTGTGTGTGGCCTCCACGTGCCTGTATGACCTCCCTACAACGCCTGGGCACGCTCCTGATGAGGCTGAGTATTGTGTGTGGCCTCCACGTGCCTATATGACCTCCCTACAACGCCTGGGCATGCTCCTGATGAGGCTGAGTATTGTGTGTGGCCTCCACGTGCCTGTATGACCTCCCTACAACGCCTGGGCACTCTCCTGATGAGGCTGAGTATTGTGTGAGGCCTCCACGTGCCTGTATGACCTCCCTGCAATGCCTGGGCATGCTCCTGATGAGGCTGAGTATTCTGTGTGGCCTCCACGTGCCTGTATGACCTCCCTACAACGCCTGGACATGCTCCTGATGAGGCTGAGTATTGTGTGTGGACTCCACGTGCCTGTATGACCTCCCTACAACGCCTGGACATGCTCCTGATGAGGCTGAGTATTGTGTGTGGCCTCCACGTGCCTGTATGACCTCCCTACAACGCCTGGGCATGCTCCTGATAAGGCTGAGTGTTGTGTGTGGCCTCCACATGCCTGTATGACCTCCCTACAACGCCTGGGCATGCTCCTGATGAGGCTGAGTATTGTGTGTGGCCTCCACGTGCCTGTATGACCTCCCTACAACTCCTGGGCATGCTCCTGATGAGGTTGAGTATTGTGTGTGGCCTTCACGTGCCTGTATGACCTCCCTACAACCCCTGGGCATGCTCCTGATGAGGTTGAGTATTGTGTGTGGCCTTCACGTGCCTGTATGACCTCCCTACAACGCCTGGGCATGCTCCTGATGAGGCTGAGTATTGTGTGTGGCCTCCCCGTGCCTGTATGACCTCCCTACAACGCCTGGGCATGCTCCTGATGAGGCTGAGTATTGTGTGTGGCCTCCACGTGCCTGTATGACCTCCCTACAACATCTGGGCATGCTCCTGATGAGGCTGAGTATTGTGTGGCCTCCACGTGCCTGTATGACCTCCCTACAACGCCTGGGCATGCTCCTGATGAGGCTGAGTACTGTGTGTGGCCTCCACGTGCCTGTATGACCTCCCTACAATGCCTGGGCATGCTCCTGATGAGGCTGAGTATTGTGTGTGGCCTCCACGTGCCTGTATGACCTCCCTACAACGCCTGGGCATGCTCCTGATGAGGCTGAGTATTGTGTGTGGCCTCCACGTGCCTGTATGACCTCCCTACAACGCCTGGGAATGCTCCTGATGAGGCTGAGTATTGTGTGCGAACCTCCACGTGTCTGTATGACCTCCCTACAACGCCTGGGCATGCTCCTGATGAGGCTGAGTATTGTGTGTGGCCTCCACGTGCCTGTATGACCTCCCTACAACGCCTGGGCATGCTCCTGATGAGGCTGAGTATTGTGTGTGGCCTCCACGTGCCTGTATGATCTCCCTACAACGCCTGGGCATGCTCCTGATGAGGCTGAGTATTGTGTGTGGCCTCCACGTGCCTGTATGACCTCCCTACAACGCCTGAGCATGCTCCTGATGAGGCTGAGTATTGTGTGTGGCCTCCACGTGCCAGTATGACCTCCCTACAACGCCTGTGCATGCTCCTGAAGAGGCTGAGTACTGTGTGTGGCCTCCACGTGCCTGTATGACCTCCCTACAACGCCTGGTCATGCTCCTGATGAGGCTGAGTATTGTGTGTGGCCTCCATGTGCCTGTATGACCTCCCTACAACGCCTGGGTTTGCTCCTGATGAGGCTGAGTATTGTGTTTGGCCTCCACATGCCTGTATGACCTCCCTACAACGCCTGGGCATGCTCCTGATGAGGCTGAGTATTGTGTGCGAACCTCCACGTGCCTGTATGACCTCCCTACAACGCCTGGGCATGCTCCTGATGAGCCTGAGTATTGTGTGTGGCCTCCACGTGCCTGTATGGCCTCCCTACAACGCCTGGGCATGCTCCTGATGAGGCTGAGTATTGTGTGTGGCCTCCACGTGCCTGTATGACCTCTCTACAACGCCTGGGCATGCTCCTGATGAGGCTGAGTATTGTGTGTGGCCTCCACGTGCCTGTATGACCTCCGTACAACGCCTGGGCATGCTCCTGATGAGGCTGAGTATTGTGTGTGGCCTCCACGTGTCTGTATGACCTCCCTACAACGCCTGGGCATGCTCCTGATGAGGCTGAGTATTGTGTGTGGCCTGCACGTGCCTGTATGGCCTCCCTACAACGCCTGGGCATGCTCCTGATGAGCCTGAGTATTGTGTGTGGCCTCCACGTGCCTGTATGGCCTCCCTACAACGCCTGGGCATGCTCCTGATGAGACTGAGTATTGTGTGTGGCCTGCACGTGCCTGTATGACCTCCCTACAACGCCTGGGCATGCTCCTGATGAGGCTGAGTATTGTGTGTGGCCTCCCCGTGCCTGTATGACCTCCCTACAACACCTGGGCATGCTCCTGATGAGGCTGAGCATTGTGTGTGGCCTCCACTTGCCTGTATGACCTCTCTACAACGCCTGGGCATGCTCCTGGTGAGGCTGAGTATTGTGTGTGGCCTCCACGTGCCTGTAAGACCTCCCTACAACGCCTGGGCATGCTCCTGATCAGGCTGAGTATTGTGTGTGGCCTCCACGTGCCTGTATGACCTCCCTACAACGCCTGGGCATGCTCCTGATGAGGTTGAGTATTGTGTGTGGCCTCCCCGTGCCTGTATGACCTCCCTACAATGCCTGGGCATGCTCCTGATGAGGCTGAGTATTGTGTGTGGCCTCCACGTGCCTGTATGTCCTCCCTACAACGCCTGGGCATGCTCCTGATGAGGCTGAGTATTGTGTGTGGCCTCCCCGTGCCTGTATGACCTCCCTACAATGCCTGGGCATGCTCCTGATGAGGCTGAGTATTGTGTGTGGCCTCCACGTGCCTGTATGACCTCCCTACAACATCTGGGCATGCTCCTGATGAGGCTGAGTATCGTGTGGCCTCCACGTGCCTGTATGACCTCCCTACAACGCCTGGGCATGCTCCTGATGAGGCTTAGTATAGTGTGTGGCCTCCACGTGCCTGTATGACCTCCCTACAACGCCTGGGCATGCTCCTGATGAGACTGAGTATTGTGTGTGGCCTGGAAGTGTCTGTATGACCTCCCTACAACGCCTGGGCATTCTCCTGATGAGGCTGAGTATTGTGTGTGGCCTCCACGTGCCTGTATGACCTCCCTACAACGCCTGGGCATGCTCCTGATGAGGCTGAGTATTGTGTGTGGCCACCACGTGCCTGTATGACCTCCCTACAACGCCTGGGCATTCTCCTGATGAGCCTGAGTATTGTGTGTGGCCTCCACATGCCTGTATGACCTCCCTACAACGCCTGGGCATGCTCCTGATGAGGCTGAGTATTGTGTGTGGCCTCCACGTGCCTGTATGACCTCCCTACAACGCCTGGGCATGCTCCTGATGACACTGAGTATTGTGTGTGGCCTCCACGTGCCTGTATGACCTCCCTACAACGCCTGGGCATTCTCCTGATGAGCCTGAGTATTGTGTGTGGCCTCCACATGCCTGTATGACCTCCCTACAACGCCTGGGCGTGCTCCTGATGAGGCTGAGTATTGTGTGCGGCCTCCACGTGCCTGTATGACCTCTCTACAACGCCTGGGCATGCTCCTGATGAGGCTGAGTATTGTGTGTGGCCTCCACGTGCCTGTATGACCTCCCTACAACGCCTGGGCGTGCTCCTGATGAGGCTGAGTATTGTGTGCGGCCTCCACGTGCCTGTATGACCTCCCTACAACGCCTGGGCATGTTCCTGATGAGACTGAGTATTGTGTGTGGCCTGGAAGTGTCTGTATGACCTCCCTACAACGCCTGGGCATGCTCCTGATGAGGCTGAGTATTGTGTGTGGCCTCCCCGTGCCTGTATGACCTCCCTACAACGCCTGGGCATGCTCCTGATGAGGCTGAGTATTGTGTGTGGCCTCCACGTGCCTGTATGACCTCCCTACAACATCTGGGCATGCTCCTGATGAGGCTGAGTATTGTGTGGCCTCCACGTGCCTGTATGACCTCCGTACAACGCCTGGGCATGCTCCTGATGAGGCTGAGTATTGTGTGTGGCCTCCACGTGTATGTATGACCTCCCTACAACGCCTGGGCATGCTCCTGATGAGGCTGAGTATTGTGTGTGGCCTGCACGTGCCTGTATGGCCTCCCTACAACACCTGGGCATGCTCCTGATGAGCCTGAGTATTGTGTGTGGCCTCCACGTGCCTGTATGGCCTCTCTACAACGCCTGGGCATGCTCCTGATGAGACTGAGTATTGTGTGTGGCCTGCACGTGCCTGTATGACCTCCCTACAACGCCTGGGCATGCTCCTGATGAGGCTGAGTATTGTGTGTGGCCTCCCCGTGCCTGTATGACCTCCCTACAACGCCTGGGCATGCTCCTGATGAGGCTGAGCATTGTGTGTGGCCTCCACTTGCCTGTATGACCTCTCTACAACGCCTGGGCATGCTCCTGGTGAGGCTGAGTATTGTGTGTGGCCTCCACGTGCCTGTAAGACCTCCCTACAACGCCTGGGCATGCTCCTGATCAGGCTGAGTATTGTGTGTGGCCTCCACGTGCCTGTATGACCTCCCTACAACGCCTGGGCATGCTCCTGATGAGGTTGAGTATTGTGTGTGGCCTCCCTGTGCCTGTATGACCTCCCTACAATGCCTGGGCATGCGCCTGATGAGGCTGAGTATTGTGTGTGGCCTCCACGTGCCTGTATGGCCTCCCTACAACGCCTGGGCATGCTCCTGATGAGGCTGAGTATTGTGTGTGGCCTCCTGGTGCCTGTATGACCTCCCTACAACGCCTGGGCATGCTCCTGATGAGGCTGAGTATTGTGTGTGGCCTCCACGTGCCTGTATGACCTCCCTACAACATCTGGGCATGCTCCTGATGAGGCTGAGTATCGTGTGGCCTCCACGTGCCTGTATGACCTCCCTACAACGCCTGGGCATGCTCCTGATGAGGCTTAGTATAGTGTGTGGCCTCCACGTGCCTGTATGACCTCCCTACAACGCCTGGGCATGCTCCTGATGAGACTGAGTATTGTGTGTGGCCTGGAAGTGTCTGTATGACCTCCCTACAACGCCTGGGCATTCTCCTGATGAGGCGGAGTATTGTGTGTGGCCTCCACGTGCCTGTATGACCTCCCTACAACGCCTGGGCATGCTCCTGATGAGGCTGAGTATTGTGTGTGGCCTCCACGTGCCTGTATGACCTCCCTACAACGCCTGGGCATGCTCCTGATGAGGCTGAGTATTGTGTGTGGCCACCACGTGCCTGTATGACCTCCATACAACGCCTGGGCATGCTCCTGATGACACTGAGTATTGTGTGTGGCCTCCACGTGCCTGTATGACCTCCCTACAACGCCTGGGCATTCTCCTGATGAGCCTGAGTATTGTGTGTGGCCTCCACATGCCTGTATGACCTCCCTACAACGCCTGGGCATTCTCCTGATGAGCCTGAGTATTGTGTGTGGCCTCCACGTGCCTGTATGACCTCCCTACAACGCCTGGGCGTGCTCCTGATGAGGCTGAGTATTGTGTGCGGCCTCCACGTGCCTGTATGACCTCCCTACAACGCCTGGGCATGCTCCTGATGAGACTGAGTATTGTGTGTGTCCTGGAAGTGTCTGTATGACCTCCCTACAACGCCTGGGCATGCTCCTGATGAGGCTGAGTATTGTGTGTGGCCTCCCCGTGCCTGTATGACCTCCCTACAACGCCTGGGCATGCTCCTGATGAGGCTGAGTATTGTGTGTGGCCTCCACGTGCCTGTATGACCTCCCTACAACATCTGGGCATGCTCCTGATGAGGCTGAGTATTGTGTGGCCTCCATGTGCCTGTATGACCTCCCTACAACGCCTGGGCATGCTCCTGATGAGGCTTAGTATAGTGTGTGGCCTCCACGTGCCTGTATGACCTCCCTACAACGCCTGGGCATGCTCCTGATGAGACTGAGTATTGTGTGTGGCCTGGAAGTGTCTGTATGACCTCCCTACAACGCCTGGGCATGCTCCTGATGAGGCTGAGTATTGTGTGTGGCCTCCACGTGCCTGTATGACCTCCCTACAACATCTGGGCATGCTCCTGATGAGGCTGAGTATTGTGTGGCCTCCACGTGCCTGTATGACCTCCCTACAACGCCTGGGCATGCTCCTGATGAGGCTTAGTATAGTGTGTGGCCTCCACGTGCCTGTATGACCTCCCTACAACGCCTGTGCATGCTCCTGATGAGACTGAGTATTGTGTGTGGCCTGGAAGTGTCTGTATGACCTCCCTACAACGCCTGGGCATTCTCCTGATGAGGCGGAGTATTGTGTGTGGCCTCCACGTGCCTGTATGACCTCCCTACAACGCCTGGGCATGCTCCTGATGAGGCTGAGTATTGTGTGTGGCCTCCACGTACCTGTATGACCTCCCTACAACGCCTGGGCACGCTCCTGATGAGGCTGAGTATTGTGTGTGGCCACCACGTGCCTGTATGACCTCCCTACAACGCCTGGGCATGCTCCTGATGAGACTGAGTATTGTGTGTGGCCTGGAAGTGTCTGTATGACCTCCCTACAACGCCTGGGCATGCTCCTGATGAGGCTAAGTATAGTGTGTGGCCTCCACGTGCCTGTATGACCTCCCTACAACGCCTGTGCATGCTCCTGATGAGACTGAGTATTGTGTGTGGCCTGGAAGTGTCTGTATGACCTCCCTACAACGCCTGGGCATTCTCCTGATGAGGCGGAGTATTGTGTGTGGCCTCCACGTGCCTGTATGACCTCCCTACAACGCCTGGGCATGCTCCTGATGAGGCTGAGTATTGTGTGTGGCCTCCACGTGCCTGTATGACCTCCTTACAACGCCTGGGCACGCTCCTGATGAGGCTGAGTATTGTGTGTGTGGCCTCCACGTGCCTGTATGACCTCCGTACAACGCCTGTGCATGCTCCTGATGAGACTGAGTATTGTGTGTGGCCTGGAAGTGTCTGTATGACCTCCCTACAACGCCTGGGCATGCTCCTGATGAGGCTGAGTATTGTGTGTGGCCTCCCCGTGCCTGTATGACCTCCCTACAACGCCTGGGCATGCTCCTGATGAGGCTGAGTATTGTGTGTGGCCTCCACGTGCCTGTATGACCTCCCTACAACATCTGGGCATGCTCCTGATGAGGCTGAGTATTGTGTGGCCTCCACGTGCCTGTATGACCTCCCTACAACGCCTGGGCATGCTCCTGATGAGGCTTAGTATAGTGTGTGGCCTCCACGTGCCTGTATGACCTCCCTACAACGCCTGGGCATGCTCCTGATGAGACTGAGTATTGTGTGTGGCCTGGAAGTGTCTGTATGACCTCCCTACAACGCCTGGGCATGCTCCTGATGAGGCTGAGTATTGTGTGTGGCCTCCACGTGCCTGTATGACCTCCCTACAACATCTGGGCATGCTCCTGATGAGGCTGAGTATTGTGTGGCCTCCACGTGCCTGTATGACCTCCCTACAACGCCTGGGCATGCTCCTGATGAGGCTTAGTATAGTGTGTGGCCTCCACGTGCCTGTATGACCTCCCTACAACGCCTGTGCATGCTCCTGATGAGACTGAGTATTGTGTGTGGCCTGGAAGTGTCTGTATGACCTCCCTACAACGCCTGGGCATTCTCCTGATGAGGCGGAGTATTGTGTGTGGCCTCCACGTGCCTGTATGACCTCTCTACAACGCCTGGGCATGCTCCTGATGAGGCTGAGTATTGTGTGTGGCCTCCACGTGCCTGTATGACCTCCCTACAACGCCTGGGCACGCTCCTGATGAGGCTGAGTATTGTGTGTGGCCACCACGTGCCTGTATGACCTCCCTACAACGCCTGGGCATGCTCCTGATGAGACTGAGTATTGTGTGTGGCCTGGAAGTGTCTGTATGACCTCCCTACAACGCCTGGGCATGCTCCTGATGAGGCTTAGTATAGTGTGTGGCCTCCACGTGCCTGTATGACCTCCCTACAACGCCTGTGCATGCTCCTGATGAGACTGAGTATTGTGTGTGGCCTGGAAGTGTCTGTATGACCTCCCTACAACATCTGGGCATGCCCCTGATGAGGCTGAGTATTGTGTGTGGCCTCCACGTGCCTGTATGACCTCCCTACAACGCCTGGGCATGCCCCTGATGAGGCTGAGTATTGTGTGTGGCCTCCACGTGCCTGTATGACCTCCCTACAACATCTGGGCATGCTCCTGATGAGGCTGAGTATTGTGTGGCCTCCACGTGCCTGTATGACCTCCCTACAACGCCTGGGCACGCTCCTGATGAGGCTGAGTATTGTGTGTGGCCACCACGTGCCTGTATGACCTCCCTACAACGCCTGGGCATGCTCCTGATGAGACTGAGTATTGTGTGTGGCCTGGAAGTGTCTGTATGACCTCCCTACAACGCCTGGGCACGCTCCTGATGAGGCTGAGTATTGTGTGTGGCCACCACGTGCCTGTATGACC
Organism: Phyllobates terribilis; assembly: GCF_046119375.1. Classification (NCBI taxonomy): domain Eukaryota; kingdom Metazoa; phylum Chordata; class Amphibia; order Anura; family Dendrobatidae; genus Phyllobates; species Phyllobates terribilis. The sequence continues at coordinate 205,793,106 of NW_027362768.1, read as the reverse complement.
TCCCTACAACGCCTGTGCATGCTCCTGATGAGACTGAGTATTGTGTGTGGCCTGGAAGTGTCTGTATGACCTCCCTACAACGCCTGGGCATTCTCCTGATGAGGCGGAGTATTGTGTGTGGCCTCCACGTGCCTGTATGACCTCCCTACAACGCCTGGGCATGCTCCTGATGAGGCTGAGTATTGTGTGTGGCCTCCACGTGCCTGTATGACCTCCCTACAACGCCTGGGCACGCTCCTGATGAGGCTGAGTATTGTGTGTGTGGCCTCCACGTGCCTGTATGACCTCCCTACAACGCCTGTGCATGCTCCTGATGAGACTGAGTATTGTGTGTGGCCTGGAAGTGTCTGTATGACCTCCCTACAACGCCTGGGCATTCTCCTGATGAGGCTGAGTATTGTGTGTGGCCTCCACGTGCCTGTATGACCTCCCTACAACGCCTGGGCATTCTCCTGATGAGCCTGAGTATTGTGTGTGGCCTCCACGTGCCTGTATGACCTCCCTACAACGCCTGGGCACGCTCCTGATGAGGCTGAGTATTGTGTGTGGCCTCCACGTGCCTATATGACCTCCCTACAACGCCTGGGCATGCTCCTGATGAGGCTGAGTATTGTGTGTGGCCTCCACGTGCCTGTATGACCTCCCTACAACGCCTGGGCACTCTCCTGATGAGGTTGAGTATTGTGTGAGGCCTCCACGTGCCTGTATGACCTCCCTGCAATGCCTGGGCATGCTCCTGATGAGGCTGATTATTGTGTGTGGCCTCCACGTGCCTGTATGACCTCCCTACAACGCCTGGACATGCTCCTGATGAGGCTGAGTATTGTGTGTGGCCTCCACGTGCCTGTATGACCTCCCTACAACGCCTGGACATGCTCCTGATGAGGCTGAGTATTGTGTGTGGCCTCCACGTGCCTGTATGACCTCCCTACAACGCCTGGGCATGCTCCTGATAAGGCTGAGTGTTGTGTGTGGCCTCCACGTGCCTGTATGACCTCCCTACAACGCCTGGGCATGCTCCTGATGAGGCTGAGTATTGTGTGTGGCCTCCACGTGCCTGTATGACCTCCCTACAACGCCTGGGCATGCTCCTGATGAGGTTGAGTATTGTGTGTGGCCTTTACGTGCCTGTATGACCTCCCTACAACCCCTGGGCATGCTCCTGATGAGGTTGAGTATTGAGTGTGGCCTTCACGTGCCTGTATGACCTCCCTACAACGCCTGGGCATGCTCCTGATGAGGCTGAGTATTGTGTGTGGCCTCCACGTGCCTGTATGACCTCCCTACAACATCTGGGCATGCTCCTGATGAGGCTGAGTATTGTGTGGCCTCCACGTGCCTGTATGACCTCCCTACAACGCCTGGGCATGCTCCTGATGAGGCTGAGTACTGTGTGTGGCCTCCACGTGCCTGTATGACCTCCCTACAATGCCTGGGCATGCTCCTGATGAGGCTGAGTATTGTGTGTGGCCTCCACGTGCCTGTATGACCTCCCTACAACGCCTGGGAATGCTCCTGATGAGGCTGAGTATTGTGTGCGAACCTCCACGTGACTGTATGACCTCCCTACAACATCTGGGCATGCTCCTGATGAGGCTGAGTATTGTGTGGCCTCCACGTGCCTGTATGACCTCCCTACAACGCCTGGGCATGCTCCTGATGAAGCTGAGTATTGTGTGTGGCCTCCACGTGCCAGTATGACCTCCCTACAACGCCTGGGCATGCTCCTGATGAGGCTGAGTACTGTGTGTGGCCTCCACGTGCCTGTATGACCTCCCTACAATGCCTGGTCATGCTCCTGATGAGGCTGAGTATTGTGTGTGGCCTCCATGTGCCTGTATGACCTCCCTACAAAGCCTGGGCATGCTCCTGATGAGGCTGAGTATTGTGTGTGGCCTCCACATGCCTGTATGACCTCCCTACAACGCCTGTGTGGCACCCCAGGGGTCTGGTTTCCACAGTAATGTAATGTTATGTCTGAGAGCAGGTGGGAGGTCCTTTGGTCAGGGATCCTGTGCATGCCACACCTCCTGCCCAGTCTTGGGAGGGGAAGAACTTCCCCTATATAAACCCGGGGCTGAGGCAGGGTTAGGAGTAGAGAAGAAGTAGGGACGAGAAACAGTCATAGGAAGAAACAGCAGAAGCAATACTACTACAAGTCAGGGGCTGGCAGCTGCAGAGCTCGCCCTGACTGAGAAGCTTTCTTACCGGACCCGGCGTCCGAGGCTGTGGGGACTAACTCTTACCCAGCAGCAGAAGCCGACCGGCAGGGGATTTCAGGTCCTCAGGCCCAGAAACCCGAAGGCACGGTCACACGCGTGGGACCAGCACCGCCATCGTGGAGCGGAAGCCATTAGAAGGCCCCGAGTCACCGGCCATACGGGTGAGCACCACACGGTACACTCAGGGACGTGGGCTACTTATATCCGCTTCTAGCAAGGTAGCCAGAAGAGTACAGTCAGTTTGGGAGGCCTACAACTCCGCCTGGCCAGGGGAGATCCCATCTGCTCAAGGACTGACCAGGCCCCGTTCGCTAGCAAGTACTCCGGGAGGGTCTATCGTTGTTACCAGTAAAGACCCTGAATTACACCGCACCGTCTCTGAGTGGTTCCTGCTACCCCCATCTTCCACGTTGGCTGCCCTGAGGCCATACCCCTCCCGTTGGGGGATATACTATCACGCTGCACAATTCTACACCGGCCTCAGCGGTCTGCCCTGCAGCGGCAGCTCCATAGCTGCAAATCAACGGGTGGCGTAGTCGACACTCAAATAACATCTATCAAGACTGCCACACACTGAGTTTGACTCCCTGGGCACGGACCGGGTCCCCGCCACTCGGAGACTACAACCCTCATCTGATCCGGTTCCGGGTAAGCCCCCGTGCGCGAGACGCTGCGCGACACAGCAGGCCCAGGGGCGCGTCAACTTTTGGCGTAGTTGGCAGGATATCGTGCCCGCAACCACCGGGTACTGCGTGCCTGAAAAAGAGACTTTCAAACTCACCTGTGGTGAAGATTCCCGCTATCCGGCGCCATTTTCAGCCTTCTTCCCGCCATCTGTGAAGATTCCCGCCATCCGGCGCCATCTTCAGCCTTCTTCCCGCCATCCGTGGAGTTTTCCCGCCGTTGGACGCCATCTTGAGGACGCCGCACGGGAAGAAGAGGGGCGTGGACTCCGAAAAGCCCGCGAGAACTGAAGCCCCGCCTCACGTCCGGACGTTGCGTAAGGTCCTGGAAGGAGCCCAGCAGACGCCGACGTCACCGGAGCGCGACGGAAGGTCCTCAACCCTGACGATCCACTGCGGAGCCGCGGCCTACGGAAGAGGATCATCGCAAGGTAGGCCACGGTCCACTAGGGGGGAGAAGGATGTCGGATACGGAGGAGAGCTTCACCGCTTCAACCCCCGCCAGCGCCACCGCTGTCGTGGTCATGCCTTTCACCATGCCCTATATCCCGGGGGCAGCCTGGCTACCCCAGTACTCAGGGGAGTCACATACCCTGCAAGACTTTAGAGAAAGGCTGGATAGCATCTTCCAGGTGTACCCCCTCACAGAAGAGCAAAAAGTGAGCATCCTGGTGGCCCAATTAACCGGAGCAGCCCGAAGGGAGGTAAAGTCCTGGCCACCTGGGGGGAGGACTGTCGCAGGGATACTAACCCGGCTGAGGGACACCTTTGATACCCGCACCTCAGCCGAGATCAAGCTTAGATTCTACGGGTGCAAACAGCGGGCCCATGAGAGTATAAGGGACTATGCCCTGAACCTACAAGAGGCCCTGAGAGCCGTTAAGCAGACCGACCCTGACGGCGTGGGAGACGAGGACAGGCTGTTGACTGAACAATTTATAGAGGGTTTATATTGCAATGCCCACCGAACCCAGTTGCGGGCAATGGCCCTACAGGACCCTCATCTGGGATTTGCACAGTTCAAGGACAGAGCCATCCGGGTGCTCCGAGAACCGGCACCGGATGGCGTTGTGACCCACAGGCGCCCAGCTATCACTTACCACCAGGAGGCGGCGCCCTTGTCGGCAGGGCCTGTAGGGGCTGATGCGCAGGCTTTGAACAATGACCCGGCTCCAGACCTGCACCATCAGGTCCAAGAGCTAGCTAAAAGCGTTGCTGCGTTAACCCGAACTGTGCAGTCTTTACAGGCTTCCACTCCAGGGAAGATCCAGCTGGCATCCGGACCGGAGAACATCCCGTGGCGTCGACCAAGGAGGACCCCACCGGCCAGAGGAAGACCCAGTGACCGGTACAACGAGGACGGACGACCCATCTGCCGCCGCTGCAATCAACCCGGACATATAGCAAGGTACTGTCCTTTAAACTGGCACAACCTGGGGGTAGAGGGCCAACCCCCAGGAAAAAGATCACCAGGCCCATCGAACTGGTGCGACAAATATGTCGGAGGACGTCCAGTCTTGCCTGTGGTACTGGATGGCATCCCTATGAGTGCCCTACTGGACACCGGGTCACAGGTCACCACCATCCCGTACGTGCTCTTCAAGCAGTACTGGAATGACTCGGATATAACCCGCTACCCTGACGACGACTTGAGTATCATCGCCAGCAATGGTCAGCCCGTGCCACAGATCGGATTTAAAGAGGCGACCATTAAAATTGGTAGAGTCGAACTGGCAGCACAGGGACTGATTATTGTAGACATTGACAAACACGAGAGTCACCCAAAGATAACGCTAGGAACTAATGTAATTGAAAATTGTCTTGCAGAGGTGATTTTCCTTTTACAACAGGTTGCCAAGAACGCCAGCTCCGGCGAGCAGCGAGTGCTCCAGAAAGAGATCCGGGCACTGATGCGACGGCAACAGGTGGAACTCTCCGGCGGTGAGATTGGTAGCGTAAGAATGTGTGACCCTTTCCCTATTGCCATGCCCCCAAAAAGTGAAATGATGATTTGGTGCCGGGCAGCTATTGGTCCGAGAGGTAGGGATTACCAGGCAATGGTAGAACCAGTCTACTCAGACAGTAGGCCCACCATTTTGACAGCACGGGGGGTGGTTAATGTACGCCATGGGAGGGTGCCCGTTCGCCTAATAAATATCGGGAAGAGGGAAGTATACCTACCCCGGTATGCCACGCTAGCCAAATTATATACCATCAACCAAAACTCTATACAGTCTGTGGAACCCTTGCCTCCATCTCACCCGGAGGAAGGTAACGGCTCTAAGAAAGTAATGGAGGATTGGTGTCAGCAACTACACTTGGGAACTGACTCCACTCCCTCCCACCAGAAACAGGGAGTCTACCGGGTGGTTCAAGAGTATGAGAGAGTGTTTAGTAAACACCCGTTAGACTTCGGGCGAGTTAAGGGGGTAGAACACCGCATCCCCACGGGAGATCATCCTCCCATAAAAGAGAGGTATCGACCCGTACCCCCTGCACATTACCAACACGCCAAGGGGATGCTTAGAGACATGAAGGAGGCTGGGGTAATCCGGGATAGTTGTAGCCCCTGGGCAGCCCCACTAGTTTTAGTCAAAAAGAAAGACAACACTATGAGGATGTGTGTAGATTACCGGAAAATCAATCGTATCACACACAAGGATGCGTACCCTTTACCAAGGATAGAGGAGTCTTTGGCTGCTTTAAGATCTGCTAACTTCTTCTCTACCTTGGATCTCACTAGCGGGTACTGGCAGGTTCCTGTAGCAGAGGCGGACCGGGAGAAGACCGCATTCACCACCCCGATGGGACTTAGCGAGTTTACCTGTATGCCGTTTGGACTTTGTAACGCACCCGGAACCTTCCAACGATTAATGGAGTGCTGTCTGGGACACAAAAACTTCGAGACGGTCCTGTTGTACCTGGACGATGTCATCGTATATTCCAAGACTTATGAGGACCACCTGAAACATCTGGCGGAAGTGTTCGAAGCCCTGGCAAGTTACGGCCTGACGGTGAAACCCTCTAAGTGTCACCTCCTGAAGCCAAAGGTGCAGTACCTGGGACACGTGGTGAGCGCTGACGGAGTGGCTCCCGACCCTGATAAGATCACCGCAATTAAGGAATGGCCAAGTCCCTCCAGTATAAAGGAAGTGCGGCAGTTCCTTGGGTTGGTAGGCTATTACCGCAGATTCATCCCCGGTTTCACCAAAAAGGCAGCTCCTATGCAGGACCTCCTGATAGGCCAGTCCCGGAAGGCCAAGAACCAGAAGCCGCCCTTCAGATGGGAGAAGTTAGAAGAAGAGTCCTTCCGCCAGCTGAAGATGGCCCTCACGGGGGATGAAATCCTGGCGTACCCCGATTACAGCCAGCCCTTTATCCTCTACACTGACGCAAGTAACATCGGGCTAGGAGCTGTGCTGTCCCAGATCCAGCAGGGGAAAGAACGAGTAATCGCTTACGCCAGCCGAAAACTGCGACCCACCGAGAGAAACCCGGAGAATTACAGCTCCTTTAAGCTAGAGTTCCTGGCAGTGGTGTGGGCAGTCACCGAACGCTTTAAGCACTACCTCGCTTCTTCCCGGTTCATCGTGTACACGGATAACAACCCGTTGACACACCTGGACACAGCAAGACTCGGTGCCCTAGAGCAGAGATGGATGGCTCGTCTGTCCAACTACGAGTTCACAATCAAATACCGGGCAGGACGCTCCAATACCAACGCGGACGCCCTGTCCAGGATGCCAAATCTACCGGACGTAGGAGAAGATCCAGAGGAACTGGAAGAAGTCGAACTCCCTGCGTTCCACCGTCATGGGACTATCCAGTGTTTCCACCGGGTAGAGAGTAAGCAAGCCGCTACGTTTAACCCCTTGCCTCACTACAACTGGGCGGAAATTCAAGACAGCGACCCTGCCGTCCGGCTGGTAAAGGAGATGCTGACTCGGCCAGAGGCTCGCCTTGACCCAGACGCTCCGGAAGAAGCCAAGCAACTGTGGGCTGAGAAGAGTCGACTGTTCCTTTATAAGGGGAAGTTGTGCCGCCGAATGGTTAACTCCCGGACGCATGACCTAATCTGGCAAGTAGTGGTGCCACGAAGAGACGCAGCCATGGTGATGGAGGCATACCACGACGGGGCTGGACACTTCGGATGGAAGAAGCTGGAGTTCCTGCTGCGCGGGCGGTTCCACTGGGTAGGCATGAGGGGAACCATCGAGAGGTGGTGCAGAGACTGTGGCCCGTGCAACCTAAGAAGGAAGGACCGTGCCAGCCAGAAAACTCCCCTGCAGTCCATCGTCACCCGGCAGCCGTTGGAACTGGTAGCCTTGGATCATGTAAAACTGACCCCAAGCAGAAGTGGCTACGTCTACGCGCTAACCATCGTGGATCATTACTCCCGGTTCTTGGTAGTCGTCCCCGTCAAGGACTTAACGGCTCAAACAGCAGCTAGAGCCTTCCAGCAGCACTTCTGCCGTCCACACAGGTACCCGGACCAAGTGCTGACGGACCAGGGACCTGCCTTTGAAGCAGAGATCTTCCAGGAATTCTGCAATCTGTATGGCTGCCGGAAGATAAGGACGACACCCTATCATCCGCAAACTAATGGACTTTGTGAGAAAATGAACCAGGTGGTAATGGATCTTCTGAAAACGTTGCCCCTGGAAGAACGCAGTCTGTGGCCTGAGAAGCTGCCCGATCTGGTGGACCTATACAACCACATCCCGGTAGGTTCCACCAACTGTACCCCGGCTTACCTAATGAGGGCGAGACCTGGTAAGTTACCTGTTGACCTGGAAATGGGAGTCCTGACACCCGAGGACACTTCACCAGAAGCAGACTGGGACACAGAGAGGCAGCAGCAGTACCGGAAAGTACAGGAGAGTGTGGAGCGAAGTCTCTGTCAAGCTAGGGAAAGACAAGAGAAAACTTATAACCAGTATGCTCCCGCTGTTCCCCTGGTACCCGGAGAGCAGGTCTTGAAGAGGAAAAGACGGCTCCACAAGTTGGACGACCAGTGGGAGAAGGACCCGTACACCGTACTGTCCTCAAGCCACGAGAACCCGAAGGTCTGTACCATCAGTAAAGACGGAGGGGAAACCATAGCCATTGTATCCCGGGATCACCTGAAAAAGTGTCCTGAGCAGCTACGGAACCCTGAAGAGGAACAAGAAGACCATCGACCCGTAGAGGAAAGGGAAGATATGGTTAGTACTGTGCTCGGAGACTTCCCTCGGTCTTGGACTCAAGTCAATGGTGCAGTTGTGGTACCCGTACTCACCTTCCTCCAACCATCATCCCAAGTACCTACGGAGCAACCGGTAGAGCTGGAAGAACAGCCGGTCCAGGAGGCAGAAGACTCTACACAAGCAGACCCGGAAAATCAACCCTCTGCTTATAGTGAGCCTGCCATACCCCTAGTGAGCCAAAGGGCCCGTAGACAGCTGCCCAGTTTACCCTTGACAGCTCCTACACCCTGTAGTTCAGGGCCAGTCAGCTCCGTAGGTCCACTAGGGCCACTAGAGGCCAGTTACCCGCACGTTGGAGGATCTAAATGTTTAAGTTATTTTATAATGTTTACCTGTTTATAGTTGCTTGTGTGTAATTTTATGTTTCTAGTTATTTGTAGGAGTCCTTGGTGGATTTACCGGGAATCCTTTGTACATAGTTGGAGCGTAACCCAGGACGGACTAAAGACTGTTAAGGACTCGGGGCAGGACAAACCCCTACCTGGTTACGTCTCCCTGTTTTGGTGAAATGGACACCTTGCTTTTCTTCAAAGACTGCACCCGGTTACGGACATCTTTATGTGTTTCTTCTTATTGTACTATTATTGTTGTTATATCTTGTTATGTTTTTCTAAAATATGTTTAGTCCCGGAGTACTAAATTTCACTAGGGGGGAATGTGGCACCCCAGGGGTTTGGTTTCCACAGTAATGTAATGTTATGTCTGAGAGCAGGTGGGAGGTCCTTTGGTCAGGGATCCTGTGCATGCCACACCTCCTGCCCAGTCTTGGGAGGGGAAGAACTTCCCCTATATAAACCCGGGGCTGAGGCAGGGTTAGGAGTAGAGAAGAAGTAGGGACGAGAAACAGTCATAGGAAGAAACAGCAGAAGCTCAGTGGGAGCAATACTACTACGAGTCAGGGGCTGGCAGCTGCAGAGCTCGCCCTGACTGAGAAGCTTTCTTACCGGACCCGGCGTCCGAGGCTGTGGGGACTAACTCTTACCCAGCAGCAGAAGCCGACCGGCAGGGGATTTCAGGTCCTCAGGCCCAGAAACCCGAAGGCACGGTCACACGCGTGGGACCAGCACCGCCATCGTGGAGCGGAAGCCATTAGAAGGCCCCGAGTCACCGGCCATACGGGTGAGCACCACACGGTACACTCAGGGACGTGGGCTACTTATATCCGCTTCTAGCAAGGTAGCCAGAAGAGTACAGTCAGTTTGGGAGGCCTACAACTCCGCCTGGCCAGGGGAGATCCCATCTGCTCAAGGACTGACCAGGCCCCGTTCGCTAGCAAGTACTCCGGGAGGGTCTATCGTTGTTACCAGTAAAGACCCTGAATTACACCGCACCGTCTCTGAGTGGTTCCTGCTACCCCCATCTTCCACGTCGGCTGCCCTGAGGCCATACCCCTCCCGTTGGGGGTTATACTATCACGCTGCACAATTCTACACCGGCCTCAGCGGTCTGCCCTGCAGCGGCAGCTCCATAGCTGCAAATCAACGGGTGGCGTAGTCGACACTCAAATAACATCTATCAAGACTGCCACACACTGAGTTTGACTCCCTGGGCACGGACCGGGTCCCCGCCACTCGGAGACTACAACCCTCATCTGATCCGGTTCCGGGTAAGCCCCCGTGCGCGAGACGCTGCGCGACACAGCAGGCCCAGGGGCGCGTCACCTGGGCATGCTCCTGATGAGGCTGAGTATTGTGTGCGAACCTCCACGTGCCTGTGTAGCACCCTGAGGATTCGGCTGCTACAGGGGTATTGCACCTCAACCCAGAGGTGTGATATTCCACTCCCGGGTAAGGATGGAGTGTGGACCTGAGCTCGGTAGGCTGCATGCACTACACACATCCCATTTCCGAGGAGCAGGCCGACGGTACTCCCACTTAGAAATGTGCAGGTACGACCGAGTCTGTTCCTGGCTGGAGTGGGAGGGGGGTGGTACATCCCAGTAGTGTAGGGGCAGATAGGGGGAGCAGCCTGGGTAAAGATAGGAGCTCATTGGGTGCTGGTCACCTGAGCTCACACATAGAGGGAGTATTTAAGGTGGGCACCAACAAAGAACAGGGTCAGTCTGTCAGAGTAAGAAGCAGAGGTCCAGATGAGCCTGCAGAGAGAGAGTGGAGCAGAGAAGGAAAGACCCAGAGAGGAAAAAGAAAGGACTCTGAGAACCCAAATTCAATCCCCGGGTGAAGAGTCGGCAATAGGGTACCGGATCCCAAACTGGTGGGGGCAAAAGCACACCCTAGCCAGAGACCGGAGGCCGTGGGCAGCGTTTGCCACGGCCACCCACCACATCCACCCCGAAGGCAAACCACGTGGAGGGTCAGGGAACCCAAGGCCAAGGGTCTCCCAACAGAAGGCCCGAGGGAGCTGGACCTGGGTGGATCACTAGTGGGGACGGCCAGAGGAAAGGACAGAAGGAGAGCTCAGGGTCACGCTCCGGACTTGTTTGGGGGTTTGCTGAATCCAGGACCTGGTGGACGCAGCACGGCTCGGGTGGTCACTTGAAGCTGGAGTGACCGGAACATCAGCAGTGAGTAAATACCTTAAACTGCACAACCCGACTCTGTCTTCACTTAACATCTATGCTGCACCACCACAACCCCCATCCTCTGCACCTGACCCCCTGAGGCTATACCCCACCCGTTGGGGGTTACACTACCAAAAGCTGCACCAACACCATCAGCCTCAGCGGACCCTGCTGCAGCGGCGGCCATAGTGACCGCAATACAACGGGTGGCGTAGTCGACATTAAGAACTTTATAACATCTGTAGGACTGCCACATACTCTGAGCTTGACACCCTGGGCACGGACCGGGTCACAGCCACTCGGAAGACTACAACTCCCATCTGATCCGGCTCCGGATATTCCCCTAAAGAATATGGCCCAGGGGGCGCGTCAACTTTGGCGTAGTCGGCAGGATTACGTGCCCACAACAACCGGGTACTGCGTGCCTGAAGAAAAGAACGAGTTTACCTCAAAAAGAAGTCTCCTGCCGGTTCCGGAGGGTCCCCGCCATCGGACTCCATCACAGGTCGATTCCCGCCGGTTGTCCGCCATTAACAGCTTTTTCCCGCCATCTGCAGAGTTTCCCGCCACTGGGAGACGATTCCCGCCATTTCCAAAGGTTTCCCGCCTTGGAAGAGCGGACGCCATTATGGGCGTGCCAGAGGGTGGCAAGAGGCCACCTCCCATCGTGGGCCAGGACCGAAAATGGCGCCAAAAGTGGAAACCGCCCCCACCAACAGAGACTGTGATGCTAGAGGTGTCTGTCAGCGTGAAAGAACTGCCCCTGGAGCTGACAAACACCAAGTGGCCCCGGGACCGCCCTCGAAGTGGGAGGACGGAGAAGAAGAGAGCAAAGATGGGTGTCGCTTGGAGCAGTCTGGAGCGAGCGCACCCGGAGGCAAGAAGCCTGGAGAAGAGTATCGGAGGAGCTTACCCGGAGATGGCGAGAAAGCAGAGCAGCACCGGCCCGTTGGCCAGGAGCCTGCTAGAAACAGAGGAGGGAGAGCAGAGCAGCACCGGCCCGCTGGCCAGGAGCCTGCTGGAGACAACAGAAGGAGAGCAGAGCAGCACCGACCCGTTGGTCAGGAGCCTGCTAGAAGCAACGACCCCACTAGGCCTAGTGGAGGTCCTAGCACAGCTCCCCCGAGACCGGGAGTGTGCGCAGACCGCTCTGGAGGGCCTCGCAAGGAGGATGGCCCGGGTGCAGCGAGAGACGTTGGCGGAGTGGAGCCGTGAGATGGCCCAGCAGACCGAGACCCGTCAGCGGAGCACGCCACCCGAGATGAGGAGACAGACCGCCTCTGAGGATGGCGCAGGAGGACTGAAGGCCGGAGACGGCGCCGAGAAGGGAGCCGAACGAAAGGAGGCAGGTAAAGGGGACGTCTCTACCCCAAACCGGGAAACCGCGTACCTGCCCCAGCTCCCCGTCGCAGAGCCCGAAGTATCCCCTGCCGTGCCCGTCGCTGCAACGTCACCGCCGCAGACTAGGCCTCAAACGGGAGCCGCGACCCCTGTGACGTCACACGCCTCGACCCCGAGCGTGACCAAGCAGGAAGTACCACCAGCCTGGTCGCAAGGCCTAGTACCCCCGGGCGCCGCAATACCAACAGCGCCCCCTACCTCCGCGGAGCCCCCGGCCTGGTCGCAGGGCCAAGTAGCCCAGGGTGCCGCCGTCCTTACGGTGCCCTTCACCTTCCAGATACCCCAGGCCTGGCCGCAAGGCCCGGGCAACCCGGGCGCTAACACCACTGCGCCCATAAGACCAAGAGTGCCGCATCTGGGAGAGGACCTGTTTACCCAACACACGTGCCCGGATGGGCAGCCTTTCATCTGGCCCCAGGAATATCATGAACTGGAACGGCAGAGGAAGGCTGGGGCCATGTGTGCACCCCTGATCCCGGCTCCAAAGCCCGTAAAAAGGACCTCACCCCCGCTAGAGGAGGCACAGTTTGAGTGGGACCCCACCGGAGAAGACCTCATGGGGTTCACTCAGGAGACTCGGGCAGCCGCAGCGGAGCGTGCAGAGTGCTGCCGCCAGCAGCTCGAGGTCTTTGAGAGGGAGCGGAGAGAGAGGCGGGTCCGGGAACAACAAGCCCAGATAAGGAGCGCGGAGCAGAAGAGCCGGGCCAGGAGAGACCCCCGTGCAGCGCATAGTCCCCGCACCACCGGGACTGTGATCAAGTTTAACATGCAGCATGGGTGGGGTTTCATCCGAGACCACCGCACCCCAGGCGACGTCTTCGTGACCAGGAGAGACGTTGAGTCCCACCTACCGGAGGGACACAGAGGTCGTGACCTTTACATCGGGGACGAGGTCACCTTCACCCGGCACAAGTGTGCCAAAGGACCCTACGCCCTCCATGTGCATCGCCTGACGGAGGAAGAGCTGCGGTGTGAGGAGGAAGAACAAGAGGACCCGGACGGGTCTGAAGCTAAAGGTAACCACAAAGAAAGAGCAGGAGGACGCCGTCGTTAAGTACAGCAGAGTACAAGCTGTATATAGTTGCCCGTCGGGGCACAGTGAACTGTTGCTAATATAGTCCCCGTTGGGACCAGCAAGTGTGAACTGTTTACCCGTTTATCCCTTAAATCCCACTGACCGAGGACTGAGAGCGGTCATTCCTCCCTAATACCTGGCCGAGGACTGAGAGCGGCCATATCCCCTGTAAATAGTTGCGCGTCCTAAAGCGCCCCCTACTGGTTTTACAGGAAAGCCACGAGTTTTTTCAAGAAAAGACTGTCGCACTTTACCCGGTCACACGTTGCACAGTGACCGGAGGAGGAGCCAGAGGCGACGAGAATGTTATTTATATGAAAAGTTTGCTGATATATATATGATATTTTATATGTTTTTATTATGTTGTTTATATGAAAAAAAATTTGTATGTTTTATGGTGTTTTGTTCTTACAGCCCGAGGACGTGCTGTGATTTACCAGGGGGGAATGTAGCACCCTGAGGATTCGGCTGCTACAGGGGTATTGCACCTCAACCCAGAGGTGTGATATTCCACTCCCGGGTAAGGATGGAGTGTGGACCTGAGCTCGGTAGGCTGCATGCACTACACACATCCCATTTCCGAGGAGCAGGCCGACGGTACTCCCACTTAGAAATGTGCAGGTACGACCGAGTCTGTTCCTGGCTGGAGTGGGATGGGGGTGGTACATCCCAGTAGTGTAGGGGCAGATAGGGGGAGCAGCCTGGGTAAAGATAGGAGCTCATTGGGTGCTGGTCACCTGAGCTCACACATAGAGGGAGTATTTAAGGTGGGCACCAACAAAGAACAGGGTCAGTCTGTCAGAGTAAGAAGCAGAGGTCCAGATGAGCCTGCAGAGAGAGAGTGGAGCAGAGAAGGAAAGACCCAGAGAGGAAAAAGAAAGGACTCTGAGAACCCAAATTCAATCCCCGGGTGAAGAGTCGGCAATAGGGTACCGGATCCCAAACTGGTGGGGGCAAAAGCACACCCTAGCCAGAGACCGGAGGCCATGGGCAGCGTTTGCCACGGCCACCCACCACATCCACCCCGAAGGCAAACCACGTGGAGGGTCAGGGAACCCAAGGCCAAGGGTCTCCCAACAGAAGGCCCGAGGGAGCTGGACCTGGGTGGATCACTAGTGGGGACGGCCAGAGGAAAGGACAGAAGGAGAGCTCAGGGTCACGCTCCGGACTTGTTTGGGGGTTTGCTGAATCCAGGACCTGGTGGACGCAGCACGGCTCGGGTGGTCACTTGAAGCTGGAGTGACCGGAACATCAGCAGTGAGTAAATACCTTAAACTGCACAACCCGACTCTGTCTTCACTTAACATCTATGCTGCACCACCACAACCCCCATCCTCTGCACCTGACCCCCTGAGGCTATACCCCACCCGTTGGGGGTTATACTACCAAAAGCTGCACCAACACCATCAGCCTCAGCGGACCCTGCTGCAGCGGCGGCCATAGTGACCGCAATACAACGGGTGGCGTAGTCGACATTAAGAACTTTATAACATCTGTAGGACTGCCACATACTCTGAGCTTGACACCCTGGGCACGGACCGGGTCACAGCCACTCGGAAGACTACAACTCCCATCTGATCCGGCTCCGGATATTCCCCTAAAGAATATGGCCCAGGGGGCGCGTCACCTGTATGACCTCCCTACAACGCCTGGGCATGCTCCTGATGAGGCTGAGTATTGTGTGTGTGGCCTCCACGTGCCTGTATGGCCTCCCTACAACGCCTGGGCATACTCCTGATGAGACTGAGTATTGTGTGTGGCCTGCACGTGCCTGTGTGACCTCCCTACAATGCCTGGGCATGCTCCTGATGAGGCTGAGTATTGTGTGTGGCCTCCCCGTGCCTGTATGACCTCCCTACAACGCCTGGGCATGCTCCTGATGAGGCTGAGCATTGTGTGTGGCCTCCACTTGCCTGTATGACCTCCCTACAACGCCTGGGCATGCTCCTGGTGAGGCTGAGTATTGTGTGTGGCCTCCACGTGCCTGTAAGACCTCCCTACAACGCCTGGGCATGCTCCTGATCAGGCTGAGTATTGTGTGTGGCCTCCACGTGCCTGTATGACCTCCCTACAACGCCTGGGCATGCTCCTGATGAGGTTGAGTATTGTGTGTGGCCTCCCCGTGCCTGTATGACCTCCCTACAATGCCTGGGCATGCTCCTGATGAGGCTGAGTATTGTGTGTGGCCTCCACGTGCCTGTATGGCCTCCCTACAATGCCTGGGCATGCTCCTGATGAGGCTGAGTATTGTGTGTGGCCTCCCCGTGCCTGTATGACCTCCCTACAACGCCTGGGCATGCTCCTGATGAGGCTGAGTATTGTGTGTGGCCTCCACGTGCCTGTATGACCTCCCTACAACATCTGGGCATGCTCCTCATGAGGCTGAGTATTGTGTGGCCTCCACGTGCCTGTATGACCTCCCTACAACGCCTGGGCATGCTCCTGATGAGGCTTAGTATAGTGTGTGGCCTCCACGTGCCTGTATGACCTCCCTACAACGCCTGGGCATGCTCCTGATGAGACTGAGTATTGTGTGTGGCCTGGAAGTGTCTGCATGACCTCCCTACAACGCCTGGGCATTCTCCTGATGAGGCGGAGTATTGTGTGTGGCCTCCACGTGCCTGTATGACCTCCCTACAACGCCTGGGCATGCTCCTGATGAGGCTGAGTATTGTGTGTGGCCTCCACGTGCCTGTATGACCTCCCTACAACGCCTGGGCACGCTCCTGATGAGGCTGAGTATTGTGTGTGGCCTCCACGTGCCTGTATGACCTCCCTACAATGCCTGGGCATTCTCCTGATGAGCCTGAGTATTGTGTGTGGCCTCCACGTGCCTGTATGACCTCCCTACAACGCCTGGGCATTCTCCTGATGAGCCTGAGTATTGTGTGTGGCCTCCACGTGCCTGTATGACCTCCCTACAACGCCTGGGCGTGCTCCTGATGAGGCTGAGTATTGTGTGCGGCCTCCACGTGCCTGTATGACCTCCCTACAATGCCTGGGCATGCTCCTGATGAGGCTGAGTATTGTGTGTGGCCTCCACGTGCCTGTATGACCTCCCTATAACGCCTGGGCGTGCTCCTGATGAGGCTGAGTATTGTGTGTGGCCTCCACGTGCCTGTATGACCTCCCTACAACGCCTGGGCACGCTCCTGATGAGGCTGAGTATTGTGTGTGGCCTCCACGTGCCTATATTGTCGGGGTAAAAGAGAATATATATATTTTTGTAACTTTTATACTTTTGTAACTTTTATATGCTTTTTTGCTAATGTACTAACCACCATTTTGTGTCTTATAACAATAAGCTTTCCTTGCTACGTATTACTCAAATCGAAACTTAAACTAAGACAGTTCCAGTGTTGCCAAGACTTATTTCAGAGAAACGAAACAAGATTATAAGCTGACGGCTGCAATATCTGCCCAGAGACTGAGATAAGGAGATGTGGACCAATCAGGAGTGGCCAGACACTGGACTTTCATGGCTTACCCCGCCCCGGACAACCCCTTTCCCCTCCCCATTATGTAGTGTATTTAGGTTTGTGTATGTAGGAATAAACACAGAACATTGCTGAGAACGTTGTCTGTAGTAGTCTTTTGAGCGTGCTCTGAGTTTGAACCAGCTTGTTGTCTGACTCATTCTTTGAATGGTTGACCCATGCTCATAGCCTTAATTTGGAGTGACTGGAGGACGAGTGGAATGTCATCACTACCCTCACAAATGGCGCTCAACGTGCGGCGTGGCTAGCGGTACGCCGCCCTCCCGGACCCATATCGCTGATTTCCCTGGTGGTGACCGCGGTGGCTGAATTTGAGGCCTGATCAACCTCCATCGAACACAGTAAGTTGAGATGTATTTTATATGTCTCACTTGCCTGTGTGTCAGCCGCAGCGGTTCCTGTTGGGTTGTCAGGTTGGATCTGGGTGGGTGATCGGTCGAGTGGTGAGACCTCAGGCGTCCCGCACCACGTCCTGAACCAGCAAGTGCTAAAACGAGTGACGTCGCATGCCTGCGCGTGCTCGTGTGAACACCATCTCCTCCTCCTCCGGTCACTGAACTCTCTTTAGATAGCTGCCTCCCGTAACTGATAGTCGAGGTTTCAAAGCATTCCTGAATTGTAGTGCAAGGGAGAAAGAATCTGTGACGAATTGAGGTGTACTCTTCGTCTTATACAGAGAAACCTCATAAGGAGGTGTTGTGCTGTCAGAATCTGTGACGAATTGAGTAGTGCTCTTCGTCTAACACAGAGACTGCTGTAAAGTCAAGGTTAGGAAACAGTATATTGAGGTGTCTCTACACTGTCGGGTGGTGCCGTGGTAGGAAAGGAGATAGATTGAGGTGTCTCTCTATCTCATCAGTGTATTGAGGTGTCTCTACACTGTCGGGTGGTGCCGTGGTAGGAAAGGAGATAGATTGAGGTGTCTCTCATCAGTGTATTGAGGTGTCTCTACACTGTCGGGTGGTGCCGTGGTAGGAAAGGAGATAGATTGAGGTGTCTCTCTATCTCATCAGTGTATTGAGGTGTCTCTACACTGACGGGTGGTGACCTGTAGTCAGGGTGCCGTGGTGAGTCGCACTGTAAAGTCGCCATCCAAGGCTAGGAAAGGAGTTAGATTGAGGTGTCTCTCTATCTCATCAGTGTATTGAGGTGTGCTCTTCACTGAGGAGTGGCGACCTGTGGACTGCACCAGTGATCTGAGTCGCGACAGATCATTGCATTCTATAAGAAAATGTTGCGTATATTCAAATTTGAAAGATCTCGTAAGTTGCAGAATGCTGCTGTGGGAGTTAAGCCAATTAGTGGAGTTACGGGAAGGGAAGAAGGCAAGAAGAATGTTAGGAATTTGTATAACATGATAAGCTTATCCAGTACAGGCAGGCTTTAGTTTTCAGTGTAGAAAGAATGTGTTACACAGAAATTGGGAAAGCTGGGTGAGGACTTCTGCACCAGGCTCAAGCACATCTTAGAGTAGCGAGTGATTTGAAGTCTGAAGGCTGGAAAGAAGTAGATGGTGTGGGGGGGGACAGAGAATGCCGAGCCTTTGTTCGGATACATGAAAGCTGCAGACTGTGATTTGTTATGTGCCCCCAAAATGGCCGTTGCACCTTTGATGCCTGTCACTACACCGAGCCCTCAGCCACCGCTCTATAATGGTACCAACAACAAATTACCGGAGGGGTGGACGTGTCGGGTGTGTGGAGAGCAAAACCCACCCTGGGCGGAGTTCTGCTGTGTCTGTGGGGCGGGCCGCCCATGGCACGAAGCCCAGCCTGCCTCCAAGAACAATCCCACTTCCACTCCACCTCCTCCCTCCAACGGCCATCTTACTACACCTTTTCCTGCCTCCAAGAACAATCCCACTTCCACTCTAACTCCTCCCTCCCACGGCCATCTTGCTACACCTCTTACTTGTTGTGAAAAGCCCCAATCCGGCCTATATCCACTACTAGATCCGTCCGGTGCATATTACCAGCCACCAGCACAGGTGGAAAAGCCCGCAGTCCCAGAGCACCCATCTGAAACTAATGTAACAACGCTTCCCCTGTTTCCTATGGGAGTCACCCACAACCCTGGGGATATCCTCCTCAACTCCCCAGAATTTCAGGCCAGACTGCTCTCCCTCCGCCAACATACTGTTACTCAAGACGATACGGAGCCAGATGAGGGATGGGCTCAAGATACTCCAGCCCCCCCCCTCCTTTACCCCATACGTCTCCTATGGCACCCTCCACCCCACATCCATTACCCGTACTCCGGCCCTTGCTCCAAGCAACTGCTGAAAGAACACCACCCCCCAGCCTCTCAGAAGTTTGGGACCCCTGCCGCTCCCGTAATCTAGTAGACCCATCAGGACGCCCTGTCACTCTGTCAATAGGCTATGGTGACATCCTTACACATCGGGTGGGGGCCATAGTCAACCCTGCAAACACCTGTATGAGCCATGTTGGAGGATTGGCTCGCAAAATTTCCCTTGCTGCTGGTTCTACTCTGGCTACCGAATGCCAGGCTCACTTAGCCGAAAACGGAGAGCTTTCACAAGGCCAGACCTTAGTCACCCGTGCGGGTAGACTGCCCGCTGATGTCATCATACATGCAGTGGGTCCTATTTATGACTCCCGGAACCCTGAAGAGTCACGTTCCACTCTCGCATCTACCATCCGTTCAGTACTCCTTCATGCAGGAAAATTGACTCATCAGGATATGCCCAGACGCACTTTAGCGATACCACTCATATCTTCTGGAATTTTCGGCTACCCACTCGGGCCGTGCATGGAGGAACACGTACTGGCCCTCAAGGAAGGCGTAGAGACCCTCCCTCATGGATTGGACTCGATACGCATTGTCTGTGTCCGTAGTCCAGCAGTTCATGTTGCTATGCCTTTGGCCCTTGAGCTACTAGTGGCAACCTCCTCCCCGACACCGATTCCCAATGCGGTTCTGTTGCCTGAAGAATCCTCCCTAGCGGCCACCCCAAACACCACCAAGGAACAAGCGACGCTGCCCGGTCCTCAACAAGTTCCTGGACCTTTAGGGATGATCAAATATCAACCCTTTACCCCAGTACAAGTAGACACTCTGGTCTCAAAGCTTCCTGATCCCGATAAATCTCCCATGCAGTATGCTAGACGCTTGGACACAACCAGAGCCATTTATGGTGCAACCTGGGCTGATTTAGCAGGTATCACATCTGTGAAGGCCAAGGAATATTTCTTGCCTACTATCGAAAAGGCCATGGATTCCACAAAAGCAGGATCCCTTAGTACGTATGAATCCGACCTAGAATACATGAAACAGTTAAAAGCCTGGGCTCAGGATCGCTTGTCAGATCAAGCTGGATCTGTACAAGATGTTCAACAAGACCCTGATGAATCAGTGGAAAGATATGCTGCAAGACTCAGCATGCATTTTGAGGATCTCGGATACAGTCCTCACGTCAAGACGCAGGCCGCCCTGTTGATTCAGGCCCTAGTAGATGGCCTACAAGACGCTCTCAGAGATGAAGTCCTGAGAGTACGGCCCGAGATTCGTTCTTCTTCTTTCAACGACGCGATGGACATCGTTAAAGCTTTCCAAAAATCAATGCTAAAAATAGAAAAGGATACTAAGCCAAAGAAGAAAACCGCTCCTGCCATGGTATATCAAGCTCAAGAAAGTTACCCACCCCTTAGCAACCAACATAGAATCAAGTGGGTAATGGTTAAAGGCACAGGTGATGATACTCCTCCCACATATAGAAGACGAGACAGAAGAGATGACAAGGGACCATCCAGAAATAGAAGACAATCTCGTGATTCTGAAGGACGAATGTTGTGTTGGGAGTGTGGTAACCCTAATCACATTCTCAGAGACTGTCCAACCCGCAGACAGTACCATGACCGGTCGTTCCGTGACGGTCCACACAACCATGGACCTTCCCGTGAACCATCTCATCCACGCCAATGACGGCTCGGTCAACCAGTGTCCACTTTCCCGGCTACGCATCTCACGGCCGCCTGTGGAACTGTCACTTTACAGGTGGACCATCAACCACTGGAGTTCCTGGTGGACACTGGGGCGGCCACATCTGTCATTTCCTCTGCACAGCTCCCTCCTTCTGTATCCCTATCACCGGATACCCTCACCTGTGTTGGGGTGGAAGGCCAACATATTTCCTCTCCACTCACAGTCCCTGTGTCTGCAGGACCGTTCACCGGAGTACTCACAAGATTCTTGGTCTCTGAAACTTGCCCTGTCAACCTGTTGGGAGCCGATCTCTTAGAGCGGATGAAGGCAACAATTACCTTCGGAAACCATGGTATGGAGCTTCTTTTGCGGGACCCTCATTCCGAACAAGGGACTGAAGACCGCTGTGTTCTTAAAGCCTTCCCTCTCATGATGATGACCATACAACCTCACACTCTTCTTGATATCTCACAGTTCCCTCACTCTCTGTGGTCCAGTGGGCCAGAGGACGTCGGCCTCCTGCAGGTTCCCCCGGTCCGAGTACACCTCAAGCCTGGACACAGGTACCCACGGTTGCCACAATACCCCCTCAAGGCTGCACAAGAACAAAGCTTGGGTACCCAAATTGCTTCCCTCCTGGAATCAGGAGTCCTTGTCAGATGTGTATCTCCATGCAATACACCCCTCTTTCCTGTAAAAAAGAAAACCGTTCCGGGAGAGTCTCCAAGATACCAGTTGGTTCAGGATCTCAGAGCCGTCAATGCAGCTACCATTTTAGAAACTCCAGTGGTACCTAACCCAAACACCCTCTTGTCTCAGCTGCCTCCAACGGCCACCTTGTTTACGGTGTTAGATCTGGCCAACGCCTTCTTCAGTATACCCTTACATGAAGATTTGTGGTTTCTTTCTGCCTTCACCTTTCAAGGAGCACAGCTTACATGGACCAGGACTCCGCAAAGAGCCCAGAACTCTCCTAACCAATTCACTCATTCTATGAAGTCTATTCTGGAGCCATGGGTTCAAGAGAACCCTCAGGTCACCCTTCTACAGTATGTGGATGATCTTTTACTCTGTGGCACTGAAGAAAATTTGCCAGAGATGTCAGTATCCCTTCTCTGGTTTCTTCACTCAGCTAACTGTAAAGTCTCGAAAGGCAAAGTCCAATGGTGTCTGCCCAAGGTCATTTTCCTCGGACATTGTATATCACAAGGTGCTAGACATCTGACTGAAGAAAGAAAACAAGCCATCATGGATATCACCTTCCCAACCACCTATTCCGCTATGCAGACTTTCCTTGGCCTCATCACTTACTGCAGGCAATGGATCCCTGATGCCTCAAAGCTCATGCAACCTCTGTACGACTGTCTCAAGGATGAAGGCTCAATTTGGCTTCATGCTGAAGATCAACATGTTTCTCATCAACACAGACTATGTTTTGACCGCCTTAAACAGGCTGTTGTCTCTGCCCTGGCCTTGGGCTTACCAGACTATACTCAGCCATTTCACCTTTTTGTCTCGGAATCGGAAGGTCATGCCTCTGGAGTTCTAGCACAACGCTATGATCATAAGTATCGGCCTTTGGGCTACTACTCAGCCCGCCTGGATCCTGTCGCCCGAACTGCCCCCACGTGCCTTAAGGCGGTCCACGCTGCTCACATCCTCCTTGACAAGTCAGCTGATATCATCCTTGGACATGATCTAGTTATACAGGCCGGCCATGATCTCTCAGCTGTTCTGCAACAAACATCTCCGAAACATCTAACCAACCAAAGACACCTGCGGCTGCAGTGTTCCCTATTGTTGCCCTCCAATATAACATTTACCAGATGTCTGACTATCAATCCTGCCACTTTGCTTCCACCTTCTAGGGGGGAAGGTGAAGAGGGTGAAGGTCCATTGGTGGAACCTCATGATTGTATAAAAATTTTGCAGGAAGAGACTTCTGCTCCAGAGAATATGGTGGCACATCCGCTCGCAGACCCTCAAGGGAAGTTCCACACGGGATATGCTGTCACAACGGACCTAACAGTCCTCAAGGCTGAAGCTCTACCACCATACATGTCTGCACAAGAAGCTGAACTTGTGGCTCTCACAGAGGCCTGCCACCTGGCAGCAGGAACAAAGGCGAATATATATATATATATATACCGATTCCAGGTATGGACATGGAATTTGCAATGATTCTGGACTCTTGTGGAAGTCTAGAGGATTTATCACAGCTGCAGGTACACCAGTGAAACATGTCTCATGGATTAAGGCCCTAATGAAGGCCCTGGAACTACCCATTCAGGTTGCTGTTATCAAGGTCAAGGCTCATGGAAGACTAGAATCCAGAGAAGCCAGGGGCAACCACCTAACTGACCAAGCAGCCAAGACTGCAGCAGTGGAGAATGTGTCATCAAAGTGGCAGGAAAAGGAAGAAGAGATGGGGGAGACCCTGCAAACCGTAGCTGTGGCGCTCACTAGAGCAAGAGCCAAAGAACAGCCGGCGGAAGACCATACAAGTCCAGCGGAGACACGAGTGGAATCCAGGGGGGTCAGGATGCCTGAAGAAAAATTGTGTGAGGAACAAAGGAAGACCCCCCACTGAAGAAGTCAAGCAATGGAAAGCGGCAGGAGCTGTGCTGGCAGGTCGCAAAGATTCAAAGGTCAACTCGACTCTTTACCAAGTGGATGGGAAGCCTTGCTTGCCTAGACGCATGTACTCAGCTGTGGCAGCATGGGCTCACGGGCCTACACACAGAGGAAAGAATCAAGCCTTGGCATGTATCAAGAAACTGTACTTTGCGCCCGGAATCTCTTCCACTGTGACTGCGTACTCAAAATCCTGCTCTGTCTGCGCTACCTGCAACCCAACGTGTACGGCACGGGTCCCTCTCCAACACCTGGCTAAACCAGACTACCCTTGGCAGAGAATACAAGTCGACCATATCCAAATGCCTAAAGCAGGAAAATAGGAGTACGTTTTGGTAGCCGTGGATATGTTCTCAGCCTGGCCCGAGGCCTACCCGGTTGTCAACATGACTGCTAAAGTCACAGCCAAGAAACTGATCACCGAAATTGCCTGCAGATTTGGAGTTCCCCAAGTCATAGAATCGGACCAAGGACCAGCTTTCACAGCAAATATCTACAAAGAACTCTGGAACATGTTGGGAACAGATTTGGGCCTCCACACTCCATAACATCCTGCCAGTTCAGGCAAAGTGGAGAGAATGAATTCCACACTCAAGACCCAGCTCTTGAAAATGACCCAAGATCATCCCCTCCCCTGGCCCGACCTACTCCCCATAGTATTGTATCATATCACACACACTCCTCAGGCCAAACATGGGCTGACTCCCTATAAAATTTTGTTTGGGACCCCCATCCAAGATAGGAGAGATTAGGCCCCAAGAGTTGTCTGAAACACATGATAGAGTGGTAAAATTTGTGATTGCCTTGTCTAGAGAATTGACTAACACCCGCTCTCCAGTATCTGCTTCTCTCCCAGAATCTACAGGTGATGCAGTACATGATTTCATCCCAGGCGATCTAGTGTATGTGAAGAAGTTTGTCCGGAAAGACTGCCTCCAGCCGCAGTTCGAGGGACCGTACACTGTGCTTCTCACCACCCCGACGGCTCTGAAGCTTGAGGGCAAGAGCACCTGGATTCACGCCTCCCACTGCAAGAGAGACAGAACGAGTCTATAAAAGATGACTACCTTCTTCTATATCCTTTCCATATGCTTACTGTCTTTCCCAGGGTGGACAGCTACCACACAGGGGTAGATACTTCCTTCTTCTCAGGTTGGTTGGGAGGGCTCAAGGGATTCCTCCAACAAGTTTGTCTAATAATGGGAGGTCTACTAGTATTGGGCCTGGTGGTCCTGTGCTGCATAGTCCCCTTATACAGGAAAGCTATAACCAATGCTGTCCCAACCTCCGGGACCTTTCTGAATCAAGAGAAGATATGGAGAAATACACTCCTTTGAACAAGCCTGACCAGCCCCCCCATGACAGAGTCCAACTGAAAGATTTAGTTTAGGGACAGTTGGGAGAACTCCATGTGTCATCCAGGATAGGGCTCGATTGTCTGGGGGCGTCCCATAAGGGGGCAGCTTCTAAGATGATTGGGTGAAGAAATCCACCTCCCCTCTCCCCACACATGGACAGTCTCAAAGGCCCCGAAGCAAGGGAAAGCTTAGTGTTTAGGGGGGAATGTCGGGGTAAAAGAGAATATATATATTTTTGTAACTTTTATACTTTTGTAACTTTTATATGCTTTTTTGCTAATGTACTAACCACCATTTTGTGTCTTATAACAATAAGCTTTCCTTGCTACGTATTACTCAAATCGAAACTTAAACTAAGACAGTTCCAGTGTTGCCAAGACTTATTTCAGAGAAACGAAACAAGATTATAAGCTGACGGCTGCAATATCTGCCCAGAGACTGAGATAAGGAGATGTGGACCAATCAGGAGTGGCCAGACACTGGACTTTCATGGCTTACCCCGCCCCGGACAACCCCTTTCCCCTCCCTATTATGTAGTGTATTTAGGTTTGTGTATGTAGGAATAAACACAGAACATTGCTGAGAACATTGTCTGTAGTAGTCTTTTGAGCGTGCTCTGAGTTTGAACCAGCTTGTTGTCTGACTCATTCTTTGAATGGTTGACCCATGCTCATAGCCTTAATTTGGAGTGACTGGAGGACGAGTGGAATGTCATCACGACCCTCACAATATGACCTCCCTACAACGCCTGGGCATGCTCCTGATGAGGCTGAGTATTGTGTGTGGCCTCCACGTGCCTGTATGACCTCCCTACAACGCCTGGGCACTCTCCTGATGAGGCTGAGTATTGTGTGAGGCCTCCACGTGCCTGTATGACCTCCCTGCAATGCCTGGGCATGCTCCTGATGAGGCTGAGTATTGTGTGTGGCCTCCACGTGCCTGTATGACCTCCCTACAATGCCTGGACATGCTCCTGATGAGGTTGAGTATTGTGTGTGGCCTCCACGTGCCTGTATGACCTCCCTACAACGCCTGGACATGCTCCTGATGAGGCTGAGTATTGTGTGTGGCCTCCACGTGCCTGTATGACCTCCCTACAACGCCTGGGCATGCTCCTGATAAGGCTGAGTGTTGTGTGTGGCCTCCACGTGCCTGTATGACCTCCCTACAACCCCTGGGCATGCTCCTGATGAGGTTGAGTATTGTGTGTGGCCTTCACGTGCCTGTATGACCTCCCTACAACGCCTGGGCATGCTCCTGATGAGGCTGAGTATTGTGTGTGGCCTCCCCGTGCCTGTATGACCTCCCTACAACGCCTGGGCATGCTCCTGATGAGGCTGAGTATTGTGTGTGGCCTCCACGTGCCTGTATGACCTCCCTACAACATCTGGGCATGCTCCTGATGAGGCTGAGTATTGTGTGGCCTCCACGTGCCTGTATGACCTCCCTACAACGCCTGGGCATGCTCCTGATGAGGCTGAATATTGTGTGTGACCTCCACGTGCCTGTATGACCTCCCTACAACGCCTGGGCATGCTCCTGATGAGGCTGAGTATTGTGTGTGGCCTCCACGTGCCTGTATGACCTCCCTACAATGCCTGGGCATGCTCCTGATGAGGCTGAGTATTGTGTGTGGCCTCCACGTGCCTGTATGACCTCCCTACAACGCCTGGGCATGCTCCTGATGAGGCTGAGTATTGTGTGTGGCCTCCACGTGCCTGTATGACCTCCCTACAATGCCTGGGCATGCTCCTGATGAGGCGGAGTATTGTGTGTGGCCTCCCCGTGCCTGTATGACCTCCCTACAATGCCTGGGCATGCTCATGATGAGGCTGAGTTTTGTGTGTGGCCTCCACGTGCCTGTATGACCTCCCTACAACGCTTGGGCATGCTCCAGTTGAGACTGAGTATTGTGTGTGGCCTCCACGTGCCTGTATGACCTCCCTACAACGCCTGGGCATGCTCCTGATGAGGCTCAGTATTGCGTTTGGCCTCCACGTGCCTGTATGACCTCCCTACAACCCCTGGGCATGCTCCTGATGAGGTTGAGTATTGTGTGTGGCCTTCACGTGCCTGTATGACCTCCCTACAACGCCTGGGCATGCTCCTGATGAGGCTGAGTATTGTGTGTGGCCTCCCCGTGCCTGTATGACCTCCCTACAACGCCTGGGCATGCTCCTGATGAGGCTGAGTATTGTGTGTGGCCTCCACGTGCCTGTATGACCTCCCTACAACATCTGGGCATGCTCCTGATGAGGCTGAGTATTGTGTGGCCTCCACGTGCCTGTATGACCTCCCTACAACGCCTGGGCATGCTCCTGATGAGGCTGAATATTGTGTGTGACCTCCACGTGCCTGTATGACCTCCCTACAACGCCTGGGCATGCTCCTGATGAGGCTGAGTATTGTGTGTGGCCTCCACGTGCCTGTATGACCTCCCTACAATGCCTGGGCATGCTCCTGATGAGGCTGAGTATTGTGTGTGGCCTCCACGTGCCTGTATGACCTCCCTACAACGCCTGGGCATGCTCCTGATGAGGCTGAGTATTGTGTGTGGCCTCCACGTGCCTGTATGACCTCCCTACAATGCCTGGGCATGCTCCTGATGAGGCGGAGTATTGTGTGTGGCCTCCCCGTGCCTGTATGACCTCCCTACAATGCCTGGGCATGCTCATGATGAGGCTGAGTTTTGTGTGTGGCCTCCACGTGCCTGTATGACCTCCCTACAACGCTTGGGCATGCTCCAGTTGAGACTGAGTATTGTGTGTGGCCTCCACGTGCCTGTATGACCTCCCTACAACGCCTGGGCATGCTCCTGATGAGGCTCAGTATTGCGTTTGGCCTCCACGTGCCTGTATGACCTCCCTACAACACCTGGGCATGCTCCTGATGAGGCTCAGTATTGTGTGTGGCCTCCACGTGCCTGTATGACCTCCCTACAATGCCTGGGCATGCTCCTGATGAGGCTGAGTATTGTGTGTGGCCTCCACGTGCCTGTATGACCTCCCTACAACGCCTGGGCATGCTCATGATAAGGCTGAGTGTTGTGTGTGGCCTCCACGTGCCTGTATGACCTCCCTACAACGCCTGGGCATGCTCCTGATGAGGTTGAGTATTGTGTGTGGCCTTCACGTGCCTGTATGACCTCCCTACAACGCCTGGGCATGCTCCTGATGAGACTGAGTATTGTGTGTGGCCTCCCCGTGCCTGTATGACCTCCCTACAACGCCTGGGCATGCTCCTGATGAGGCTGAGTATTGTGTGTGGCCTCCACGTGCCTGTATGACCTCCCTACAATGCCTGGGCATGCTCCTGATGAGGCTGAGTATTGTGTGTGGCCTCCACGTGCCTGTATGACCTCCCTACAACGCCTGGGCATGCTCCTGATGAGGCTGAGTATTGTGAGTGGCCTCCACGTGCCTGTATGACCTCCCTACAATGCCTGGGCATGCTCCTGATGAGGCGGAGTATTGTGTGTGGCCTCCCCGTGCCTGTATGACCTCCCTACAACGCCTGGGCATGCTCCTGATGAGGCTGAGTATTGTGAGTGGCCTCCACGTGCCTGTATGACCTCCCTACAATGCCTGGGCATGCTCCTGATGAGGCGGAGTATTGTGTGTGGCCTCCCCGTGCCTGTATGACCTCCCTACAATGCCTGGGCATGCTCATGATGAGGCTGAGTATTGTGTGTGGCCTCCACGTGCCTGTATGACCTCCCTACAACGCTTGGGCATGCTCCATTTGAGACTGAGTATTGTGTGTGGCCTCCACGTGCCTGTATGACCTCCCTACAACGCCTGGGCATGCTCCTGATGAGGCTCAGTATTGCGTTTGGCCTCCACGTGCCTGTATGACCTCCCTACAACACCTGGGCATGCTCCTGATGAGGCTCAGTATTGTGTGTGGCCTCCACGTGCCTGTATGACCTCCCTACAATGCCTGGGCATGCTCCTGATGAGGCTGAGTATTGTGTGTGGCCTCCACGTGCCTGTATGACCTCCCTACAACGCCTGGGCATGCTCCTGATAAGGCTGAGTGTTGTGTGTGGCCTCCAAGTGCCTGTATGACCTCCCTACAACGCCTGGGCATGCTCCTGATGAGGTTGAGTATTGTGTGTGGCCTTCACGTGCCTGTATGACCTCCCTACAACGCCTGGGCATGCTCCTGATGAGGCTGAGTATTGTGTGTGGCCTCCACGTGCCTGTATGACCTCCCTACAACATCTGGGCATGCTCCTGATGAGGCTGAGTATTGTGTGGCCTCCACGTGCCTGTATGACCTCCCTACAACGCCTGGGCATGCTCCTGATGAGGCTGAATATTGTGTGTGACCTCCACGTGCCTGTATGACCTCCCTACAACGCCTGGGCATGCTCCTGATGAGGCTGAGTATTGTGTGTGGCCTCCACGTGCCTGTAAGACCTCCCTACAATGCCTGGGCATGCTCCTGATGAGGCTGAGTATTGTGTGTGGCCTCCACGTGCCTGTATGACCTCCCTACAATGCCTGGGCATGCTCCTGATGAGGCTGAGTATTGTGTGTGACCTCCACGTGCCTGTATGACCTCCCTACAACGCCTGGGCATGCTCCTGATAAGGCTGAGTGTTGTGTGTGGCCTTCACGTGCCTGTATGACCTCCCTACAACGCCTGGGCATGCTCCTGATGAGGTTGAGTATTGTGTGTGGCCTTCACGTGCCTGTATGACCTCCCTACAACGCCTGGGCATGCTCCTGATGAGGCTGAGTATTGTGTGTGGCCTCCCCGTGCCTGTATGACCTCCCTACAACGCCTGGGCATGCTCCTGATGAGGCTGAGTATTGTGTGTGGCCTCCACGTGCCTGTATGACCTCCCTACAATGCCTGGGCATGCTCCTGATGAGGCTGAGTATTGTGTGTGGCCTCCACGTGCCTGTATGACCTCCCTACAACGCCTGGGCATGCTCCTGATGAGGCTGAGTATTGTGAGTGGCCTCCACGTGCCTGTATGACCTCCCTACAATGCCTGGGCATGCTCCTGATGAGGCGGAGTATTGTGTGTAGCCTCCCCGTGCCTGTATGACCTCCCTACAATGCCTGGGCATGCTCATGATGAGGCTGAGTATTGTGTGTGGCCTCCACGTGCCTGTATGACCTCCCTACAACGCTTGGGCATGCTCCAGTTGAGACTGAGTATTGTGTGTGGCCTCCACGTGCCTGTATGACCTCCCTACAACGCCTGGGCATGCTCCTGATGAGGCTCAGTATTGCGTTTGGCCTCCACGTGCCTCTATGACCTCCCTACAACACCTGGGCATGCTCCTGATGAGGCTCAGTATTGTGTGTGGCCTCCACATGTGTGTATGACCTCCCTACAATGCCTGAGCATGCTCCTGATGAGGCTGAGTATTGTGTGTGGCCTCCACGTGCCTGTATGACCTCCCTACAATGCCTGGGCATGCTCCTGATAAGGCTGAGTGTTGTGTGTGGCCTCCACGTGCCTGTATGACCTCCCTACAACGCCTGGGCATGCTCCTGATGAGGTTGAGTATTGTGTGTGGCCTTCACGTGCCTGTATGACCTCCCTACAACGCCTGGGCATGCTCCTGATGAGGCTGAGTATTGTGTGTGGCCTCCCCGTGCCTGTATGACCTCCCTACAACGCCTGGGCATGCTCCTGATGAGGCTGAGTATTGTGTGTGGCCTCCACGTGCCTGTATGACCTCCCTACAATGCCTGGGCATGCTCCTGATGAGGCTGAGTATTGTGTGTGGCCTCCACGTGCCTGTATGAGCTCCCTACAACGCCTGGGCATGCTCCTGATGAGTCTGAGTATTGTGAGTGGCCTCCACGTGCCTGTATGACCTCCCTACAATGCCTGGGCATGCTCCTGATGAGGCGGAGTATTGTGTGTGGCCTCCCCGTGCCTGTATGACCTCCCTACAATGCCTGGGCATGCTCATGATGAGGCTGAGTATTGTGTGTGGCCTCCACGTGCCTGTATGACCTCCCTACAACGCTTGGGCATGCTCCATTTGAGACTGAGTATTGTGTGTGGCCTCCACGTGCCTGTATGACCTCCCTACAACGCCTGGGCATGCTCCTGATGAGGCTCAGTATTGCGTTTGGCCTCCACGTGCCTGTATGACCTCCCTACAACACCTGGGCATGCTCCTGATGAGGCTCAGTATTGTGTGTGGCCTCCACGTGTCTGTATGACCTCCCTACAACGCCTGGGCATGCTCCTGATGAGGTTGAGTATTGTGTGTGGCCTTCACGTGCCTGTATGACCTCCCTACAACGCCTGGGCATGCTCCTGATGAGGCTGAGTATTGTGTGTGGCCTCCACGTGCCTGTATGACCTCCCTACAACATCTGGGCATGCTCCTGATGAGGCTGAGTATTGTGTGGCCTCCACGTGCCTGTATGACCTCCCTACAACGCCTGGGCATGCTCCTGATGAGGCTGAATATTGTGTGTGACCTCCACGTGCCTGTATGACCTCCCTACAACGCCTGGGCATGCTCCTGATGAGGCTGAGTATTGTGTGTGGCCTCCACGTGCCTGTATGACCTCCCTACAATGCCTGGGCATGCTCCTGATGAGGCTGAGTATTGTGTGTGGCCTCCACGTGCCTGTATGACCTCCCTACAATGCCTGGGCATGCTCCTGATGAGGCTGAGTATTGTGTGTGACCTCCACGTGCCTGTATGACCTCCCTACAACGCCTGGGCATGCTCCTGATAAGGCTGAGTGTTGTGTGTGGCCTCCACGTGCCTGTATGACCTCCCTACAACGCCTGGGCATGCTCCTGATGAGGTTGAGTATTGTGTGTGGCCTTCACGTGCCTGTATGACCTCCCTACAACGCCTGGGCATGCTCATGATGAGGCTGAGTGTTATGCACACGCCCGGGCTAAGCGGCGTGTGCGTGGGATTGGTAGTGATTCCACTGGACCGTGCCGGAGAGTGAATGCCTGGAGGGGCGTGACTAAGTATTCACCCGATCCGACCAGGGTCGCACGACGGCATACGACGCCAGTGCACCAAGGAGGAACCGAGCAGAGGGACCAGGTGCTACTCCAGGACAGACCCCGGACACGGCTGTTGACCCACACAGGGGAATACAGGAACAGGCTGGTAGGCTGGCACACAGACTGGAGGGTATAGGCAGGCACGACTGGTATGCAGGCAGGCGGGTATGCAGGCAGGGGGGTAAAGGCAAGCACAGCTAGAGTGCAGACAGGGAGGCACTAGCAGGTAGGAACACAGGCGGGATAGGACCCAGTACACACCGGGACTCAGGAACAATACAGGCAGAGGGTTACAGGCAAGCACAGCTAGAGTGCCGACAAGGCTGAGCAGGGAGGACAGGGCTCTGTTCACACGGAACAGACAGGAAGGGAAAGACAGAGCCAGATACTCACACAGTACTTGCAGAGACAACAAGCAGGAGTTAGGTACGAGTTCAGACTCTGCAGAAAAAGGAAGGGAACGGACATAGAGGCAAAACAGGTAAAGGACAGGAGAGAGTTCAGACTGGAACTGAGTGTACGGAGGAGACCGACACTGCAGAGGGATACAGGAGCGGGTCTGGGAATACGGCCCCCAGAGAGGCGGAACGAACAGGCAAGGAGCGTGTTCAGACAGGACAGACCAGATACACAGAAAGGACTCAGTTCAGACACGGGAACTAATACCGCAAAGCAGGAGACATACAGGACTCAGTTCAGACACGGGAACTAATACCGCAAAGCAGGAGAAATACAGGACACAGTTCAGACAGGCCTGGAAATACAGCCTCCAGGAAAGGCAGACAAGGAAACAAAGGACGGGACCTGGCACCTTCAGAGTGCAAGCACACACTGAAGGAAACACTTATGCTCAGGCAGGGATAGAAGGGAGCTGCTGAGCTATATACCAAGTGACAGACAGCAATAGGCTGAGGACGCACAAGGGGTGTGACCCACAGCAGGTACAAAAGGCAGGAAGTGATCGGGCGCCGCCCTTAAGCAGCAGAAACAGACACAAACAGACAGCATGGAGGGAAGGCAGAGAGACATTCTGGACAGGAGATCAAGTGCGCCCTCTTGCACAGTGGGAGATGGACCACCATGCAAGGACGCCGCCAGGTATGTTACAGTACCTCCCCCCTTACGCCCCCTCTTCTTCAGGCCTGCCAGAATCTTCCGCAGGGAATTCGAGGACCAGTCGTTCACTGGGTTGGAGGGGGACAGAGACTTGAGGGTAATCTCTGCTTCGAGGTACATCTTGTCAAGCTCACAGGAAAAAATAGACGGGTTATCAGGTACATAATGAGGAAAAGTCACTGTCTCTTTGTTATCTGGTGGTACCCCGGAGGATTCAGGAAACAACTGGAGGTCCTCCGCCGGGTCAGAAGAGTGCAGAGGCTCAGAGAAAACAACTGCTTCAGAGTACACTAGGTCGGACTCACTGGAGGAAGCAGGCGAGGTATCGGGTACCGAGTATAGGAAAGTCTCTGTCCATTCACCACCAGGTGGCACCCCGAAGGGTTCTGAACACAACTGGAGGTCCTCCGCCTGGTCGGAGGGGTGTAGAGACTCGGGAGTAACCTCTGCTTCGGAGTACACTAGGTTGGACTCACTGGACGAAGCGAGCGAGGTATCAGGTACAGGATATAGGAAAGTCTCTGTCCATTCACCACCAGGTGGCACCCCGAAGGATTCTGAACACAACTGGAGGTCCTCCGCCTGGTCGGAGGGGTGTAGAGACTCAGGAGTAACCTCTGCTTCGGAGTACACTAGGTTGGACTCACTGGACGAAGCGAGCGAGGTATCAGGTACAGAGTATAGGAGAGTCTCTGTCCTTTCGCTACCAGGTAGCACCCCGAAGGGTTCAGGAGACAACTGGAGATCCTCCGCCTGGTCGGAGGGGTGTAGAGACTCGGAGGTAACTACCACTTTGGGGTACCCATTGTCAGGCTCACAGGACGAAGCGGACAAAGTATTGAGTACCGGGTGTAGAGAAGTCTCTCTCCATTTGTCATCGAGTGGTATCCCGGAGGATTCAGGAGGCAACAGGGGATCCTCCGCCAGGTAGTAGAGGTGCACAGACTCAGAGGTAACCACAGCTTTGGAGCATCCTTGGACATGCACACCGGTTAAAGAGAGAGAAGCATCTGATGCCGGGTGCAGGAAGTTCTCCTGTGTGGAGTCTGGATGGGCAGAAGTCTCTTCGGGCAGGAGAACTGGTGCACTACCCACGCACACTACCCATTGGGGTTTCTCCGGGATACAGGGAGATGAAGCTTCAGTAGGGACTTCAAGGTTGGGGTCAGGAGGTCTCAGGGAGGACAGGCCCTGGCGTGACGGCTTGCCTCTAAGTCTAGCACGTCTGGACTGCCTCTTGAGGTTGAGAGAAGTATTCCGGAAAGCGTAGTCACCCTGAGAGGATTCTGGGTGGGCAGTAGTCTCATTGGGCTGGAGGACTATTGCGCTACCCACACACATTACCCATTGGGGCTGCTCCGGGATATTGGGAAGTGAAGCTTCAGCAGGAGCCTCCGGGTTAGGATCATCGAAGACCATTAGAAAGGCCACCAGGAAGGCCATTAGGTCCCGGAGGATCGGATCCTGTGTTTCATATAGGGGGTTGATCCATTCCAAGGCATCACCCGCCAGGTAAGACATCATAAAGGCCACTTTAGCCCAATCGGAAGGAAAATAAAGAGGGTAGGCCTTAAAGTGTAGCATGCATTGCTCCACAAATGCACGACACTGTCTTGGATCCCCATAGTAACGTGGCGGATCCGCAGGAACGAGAGCTGATAGATCCATCTGGACGGTGCGTAATTCGCCTGGAACTCAGCTAAGGGAAAAAAAATTTATTTATTTATTTTAATGCATATATTCGCTGGAAAACTTCTCAGAGGGCGAAGGCCGTGGGGCTCAACGGGAACCATGGCCTGAGCATGATGTTATGCACACGCCCGGGCTAAGCGGCGTGTGCGTGGGATTGGTAGTGATTCCACTGGACCGTGCCGGAGAGTGAATGCCTGGAGGGGCGTGACTAAGTATTCACCCGATCCGACCAGGGTCGCACGACGGCATACGACGCCAGTGCACCAAGGAGGAACCGAGCAGAGGGACCAGGTGCTACTCCAGGACAGACCCCGGACACGGCTGTTGACCCACACAGGGGAATACAGGAACAGGCTGGTAGGCTGGCACACAGACTGGAGGGTATAGGCAGGCACGACTGGTATGCAGGCAGGCGGGTATGCAGGCAGGGGGGTAAAGGCAAGCACAGCTAGAGTGCAGACAGGGAGGCACTAGCAGGTAGGAACACAGGCGGGATAGGACCCAGTACACACCGGGACTCAGGAACAATACAGGCAGAGGGTTACAGGCAAGCACAGCTAGAGTGCCGACAAGGCTGAGCAGGGAGGACAGGGCTCTGTTCACACGGAACAGACAGGAAGGGAAAGACAGAGCCAGATACTCACACAGTACTTGCAGAGACAACAAGCAGGAGTTAGGTACGAGTTCAGACTCTGCAGAAAAAGGAAGGGAACGGACATAGAGGCAAAACAGGTAAAGGACAGGAGAGAGTTCAGACTGGAACTGAGTGTACGGAGGAGACCGACACTGCAGAGGGATACAGGAGCGGGTCTGGGAATACGGCCCCCAGAGAGGCGGAACGAACAGGCAAGGAGCGTGTTCAGACAGGACAGACCAGATACACAGAAAGGACTCAGTTCAGACACGGGAACTAATACCGCAAAGCAGGAGACATACAGGACTCAGTTCAGACACGGGAACTAATACCGCAAAGCAGGAGAAATACAGGACACAGTTCAGACAGGCCTGGAAATACAGCCTCCAGGAAAGGCAGACAAGGAAACAAAGGACGGGACCTGGCACCTTCAGAGTGCAAGCACACACTGAAGGAAACACTTATGCTCAGGCAGGGATAGAAGGGAGCTGCTGAGCTATATACCAAGTGACAGACAGCAATAGGCTGAGGACGCACAAGGGGTGTGACCCACAGCAGGTACAAAAGGCAGGAAGTGATCGGGCGCCGCCCTTAAGCAGCAGAAACAGACACAAACAGACAGCATGGAGGGAAGGCAGAGAGACATTCTGGACAGGAGATCAAGTGCGCCCTCTTGCACAGTGGGAGATGGACCACCATGCAAGGACGCCGCCAGGTATGTTACACTGAGTATTGTGTGTGGCCTCCACGTGCCTGTATGACCTCCCTACAACGCTTGGGCATGCTCCTGATGAGGCTGAGTATTGTGTGAGGTCTCCACGTGCCTGTATGACCTCCCTACAACGCTTGGGCATGCTCCATTTGAGACTGAGTATTGTGTGTGGCCTCCACGTGCCTGTATGACCTCCCTACAACGCCTGGGCATGCTCCTGATGAGGCTCAATATTGCGTTTGGCCTCCACGTGCCTGTATGACCTCCCTACAACACCTGGGCATGCTCCTGATGAGGCTCAGTATTGTGTGTGGCCTCCACGTGCCTGTATGACCTCCCTACAATGCCTGGGCATGCTCCTGATGAGGCTGAGTATTGTGTGTGGCCTCCACGTGCCTGTATGACCTCCCTACAACGCCTGGGCATGCTCCTGATAAGGCTGAGTGTTGTGTGTGGCCTCCACGTGCCTGTATGACCTCCCTACAACGCCTGGGCATGCTCCTGATGAGGTTGAGTATTGTGTGTGGCCTTCACGTGCCTGTATGACCTCCCTACAACGCCTGGGCATGCTCCTGATGAGGCTGAGTATTGTGTGTGGCCTCCCCGTGCCTTTATGACCTCCCTACAACGCCTGGGCATGCTCCTGATGAGGCTGAGTATTGTGTGTGGCCTCCACGTGCCTGTATGACCTCCCTACAATGCCTGGGCATGCTCTTGATGAGGCTGAGTATTGTGTGTGGCCTCCACGTGCCTGTATGACCTCCCTACAACGCCTGGGCATGCTCCTGATGAGGCTGAGTATTGTGAGTGGCCTCCACGTGCCTGTATGACCTCCCTACAATGCCTGGGCATGCTCCTGATGAGGCAGAGTATTGTGTGTGGCCTCCCCGTGCCTGTATGACCTCCCTACAATGCCTGGGCATGCTCATGATGAGGCTGAGTATTGTGTGTGGCCTCCACGTGCCTGTATGACCTCCCTACAACGCTTGGGCATGCTCCATTAGAGACTGAGCATTGTGTGTGGCCTCCACGTGCCTGTATGACCTCACTACAACGCCTGGGCATGCTCCTGATGAGGCTCAGTATTGCGTTTGGCCTCCACGTGCCTGTATGACCTCCCTACAACACCTGGGCATGCTCCTGATGAGGCTCAGTATTGTGTGTGGCCTCCACGTGCCTGTATGACCTCCCTACAACGCCTGGGCATGCTCCTGATGAGGTTGAGTATTGTGTGTGGCCTTCACGTGCCTGTATGACCTCCCTACAACGCCTGGGCATGCTCCTGATGAGGCTGAGTATTGTGTGTGGCCTCCACGTGCCTGTATGACCTCCCTACAACATCTGGGCATGCTCCTGATGAGGCTGAGTATTGTGTGGCCTCCACGTGCCTGTATGACCTCCCTACAACGCCTGGGCATGCTCCTGATGAGGCTGAATATTGTGTGTGACCTCCACGTGCCTGTATGACCTCCCTACAACGCCTGGGCATGCTCCTGATGAGGCTGAGTATTGTGTGTGGCCTCCACGTGCCTGTATGACCTCCCTACAATGCCTGGGCATGCTCCTGATGAGGCTGAGTATTGTGTGTGGCCTCCACGTGCCTGTATGACCTCCCTACAATGCCTGGGCATGCTCCTGATGAGGCTGAGTATTGTGTGTGACCTCCACGTGCCTGTATGACCTCCCTACAACGCCTGGGCATGCTCCTGATAAGGCTGAGTGTTGTGTGTGGCCTCCACGTGCCTGTATGACCTCCCTACAACGCCTGGGCATGCTCCTGATGAGGTTGAGTATTGTGTGTGGCCTTCACGTGCCTGTATGACCTCCCTACAACGCCTGGGCATGCTCCTGATGAGGCTGAGTATTGTGTGTGGCCTCCCCGTGCCTGTATGACCTCCCTACAACGCCTGGGCATGCTCCTGATGAGGCTGAGTATTGTGTGTGGCCTCCACGTGCCTGTATGACCTCCCTACAACGCCTGGGCATGCTCCTGATGAGGCTGAGTATTGTGTTTGGCCTCCACGTGCCTGTATGACCTCCCTACAATGCCCGGGCATGCTCCTGATGAGGCTGAGTATTGTGTGTGGCCTCCACGTGCCTGTATGACCTCCCTACAACGCCTGGGCATGCTCCTGATGAGGCTGAGTATTGTGAGTGGCCTCCACGTGCCTGTATGACCTCCCTACAACGCCTGGGCATGCTCCTGATGAGGCTGAGTTTTGTGTGTGGCCTCCACGTGCCTGTATGACCTCCCTACAATGCCTGGGCATGCTCCTGATGAGGCTCAGTATTGTGTGTGACCTCCACGTGCCTGTATGACCTCCCTACAACGCCTGGGCATGCTCCTGATGAAGCTGAGTATTGTGTGTGGCCTCCCCGTGCCTGTATGACCTCCCTACAACGCCTGGGCATGCTCCTGATGAGGCTGAGTATTGTGTGTGGCCTCCACGTGCCTGTATGACCTCCCTACAGTGCCTGGGCATGGTCCTGATGAGGCGGAGTATTGTGTGTGGCCTCCCCGTGCCTGTATGACCTCCCTACAATGCCTGGGCATGCTCCTGATGAGGCTGAGTATTGTGTGGCCTCCACGTGCCTGTATGACCTCCCTACAACGCCTGGGCATGTTCCTGATGAGGCTGAATATTGTGTGTGACCTCCACGTGCCTGTATGACCTCCCTACAACGCCTGGGCATGCTCCTGATGAGGCTGAGTATTGTGTGTGGCCTCCACGTGCCTGTATGACCTCCCTACAATGCCTGGGCATGCTCCTGATGAGGCTGAGTATTGTGTGTGGCCTCCACGTGCCTGTATGACCTCCCTACAACGCCTGGACATGCTCCTGATGAGGTTGAGTATTGTGTGTGGCCTCCACGTGCCTGTATGACCTCCCTACAATGCCTGGGCATGCTCCTGTTGAGGCTGAGTATTGTGTGTGGCCTCCACGTGCCTGTATGACCTCCCTACAATGCCTGGGCATGCTCCTGATGAGGCTGAGTATTGTGTGTGGCCTCCACGTGCCTGTATGACCTCCCTACAACGCTTGAGCATGCTCCTGTTGAGGCTGAGTATTGTGTGTGGCCTCCACGTGCCTGTATGACCTCCCTACAGCGCCTGGGCATGCTCCTGATGAGGCTCAGTATTGCGTTTGGCCTCCACGTGCCTGTATGACCTCCCTACAACGCCTGGGCATGCTCCTGATGAGGCTCAGTATTGTGTGTGTCCTCCACGTGCCTGTATGACCTCCCTACAATGCCTGGGCATGCTCCTGATGAGGCTGAGTATTGTGTGTGGCCTCCACGTGCCTGTATGACCTCCCTACAATGCCTGGGCATGCTCCTGATGAGGCTGAGTATTGTGTGTGGCCTCCACGTGCCTGTATGACCTCCCTACAACGTCTGGGCATGCTCCTGATGAGGCTGAGTATTGTATGTGGCCTCCACGTGCCTGTATGATCTCCCTACAATGCCTGGGCATGCTCCTGATGAGGCTGAGTATTGTGTGTGGCCTCAACGTGCCTGTATGACCTCCCTACAATGCCTGGGCATGCTCCTGATGAGGCTGAGTATTGTGTGTGGCCTCCACGTGCCTGTATGACCTCCCTACAACGCCTGGGCATGCTCCTGATGAGGCTGAGTATTGTGTGTGGCCTCCACGTGCCTGTATGACCTCCCTACAACGCCTGGGCATGCTCCTGATGAGGCTGAGCATTGTGTGTGGCCTCCACGTGCCTGTATGACCTCCCTACAACGCCTGGGCATGCTCCTGATGAGGCTGAGTATTGTGTGTGGCCTCCACGTACCTGTATGACCTCCCTACAACGCCCGGGCATGCTCCTGATGAGGCTGAGTATTGTGTGTGTCCTCCACGTGCCTGTATGACCGCTCTACAACGCCTGGGCATGCTCCTGATGAGGCTGAGTATTGTGTGTGACCTCCACGTGCCTGTATGACCTCCCTACAACGCCTGGGCATGCTCCTGATGAGGCTGAGTTTTGTGTGTGGCCTCCACGTGCCTGTATGACCTCCCTACAATGCCTGGGCATGCTCCTGATGAGGCTCAGTATTGTGTGTGACCTCCACGTGCCTGTATGACCTCCCTACAACGCCTGGGCATGCTCCTGATGAGGCTGAGTATTGTGTGTGGCCTCCACGTGCCAGTATGACCTCCCTACAACGCCTGGGCATGCTCCTGATGAGGCTCAGTATTGTGTGTGGCCTCCACGTGCCTGTATGACCTCCCTACAATGCCTGGGCATGCTCCTGATGAGGCTCAGTATTGTGTGTGGCCTCCACGTGCCTGTATGTCCTCCCTACAACGCCTGGGCATGCTCCTGATGAGGCTGAGTATTGTGTGTGGCCTCCACGTGCCTGTATGACCTCCTTACAACGCCTGGGCATGCTCCTGATGAGGCTGAGTATTGTGTGTGGCCTCCACGTGCCTGTATGACCTCCCTACAACGCCTGGGCATGCTCCTGATGAGGCGGAGTATTGTGTGTGGCCTCCCCGTGCCTGTATGACCTCCCTACAATGCCTGGGCATGCTCCTGATGAGGCTGAGTATTGTGTGGCCTCCACGTGCCTGTATGACCTCCCTACAACGCCTGGGCATGTTCCTGATGAGGCTGAATATTGTGTGTGACCTCCACGTGCCTGTATGACCTCCCTACAACGCCTGGGCATGCTCCTGATGAGGCTCAGTATTGTGTGTGGCCTCCACGTGCCTGTATGACCTCCCTACAATGCCTGGGCATGCTCCTGATGAGGCTGAGTATTGTGTGTGGCCTCCACGTGCCTGTATGACCTCCCTACAAAGCCTGGACATGCTCCTGATGAGGTTGAGTATTGTGTGTGGCCTCCACGTGCCTGTATGACCTCCCTACAATGCCTGGGCATGCTCCTGTTGAGGCTGAGTATTGTGTGTGGCCTCCACGTGCCTGTATGACCTCCCTACAATGCCTGGGCATGCTCCTGATGAGGCTGAGTATTGTGTGTAGCCTCCACGTGCCTGTATGACCTCCCTACAACGCTTGAGCATGCTCCTGTTGAGGCTGAGTATTGTGTGTGGCCTCCACGTGCCTGTATGACCTCCCTACAGCGCCTGGGCATGCTCCTGATGAGGCTCAGTATTGCGTTTGGCCTCCACGTGCCTGTATGACCTCCCTACAACGCCTGGGCATGCTCCTGATGAGGCTCAGTATTGTGTGTGTCCTCCACGTGCCTGTATGACCTCCCTACAATGCCTGGGCATGCTCCTGATGAGGCTGAGTATTGTGTGTGGCCTCCACGTGCCTGTATGACCTCCCTACAACGCCTGGGCATGCTCCTGATGAGGCTGAGTATTGTATGTGGCCTCCACGTGCCTGTATGATCTCCCTACAATGCCTGGGCATGCTCCTGATGAGGCTGAGTATTGTGTGTGGCCTCCACGTGCCTGTATGACCTCCCTACAACGCCTGGGCATGCTCCTGATGAGGCTGAGTATTGTGTGTGGCCTCAACGTGCCTGTATGACCTCCCTACAACGCCTGGGCATGCTCCTGATGAGGCTGAGTATTGTGTGTGGCCTACACGTGCCTGTATGAGCTCCCTACAACGCCTGGGCATGCTCCTGATGAGGCTGAGTATTGTGTGTGGCCTCCACGTGCCTGTATGACCTCCCTACAACGCCCGGGCATGCTCCTGATGAGGCTGAGTATTGTGTGTGTCCTCCACGTGCCTGTATGACCGCTCTACAACGCCTGGGCATGCTCCTGATGAGGCTGAGTATTGTGTGTGACCTCCACGTGCCTGTATGACCTCCCTACAACGCCTGGGCATGCTCCTGATGAGGCTGAGTTTTGTGTGTGGCCTCCACGTGCCTGTATGACCTCCCTACAATGCCTGGGCATGCTCCTGATGAGGCTCAGTATTGTGTGTGACCTCCACGTGCCTGTATGACCTCCCTACAACGCCTGGGCATGCTCCTGATGAGGCTGAGTATTGTGTGTGGCCTCCACGTGCCAGTATGACCTCCCTACAACGCCTGGGCATGCTCCTGATGAGGCTCAGTATTGTGTGTGGCCTCCACGTGCCTGTATGACCTCCCTACAATGCCTGGGCATGCTCCTGATGAGGCTGAGTATTGTGTGTGGCCTCCACGTGCCTGTATGACCTCCCTACAACGCCTGGGCATGCTCCTGATGAGGCGGAGTATTGTGTGTGGCCTAACCGTGCCTGTATGACCTCCCTACAATGCCTGGGCATGCTCCTGATGAGGCTGAGTATTGTGTGGCCTCCACGTGCCTGTATGACCTCCCTACAATGCCTGGGCATGTTCCTGATGAGGCTGAATATTGTGTGTGACCTCCACGTGCCTGTATGACCTCCCTACAACGCCTGGGCATGCTCCTGATGAGGCTGAGTATTGTGTGTGGCCTCCACGTGCCTGTATGACCTCCCTACAATGCCTGGGCATGCTCCTGATGAGGCTGAGTATTGTGTGTGGCCTCCACGTGCCTGTATGACCTCCCTACAACGCCTGGACATGCTCCTGATGAGGTTGAGTATTGTGTGTGGCCTCCACGTGCCTGTATGACCTCCCTACAATGCCTGGGCATGCTCCTGTTGAGGCTGAGTATTGTGTGTGGCCTCCACGTGCCTGTATGACCTCCCTACAATGCCTGGGCATGCTCCTGATGAGGCTGAGTATTGTGTGTAGCCTCCACGTGCCTGTATGACCTCCCTACAACGCTTGAGCATGCTCCTGTTGAGGCTGAGTATTGTGTGTGGCCTCCACGTGCCTGTATGACCTCCCTACAGCGCCTGGGCATGCTCCTGATGAGGCTCAGTATTGCGTTTGGCCTCCTCGTGCCAGTATGACCTCCCTACAACGCCTGGGCATGCTCCTGATGAGGCTCAGTATTGTGTGTGTCCTCCACGTGCCTGTATGACCTCCCTACAATGCCTGGGCATGCTCCTGATGAGGCTGAGTATTGTGTGTGGCCTCCACGTGCCTGTATGACCTCCCTACAACGCCTGGGCATGCTCCTGATGAGGCTGAGTATTGTATGTGGCCTCCACGTGCCTGTATGATCTCCCTACAATGCCTGGGCATGCTCCTGATGAGGCTGAGTATTGTGTGTGGCCTCCACATGCCTGTATGACCTCCCTACAACGCCTGGGCATGCTCCTGATGAGGCTGAGTATTGTGTGTGGCCTCAACGTGCCTGTATGACCTCCCTACAACGCCTGGGCATGCTCCTGATGAGGCTGAGTATTGTGTGTG
Source organism: Phyllobates terribilis (assembly GCF_046119375.1). NCBI lineage: Eukaryota > Metazoa > Chordata > Amphibia > Anura > Dendrobatidae > Phyllobates > Phyllobates terribilis. The sequence continues at coordinate 205,750,098 of NW_027362768.1, read as the reverse complement.
GCCTCCACGTGCCTGTATGACCTCCCTACAACGCCTGGGCATGCTCCTGATGAGGCTGAGTATTGTGTGTGGCCTCCACGTGCCTGTATGACCTCCCTACAACGCCTGGGCATGCTCCTGATGAGGCTGAGCATTGTGTGTGGCCTCCACGTGCCTGTATGACCTCCCTACAACGCCTGGGCATGCTCCTGATGAGGCTGAGTATTGTGTGTGGCCTCCACGTGCCTGTATGACCTCCCTACAACGCCCGGGCATGCTCCTGATGAGGCTGAGTATTGTGTGTGTCCTCCACGTGCCTGTATGACCGCTCTACAACGCCTGGGCATGCTCCTGATGAGGCTGAGTATTGTGTGTGACCTCCACGTGCCTGTATGACCTCCCTACAACGCCTGGGCATGCTCCTGATGAGGCTGAGTTTTGTGTGTGGCCTCCACGTGCCTGTATGACCTCCCTACAATGCCTGGGCATGCTCCTGATGAGGCTCAGTATTGTGTGTGACCTCCACGTGCCTGTATGACCTCCCTACAACGCCTGGGCATGCTCCTGATGAGGCTAAGTATTGTGTGTGGCCTCCACGTGCCACTATGACCTCCCTACAACGCCTGGGCATGCTCCTGATGAGGCTCAGTATTGTGTGTGGCCTCCACGTGCCTGTATGACCTCCCTACAATGCCTGGGCATGCTCCTGATGAGGCTCAGTATTGTGTGTGGCCTCCACGTGCCTGTATGTCCTCCCTACAACGCCTGGGCATGCTCCTGATGAGGCTGAGTATTGTGTGTGGCCTCCACGTGCCTGTATGACCTCCCTACAATGCCTGGGCATGCTCCTGATGAGGCTGAGTATTGTGTGTGTCCTCCACGTGCCTGTATGACCTCCCTACAACGCCTGGGCATGCTCCTGATGAGGCGGAATATTGTGTGTGGCCTCCACGTGCCTGTAGGACCTCCCTACAACGCCTGGGCATGCTCCTGATGAGGCTGAGTATTGTGTGTGGCCTCCACGTGCCTGTAGGACCTCCCTACAACGCCTGGGCATGCTCCTAATGAGGCTGAATATTGTGTGTGGCCTCCACATGCCTGTATGACCTCTCTACAACGCCTGGGCATGCTCCTGATGAGGCTGAGTATTGTGTGTGGCCTCCACGTGCCTGTATGACCTCTCTACAACGCCTGGGCATGCTCCTGATGAGGCTGAGTATTGTGTGTGGCCTCCACGTGCCTGTATGACCTCCCAACAACGCCTGGGCATGCTCCTGATGAGGCTGAGTATTGTGTGTGGCCTCCACGTGCCTGTATGACCTCCCTACAACGCCTGGGCATGCTCCTGATGAGGCTGAGCATTGTGTGTGGCCTCCACGTGCCTGTATGACCTCCCTACAACGCCTGGGCATGCTCCTGATGAGGCTGAGTATTGTGTGTGGCCTCCACGTGCCTGTATGACCTCCCTACAACGCCCGGGCATGCTCCTGATGAGGCTGAGTATTGTGTGTGTCCTCCACGTGCCTGTATGACCTCTCTACAACGCCTGGGCATGCTCCTGATGAGGCTGATTATTGTGTGTGACCTCCACGTGCCTGTATGACCTCCCTACAACGCCTGGGCATGCTCCTGATGAGGCTGAGTATTGTGTGTGGCCTCCACGTGCCTGTATGACCTCCCTACAATGCCTGGGCATGCTCCTGATGAGGCTCAGTATTGTTTGTGACCTCCACATGCCTGTACGACCTCCCTACAACGCCTGGGCATGCTCCTGATGAGGCTGAGTATTGTGTGTGGCCTCCACGTGCCTGTATGACCTCCCTACAATGCCTGGGCATGCTCCTGATGAGGCACAGTATTGTGTGTGGCCTCCACGTGCCTGTATGACCTCCCTACAATGCCTGGGCATGCTCCTGATGAGGCTCAGTATTGTGTGTGGCCTCCACGTGCCTGTATGACCTCCCTACAACGCCTGGGCATGCTCCTGATGAGGCTGAGTATTGTGTGTGGCCTCCACGTGCCTGTATGACCTCCCTACAACGCCTGGGCATGCTCCTGATGAGGCTGAGTATTGTGTGCGGCCTCCACGTGCCTGTATGACCTCTCTACAACGCCTGGGCATGCTCCTGATGAGGCTCAGTATTGTATGTGTCCTCCACGTGCCTGTATGACCTCCCTACAAGGCCTGGGCATGCTCCTGATGAGGCTGAGTATTGTATGTGGCCTCCACGTGCCTGTATGACCTCCCTACAATGCCTGGGCATGCTCCTGATGAGGCTGAGTATTGTGTGTGGCCTCCACGTGCCTGTATGACCTCCCTACAACGCCTGGGCATGCTCCTGATGAGGCTGAGCATTGTGTGTGGCCTCCACGTGCCTGTATGACCTCCCTACAATGCCTGGGCATGCTCCTGATGAGGCTGAGTATTGTGTGTGGCCTCCACGTGCCTGTATGACCTCCCTATAACGCCCGGGCATGCTCCTGATGAGGCTGAGTATTGTGTGTGTCCTCCACGTGCCTGTATGACCTCTCTACAACGCCTGGGCATGCTCCTGATGAGGCTGAGTATTGTGTGTGGCCTCCACGTGCCTGTATGACCTCTCTACAACGCCTGGGCATGCTCCTGATGAGGCTGAGTATTGTGTGTGGCCTCCACGTGCCTGTATGACCTCTCTACAACGCCTGGGCATGCTCCTGATGAGGCGGAGTATTGTGTGTGGCCTCCACGTGCCTGTATGACCTCCCTACAACGCCTGGGCATGCTCCTGATGAGGCTGAGCATTGTGTGTGGCCTCCACGTGCCTGTATGACCTCACTACAACGCCTGGGCATGCTCCTGATGAGGCTGAGTATTGTGTGTGGCCTCCACGTGCCTGTATGACCTCCCTACAACGCCTGGGCATGCTCCTGATGAGGCTGAGTATTGTGTGTGTCCTCCTCGTGCCTGTATGACCTCTCTACAACGCCTGGGCATGCTCCTGATGAGGCTGATTATTGTGTGTGACCTCCACGTGCCTGTATGACCTCCCTACAACGCCTGGGCATGCTCCTGATGAGGCTGAGTATTGTGTGTGGCCTCCACGTGCCTGTATGACCTCCCTACAATGCCTGGGCATGCTCCTGATGAGGCTCAGTATTGTGTGTGACCTCCACGTGCCTGTATGACCTCCTTACAATGCCTGGGCATGCTCCTGATGAGGCTGAGTATTGTGTGTGGCCTCCACGTGCCTGTATGACCTCCCTACAACGCCTGGGCATGCTCCTGATGAGGCTGAGTATTGTGTGTGGCCTCCACGTGCCTGTGTGACCTCCCTACAACGCCTGGGCATGCTCCTGGTGAGTTTCAGTATTGTGTGCGGCCTCCACGTGCCTGTATGACCTCTCTACAACGCCTGGGCATGCTCCTGATGAGGCTCAGTATTGTGTGTGGCCTCCACGTGCCTGTATGACCTCCCTACAGCGCCTGGGCATGCTCTTGATGAGGCTGAGTATTGTGTGTGGCCTCCACGTGCCTGTATGACCTCCCTACAACGCCTGGACATGCTCCTGATGAGGCTGAGTATTGTGTGTGGCCTCCACGTGCCTGTATGACCTCCCTACATCGCCTGGGCATGCTCCTGATGAGGCTGAGCATTGTGTGTGGCCTCCATGTGCCTGTATGACCTCCCTACAATGCCTGGGCATGCTCCTGATGAGGCTTATTGTGTGTGGCCTCCACGTGCCTGTATGACCTCCCTACAACGCCTGGGCATGCTCCTGATGAGGCTGAGTATTGTGTGTGGCCTCCACGTGCCTGTATGACCTCCCTACAACGCCTGGGCATGGTCCTGATGAGGCTGAGCATTGTGTGTGGCCTCCACGTGCCTGTATGACCTCCCTACAATGCCTGGACATGCTCCTGATGAGGCTGAGTATTGTGTGTGGCCTCCACGTGCCTGTATGACCTCCCTACAATGCCTGGGCATGCTCCTGATGAGGCTGAGTATTGTGTGTGGCCTCCACGTGCCTGTATGACCTCCCTACAACGCCTGGGCATGCTCCTGATGAGGCTGAGTATTGTGTGTGGCCTCCACGTGCCTGTATGACCTCCCTACAACGCCTGGGCATGCTCCTGATGAGGCTGAGTATTGTGTGTGGCCTCCACGTGCCTGTATGACCTCCCTACAACGCCTGGACATGCTCCTGATGAGGCTGAGTATTGTGTGTGGCCTCCACGTGCCTGTATGACCTCCCTACAACGCCTGGGCATGCTCCTGATGAGGCTGAGTATTGTGTGTGGCCTCCACGTGCCTGTATGACCTCCCTACAACGCCTGGGCACGCTCCTGATGAGGCTGAGTATTGTGTGTGGCCTCCACGTGCCTGCATGACCTCCCTACAACTCCTGGGCATGCTTCTGATGAGGCTGAGTATTGTGTGTGGCCTCCACGTGCCTGTATGACCTCCCTACAACGCCTGGGCATGCTCCTGATGAGGCTGAGTATTGTGTGTGGCCTCCACGTGCCTGTATGACCTCCCTACAACGCCTGGGCATGGTCCTGATGAGGCTGAGTATTGTGTGTGGCCTCCACGTGCCTGTATGACCTCCCTACAACGCCTGGACATGCTCCTGATGAGGCTGAGTATTGTGTGTGGCCTCCACGTGCCTGTATGACCTCCCTACAACGCCTGGGCATGCTCCTGATGAGGCTGAGTATTGTGTGTGGCCTCCACGTGCCTGCATGACCTCCCTACAACTCCTGGGCATGCTCCTGATGAGGCTGAGTATTGTGTGTGGCCTCCACGTGCCTTTATGACCTCCCTACAACGCCTGGGTATGCTCCTGATGAGGTTGAGTATTGTGTGTGGCCTCCACGTGCCTGTATGACCTCCCTACAACGCCTGGGCATGCTCCTGATGAGGCTGAGTATTGTGTGTGGCCTCCACTTGTCTGTATGACCTCCCTACAACGCCTGGGTATGCTCCTGATGAGGTTGAGTATTGTGTGTGGCCTCCACGTGCCTGTGTGACCTCCCTACAACGCCTGGGCATGCTCCTGATGAGGCTGAGTATTGTGTGTGGCCTCCACGTGCCTGTGTGACCTCCCTACAACGCCTGGGCATGCTCCTGATGAGGCTGAGTATTGTGTGTGGCCTCCACGTGCCTGTATGACCTCCCTACAATGCCTGGGCATGCTCCTGATAAGGCTGAGTATTGTGTGTGGCCTCCACGTGCCTGTATGACCTCCCTACAACGCCTGGGCATGCTCCTGATGAGGCTGAGTATTGTGTGTGGCCTCCACTTGTCTGTATGACCTCCCTACAACGCCTGGGCATGCTCCTGATGAGGCTGAGTATTGTGTGTGGCCTCCACGTGCTGTATGACCTCCCTACAACGCCTGGGCATGCCCCTGATGAGGCTGAGTATTGTGTGTGGCCTCTACGTGCCTGTATGACCTCCCTACAACGCCTGGGCATGCTCCTGATGAGGCTGAGTATTGTGTGTGGCCTCCACGTGCCTGTATGACCTCCCTACAACGCCTGGGCATGCTCCTGATGAGGCTCAGTATTGTGTGTGTGGCATCCACGTCCCTGTATGACCTCCCTACAACGCCTGGGCATGCTCCTGATGAGGCTGAGTATTGTGTGTGGCCTCCACGTGCCTGTATGACCTCCCTACAACGCCTGGGCATGCCCCTGATGAGGCTGAGTATTGTGTGTGGCCTCCACGTGCCTGTATGACCTCCCTACAACGCCTGGGCATGCTCCTGATGAGGCTGAGTATTGTGTGTGGCCTCCACGTGCCTGTATGACCTCCCTACAACGCCTGGGCATGCTCCTGATGAGGCTCAGTATTGTGTGTGTGGCATCCACGTGCCTGTATGACCTCCCTACAACGCCTGGGCATGCTCCTGATGAGGCTGAGTATTGTGTGTGGCCTCCACGTGCCTGTATGACCTCCCTACAACGCCTGGGCATGCTCCTGATGAGGCTGATTATTGTGTGTGGCCTCCACGTGCCTGTATGACCTCCCTACACCGCCTGGGCATGCTCCTGATGAGACTCAGTATTGTGTGTGGCCTCCACGTGCCTCTATGACCTCCCTACAACGCCTAGGCATGCTCCTGATGAGGCTGAGTATTGTGTGTGGCCTCCACGTGCCTGTATGACCTCCCTACAATGCCTGGGCATGCTCCTGATGAGGCTGAGTATTGTGTGTGGCCTCCACGTGCCTGTATGATCTCCCTACAATGCCTGGGCATGCTCCTGATGAGGCTGAGTATTGTGTGTGGCCTCCACGTGCCTGTATGACCTCCCTACAACGCTTGGGCATGCTCCTGATGAGGCTGAGTATTGTGTTTGGCCTCCACGTGCCTGTATGACCTCCCTACAACGCCTGGGCATGCTCCTGATGAGACTGAGTATTGTGTGTGGCCTCCACGTGCCTGTATGACCTCCCTACAACGCTTGGGCATGCTCCTGATGAGGCTGAGTATTGTGTTTGGCCTCCACGTGCCTGTATGACCTCCCTACAACGCATGGGCATGCTCCTGATGAGACTGAGTATTGTGTGTGGCCTCCACGTGCCTGTATGACCTCCCTACAACGCCTGGGCATGCTCCTGATGAGGCTGAGTATTGTGTTTGGCCTCCACGTGCCTGTATGACCTCCCTACAACGCATGGGCATGCTCCTGATGAGGCTGAGTATTGTGTGTGGCCTCCACGTGCCTGTATGACCTCCCTACAATGCCTGGGAATGCTCCTGATGAGGCTGAGTATTGCGTGTGGCCTCCACGTGCCTGTATGACCTCCCTACAACGCCTGGGCATGCCCCTGATGAGGCTGAGTATTGTGTGTGACCTCCACGTGCCTGTATGACCTCCCTACAACGCTTGGGCATGCTCCTGATGAGGCTGAGTATTGTGTGTGGCCTCCCCGTGCCTGTATGACCTACCTACAGCACCTGGGCATGCTCCTGATGAGGCTGAGTATTGTGTGTGGCCTCCACGTGCCTGTATGACCTCCCTACAACGCCCGGGCATGCTCCTGATGAGGCTGAGTATTGTGTGTGGCCTACACGTGTCTGTATGACCTCCCTACAATGCCTGGGCATGCTCCTGATGAGGCTGAGTATTGTATGTGGCCTCCACGTGCCTGTATGACCTCTCTACAACGCCTGGGCATGCTCTTGATGAGGCTGAGTATTGTGTGTGGCCTCCACGTGCCTGTATGACCTCCCTACAACGCCTGGACATGCTCCTGATGAGGCTGAGTATTGTGTGTGGCCTCCACGTGCCTGTATGACCTCCCTACATCGCCTGGGCATGCTCCTGATGAGGCTGAGCATTGTGTGTGGCCTCCATGTGCCTGTATGACCTCCCTACAATGCCTGGGCATGCTCCTGATGAGGCTTATTGTGTGTGGCCTCCACGTGCCTGTGTGACCTCCCTACAACGCCTGGGCATGCTCCTGATGAGGCTGAGTATTGTGTGTGGCCTCCACGTGCCTGTATGACCTCCCTACAACGCCTGGGCATGGTCCTGATGAGGCTGAGTATTGTATGTGGCCTCCACGTGCCTGTATGACCTCTCTACAACGCCTGGGCATGCTCCTGATGAGGCTTATTGTGTGTGGCCTCCACGTGCCTGTGTGACCTCCCTACAACGCCTGGGCATGCTCCTGATGAGGCTGAGTATTGTGTGTGGCCTACACGTGTCTGTATGACCTCCCTACAACGCCTGGGCATGCTCCTGATGAGGCTGAGTATTGTGTGTGGCCTCCACGTGCCTGTATGACCTCCCTACAACGCCTGGACATGCTCCTGATGAGGCTGAGTATTGTGTGTGGCCTCCACGTGCCTGTATGACCTCCCTACATCGCCTGGGCATGCTCCTGATGAGGCTGAGCATTGTGTGTGGCCTCCATGTGCCTGTATGACCTCCCTACAATGCCTGGGCATGCTCCTGATGAGGCTTATTGTGTGTGGCCTCCACGTGCCTGTGTGACCTCCCTACAACGCCTGGGCATGCTCCTGATGAGGCTGAGTATTGTGTGTGGCCTCCACGTGCCTGTATGACCTCCCTACAACGCCTGGGCATGGTCCTGATGAGGCTGAGTATTGTGTGTGGCCTCCACGTGCCTGTATGACCTCCCTACAATGCCTGGACATGCTCCTGATGAGGCTGAGTATTGTGTGTGGCCTCCACGTGCCTGTATGACCTCCCTACAATGCCTGGGCATGCTCCTGATGAGGCTGAGTATTGAGTGTGGCCTCCACGTGCCTGCATGACCTCCCTACAACTCCTGGGCATGCTCCTGATGAGGCTGAGTATTGTGTGTGGCCTCCACGTACCTGTATGACCTCCCTACAACGCCTGGGAATGCTCCTGATGAGGCTGAGTATTGTGTGTGGCCTCCACGTACCTGTATGACCTCCCTACAACGCCTGGGAATGCTCCTGATGAGGCTGAGTATTGTGTGTGGCCTCCACGTGCCTGTATGACCTCCCTACAATGCCTGGGCATGGTCCTGATGAGGCTGAGTATTGTGTGTGGCCTCCACGTGCCTGTTTGACCTCCCTACAACGCCTGGACATGCTCCTGATGAGGCTGAGTATTGTGTGTGGCCTCCACGTGCCTGTATGACCTCCCTACAACGCCTGGGCATGCTCCTGATGAGGCTGAGTATTGTGTGTGGCCTCCACGTGCCTGCATGACCTCCCTACAACGCCTGGGCATGCTCCTGATGAGGCTGAGTATTGTGTGGCCTCCACGTGTCTGTATGACCTCCCTACAACGCCTGGGCATGCTCCTGATGAGGCTCAGTATTGTGTGTGGCCTCCACGTGCCTCTATGACCTCCCTACAACGCCTGGGCATGCTCCTGATGAGGCTGAGTATTGTGTGTGGCCTCCACGTGCCTGTATGACCTCCCTACAATGCCTGGGCATGCTCCTGATGAGGCTCAGTATTGTGTGTGGCCTCCACGTGCCTCTATGACCTCCCTACAACGCCTGGGCATGCTCCTGATGAGGCTGAGTATTGTGTGTGGCCTCCACGTGCCTGTATGACCTCCCTACAACGCCTGGGCATGCTCCTGATGAGGCTGAGTATTGTGTGTGGCCTCCACGTGCCTGTATGACCTCCCTACAACGCTTGGGCATGCTCCTGATGAGGCTGAGTATTGTGTGTGGCCTCCACGTGCCTGTATGACCTCCCTACAATGCCTGGGAATGCTCCTGATGAGGCTGAGTATTGTGTGTGGCCTCCACGTGCCTGTATGACCTCCCTACAACGCCTGGGTATGCTCCTGATGAGGCTGAGTATTGTGTGTGACCTCCACGTGCCTGTATGACCTCCCTACAACGCTTGGGCATGCTCCTGATGAGGCTGAGTATTGTGTGTGGCCTCCCCGTGCGTGTATGACCTCCCTACAGCGCCTGGGCATGCTCCTGATGAGGCTGAGTATTGTGTGTGGCCTCCACGTGCCTGTATGACCTCCCTACAACGCCTGGGCATGCTCCTGATGAGGCTGAGTATTGTGTGTGGCCTCCAAGTGCCTGTATGACCTCCCTACAACGCCTGGGCATGCTCCTGATGAGGCTGAGTATTGTATGTGGCCTCCACGTGCCTGTATGACCTCCCTACAACGCCTGGGCATGCTCCTAAATGAGGCTGAGTATTGTGTGTGGCCTCCACGTGCCTCTATGACCTCCCTACAACGCCTGGGCATGCTCCTGATGAGGCTGAGTATTGTGTGTGTGGCCTCCACGTGCCTCTATGACCTCCCTACAACGCCTGGGCACGCTCCTGATGAGGCTGAGTATTGTGTGTGGCCTCCACGTGCCTGTATGACCTCCCTACAACGCCTGGGCATGCTCCTAAATGAGGCTGAGTATTGTGTGTGGCCTCCACGTGCCTGTATGACCTCCCTACAACGCCTGGGCATGCTCCTGATGAGGCTGAGTATTGTGTGTGTGGCCTCCACGTGCCTGTATGACCTCCCTACAGCGCCTGGGCATGCTCCTGATGAGGCTGAGTATTGTGTGTGGCCTCCACGTGCCGGTATGACCTCCCTACAATGCCTGGGCATGCTCCTGATGAGGCTGAGTATTGTGTGTGGCCTCCACGTGCCTGTATGACCTCCCTACAACGCCTGGGCATGCTCCTGATGAGGCTGAGTATTGTGTGTGGCCTCCACGTGCCTGTATGACCTCCCTACACCGCCTGGGCATGCTCCTGAGGCTCAGTATTGTGTGTGGCCTCCACGTGCCTCTATGACCTCCCTACAACGCCTAGGCATGCTCCTGATGAGGCTGAGTATTGTGTGTGGCCTCCACGTGCCTGTATGACCTCCCTACAATGCCTGGGCATGCTCCTGATGAGGCTGAGTATTGTGTGTGGCCTTCACGTGCCTGTGTGATCTCCCTACAATGCCTGGGCATGCTCCTGATGAGGCTGAGTATTGTGTGTGGCCTCCACGTGCCTGTATGATCTCCCTACAATGCCTGGGCATGCTCCTGATGAGGCTCAGTATTGTGTGTGGCCTCCACGTGCCTGTATGACCTCCCTACAACGCCTGGGCATGCTCCTGATGAGGCTGAGTATTGTGTGTGGCCTCCACGTGCCTGTATGACCTCCCTACAACGCTTGGGCATGCTCCTGATGAGGCTGAGTATTGTGTGTGGCCTCCACGTGCCTGTATGACCTCCCTACAATGCCTGGGCATGCTCCTGATGAGGCTGAGTATTGTGTGTGGCCTCCACGTGCCTGTATGACCTCCCTACAACGCCTGGGCATGCTCCTGATGAGGCTGAGTATTGTGTGTGACCTCCACGTGCCTGTATGACCTCCCTACAACGCTTGGGCATGCTCCTGATGAGGCTGAGTATTGTGTGTGGCCTCCACGTGCCTGTATGATCTCCCTACAACGCTTGGGCATGCTCCTGATGAGGCTGAGTATTGTGTGTGGCCTCCCCGTGCCTGTATGACCTCCCTACAGCGCCTGGGCATGCTCCTGATGAGGCTGAGTATTGTGTGTGGCCTCCACGTGCCTGTATGACCTCCCTACAACGCCTGGGCATGCTCCTGATGAGGCTGAGTATTGTGTGTGGCCTCCACGTGCCTGTATGACCTCCCTACAACGCCTGGGCATGCTCCTGATGAGGCTGAGTATTGTATGTGGCCTCCACGTGCCTGTATGACCTCCCTACAACGCCTGGGCATGCTCCTAAATGAGGCTGAGTATTGTGTGTGGCCTCCACGTGCCTGTATGACCTCCCTACAACGCCTGGGCATGCTCCTGATGAGGCTGAGTATTGTGTGTGTGGCCTCCACGTGCCTGTATGACCTCCCTACAGCGCCTGGGCATGCTCCTGATGAGGCTGAGTATTGTGTGTGGCCTCCACGTGCCTGTATGACCTCCCTACAACGCCTGGGCATGCTCCTGATGAGGCTGAGTATTGTGTGTGGCCTCCACGTGCCTGCATGACCTCCCTACAACGCCTGGGCATGCTCCTGATGAGGCTGAGTATTGTGTGGCCTCCACGTGTCTGTATGACCTCCCTACAACGCCTGGGCATGCTCCTGATGAGGCTCAGTATTGTGTGTGGCCTCCACGTGCCTCTATGACCTCCCTACAACGCCTGGGCATGCTCCTGATGAGGCTGAGTATTGTGTGTGGCCTCCACGTGCCTGTATGACCTCCCTACAATGCCTGGGCATGCTCCTGATGAGGCTCAGTATTGTGTGTGGCCTCCACGTGCCTCTATGACCTCCCTACAACGCCTGGGCATGCTCCTGATGAGGCTGAGTATTGTGTGTGGCCTCCACGTGCCTGTATGACCTCCCTACAACGCCTGGGCATGCTCCTGATGAGGCTGAGTATTGTGTGTGGCCTCCACGTGCCTGTATGACCTCCCTACAACGCTTGGGCATGCTCCTGATGAGGCTGAGTATTGTGTGTGGCCTCCACGTGCCTGTATGACCTCCCTACAATGCCTGGGAATGCTCCTGATGAGGCTGAGTATTGTGTGTGGCCTCCACGTGCCTGTATGACCTCCCTACAACGCCTGGGTATGCTCCTGATGAGGCTGAGTATTGTGTGTGACCTCCACGTGCCTGTATGACCTCCCTACAACGCTTGGGCATGCTCCTGATGAGGCTGAGTATTGTGTGTGGCCTCCCCGTGCGTGTATGACCTCCCTACAGCGCCTGGGCATGCTCCTGATGAGGCTGAGTATTGTGTGTGGCCTCCACGTGCCTGTATGACCTCCCTACAACGCCTGGGCATGCTCCTGATGAGGCTGAGTATTGTGTGTGGCCTCCAAGTGCCTGTATGACCTCCCTACAACGCCTGGGCATGCTCCTGATGAGGCTGAGTATTGTATGTGGCCTCCACGTGCCTGTATGACCTCCCTACAATGCCTGGGCATGCTCCTAAATGAGGCTGAGTATTGTGTGTGGCCTCCACGTGCCTCTATGACCTCCCTACAACGCCTGGGCATGCTCCTGATGAGGCTGAGTATTGTGTGTGTGGCCTCCACGTGCCTCTATGACCTCCCTACAACGCCTGGGCACGCTCCTGATGAGGCTGAGTATTGTGTGTGGCCTCCACGTGCCTGTATGACCTCCCTACAACGCCTGGGCATGCTCCTAAATGAGGCTGAGTATTGTGTGTGGCCTCCACGTGCCTGTATGACCTCCCTACAACGCCTGGGCATGCTCCTGATGAGGCTGAGTATTGTGTGTGTGGCCTCCACGTGCCTGTATGACCTCCCTACAGCGCCTGGGCATGCTCCTGATGAGGCTGAGTATTGTGTGTGGCCTCCACGTGCCGGTATGACCTCCCTACAATGCCTGGGCATGCTCCTGATGAGGCTGAGTATTGTGTGTGGCCTCCACGTGCCTGTATGACCTCCCTACAACGCCTGGGCATGCTCCTGATGAGGCTGAGTATTGTGTGTGGCCTCCACGTGCCTGTATGACCTCCCTACACCGCCTGGGCATGCTCCTGAGGCTCAGTATTGTGTGTGGCCTCCACGTGCCTCTATGACCTCCCTACAACGCCTAGGCATGCTCCTGATGAGGCTGAGTATTGTGTGTGGCCTCCACGTGCCTGTATGACCTCCCTACAATGCCTGGGCATGCTCCTGATGAGGCTGAGTATTGTGTGTGGCCTTCACGTGCCTGTGTGATCTCCCTACAATGCCTGGGCATGCTCCTGATGAGGCTGAGTATTGTGTGTGGCCTCCACGTGCCTGTATGATCTCCCTACAATGCCTGGGCATGCTCCTGATGAGGCTCAGTATTGTGTGTGGCCTCCACGTGCCTGTATGACCTCCCTACAACGCCTGGGCATGCTCCTGATGAGGCTGAGTATTGTGTGTGGCCTCCACGTGCCTGTATGACCTCCCTACAACGCTTGGGCATGCTCCTGATGAGGCTGAGTATTGTGTGTGGCCTCCACGTGCCTGTATGACCTCCCTACAATGCCTGGGCATGCTCCTGATGAGGCTGAGTATTGTGTGTGGCCTCCACGTGCCTGTATGACCTCCCTACAACGCCTGGGCATGCTCCTGATGAGGCTGAGTATTGTGTGTGACCTCCACGTGCCTGTATGACCTCCCTACAACGCTTGGGCATGCTCCTGATGAGGCTGAGTATTGTGTGTGGCCTCCACGTGCCTGTATGATCTCCCTACAACGCTTGGGCATGCTCCTGATGAGGCTGAGTATTGTGTGTGGCCTCCCCGTGCCTGTATGACCTCCCTACAGCGCCTGGGCATGCTCCTGATGAGGCTGAGTATTGTGTGTGGCCTCCACGTGCCTGTATGACCTCCCTACAACGCCTGGGCATGCTCCTGATGAGGCTGAGTATTGTGTGTGGCCTCCACGTGCCTGTATGACCTCCCTACAACGCCTGGGCATGCTCCTGATGAGGCTGAGTATTGTATGTGGCCTCCACGTGCCTGTATGACCTCCCTACAACGCCTGGGCATGCTCCTAAATGAGGCTGAGTATTGTGTGTGGCCTCCACGTGCCTGTATGACCTCCCTACAACGCCTGGGCATGCTCCTGATGAGGCTGAGTATTGTGTGTGTGGCCTCCACGTGCCTGTATGACCTCCCTACAGCGCCTGGGCATGCTCCTGATGAGGCTGAGTATTGTGTGTGGCCTCCACGTGCCGGTATGACCTCCCTACAATGCCTGGGCATGCTCCTGATGAGGCTGAGTATTGTGTGTGGCCTCCACGTGCCGGTATGACCTCCCTACAACGCCTGGGCATGCTCCTGATGAGGTTGCGGATGGTCTCCTGTGGGATCTCCTCCCAGACCTGGATTAAAGCATCCGCCAACTCCTAGACAGTCTGTGGTGCAATGTGACGTTGGTGGATGGAGCGAGACACGATGTCCCAGATGTGCTGAATCGGATTCAGAACACCAAGCAATGTGAACTGAGGTCTAAGATGGTAGATATGCAAGAAATAGGAGCATGTTCACACTAGCAAAAAGATGCAAAACCTACAAAAGACAAAAAATATATCTCATACCCTACCATCATTATATATAAATGTAACAAAGAAAATGATGGCACTTCCACTACAAAAATAGGTGTGAACAGGTGTTTACTAAGAGCAGCTACCTCCATATATAATGAACAAATAAAGTAGCACACTGTAACACTGAGTATATAGATATGAAATATGAATAGCTTAACTGCTGTAGAAAATAGAAATAAATGCCGCAGGTGGTTTTAAATGCATCAGGATCTGTCTTTCCCACACATAAGCAGACGGAGGTCTCTTAGAGAGGTATTCACATTGATAGGTCCGGACATCGAGAAAAGCCTTACCACGGCTGTCAGGTACACATGAATTGGCCAATTTATGCATTAAGATTTCTCATTTATTTACAGCAGTAATGCTATTCATTTTCCATATTTCATATTTACATGCGCTAAAAAAAATTTCATTTATTTCTATTTTCTACAGCAGTTATGCTATTCATATTTCATATCTATATACTCAGTGTTACAGTGTGCTACTTTATTTGTTCATTATATATAAATGTAAAGCAAAGTTGCATAATAAATATAGGGTACTTAGTGAACTATTTTTGATCAAAAAAAGTATACAAGCCGTCCCACCAGCGGCAAGGTGAACCTAAATTGGGACGGTACCTATACTGCCTATATTAAAAACCTTACTGTATATCAAAGTTGAAGTAATGCATATAAAAGGGTAGACAAATAGGACCGGGTCCCAACTCCAGACCACCTAGGCCCGTGGTAAGCTACATATATACCAATCAGCTCAACAAAGGGGATGCCACACCCTTAAATTGCACAGAATGCAAACAAGTCAAAAAAACAGACAATGTGAACTGAGGTCTAAGATGGCAGACATACAAGAAACAGAGGCATGTTCACACTAGCAAAAAAGAAGAAAAGAAGCAAGACAAAAATATATCTCATACCCTACCATAATTATATATAAATGTAAAGCAAAGTTGCATAATAAATATAGGGTACTTAGTGAACTATTTTTGATCAAAAAAAGTATACAAGCCGTCCCACCAGCGGCAAGGTGACCCTAAATTGGGACGGTACCTATACTGTCTATATTAAAAACCTTACTGTATATCAAAGTTGAAGTAATGCATATAAAAGGGTAGACAAATAGAACCGGGTCCCAATATCAGACCACCCAAGCCCGTGGTAAGCTACATATATACTAACCAGCTTAACAAGGGGGATGCCACACCCCTAATTTGCACAGAATGCAAACAAGACAAAAAACCAAGCAATGTGAACTGAGGTCTAAGATGGTACACATGCAAGAAATAGGAGCATGTTCACACTAGCAAAAAGATGCAAAACCTACAAAAGACAAAAAATATCTCATACCCTACCATCATTATATATAAATATAAAGCAAAGTCCCAATTTAGGGTCACCTTGTCGCTGGTGGGACGGCTTGTATACTTTTTTTGATCAGAAATAGTTCACTAAGTACCCTATATTTCATATGCAACTTTGCTTTACATTTATATATAATGATGGTAGGGTATGAGATATATTTTTTGTCTTTTGTAGGTTTTTCAATCGGATTCAGGTCTGGGGAACGGGTGGCCAGTCCATAGCTTCAATGCCTTCATCTTGCAGGAACTGCTGACACACTCCAGCCACATGAGGTCTGGCATTGTCCTGCATTAGGAGGAACCCAGGGCCAACCGCACCAGCATATGGTCTCACAAGGGGTCCAAGGATCTCATCTCGGTACCTAATGGCAGTCAGGCTACCTCTGGCGAGCACATGGAGGGCTGTGCGGCCCTCCAAAGAAATGCCACCCCACACCATTACTGACCCACTGCCAAACCGGTCATGCTGAAGGACGTTGCAGGCAGCAGATCGCTCTCCACGGCGTCTCCAGACTCTGTCACGTCTGTCACATGTGCTCAGTGTGAACCTGCTTTCATCTGGGAAGAGCACAGGGCGCCAGTGGCCACTTTGCAAATCCTGGTGTTCTGTGGCAAATGCCAAGCTTCCTGCACGGTGTTGGGCTGTGAGCACAACCCCCATCTGTGGACGTCGGGCCCTCATACCACCCTCATGGAGTCGGTTTCTAACCGTTTGTGCAGACACATGCACATTTGTGGCCTGCTGGAGGTCATTTTGCAGGGCTCTGGCAGTGTTCCTCCTGTTCCTCCTTCCACATTGGTGGAGGTAGCGGTCCTGCTGCTGGGTTGTTGCCCTACTACAGCCCCCTCCACGTCTCCTAGTGTACTGGCCTGTCTTCTGGTAGCGCCTCCAGCCTCTGGACACTACACTGACAGACACAGCAAACCTTCTTGCCACAGCTCGCATTGATGTGCCATCCTGGATGAGCTGCACTACCTGAACAACTTCTGTGGGTTGTAGGGTCCATCTCATGCTACCACGAGTGTGAAAGCACAACCAACATTCAAAAGTGACCAAAACATCAGCCAGAAGGCATTGGTACTGAGATGCGGTCTGTGGTCCCCACCTGCAGGACCACTCCTTTATTGAGGGGGTCTTGATAATTGCCAATAATTTCCATCTATTGCCTATTCCATTTGCACAACAGCAGGTGAGATTGATTGTCAGTGTTGCTTCCTAAGTGGACAGTTTGATTTCACAGAAGTTTCATTTACTTGGAGTTATATTCTGTGGTTTCAGTGTTCCCTGTAATTTCTTGAGCAGTGTATTTCACTTGAGGAATTCTTAAAGTATCTTTTACTATTTCCAGATTCTGTTGCAGGAATTGTTTTCTGTCGGTGACAGCAGGGATAGGCGTTTCTCTTGGAAAATTAGGAAGGATACGAGTACTTGGATGTTACCTAGAATTTGCAGAATGGTGTTTGTTTGGTTGAAGCAATTTGAGAATTATATGAAAATTCGGCCATCAAAAGCAAATGAAGCCATTATCCTGGAGATGACAAATGTAGCATCTGAGACATTGCTCTAAGCTTTGCTTTGTGCGTTCAGTCTGACCATTAGATTGGAGACGGATGCAGAAGATAAACTGACCTGAATGTCCAATGCTGCACAAAAATTCTTCCAGGATCTCGATGTAAATTGTGTTCCACGATCAGAGACGACTTCGTCTGGGACCCCCATGAAGACGAAACACATTCTGAATTATAAGATCATCAGTCTCTTTAGCAGAAGGTAAACCAGCGCAGGGGGAAAAAATGTGCTGCTTTGGCGAGTCGGCCCACCACTACTGTAGCGTCGGCGTCCCTGCCTCCTGCTAGGCAGGGACGCTGTTCCCCTCACCGCTCCACTCCGTGCCCGGCGTCTTCCTCCCGCTCTGCTGGCAGCGCGCGCTGCTTCCCGGCCACTGTGCTTAGAGCGCGCGCGCGCTCCTCCTCTCTTAAAGGGGCCGCGCGCGCCATCCTAAGGAGTCCCCGGCCAATGGCCGGAGGACCTCACCATATATAAGGCACCTCCTCCAAAATGGAGGTGCCCGAGCAATGTTGTTGCATAGCCTATCACTCTGCTTCAGCCCTCAGGTCCCGTTACCAGATACCTGCCAGTTACCTGCCAGATTCCTGCTTGATACTTGTCTATCTGCTTACATTCCTGCGGTCCGACAGTCTGCCTACCAGCCCTGCCAGTCTGTCTATGGATCTGTTTGCCCGCTCACCTGGGAGCGTCCGCCTGCTACCTGCCTGCTAGCCTACCTGGAGACTCTGCCATCACGTGCTGTGACCACCTGCCTGTCCAGAGACTCTTACCCGCTCACCTGGGAGCGTCCGCTGCTACCTGCCTGCTAGCCTACCTGGAGGCTCTGCCGCCACGTGCTGTGACCACCTGCCTGTCCAGAGACTCTTACCCGCTCACCTGGGAGCGTCCACCTGCTACCCGCCTGCTAGCCTATCTGGAGGCTTAGCCGTCACTTGCCGTGACCACCCGCCTGTCAAGAGACTGTCCCCTTCACTTGCCGTGACCTCCTGCCCTTCTACCCAGAGACTGTCCCCGTCACTTGCCGTGACCTGCCCTTCTACCCAGAGACTGTCCACGTCACTTGCCGTGACCTCCTGCCCTTCTACCCAGAGACTGTCCCGGTCACTTGCCATGACTACCTGCCCACCTACCCTGGGAGCCACTCGCTTCCTTACAAGGACTGCCCCTTTGTATCGTTGCTCAGAGGTTCCACCTCCCAGACCCGTTACAGTTTGCTCGGGCCATGGAACCCGGTGGCACCCAAGCTCCCTCGCTCTCGGACTTATGTCATGAACTTTCCCGTCAGAGGTCCCAACAGGAGTCCATCCTGAGTCACCTGCGTAGTGTTAACTCCCGCCTGGACACATTGTCTACCTCTTCGGGAGCTGTCTCCACACGCACACTTACTACCCCGGCACCGCCGCAGCCCATCAACACCATGGCATCTCTTCCCGGTCCCCGCCTCTCCGCTCCTCCTCGTTTTGGCAGAGATCCCAGCCAGGCGCAGGGCTTCATTAACCAGTGCACTCTGCACTTCGAACTGTTGGCACACCAGTTTTCCAACGACCGAGCCAAAGTAGCCTTCATCATGTCCCATCTCACGGGAGAGGCACTGGCTTGGCTAAATCCTCTATGGGAGAGAGGAGACCCCCTGGTGTCCAACCTGCCAGCCTTTCTCACGGCTTTCCGGAAAGTCTTCGACGGACCAGGACGGAAGACCTCATCCGCATCATCTCTGCTACGCCTCCGTCAAGGAAATCTCACCGTGGGCCAATATGCCATACGGTTCCGTACCCTTGCCTCGGAGCTGGCCTGGGATAACGACGCCCTGGTGTCTGTCTTTTGGGAGGGTCTGTCCGGCCGTATTAAAGATGAACTCGCCGGTCGGGACATTCCTACCACTCTCGACGACTTAATAACTCTTGCCACCCGGATTGACATCCGGTTCCAGGAGCACGCCAAAGAGGTCACCCGTGAGAGGAGGTTTCCACGTCTAGCCCCTACCTTCCAGAAACCCGTCACTTCTCCCGTTACTCCCCAGGCGCACTCACCCGAGCCTATGCAGATCGACCAGACCAAGATGGTCAAGACCCGTCAAGAGTTACGCCGAGCCGAGGGGAGCTGCTTCTACTGTGGCAGTAAGGAGCACCGGATCCGTTCCTGCCCGAAGAGGTCGGGAAACGTCTGTGTCTAGGATCGCTCAGAGAGGTCGTCCTAGATAAGAGTAAACCCTCTCCATCTCTGTTGTTATCGGTCTCTATCATCCGCGTGGAGAACCTTTATTTTGAACTAGCCCAACTTGACTCTGGAGCTGCCGGAAATCTCATTTTTCAGTCCCTGGTAGAGAAATACCGCATTCCCACCAAACCTCTAGCTGTTCCCTTGTCTGTCGCTGCCGTAGATGGGGGCCTCTTACCACATCCCATCCAACTCATCACCGAATCCATAACCCTGCAGGTGGGAATGCTGCACTCTGAGAGCATCTTCTTTCATGTTCTGCCTGGACTCTCTCACGCCCTCTTGCTAGGTCTACCTTGGCTTCAGAAACATGCACCCGTGCTTGATTTGCAGACCGGAGAAGTCCTTCGCTGGGGACAGGACTGCCATAAGACTTGTTTAGTTCCCGTCCATCCTTCTCCTACCCCAGCCAATCTACCTGGTCTTCCGGTTCCCTATTGGTCTTATGAGGACGTCTTTAATAAAAAGGAGGCAGAGACATTACCCCCTCATAGACCATACGACTGCCCAATCGACCTGATGCCCGGCGCTACTCCTCCCCGTGGGCGTATTTACCCTTTGTCCGCTGCTGAGACCCGGTCCATGTCTGAATATATTGAGGAGAATCTGGCCCGGGGATTTATCCGGAAATCGACCTCCCCGGCGGGAGCAGGCTTCTTCTTCGTCAAAAAGAAGGACGGCTCACTCCGTCCCTGTATAGACTATAGAGGCCTTAACCAGATCACGGTGAAGAATAAATACCCCCTTCCGCTCATTCCGGAATTATTTGACCGTCTGAGGGGGGCTAGAATCTTCACCAAGCTGGACCTCCATGGGGCGTATAACCTGGTCTGTATCCGTCAGGGGAATGAATGGAAGACGGCATTCAACACCCGGGACGGCCACTATGAATACCTGGTAATGCCCTTTGGTCTCTGTAACGCTCCCGCCGTCTTTCAAGAGTTGGTCAATGACATCTTCCGGGACCTTCTCTACTCCTGCGTAGTGGTGTACCTGGACAACATCTTGGTCTTCTCTCCGGATCTTCTCACTCACCGGAGGGATGTTCGTCAGGTCCTGCTCAGGCTCAGGCAGAACCACCTCTACGCTAAATATGAGAAGTGCCTCTTAGAGCAGACCTCGCTTCCGTTTTTGGGCTACATAATCTCTCAGACAGGCCTACGAATGGATCCTGAGAAACTGTCTGCCATCCAGAAGTGGCCCCGACCAGAGGGGTTGAAGGCTATTCAGCGGTTCCTGGGCTTCGCCAACTACTACCGCCTCTTCATACCGCACTTCTCTTCCCGGACTGCCCCAATCTCTGCGCTCACCCGTAAGTGCACTAATCCCAGAGAATGGCCGCCCGAAGCAGAGGAAGCCTTTCTTTCCTTAAAACAGGCTTTCTCTTCCGCCCCGGTGCTGCATCGTCCGGACGGCAACAAACAATTCTTCCTGGAAGTGGACGCCTCCTCCTCTGGAGCCGGAGCGGTACTTACCCAAAAGTCGTCTTCCGGAAGAATGGTAATTTGCGGCTTCTTCTCCAAACTCTTCTCCCCTACTGGGCGCAATTATTCTATAGGAGACCGAGAGTTATTGGCCATTAAGCTGGCACTGGAGGAGTGGCGTTACCTGCTCAAGGGGGCTCTTCACCCGGTAATTATTTACACGGACCACAAGAACTTGGCTTACCTCCAGAGCACCCAGAGACTTAACCCGCGCCAAGCCCGGTGGTCCTTGTTTTTTGCCTGCTTTGATTTCGTTCTTCATTTTCGCCCGGCAGACAAAAACATCAAAGCTGACCCCTTGTCCCGATCCTTCCTGGTGTCTGATCTAGAGGAGGAGCCTAAGCACATCATTGATCCCGCCAGAGTAATGCAGGTGGCCCCCGTGAATCTAAATCGTCTCCCTCCCGGTAAGACGTTCGTAACAGTACCTGATCGAAAGAAGGTCCTACACTGGGGTCAATCGTCTAAGCTAGCTGGCCACGCCGGTCAGAAAAAGACCCTCAAGCTTATTACCCGGCATTACTGATGGCCTACCCTGCACAAGGACGTAATAGACTTTGTTTCAGCCTGTGTGTCCTGCGCCCGCAACAAGGTTCCGAGACACCTGCCAGCCGGTCGCCTCCTTCCTCTTCCAGTACCTGCAGCCCCGTGGCAGC
Organism: Phyllobates terribilis; assembly: GCF_046119375.1. Taxonomy (NCBI): domain Eukaryota; kingdom Metazoa; phylum Chordata; class Amphibia; order Anura; family Dendrobatidae; genus Phyllobates; species Phyllobates terribilis. Next base: position 205,728,297 of record NW_027362768.1, on the reverse strand, counting down.
ATATAGCTATGGACTTTATAACGGATCTCCCTGTCTCTGCCGGTTGTACGGTCATTTGGGTGGTCGCTGACCGCTTTTCCAAGATGGCTCACTTCATTCCCCTGCCGGGCCTCCCGTCTGCACCTGAGCTGGCTTAAGACTTTATCCGCCACATCTTCCGTCTCCATGGCCTGCCCCTCCACATCGTGTCGGATCGTGGGGTTCAGTTCACCTCACGCTTCTGGAGAGCCACATGTAAGCTGCTTAACGTCACCCTGGACTTCTCCTCCGCTTACCACCCACAGTCCAATGGTCAAGTGGAGCGGATCAATCAGATCCTGACCAGTTACCTCCGGCACTTCGCTAATGCCCACCATTCGGACTGGGTGGATCTCCTACCATGGGCCGAGTTCTCTTACAATAATCACGAGAGCGAATCTTCCTCCAAATCCCCATTTTTTGTAGTCTTTGGTCAGCATCCTCGGATCCCATTTCCCGTCTCCACCTCGGTGGACAATCCGGCTGCGGAATCTCTCGTTAGCGAATTCTCCTCCATTTGGGAGAGTACCCGATCCGCACTCCTTCAGTCGTCCGAGCGGAAGAAAAAACACGCCGACAAGAAACGCCTGGATCCTCCACAATTCCGTCCTGGAGATAAAGTCTGGCTCTCGTCCAAGTATGTCCTGCTCAAGATTCCTTCCTACAAGTTAGGGCCTCGGTTCATCGGCCCACTGGAAGTTATCAAACAAATCAATCCGGTGGCCTATAAATTGAAACTCCCGGCCAACTTGCGGATCCCTAACTCCTTCCATGTATCTCTCCTCAAACCCGTGGTACTTAACTCTTTTTCCAAGTCTACAGGTACGCCTCCTGCTCCGGTTTCCGCTGAAAACGAGTTTGAGGTAGAGAACATTCTGGCCACCAAAAGGATAAGAGGAAAGACCTTTTTTCTAGTAGATTGGAAGGGGTTTGGTCCTGAGGAGAGAAAATGGGAGCCCCAGGAGAACATCCATGCCCCTCTCATCCTTGATAAATTTCTGTCTGGCCTAAAAAAGGGGGGGTCTAAAGGGGGGGGTACTGTAGCATCGGCGTCCCTGCCTCCTGCTAGGCAGGGACGCTGTTCCCCTCCCCGCTCCGCTCCGTGCCCGGCGTCCTCCTCCCGCTCTGCTGGCAGCACGCGCTGCTTCCCGGCCACTGTGCTTAGGGCGCGCGCGCTCCTCCTCTCTTAAAGGGGCCGCGCGCGCCATCCTAAGGAGTCCCCGGCCAATGGCCGGAGGACCTCACCATATATAAGGCACCTCCTCCAAAATGGAGGTGCCCGAGCAATGTTGTTGCATAGCCTATCACTCTGCTTCAGCCCTCAGGTCCCGTTACCAGATACCTGCCAGTTACCTGCCAGATTCCTGCTTGATACCTGCCTGATACTTGTCTATCTGCTTACATTCCTGCGGTCCGACAGTCTGCCTACCAGCCCTGCCAGTCTGTCTATGGATCTGTTTGCCCGCTCACCTGGGAGTGTCCGCCTGCTACCTGCCTGCTAGACTACCTGGAGACTCTGCCGTCACGTGCTGTGACCACCTGCCTGTCCAGAGACTCTTACCCGCTCACCTGGGAGCGTCCGCCTGCTACCTGCCTGCTAGACTACCTGGAGACTCTGCCGCCACGTGCTGTGACCACCTGCCTGTCCAGAGACTCTTGCCCGCTCACCTGGGAGCATCCACCTGCTACCCGCCTGCTAGCCTATCTGGAGGCTTAGCCGTCACTTGCCGTGACCACCCACCTGTCAAGAGACGGTCCCCGTCACTTGCCGTGACCTCCTGCCCTTCTACTCAGAGACTGTCCCCGTCACTTGCCGTGACCTCCTGCCCTTCTACCCAGAGACTGTCCCCGTCACTTGCCGTGACCTCCTGCCCTTCTACCCAGAGACTGTCCCCGTCACTTGCCGTGAGTACCCGTCCTTCTACTTAGAGACTGTCCCTGTCACTTGCCGTGACTACCTGCCCGCCTACCCTGGGAGCCACCCGCTTCCTTACAAGGACTGCCCCTTTGTATCATTGCTCAGAGGTTCCACCTCCCAGACCCGTTACAACTACCAAGATCCAGTTTTGTGTACAACTTTGTATGATGAACTCTGTCCAGCAACTCAGGGATCAAAGGCAGAGGGTAACAATTCTTTACAGTAATTTTGTTAAATTCTCTGCAATCAACGCAGGGTCTTAAGGAACAGTCTTTCTTTTTAACAAAAAATATAGGCGCACCTGCTGGTGATGAAGATGGGCAAATAAACCCTTTTTAGCTACATTTTCATCGATGTATTCCTTGAGTGTTTTTAATTCCTGCTCGGCCAGTGGGTAAATGCTTCAAAAGGGTATCGCCGCTCCAGGCAATAGATCAATTGGACAATCATATGGCCGATGAGGAGGGAGTTTGTCGGCATTTTTCTTGTCATGTACACCAGCAAATTCCCTATATATAGTTAGTAGTTTAGAAGATTGTTTAGGATCCTCTACAACCTCTTCATTTGGTGAAGCCTGTGGGGAGTGGACAGTAGATGGAAAAGACTCTTCTTTGGTTTCCCAATTGATTGCGGGATTTTGAGTCTGTAGCCATGGCAATCCCAGGATTATTGGAAAATGTGGAGATGAGATTAGTAGGAAGGATAAAACCTCATGGTGATTATGTTCCATAACTCTCTATAGGGATTCAGTTTCTTGATTCAGTGATACAGAATTTAGTAAAGATCCGTCAACAGTTTCCATGATAATAGATGAAAGTCTGTTTTGAATTTTTACGCCATGTTTCTTTGCGAAAGAGATGTCCATAAAATCTCCATTTGCTCCTGAATCAATCATGGCAGATGTGGAAATCCATTTAGAATCAACCTGAAACTTGATAGAAATGAAGCAATGAGAGTCCTTGATTTCTTTTTTTATTGTTGGGTGCAATAGAGGAAATTGAATGGATGATGGCACATTCACTGGAGGCGCTGGTTCAGACAAGACTGATTCTTCATCTGAAAAGTTGGGATCCGCTGCCACGACCACTGCTTTACATAGTTGAGAAGGACATTTGATGAGAAAGTGGTCAGACTTGCCACAATATAAAGACTGATTTTCCCGAAGTCTTCGTTCTTTTCACATTTTAACAGGCTGTCGACCTGCATGGATTCAGCTCCAGATATGTGAGGACCCTCAAAGTCTCTAAGACTGGGGGTTGAAGCAGGTGGATAACGATTATTGTTGCGGGACCAGTTTGTATTCCACTTTTCCAATCTTCTCTCTGATAATCGGTTGTCTATACGAATGCAATGGTGAATGAAGTCATCAAAATTCGTGGGAGCATTGGCCCCGGCTAGTTGATCTTTGAGTGCGCTGGAGAGTCTGTTCTTAAAAAAAAAAAAAGTAATTTTGCAGCATTATTCCATTCGGTATCAATCACCCACCGCCTGAATTCTGTGACGTACTCCGCAACAGAGCGTGTATCCTGACGTAGCGCCATCAGTGTAGCTGAAGCTGTTGTACAAGGACTAGTGTCATCAAACACTTGGCCCATGGCTGCTAGGAAGGCCTCCAGATCATTAAGTCCATCGTCATGAGGTTCAATAAGGGAGTTGGCCCCCTAGCTAGTAATATCAGTCCCCAGTGGGTGGCTTTCCCTCTGCTGCTTATGAATAATCGACGTGCGCCCACCCTTTTTTTTTTATTTAATTCTTTATTTTAAACATAATATACGCATCGGGTGCTGACTACAACTCCCATCATTGTCACCTGGTCACACTGATCTCAGGGAGAACAGGCGCCAATGATGTGAGCAGCACCCAGCGCCTGTCTCTCGCCTGGAAACCTCATGGGAAACTTTGAGAGACATTTTAAGGTTACTTGAGTTTCCAGCTGCTGGAACACCTGGAGGCTGTGAACTAAGGTTACCTTGGGTGTGTATTTTACTTTACTTGTTAAAAAAAGGAAAATTAAGGCGCAGGGTCCCTCATAATTTTCATAATCAGCAAGCAGAAAACCCCGACAGCTGGGAGCTGATGTTAATATTCTGGGAACAGGCCAATATCCCTAAAAGTTCCCAGGATATTAATATCAGCTCACAGCTGTTTGTTTTGCCTTTTCTGGTTATTATAGGGGAGAGCACCAAAAAAATTGCCGTGTGGTCCCCCAATATTCACTAATCAACAAAGGCTAAACAGACAGCTGCGGGCTGATATTAATAACCTAGGAAGGGACCATTAGCCCAAAATGTTCCCTGGCTATTAATAACAGCCCACAGCTGTTTGATTAGCATTTACTGGCTAGTTTATAGGGTGAACATAAGGTCCCCCCCCTATAAATTCTAACCAGCAAAGGCTAAACAGACAACTGTGGAATGATATTAACACCTTCATCACTGGGCCATTTTCAGTTTTTGCGCTTTAGTTTTTTGCTCCCCTTCTTCCCAATACCATAACTTTTTTATTTTTTGGTCAATATGGCCATGTGAGGGCTTGTTTTTTGCAAGTCAAGTTGTTCTTTTGAACGACACTATTGGTTTTACCATATTGTGTACTGGAAATAGGAAAGAAAATCCAAGTGCGGCGAAATTGCAAAAAAAATGCAATTCCATAGTTGTTTTTTTTTTTTTTAACCATGTTCACTAAATGCTAAACTGACCTGCCATTATGATCCCGCAGGTCATTACGAGTTTGTAGATACCAAACATGTATAGGTTCATTTTTATTTAAGTGGTGAAAAAAAGTCCAAAGTTTGTTAAAATAAAAAAAAAAAAATCACCATTTTCCGAAACCCGTAGCGTCTCCATTTTTCGGGATCTTGGGCCGGGTGACAGCTTACTTTATTTGCGCCGTGCTGCCATTTTTAGTGATACTATTTTGGGGTAGATACGATGTTTTGATCGCCCGTTATTACAATGTTGCGGCGACCAAAAAAATACGTAATTCTGGCATTTAGAATTTTTTTCTCATTATGCCATTTACCGATCGGATTCTTTTTACATATTGATAGATCGGGCGATTCTGAACGCGGCGACACCGAATATGTGATTTTTTTTTGTTTTGAATGGGGCAAAAGGGGGTGATGTAAACTTTTATATTTTTTTAATTGTTTATTTATTTTTTTTTACTTTACACTAGCTTTAATAGTCTTCATGGGAGACTAGAAGCTACAGAAACACCACCACCCTTTTCCTGGACCAGCTCTTCTCCCATTTGGCACAGATGATTTTAACTAGCAGGAGACTGCAAAGAGGGACCAGCCTATTTTTGCTCTTGCTTGAGAAAGGTGATGTGAAGAATGGCACCAGAGGGATCCCACCGCTGCCACCACTGTGAAGAATGGCACCAGAGAGATCCCGCAGGATCCCACCGCTGCCACCACTGTGAAGAATGGCACCAGAGAGATCCCGCAGAATCCCACAGCTGCCACCACTTGTGACGGATCCACACCTTGCCGCCCGCCTGACGACACTATTATGTCAGACAGATCACGTGATAAGGATCTGCCCTTTGCACCAACGTGATATTCCGCACCCCCCTCTCGGACGCGTAAGGTCAGATTAGTACAGTTCTACACAGACACCCCCTGTCCACATGGGTACAGGAAGGCACCGGGAGTGAGAAGAGGTGGCCCACTCAGTCACTGACGTGGCACCACACTCGCTCACACCAGACAGGCTGAGAGGCTCCTTCACTAGCCCCAGTGAAGCAGAGCCTGGTCAGCCTGGTAGAGCTGCCACCAGTTCCTATTAAATATAATTCCCGCTAGGACTGGGGGATTATATCGGGCCAGGAACCAGACCCGGTAGCATGTTCGTGGGACAGAACAACGGACGTGAGAGTTCGTGGATCGAGATAAAAGAGCTGTCCAAGGTGAAATTACATATTTAATCGCCTTAAGGGCGCACTAGACAATACACTATATACATAAGTGTTATACATACATAATGGTCAAAGATGCAAACACAATAGTAGGGGTACAAAAGATACAAGCAGTTATGAAGAGTCAGTGACCAGTCAGATGGAAGGCCTGGCTTGCGGGGGAGGGGCTGCCACATTGGAGGCTGGTGATCCCCTTTGTTGCAGGACGTCTCCCACAGGATGTGTCGTCATGACCTCCCAAGGAAAAAAAGACACTGGGCTATGGCTGCTGGAGCTCTTAACCCCTCTGGGTCACTCCCCATCCTGCCCCCTGGCTGGGCATAAATTTCCACCCCTGGTCTCTCAGCTACAAACTTTAAAAACTAAAATGGGCTATACTTCCTTAATGGACGGTCCTAGGGAGCAGTTTCTGATGTCATCGGATTCAGCCGGGCCCCTGCTACGCGGGGAGACCAAACACAGTGGCCCTAGGGGTTTCCAAAAGCATGTGCCGTGTATCTCCCCATCCCTATGCGCTAGGCGGTGCTGGAAGCCAGGGTGACATTCATCCTGTTCGTGTGATTCCATGCGTTATGCATACCTCCGGCCAATCAGTGCCGCCTTGCTCCATACACTTGTATGGAGAGCGAGGCCACGTCTACTGGCTGGGAGTATGTCACACAGAGTGACTGCAGAATTATCACTTTTGACTGGACAACCCCTTTAAACTAAGAACCCCGTTCAGTTTGTAAATTTGAGCTGAGAGACATTAGATCAATGTATGAATTTTTGGACACAGAAGTAAATCCAGCTGACCCCCTGCAGTCCCACATTTCTGGAGCACAGATAGCACCCGGGCAGGATGCAACATCCAACAGAGAAAACAGAAAAATCCAGCTCACAGATAAAGTCCAAAAAAGTGCATTTTATTTTCTAATGTACATGAAGCAAAGATTAAAATTGAGAGAAAAAAAAATTATTAAAAAAAGAGAACGCAGACATCTTTTGACGTGTTTCGAGCGGCAAGCGCTTTTTATCTATAGATCATCTTGACAAAGAGCGCTTGCCGCTCGAAACGCGTCAAAAGATGCCTGCGTTCTCTTTTTTTAATCTTAATTTTTTTTTTCTCTCAATTTTAATCTTTGCTTCATGTACCTTAGAAAATAAAATGCACTTTTCTGTGAGCCGGATTTTTCTGTTTTCTCTATATGAGGTTTGGAGGTGTGGACCGTGCTATTTTTTTGTGCATGATGAATAATTATGTGATGAACCCGTGGAGATATTCCAAAATTGTGGGTAAGCAACTTTGTTTCAAGCTTGTGGTGCTCGCTCACACTCACCTGTGGCAAGTCTGGAAATAACTGGTCTGCAAACCATGTCCTATGAGGAACGGTTGCAGGATTTGGGAATGTTTAGCTGCGAAAGAGAAGACTGAGAGGAGACTTAATAGCTGTCTACAAATATGTCAAGGGCTGTCACATTGTAGAAGGATCATCTTTATTCTCATTTGCACAAGGAAAGACTAGAAGCAATGGGATGAAACTAAATGGGAGGAGACACAGATTAGATATTAGAAGACACTGTATAACAGTGAGGAGATCAATGAGTGGAACAGGCTGCCACGAGAGGTGGTGAGGTCTCCTTCAATGGACGTCTTCAGAGGCTGGAGAGGTATCTGTCTGAGCAGCATTTCTCAACTCCAGTCCTCAGGAACCCCCCAACAGATCAGGTTTTCAGGATCTCCTTACTATTGATCAGGTGAGAGAACCTGTCCCATTTTTGGATGCCTTGATAATAATTCCATCACCAGTGCAATGCTAAGGAGATCCTGAAAACCTGATCTGTTGGGGGGTCCTGAGGACTGGAGTTGAGAAACACTGGTTGAGTGACTCCTGCATTGAGCAGGGGATTGGACACGATTACCCTGGAGGTCCCCTCCAACTGTAATATTCTAGGATTCTCTGTAACAGGTGTCGGCAATATGAAAAACATGAAACCAGATAAAGGGGAGAAGACGACCAATCTTAGCATTGTGTGCCACACTAAGCATGGAGAACAGAGAGAGGAGAACCATCTGAGGACTGCAGAACCAAAATTGTAGAAAAAAAAAAAAATCAACAATCTCAAGGTTACAAGCCAATCTCACGAGATCTTGATGTTCCTTGGTCCACAGTGCGCTACATAATCAAGAAGTTTACAACCCATGGCACTGTAGCTAATCACCATGGACGCGGACAGCAGAGAAAAACTGATGAAAGGTTGCAACGCAGGATAGTCCGGATGGTGGATAAGCCGCCCCAATCAAGTTCTAAAGAAGTTCAAGCTGTCCTGCAGGCTCAGGTGCATTAGTTCACGCTGACACTATCTGTCGAAACTTGAATGAAATTAAACGCTATGGCAGGAGACCACCCAGGAGGACCCCACTGTTGACACAGACATAAAAAAGCTAGACTGCAGTTTGCCAAAATCCTTCTGGAAAGCGCCTTGTGGGTAGACTTTTTGGTAACATGATTGTACTATTTACTGAAAATGGAATGAGGCCTACAAAGAACACAGCACCTACAGTCAAATATGGTGGAGGGTCACAGATGTTTTGCTGTGTCTGGCACTGGGTGCCCTGACTGTGTGCAAGGCATCATGAAATCTGAAGCTGGGTGTGCGTCCTAGGTCATGGGTCTTCCAGCAGGACAATGACCCCGAACATACTTCAAGATGCCCCCAAAAATGGATTGAAACAAAGCGCTGGAGAGATCTGAAGTGGCAGCAATGATTCCGGATGTAAATCCCATTGATCATCTGTGGAGAGATCTTACAATTGCTGTTGGGAGAAGACGTCTTCACATATGAGACCTGGAGCAGATTGTAAGAAGAGTCCAAGATCCCAGCTGAGGAGGAAGAAGCCGATGATTATAGGAAGCGACTGATCGCAGAGATTTATTCCAGAGGGGGCAACCAAATAATAAGGAGGGGGCGACAACTGTGTCCGGCCCATTATTGGGGTTTTGTGTGAAATTATCTCCAATTTGCCTTTTTTCAGTTTTTTGTGCTGTTCCGATACACAAAGGAAATAAACCGGAGTATAAGAAAACACTGGAATTGTGAATGATCTGCGAGAAAGACTTCATTTTCTGCAACAATTTCAAGGAGGCCGACACATTCGGCAATGACAGTATATACCACGTGCAGAATTATTAGGTAAATTAGTATATTGATCACATGATACTTTTTATACATGTCGTCCTACTCCAAGCTGCATAGTCTTCAGAGCCAACTACCAATGAAGTAAATCTGGTGATGTGCATCTCTGTAATGAGGAGGGGTGTTGACTAATGACATCAACACCCTATATAAGGTGGGCTTAATTATTAGGCAACTTCCTTTTCTTTGGCAAAATGGGTCAGAAGAGAGATTTGACGGCTCTGAAAAGTCCAAAATTGTGAGATGTCTTGCCGAGGGAGGCAGCAGTCTTGAAATTTCCAAACTTTAGAAGCGTGATCACCGAACAATCAAGCGTTTCATGGCAAATAGCCAACAGGGTCGCAAGAAGCGTGTTGGCCAAAAAAGGCGCAAAATAACTGTCCATGAATTGAGGAAAATCAAGCGTGAAGCTGCCAAGATGCCATTCGCCACCAGTTTTACCATATTTCAGAGCTGCAACGTTACTGGAGTATCAAAAAGCACAAGGTGTGCGATACTCAGGGACATGGCCAAGGTAAGGAAGGCTGAAAAACCACCACCTCTGAACAAGAAACATAAGATAAAACGTCAAGAATGGGACAAGAAATATCTGAAGACTGATTTCTCAAAGGTTTTATGGACTGATGAAATGAGAGTGACTCTTGATGGGCCAGATGGACGGGCCAGAGGCTGGATCAGTAAAGGGCAGAGAGCTCCACTCCGACTCAGACGCCAGCAAGGTGGAGGTGGGCTACTGGTATGGGCTGGTATCAAAGATGAACTTGTGAGACCTTTTTGGGTTGAGGATGGAGTGAAGCTCAACTCCCAGACCTACTGCCAGTTTCTGGAAGACAACTTCTTCAAGCAGTGGTACAGGAAGAAGTCGGTATCGGTCAAGAAAAACATGATTTTCATGCAGGACAATGCTCCATCACATGCATCCAACTACTCCACAGCATGGCTGGCCAGTAAAGGTCTAAAAGAAGAAAAAATAATGACATGGCCCCCTTGTTCACATGATCTGAACCCCATAGAGAACCTGTGGTCCATCATAAAATGTGAGATCTACAGGGAGGGAAAACAGTACACCTCTCGGAGCAATGTCTGGGAGGCTGTGGTGAGATCTACAGGGAGGGAAAACAGTACACCTCTGGGAACAGTGTCTGGGAGGCTGTGGTGGCTGCTGCACGCAATGTTGATCGAAAACAGATCAAGCAACTGAGAGAATCTATGGATGGAGGCGGCTGAGGGTCATCATAAAGAAAGGTGACTATATTCATCACTAATTTTTTGGGGTTTTGTTTTTGCATGTCAGAAATGTTTATTTCTATATTTTGTGCACTGATATTGGTTTACCTGGTGAAAATAAACAAGTGAGATGGGATTATATTTGGTTTTTATTAAGTTGCCTAATAATTCTGCACAATAATAGTTACCTGCACAAACAGATATCCTCCTAAGATAGCCAAATCTAAAAAACCCCACTGCAACTTCCAAAAATATTAAGCTCGGATATTTATGGGTCTTTTGGGCTGATTGACAACAACATAGTTGTTGATCAATAATAAAAATAATCATCTAAAATACAACTTGCCTAATAATTCTGCACACAGTGTATACTGTGTATTGTACTGACCCCTGTGTATAAAGACAGAGCGGATCTAGAGCGGGTGTACTTATATATTGTGTACTGTATCATTATCCTGTACCCCCGAGTGTCATTGCCACTGTCCTCTACCCCAATGTTGCATCTTCACAGTATGTTTTCTGGGGGGCAAATCTTATCGGGGGCACCCCATCATTTCGTGATTTTTCATTACTTTTGACTCTTTTATTCACTTTTCACACAAAGGACAGAAAATTGTGCAGGAAGAGAGGAGCGGTTCCCCAGAATGCGTACGCAGCCCCCCACACACGCAGGAGACCTCCTGAAATCTATACTTTTACCATTTTTCAGTTTTTTTTTTTTAAAGGGACATGGAAAATGTGGGTGTCCCCTGGCCCACCCGTATTCTAGAGGACGGGCCACGTGTCTGCACAGTCCACTCTCTGGTGACACATATAGGCGATCGCCCACTCCCCCGTGTGACGGCTCCGCCAGCAGCATTTCCAGGCGCTCTACATCATCTATCTCCAGGGAGAACGGGGCGATCGGGTGACTCTGCGGCCATGTTGTCCTCATATTTCCCAGGGTGAAGGATGCCAAGCACCAAGGTCCTGCTCTACAATCAGTGCCATGCAGTCCCCTCCTCATCAGATATAACAGGGGCAGCTCCTCACCGTCGGAGCTGCACACAGGCTGGCCAGGGCCATGCTCCAGGCGCCCCCTCCCCAGGGCAGAGCCCACAGAACAGTTTGAGGCTGCGCCCGAACCCGCGTTATAAGAAGGTGACATCGTCCTGGGACTGCACCCAGCGCCAGTGCGCGTCGTATGCCCTCCCGCTCTGGCCCGGCCTGAGGTTGGGTTTCTCCTCCGGTCCTGGCTGGGCGAAGGGGCCGTTGGTCATGTAATTGTCAGTGGTGGTCAGCGGAGGGCGCTGTGGGGTGGACGACACAATGGGCTCACTGGTGCTCAGGCTATACTCGTCCATGTCATCGGCCAGCGTGTCCAGGAAGCTGCCGATAGAGATGCTGTCCAGCCGCTCCGCCGGGTCCTGGAGGCTGTTCCAGCTGCTGCGACGCGATGTCTCCTGACTACCGGCCAGACTGTACTGACTGCTGGTCAGACTGCTGCAGCGACTCGTCAGCGCCCCCTTCTCCTCCAGAATCCACTTCACTGCCTCAATCCCCTCATTCACCAGGAGCAGCTGCTGCAGAATCTGCACGTCAATGGCTCGCAGGCCGGCCTGGGGGAAGGAGAGAGAGGATCAGCGGCGTCCGCAGGTCTTACTGCACAGTCCTGGGGGAAGGAGAGAGAGGATCAGCGGCGTCCGCAGGTCTTACTGCACAGTCCTGGGGGGAGGAGAGAGAGGATCAGCGGCGTCCGCAGGTCTTACTGCACAGTCCTGGGGGAAGGAGAGAGAGGATCAGCGGCGTCCGCAGGTCTTGCTGCACAGTCCTGGGGGAAGGAGAGTGGATCAGCGGCGTCCGCAGGTCTTACTGCACAGTCCTGGGGGAAGGAGAGAGAGGATCAGCGGCATCCGCAGGTCTTACTGCACTGTCCTGAGGGAAGGAGAGAGAGGATCAGCGGCGTCCGCAGGTCTTACTGCACAGTCCTGGGGGAAGGAGAGAGAGGATCAGCGGCGTCCGCAGGTCTTACTGCACAGTCCTGGGGGAAGGAGAGAGAGGATCAGCGGCATCCGCAGGTCTTACTGCACAGTCCTGGGGGAAGGAGAGAGAGGATCAGCGGCGTCCGCAGGTCTTACTGCACAGTCCTGGGGGAAGGAGAGAGAGGATCAGCGGCGTCCGCAGGTCTTACTGCACAGTCCTGGGGGAAGGAGAGTGGATCAGCGGCGTCAGCAGGTCTTACTGCACAGTCCTGGGGGAAGGAGAGAGAGGATCAGCGGCGTCCGCAGGTCTTACTGCACAGTCCTGGGGGAAGGAGAGAGAGGATCAGCGGCGTCCGCAGGTCACAGGTCTTACTGCACAGTCCTGGGGGAAGGAGAGAGGATCAGCCGCGTCCGCAGGTCTTACTGCACAGTCCTGGGGGAAGGAGAGAGAGAGAGGATCAGCGGCGTCCGCAGGTCACAGGTCTTACTGCACAGTCCTGGGGGAAGGAGAGAGAGGATCAGCGGCGTCCGCAGGTCTTACTGCACAGTCCTGGGGGAAGGAGAGAGAGGATCAGCGGCGTCCGCAGGTCTTACTGCACAGTCCTGGGGGAAGGAGAGTGGATCAGTGGCGTCAGCAGGTCTTACTGCACAGTCCTGGGGGAAGGAGAGAGAGGATCAGCGGCGTCCGCAGGTCTTACTGCACAGTCCTGGGGGAAGGAGAGAGAGGATCAGCGGCGTCCGCAGGTCTTACTGCACAGTCCTGGGGGAAGGAGAGAGAGGATCAGCGGCGTCCGCAGGTCTTACTGCACAGTCCTGGGGGAAGGAGAGTGGATCAGCGGCGTCCGCAAGTCTTACTGCACAGTCCTGGGGGGAAGGAGAGAGAGGATCAGCGGCGTCCGCAGGTCTTACAGCTCAGTCCTGGGGGAAGGAGAGAGAGGATCAGCGGCGTCCGCAGGTCTTACTGCACAGTCCTGGGGGAAGGAGAGATAGGATCAGTGGCGTCCGCAGGTCTTACTGCACAGTCCTGGGGGAAGGAGAGAGAGGATCAGCGGCGTCCGCAGGTCTTACTGCACAGTCCTGGGGGAAGGAGAGTGGATCAGCGGCGTCCGCAAGTCTTACTGCACAGTCCTGGAGGAAGGAGAGAGAGGATCAGCGGCGTCCGCAAGTCTTACTGCACAGTCCTGGGGGAAGGAGAGAGAGAGGATCAACGGCGTCCGCAGATCACAGGTCTTACTGCACAGTCCTGGGGGAAGGAGAGAGGATCAGCGGCGTCCGCAGGCCTTACTGCACAGTCCTGGGGGAAGGAGAGAGAGGATCAGCGGCGTCCGCAGGTCTTACTGCACAGTCCTGGGGGAAGGAGAGAGAGGATCAGCGGCGTCCGCAGGTCTTACTGCACAGTCCTGGGGGAAGGAGAGAGAGGATCAGCGGCGTCCGCAGGTCTTACTGCACAGTCCTGGAAGAAGGAGATAGAGGATCAGCGGCGTCCGCAAGTCTTACTGCACAGTCCTGGGGGAAGGAGAGAGAGAGGATCAGCGGCGTCCGCAGATCACAGGTCTTACTGCACAGTCCTGGGGGAAGGAGAGAGGATCAGCGGCGTCCGCAGGTCTTACTGCACAGTCCTGGGGGAAGGAAAGAGATGATCAGCGGCGTCCGCAGGTCTTACTGCACAGTCCTGGGGGAAGGAAAGAGATGATCAGCGGCGTCCGCAGGTCTTACTGCACAGTCCTGGGGGAAGGAAAGAGATGATCAGCGGCGTCCGCAGGTCTTACTGCACAGTCCTGGGGGAAGGAGAGAGAGGATCAGCGGCGTCCGCAGGTCTTACTGCACAGTCCTGGGGGAAGGAGAGAGAGGATCAGCGGCGTCCGCAGGTCTTACTGCACAGTCCTGGGGGAAGGAGAGAGAGGATCAGCGGCGTCCGCAGGTCTTACTGCACAGTCCTGGGGGAAGGAGAGAGAGGATCAGCGGCGTCCGCAGGTCTTACTGCACAGTCCTGGGGGAAGGAGAGAGAGGATCAGCGGCGTCCGCAGGTCTTACTGCACAGTCCTGGGGGAAGGAGAGAGAGGATCAGCGGCGTCCGCAGGTCTTACTGCACTGTCCTGAGGAAGGAGAGATAGGATCAGCGGCGTCCGCAGGTCACAGGTCTTACAGCTCAGTCCTGTGGTGGGAAGAAGGGGGACCTATAGAGATCAGCGGCATCCAGATCCTGAAGGATAGGGGTCACACTCCTACACCCCAAGCCGGTGTTTCGGGAGTCTGGTGATCTCGTCCATAGACAAGTCGTTGTGCAGCCGCGTCCATGATGACTGCGACCTCCGGGGTCCGCATAGTGTACTCCCTCAATGACACCGAGCCCGAGAGTAGAGTGGCCCCAACAAGCAGAGGGCCCCAGAGCAACACAGAAGAGGCAGCGGCCAAAAATCCTGACCGAGACGGGGTTCCTTGTATAATACACCAGTGGAGGGGGGGGGCTCCTCGTATAATACACCAGTGGAGGGGGGGGGCTCCTCGTATAATACACCAGTGGAGGGGGGGACTCCTCGTATAATACACCAGTGGAGGGGGGGGGGGCTCCTCGTATAATACACCAGTGGAGGGGGGAGGGCTCCTCGTATAATACACCAGTGGAGGGGGGAGGGCTCCTCGTATAATACACCAGTGGAGGGGGGAGGGCTCCTCGTATAATACACCAGTGGAGGGGGGGGGGGGGCTCCTCGTATAATACACCAGTGGAGGGGGGGGGGGCTCCTCGTATAATACACCAGTGGAGGGGGGAGGGGCTCCTCGTATAATACACCAGTGGAGGGGGGAGGGCTCCTCGTATAATACACCAGTGGAGGGGGGAGGGCTCCTCGTATAATACACCAGTGGAGGGGGTGGCGCTCCTCGTATAATACACCAGTGGAGGGGGTGGCGCTCCTCGTATAATACACCAGTGGAGGGAGGGGGGCTCCTCGTATAATACACCAGTGGAGGGGGGAGGGATCCTCGTATAATACACCAGTGGAGGGGGGAGGGATCCTCGTATAATACAACAGTGAAGGGGGTGGCGCTCCTCGTATAAAACACCAGTGGAGGGGGGAGGGATCTTCGCATAATATACCAGTGGAGGGGGTGGGGCTCCTCGTATAATACAACAGTGGAGGGGGTGGCGCTCCTCGTATAATACACCAGTGGAGGGGGAGGGATCCTCGTATAATACACCAGTGGAGGGGGGAGGGATCCTCGTATAATACACCAGTGGAGGGGGTGGGGCTCCTCGTATAATACAACAGTGGAGGGGGTGGCGCTCCTCGTATAATACACCAGTGGAGGGGGAGGGATCCTTGTATAATACAACAGTGGAGGGGGTGGCGCTCCTCGTATAATACACCAGTGGAGGGGGGGGGCTTCTCGTATAATACACCAGTGGAGGGGGGGGGAGGGATCCTCGTATAATACAACAGTGGAGGGGGGGGGGGGAGGGATCCTCGTATAATACAACAGTGGAGGGGGGGGGCTTCTCGTATAATACACCAGTGGAGGGGGGGGGCTCCTCGTATGATACACCAGTGGAGGGGCTCCTCGTATAATACACCAGTGGAGGGGGGGGGGCTCCTCGTATAATACACCAGTGGAGGGGGGGGGCTCCTCGTATAAAACACCAGTGGAGGGGGGGGGGCTCCTCGTATAATACACCAGTGGAGGGGGGAGGGCTCCTCGTATAATACACCAGTGGAGGGGGGGGGGCTCCTCGTATAAAACACCAGTGGAGGGGGGGGGGGCTCCTCGTATAATACACCAGTGGAGGGGGGGGGGGCTCCTCGTATAATACACCAGTGGAGGGGGGGGGGCTCCTCGTATAATACACCAGTGGAGGGGGGGGGCTCCTCGTATAATACACCAGTGGAGGGGCTCCACGTATAATACACCAGTGGAGGGGCTCCTCGTATAATACACCAGTGGAGGGGCTCCTCGTATAATACACCAGTGGAGGGGCTCCTCGTATAATACACCAGTGGAGGGGCTCCTCGTATAATACACCAGTGGAGGGGGTGGGGCTCCTCGTATAATACGCCAGTGGAGGGGGGGGGGCTCCTCGTATAATACGCCAGTGGAGGGGCTCCACGTATAATACACCAGTGGAGGGGGTGGGGCTCCTCGTATAATACACCAGTGGAGGGGGTGGGGCTCCTCGTATAATACACCAGTGGAGGGGGTGGGGCTCCTCGTATAATACACCAGTGGAGGGGGGGGGGCTTCTCGTATAATACACCAGTGGAGGGGGTGGGGCTCCTCGTATAATACACCAGTGGAGGGGGCTCCTCGTATAATACACCAGTGGAGGGGGCTCCTCGTATAATACACCAGTGGAGGGGGCTCCTCGTATAATACACCAGTGGAGGGGGGGGCTCCTCGTATAATACACCAGTGGAGGGGGGGGGGGGGCTCCTCGTATAATACACCAGTGGAGGGGGGGGGGTTCCTCGTATAATACACCAGTGGAGGGGGGAGGGTTCCTCGTATAATACACCAGTGGAGGGGGGAGGGATCCTCGTATAATACACCAGTGGAGGGGGGCTCCTCGTATAATACACCAGTGGAGGGGGGAGGGATCCTCGTATAATACACCAGTGGAGGGGGGGGCTCCTCGTATAATACACCAGTGGAGGGGGGAGGGATCCTCGTATAATACACCAGTGGAGGGGGGAGGGATCCTCGTATAATACACCAGTGGAGGGGGGGGCTCCTCGTATAATACACCAGTGGAGGGGGGAGGGATCCTCGTATAATACACCAGTGGAGGGGGGAGGGATCCTCGTATAATACACCAGTGGAGGGGGGAGGGATCCTCGTATAATACACCAGTGGAGGGGGGAGGGATCCTCGTATAATACACCAGTGGAGGGGGCTCCTCGTATAATACACCAGTGAAGGGGGGGGGGGGCTCCTCGTATAATACACCAGTGAAGGGGGGGGGGTCCTCGTATAATACACCAGTGGAGGGGGGGGGGCTCCTCGTATAATACACCAGTGGAGGGATCCTCGTATAATACACCAGTGAAGGGGGGGGGGGTCCTCGTATAATACACCAGTGGAGGGGGGGGGGGTTCCTCGTATAATACACCAGTGGAGGGGGCAGGGATCCTCGTATAATACACCAGTGGAGGGGGGCTCCTCGTATAATACACCAGTGGAGGGGGGAGGGATCCTCGTATAATACACCAGTGGAGGGGGGGGCTCCTCGTATAATACACCAGTGGAGGGGGGAGGGATCCTCGTATAATACACCAGTGGAGGGGGGAGGGATCCTCGTATAATACACCAGTGGAGGGGGGAGGGATCCTCGTATAATACACCAGTGGAGGGGGCTCCTCGTATAATACACCAGTGAAGGGGGGGGGGGCTCCTCGTATAATACACCAGTGAAGGGGGGGGGGTCCTCGTATAATACACCAGTGGAGGGGGGGGGGGCTCCTCGTATAATACACCAGTGGAGGGATCCTCGTATAATACACCAGTGAAGGGGGGGGGGGGGTCCTCGTATAATACACCAGTGGAGGGGGGGGGGCTCCTCGTATAATACACCAGTGGAGGGGGGAGGGATCCTCGTATAATACACCAGTGGAGGGGGGAGGGATCCTCGTATAATACACCAGTGGAGGGGGGGGGCTCCTCGTATAATACACAAGTGAAGGGGGGGGGGGCTCCTCGTATAATACACAAGTGAAGGGGGGGGGGGGCTCCTCGTATAATACACCAGTGAAGGGGGGGGGCTCCTCGTATAATACACCAGTGAAGGGGGGGGGGGGCTCCTCGTATAATACACCAGTGAAGGGGGGGGGGGGGTCCTCGTATAATACACCAGTGGAGGGGGGGGGGGCTCCTCGTATAATACACCAGTGGAGGGGGGAGGGATCCTCGTATAATACACCAGTGGAGGGGGGAGGGATCCTCGTATAATACACCAGTGGAGGGGGGAGGGATCCTCGTATAATACACCAGTGGAGGGGGGAGGGATCCTCGTATAATACACCAGTGGAGGGGGGGGGGCTCCTCGTATAATACACAAGTGAAGGGGGGGGGGGCTCCTCGTATAATACACCAGTGAAGGGGGGGGGCTCCTCGTATAATACACCAGTGAAGGGGGGGGGGGGCTCCTCGTATAATACACCAGTGGAGGGCTCCTCGTATAATACGCCAGTGGAGGGGGGGGGGCTCCTCGTATAATACACCAGTGGAGGGGCTCCTCGTATAATACACCAGTGGAGGGGGCTCCTCGTATAATACACCAGTGGAGGGGGCTCCT
Organism: Phyllobates terribilis; assembly: GCF_046119375.1. Taxonomy (NCBI): domain Eukaryota; kingdom Metazoa; phylum Chordata; class Amphibia; order Anura; family Dendrobatidae; genus Phyllobates; species Phyllobates terribilis. The sequence continues at coordinate 205,709,789 of NW_027362768.1, read as the reverse complement.
CGTATAATACACCAGTGGAGGGGGCTCCTCGTATAATACACCAGTGGAGGGGGCTCCTCGTATAATACACCAGTGGAGGGGGCTCCTCGTATAATACACCAGTGGAGGGGGGGCTCCTCGTATAATACACCAGTGGAGGGGGGGGGCTCCTCGTATAATACACCAGTGGAGGGGGGGGGCTCCTCGTATAATACACCAGTGGAGGGGGGGGGCTCCTCGTATAATACACCAGTGAAGGGGGGGGGGGGGCTCCTCGTATAATACACCAGTGGAGGAGGGGGGGGCTCCTCATATAATACACCAGTGAAGGGGGGGGCTCCTCATATAATACACCAGTGGAGGAGGGGGGGGCTCCTCATATAATACACCAGTGGAGGAGGGGGGGGCTCCTCATATAATACACCAGTGGAGGAGGGGGGGGCTCCTCATATAATACACCAGTGAAGGGGGGGGCTCCTCATATAATACACCAGTGAAGGGGGGGGCTCCTCGTATTGTCGGGGTAAAAGAGAATATATATATTTGTAACTTTTATACTTTTGTAACTTTTATACGCTTTTTTGCTAATGTACTAACCACCATTTTGTGTCATATAACAATAAGCTTTCCTTGCTACATATTACTCAAATCGAAACTTAAACTAAGATATTTCTAGTGTTGCCAAGACTTATTTCAGAGAAACGAAACAAGATTATAAGCTGACGGCTGCAATATCTGCCCAGAGACTGAGATAAGGAGATGTGGACCAATCAGGAGTGGCCAGACACTGGACTTTCATGGTTTAACCCACCCCGGACAACCCCTTTTCCCTCCCATTATGTAGTGTATTTAGATTTGTGCATGTAAAAAATAAAGGCAGAACATTGCTGAGGAGGTTGTCTGTAGTAGCCTTCTGAGCATGCTCTGAGTTTGAACCAGCTTGTTGCCTGACTCATTCTTTGAATGGTTGACCCATGCTCATAGTTTGAATTTGGAGTGACTGGAGGACGAGTGGAATGTCATCACGACCCCCACAAATGGCGCCCAACGTGGGGCGTGGTTAGCGGTACGCCGCCCTCCCGGACCCATATTGCTGACTTCCCTGGTGGTGACCGCGGTGGCTGAATTTGAGGCCTGATCAACCTCCATCGAACACGGTAAGTTGAGATGTATTTTATATGTCTCACTTGCCTGTGTGTCAGCCGCAGCGGTTTCTGTGGGATTGTCAGGATGGATCTGGGTGGGTGACCGGTCGAGTGGTGAGACCTCAGGCGTCCCGCACCACGTCCTGAACCAGCAAGTGTTAAACGAGTGACGTCGCATGCCTGCGCGTGCTCGTGTGCACACCACCTCCTCCTCCCCCAGTCACTGTACTTTTCTTAGATAGCTGCCTCCCGTAACTGATAGTCGAGGTTTCAAAGCATTCCTGAATTGTAGTGTAAAGGAGGTGTTGTGCTGTCAGAATCTGTGACGAATTGAGGTGTACTCTTCGTCTTATACAGAGACTGCTGTAAAGTCAAGCAAAGGAGATAGATTGAGAGGTTACTCTCTATCTCATCAGTGTATTGAGGAGTACTCTACACTGACGGGTGGTGCCGTAGTAGGAAGGAAGACGAATTGAGGTGTACTCTTCGTCTTATACAGAGAAACCTCATAAGGAGGGGTTCTGCTGTAAGGGTCTGTGACGAATTGAGGTGTACTCTTCGTCTTATACAGAGAAACCTCATAAGGAGGGGTTCTGCTGTCAGTCAGGGTGCCGTGGTGAGTCGTACTGTAAAGTCGCCATTCAAGGTTAGGGAAGGGACAGATTGAGAGGTTACTCTCTGTCTTATCAGTGTATTGAGAGGTACTCTACACTGAGGAGTGGCGACCTGTAGACTGCACCAGTGATCTGAGTCGCGACAGATCATTGCATTCTATAAGAAAATGTTGTGTATATTCAAATTTGAAAGATCTCGTAAGTTGCGGAATGCTGCTGTAGGAGTTAAGCCAATTAGTGGAGTTACGGGAAGGCAAGAAGGCAAGAAGAATGTTAGGAATTTGTATAACATGATAAGCTTATCCAGTACAGGCAGGCTTTAGTCTTCAGTTTGGAAAGAATGTGTTACACAGAAGTTGGGAAAGTTGGGTGACGACTTTTGCATCAGGCTCAGGCACATCTTAGAGTAGATGGTGCAGGGGGGAACAGAGAATGCCGAGCCTTTGTTCGGATACATGAAAGCTGCAGATTGTGATTTGTTATGTGCCCTCAAATTGGCCGTAACCCCGTTAATGCCTGTTACTACACCTTTCCCTGCCCCCAAGAACAATCCCACCCCCACTCCCACCTCCTCCCTCCAACGGCCATCTTACTACACCTTTTCCTGCCTCCAAGAATAATCCCACTTCCATTTTAACTCCTCCCTCCCACGGCCATATTACTACACCTCTTACTTGTTGTGGGAGGCCCGGAAAGCCCCAATCCGGCCTATATCCACTACTAGATCCGTCCGGTGCATATTACCAGCCACCAGCACAGGTGGAAAAGCCCGCAGTCCCAGAGCACCCATCTGAAACTAATGTGACACCCTCTGCTCCAGCCCACGATGCTGAGACGCTTCCCCTGTTTCCTATGGGAGTCACCCACAACCCTGGGGATATCCTCCTCAACTCCCCAGAATTTCAGGCCAGACTGCTCTCCCTCCGCCAACATACTGTTACTCAAGACGATACGGAGCCAGATGAGGGATGGGCTCAAGATACTCCAGCCCCCCCCCCCCTTTACCCCATACGTCTCCTATGGCATCCTCCACCCCACATTCATTGCCCATACTTCGGCCCTTGCTCCAAGCAACTGCTAAAAAAACACCACCCCCCAGCCCCTCAGAAGTCTGGGACCCCTGCCGCTCCCAGAATCTAGTAGACCCATCAGGACGCCCTGTCACTCTGTCAATAGGCTATGGTGACATCCTTACACATCGGGTGGGGGCCATAGTCAACCCTGCAAATATCTGTATGAGCCATGCTGGAGGATTGGCTCGTAAAATTGCCCTTGCTGCTGGTTCTACTCTGGCTGCAGAATGCCAGGCTCACTTAGCCGAAAATGGAGAGCTTTTAAAAGGCCATGGATTCCACAAAAGCAGGATCCCTTAGTACGTATGAATCCGGTCTAGAATACATGAAACAGTTAAAAGCCTGGGCTCAGGATCGCTTGTCAGATCAAGCTGGGTCTGTACAAGATGTTCAACAAGACCCTGATGAATCTGTGGAAAGATATGCTGCAAGACTCAGCATGCATTTTGAGGATCTCGGATACAGTCCTCACGTCAAGACGCAGGCCGTCCTGTTGGTTCAGGCCCTAATAGATGGCCTACAAGACGCTCTCAGAGATGAAGTCCTGAGGGTACGCCCCGAGATTCGTTCTTCTTTTAATGACGCAGTAAACATTGTCAAAGCTTTCCAAAAAGCCATGCTAAAAATGGAAAAGGATACTAAGCCAAGGAAGAAAGCCGCTTCTGCCATGGTATATCAAGCTCAAGAAAGCTACCCACCCCTGGCAACCAACATGGAATCAAGTGGGTAATGGTTAAAGGCACAGGTGATGATACTCCTCCCACATATAGAAAACAAGACAGAAGAGATGACAGGGGATCATCTAGAAACAGAAGACAACCTCGTGATTCTGAAGGATGAATGTTATGTTGGGAGTGTGGTAGCCTTGACCACATCCTCAGAGACTGTCACTTTACAGGTGGACCATCAACCACTGGAGTTCCTGGTGGACACTGGGGCGGCCACATCTGTCATTTCCTCTGCACAGCTCCCTCCTTCTGTATCCCTATCACCGGATACCCTCACCTGTGTTGGGGTGGAAGGCCAACATATTTCCTCTCCACTCACAGTCCCTGTGTCTGCAGGACCGTTCACCGGAGTACTCACAAGAGTCTTGGTCTCTGAAACTTGTCCTGTCAATCTGTTGGGAACCGATCTCTTAGAGCGGATGAAGGCAATAATTACCTTCGGAAACCATGGTATGGAGCTTCTTTTGCGGGACCCTCATTCCGAACAAGGGACTGAAGACCGCTGTGTTCTTAAAGCCTTCCCTCTCATGATGATGACCATACAACCTAACTCTCTGTGGTCCAGTGGGCCAGAGGACGTCGGCCTCCTGCAGGTTCCCCCGGTCCGAGTACACCTCGAGCCTGGACACAGGTATCCACGGTTGCCACAATACCCCCTCAAGGCTGCACAAGAACAAAGCTTGGGTACCCAAATCGCTTCCCTCCTGGAATCAGGAGTCCTTGTCAGATGTGTATCTCCATGCAATACACCCCTCTTTCCTGTAAAAAAGAAAACCGCTCCGGGAGAGTCTCCAAGATACCGGTTGGTTCAGGATCTCAGAGCCGTCAATGCAGCTACCATTTTAGAAACTCCAGTGGTACCTAACCCAAACACCCTCTTGTCTCAGCTGCCTCCAACGGCCACCTTGTTTACGGTGTTAGATCTGGCCAACGCCTTCTTCAGTATACCCTTACATGAAGATTCGTGGTTTCTTTTTCCCTTCACCTTTCAAGGAGCACAGTTTACATGGACCAGGACTCCACAAGGAGCCCAGAACTCTCCTAACCAATTCACTCATTCTATGAAGTCTATTCTGGAGCCATGGGTTCAAGAGAACCTTCAGGTCACCCTTCTACAGTATGTGGATGATCTTTTGCTATGTGGCACTGAAGAAAATTTGCCAGAGATGTCAGAATCCCTTCTCTGGTTTTTTCACTCAGCTAACTGTAAAGTCTCGAAAGGCAAAGTCCAATGGTGTCTGCCCAAGGTCATTTTCCTCGAACATTGTATATCACAAGGTGCTAGACATCTGACTGAAGAAAGAAAGCAAGCCATCATGGATATCACCTTCCCAACCACCTACTCCGCTATGCAGACTTTCCTTGGCCTCATCACTTACTGCAGGCAATGGATCCCTGATGCCTCAAAGCTCATGCAACCTCTGTACGACTGTCTCAAGAATGAAGGCTCAGTTTGGTTTCATGCTGAAGATCCACGTGTTTCTCATCAACACAGACCGTTTTGACCGCCTTAAACAGGCTGTTGTCTCTGCCCCGGCCTTGGGCTTACCAGACAATACTCAGCCATTTCACCTTTTTGTTTCTGAATCGGAAGGTCATGCCTTTGGAGTTCTAGCACAACGCTATGATCATAAGTATCGGCCTTTGGGCTACTACTCAGCCCGCCTGGACCCTGTCGCCCGAACTGCCCCCACGTGCCTTAAGGCGGTCCACGCTGCTCACATCCTCCTTGACAAGTCAGCTGATATCGTCCTTGGACATGATCTAGTTATACAGGCCGGCCATGATCTCTCAGCTGTTCTGCAACAAACATCTCCGAAACATCTAACCAACCAAAGACACCTGCGGCTGCAGTGTTCCCTATTGTTGCCCTCCAATATAACATTTACCAGATGTCTGACTATCAATCCTGCCACTTTGCTTCCACCTTCTAGGGGGGAAGGTGAAGAGGGTGAAGGTCCATTGGTGGAACCTCATGATTGTATAAAAATTTTGCAGGAAGAGACTTCTGCTCCAGAGAATATGGTGGCACATCCGCTCGCAGACCCTGCCTTGCACCTATGGACTGATGGATCCCGTTTCGCAGACCCTCAAGGGAAGTTCCACACGGGATATGCTGTTACAACAGACCTAACAGTTCTGAAGGCTGAAGCTCTACCACCATACATGTCTGCACAAGAGGCTGAACTTGTGGCTCTCACAGAGGCCTGCCACCTGGCAGCAGGAACAAAGGTGAATATATATATATATACCGATTCCAGGTATGGACATGGAATTTGCAATGATTCTGGACTCTTGTGGAAGTCTAGAGGATTCATCACAGCTGCAGGTACACCAGTGAAACATGTCTCATGGATTAAGGCCCTAATGAAGGCCCTGGAACTACCCATTCAGGTTGCTGTTATGAAGGTCAAGGCTCATGGAAGACTAGAATCCAGAGAAGCCAGGGGCAACCACCTAGCTGACCAAGCAGCCAAGACTGCAGCAGTGAAGAATGTGTCATCAAAGTGGCAGGAAAAGGAAGAAGAGATGGGAGAAACCCTGCAAACCGTAGCTGTGGCGCTCACTAGAGCAAGAGCCAAAGAACAGCCGGCGGAAGACCATACAAGTCCAGCGGAGACACGAGTGGAATCCAGGGGGGTCAGGATGCCTGAAGAAAAATTGTGTGAGGAACAAAGGGAGACCCCCACTGAAGAAGTCAAGCAATGGAAATCGGCAGGAGCCGTGCTGGCAGGTCGCAAAGATTCAAAGGTCAACTTGACTCTTTACCAAGTGGATGGGAAGCCTTGCTTGCCTAGACGCATGTACTCAGCCGTGGCAGCATGGGCTCACGGGCCTACACACAGAGGAAAGAATCAAGCCTTGGCATGTATCAAGAAAACTGTACTTTGCACCCGGAATCTCTTCCACTGTGACTGCATACTCAAAATCCTGCTCTGTCTGCGCTACCTGCAACCCAACGTGTACGGCACGGGTCCCTCTCCAACACCTGGCTAAACCAGACTACCCTTGGCAGAGAATACAAGTCGACCATATCCAAATGCCTAAAGCAGGAAAATAGGAGTACGTTTTGGTAGCCGTGGATATGTTCTCAGCCTGGCCCGAGGCCTACCCGGTCGTCAACATGACTGCTAAAGTCACAGCCAAGAAACTGATCACCGAAATTGCCTGCAGATTTGGAGTTCCCCAAGTCATAGAATCGGATCAAGGACCAGCTTTCACAGCAAATATCTACGAAAAACTCTGGAACATGTTGGGAACGGATTTGGGCCTCCACACTCAAGACCCAGCTCTTGAAAATGACCCAACACCATCCCCTCCCCTGGCCCGACCTACTCCCCATAGTATTGTATCATATCACACACACTCCTCAGGCCAAACATGGGCTGACTCCCTATAAAATTTTGTTTGTGACCCCCATCCAAGATAGGAGAGATTAGGCCCTAAGAGTTGTCTGAAACACATGATAGAGTGGTAAAATTTGTGATTGCTTTGTCTAGAGAATTGACTAACACCCGCTCTCCAGTATCTGCTTCTCTCCCAGAATCTACAGGTGATGCAGTACATGATTTCATCCCAGGCGATCTAGTGTATGTGAAGAAGTTTGTCCGGAAAGACTGCCTCCAGCCGCGGTTTGAGGGACCGTACACTGTGCTTCTCACCACCCCGACGGCTCTGAAGCTTGAGGGCAAGAGCACCTGGATTCACGCCTCCCACTGCAAGAGAGACAGAACGAGTCTATAAAAGATGACTACCTTCTTCTATATCCTTTCCATATGTTTACTGTCTGTCCCAGGGTGGACAGCTATCACACAGGGGTAGATACCTCCTTCTTCTCAGGATGGTTGGGAGGGCTCAAGGGATTCCTCCAACAAGTTTGTCTAGTAATGGGAGGTCTACTAGTATTGGGCCTGGTGGTCCTGTGCTGCATAGTCCCCTTATATAGAGAAATACACTCCTTTGAACAAATCTGACCAGACCCCCCCATAACAAAGTCCAATTGAAAGATTCAGTTTAGGATCAGTTGGGAGAACTCCATGTGTCACCCAGGATAGGGCTCGATTGTCTGGGGGCGTCCCATAAGGGGGCAGCTTCTAAGATGATTGGGTGAAGAAATCCACCTCCCCTCTCCCCACACATGGACAGTCTCAAAGGCCCCGAAGCAAGGGAAAGCTTAGTGTTTAGGGGGGAATGTCGGGGTAAAAGAGAATATATATATTTGTAACTTTTATACTTTTGTAACTTTTATACGCTTTTTTGCTAATGTACTAACCACCATTTTGTGTCATATAACAATAAGCTTTCCTTGCTACATATTACTCAAATCGAAACTTAAACTAAGATATTTCTAGTGTTGCCAAGACTTATTTCAGAGAAACGAAACAAGATTATAAGCTGACGGCTGCAATATCTGCCCAGAGACTGAGATAAGGAGATGTGGACCAATCAGGAGTGGCCAGACATTGGACTTTCATGGCTTACCCCGCTCCGGACAACCCCTTTTCCCTCCCATTATGTAGTGTATTTAGATTTGTGCATGTAAAAAATAAAGGCAGAACATTGCTGAGGACGTTGACTGTAGTAGTCTTCTGAGCATGCTCTGAGTTTGAACCAGCTTGTTGTCTGACTCATTCTTTGAATGGTTGACCCATGCTCATAGTTTGAATTTGGAGTGACTGGAGGACGAGTGGAATGTCGCTACGACCCCGACAGTATAATACACCAGTGAAGGGGGGGGGGGGCTCCTCGTATAATACACCAGTGAAGGGGGGGGGGGGCTCCTCGTATAATACACCAGTGAAGGGGGGGGGGGGCTCCTCGTATAATACACCAGTGGAGGGGGGGGGCTCCTCGTATAATACACCAGTGGAGGGGGGGGGCTCCTCGTATAATACACCAGTGGAGGGGGTGGGGGAGGGGGCTCCTCGTATAATACACCAGTGGAGGGGGGGGGGCTCCTCGTATAATACACCAGTGGAGGGGGGGGGCTCCTCGTATAATACACCAGTGGAGGGGGGGGGGCTCCTCGTATAATACACCAGTGGAGGGGGGGGGGCTCCTCGTATAATACACCAGTGGAGGGAGGGGCTCCTCGTATAATACGCCAGTGGAGGGGGTGGGGGGCTCCTCGTATAATACACAAGTGGAGGGGGTGGGGGGCTCCTCGTATAATACACAAGTGGAGGGGGGAGGGCTCCTCGTATAATACACAAGTGGAGGGGGGAGGGCTCCTCGTATAATACACCAGTGGAGGGGGGGGGCTCCTCGTATAATACACCAGTGGAGGGGGGGGGGGCTCCTCGTATAATACACCAGTGGAGGGGGGAGGGATCCTCGTATAATACACCAGTGGAGGGGGGGGGCTCCTCGTATAATACACCAGTGGAGGGGGTGGGGGAGGGGGCTCCTCGTATAATACACCAGTGGAGGGGGGGGGGCTCCTCGTATAATACACCAGTGGAGGGGGGGGGCTCCTCGTATAATACACCAGTGGAGGGGCTCCTCGTATAATACACCAGTGGAGGGGGGGGGGGCTCCTCGTATAATACACCAGTGGAGGGGCTCCTCGTATAATACACCAGTGGAGGGGGGGGGGGCTCCTCGTATAATACACCAGTGGAGGGGGGAGGGATCCTCGTATGATACACCAGTGAAGGGGGGGGGGCTCCTCGTATAATACACCAGTGAAGGGGGGGGGCTCCTCGTATAATACACCAGTGGAGGGGGGCTCCTCGTATAATACACCAGTGAAGGGGGGGGGCTCCTCGTATAATACACCAGTGAAGGGGGGGGGCTCCTCGTATAATACACCAGTGAAGGGGGGGGGGGCGCTCCTCGTATAATACACCAGTGAAGGGGGGGGGGCTCCTCGTATAATACACCAGTGGAGGGGGGAGGGATCCTCGTATAATACACCAGTGGAGGGGGGAGGGATCCTCGTATAATACACCAGTGGAGGGGGGGGGCTCCTCGTATAATACACCAGTGGAGGGGGGGGGCTCATCGTATGATACGCCAGTGGAGGGGGGGGGGCTCCTCGTATAATACACAAGTGGAGGGGGGCTGCTCGTATAATACACAAGTGAAAGGGGGGGGGGCTCCTCGTATAATACACCAGTGGAGGGGGGGGGCTCGTATAATACACCAGTGGAGGGGGGCTCCTCGTATAATACACCAATAAGGGGGGGGGCTCCTCGTATAATACACCAGTAGGGGGGGGGCTACTCGTATAATACACCAGTGGAGGGGGGGGGCTCCTCGTATGATACGCCAGTGGAGGGGGGGGGGGGGCTCCTCGTATAATACACCAGTGGAGGGGGGGGGGGGGCTCCTCGTATGATACGCCAGTGGAGGGGGGGGGGTGCTCCTCGTATAATACACCAGTGGAGGGGGGGGGGGGCGCTCCTCGTATAATACACCAGTGGAGGGGGGAGGGCTCCTCGTATGATACGCCAGTGGAGGGGGGGGGGGATCCTCGTATAAAACACCAGTGGGTGGGGGGTGGGGATCCTCGTATAATACACCAGTGGAGGGGGGGGGGGCTCCTCGTATAATACACCAGTGAAGGGGGGGGGGGGCTCCTCGTATAATACACCAGTGAAGGGGGGGGGCTCCTCGTATAATACACCAGTGAAGGGGGGGGGGGCTCCTCGTATAATACACCAGAGGGGGGGGGGCGTCCTCGTATAATACACCAGAGGGGGGGCTCCTCGTATAATACACCAGTGGAGGGGCTCCTCGTATAATACACCAGTGGAGGGGGGGGGGGCTCCTCGTATAATACACCAGTGGAGGGGGCCTCCTCGTATAATACACCAGTGGAGGGGGGGGGCCTCCTCGTATAATACACCAGTGAAGGGGGGGGGCTCCTCGTATAATACACCAGTGGAGGGGGGGGGGGCTCCTCGTATAATACACCAGTGGAGGGGGGGGGGCTCCTCGTATAATACGCCAGTGGAGGGGGGGGCTCCTCGTATAATACGCCAGTGGAGGGGGGGGGGCTCCTCGTATAATACGCCAGTGGAGGGGGGGGGGGCTCCTCGCATAATACACCAGTGGAGGGGGGGGGGGCGCTCCTCGTATAATACACCAGTGGAGGGGGGAGGGCTCCTCGTATGATACGCCAGTGGAGGGGGGGGGGGGATCCTCGTATAAAACACCAGTGGGTGGGGGGGGGGGGGAGGGATCCTCGTATAATACACCAGTGGAGGGGGGAGGGATCCTCGTATAATACACCAGTGGAGGGGGGGGGGGCTCCTCGTATAATACACCAGTGAAGGGGGGGGGGGCTCCTCGTATAATACACCAGTGAAGGGGGGGGGCTCCTCGTATAATACACCAGTGAAGGGGGGGGGGGCTCCTCGTATAATACACCAGAGGGGGGGGGGGGGCGTCCTCGTATAATACACCAGTGGAGGGGCTCCTCGTATAATACACCAGTGGAGGCGTGGGGGCTCCTCGTATAATACACCAGTGGAGGGGGGCTCCTCGTATAATACACCAGTGGAGGGGGGGGGGCTCCTCGTATAATACACCAGTGGAGGGGGGGGGCTCCTCGTATAATACGCCAGTGGAGGGGGGGCTCCTCGTATAATACGCCAGTGGAGGGGGGGGGGGGCTCCTCGTATAATACGCCAGTGGAGGGGGGGGGGGCTCCTCGTATAATACGCCAGTGGAGGGGGGGGGGCTCCTCGTATAATACGCCAGTGGAGGGGGGGGGGCTCCTCGTATAATACGCCAGTGGAGGGGGGGGGGGCTCCTCGTATAATACGCCAGTGGAGGGTGAGGGCTCCTCGTATAATACGCCAGTGGAGGGGGAGGGCTCCTCGTATAATACACCAGTGGAGGGGGAGGGCTCCTCGTATAATACACCAGTGGAGGGGGGAGGGCTCCTCGTATAATACACCAGTGGAGGGGGGAGGGCTCCTCGTATAATACACCAGTGAAGGGGAGGGGGCTCCTCGTATAATACACCAGTGGAGGGGGGCTCCTCGTATAATACACCAGTGAAGGGGGGGGGCTCCTCGTATAATACACCAGTGAAGGGGGGGGGGGCTCCTCGTATAATACACCAGTGAAGGGGGGGGGGGGCTCCTCGTATAATACACCAGTGGAGGGGGGGGGCTCCTCGTATAATACACCAGTGGAGGGGGGGGGCTCCTCGTATGATACGCCAGTGGAGGGGGGGGGCTCCTCGTATGATACGCCAGTGGAGGGGGGGGGGGGGCTCCTCGTATAATACACAAGTGGAGGGGGGCTGCTCGTATAATACACAAGTGAAGGGGGGGGCTCCTCGTATAATACACCAGTGGAGGGGGGGGGCTCGTATAATACACCAATAAGGGGGGGGGCTCCTCGTATAATACACCAGTAGGGGGGGGGCTACTCGTATAATACACCAGTGGAGGGGGGGGGGCTCCTCGTATAATACACCAGTGGAGGGGGGGGGCTCCTCGTATAATACACCAGTGGAGGGGGGGGGGCTCCTCGTATGATACGCCAGTGGAGGGGGGGGGGGCTCCTCGTATGATACGCCAGTGGAGGGGGGGGGGGCGCTCCTCGTATAATACACCAGTGGAGGGGGGGGGGCGCTCCTCGTATAATACACCAGTGGAGGGGGGAGGGCTCCTCGTATGATACGCCAGTGGAGGGGGGGGGGGATCCTCGTATAAAACACCAGTGGGTGGGGGGGGGGGGGAGGGATCCTCGTATAATACACCAGTGGAGGGGGGAGGGATCCTCGTATAATACACCAGTGGAGGGGGGGGGGGCTCCTCGTATAATACACCAGTGAAGGGGGGGGGCTCCTCGTATAATACACCAGTGAAGGGGGGGGGGGCTCCTCGTATAATACACCAGAGGGGGGGGGGGGCGTCCTCGTATAATACACCAGAGGGGGGGCTCCTCGTATAATACACCAGTGGAGGGGGGGGGGGCTCCTCGTATAATACACCAGTGGAGGGGGGCTCCTCGTATAATACACCAGTGGAGGGGGGGGGCCTCCTCGTATAATACACCAGTGGAGGGGGGGGGCCTCCTCGTATAATACACCAGTGAAGGGGGGGGGCTCCTCGTATAATACACCAGTGGAGGGGGGGGGCTCCTCGTATAATACACCAGTGGAGGGGGGGGGGCTCCTCGTATAATACACCAGTGGAGGGGGGGGCTCCTCGTATAATACGCCAGTGGAGGGGGGGGGGGCTCCTCGTATAATACGCCAGTGGAGGGGGGGGGGCTCCTCGTATAAAACGCCAGTGGAGGGGGGGGGGGCTCCTCGTATAATACGCCAGTGGAGGGGGGGGGGCTCCTCGTATAATACACCAGTGGAGGGGGGAGGGCTCCTCGTATGATACGCCAGTGGAGGGGGGGGGGGGATCCTCGTATAAAACACCAGTGGGGGGGGGAGGGATCCTCGTATAAAACACCAGTGGGGGGGGGAGGGATCCTCGTATAAAACACCAGTGGGGGGGGGAGGGATCCTCGTATAATACACCAGTGGAGGGAGGGGGGGCTCCTCGTATAATACACCAGTGGAGGGAGGGGGGGCTCCTCGTATAATACACCAGTGAAGGGGGGGGGGGGCTCCTCGTATAATACACCAGTGAAGGGGGGGGGCTCCTCGTATAATACACCAGTGAAGGGGGGGGGGGGCTCCTCGTATAATACACCAGAGGGGGGGGGCGTCCTCGTATAATACACCAGAGGGGGGGCTCCTCGTATAATACACCAGTGGAGGGGCTCCTCGTATAATACACCAGTGGAGGGGGGGGGGGGCTCCTCGTATAATACACCAGTGGAGGGGGCTCCTCGTATAATACACCAGTGGAGGGGGGGGGGCCTCCTCGTATAATACACCAGTGGAGGGGGGGGCCTTCTCGTATAATACACCAGTGAAGGGGGGGGGCTCCTCGTATAATACACCAGTGGAGGGGGGGGGCTCCTCGTATAATACACCAGTGGAGGGGGGGGGGGCTCCTCGTATAATACGCCAGTGGAGGGGGGGGCTCCTCGTATAATACGCCAGTGGAGGGGGGGGGGGCTCCTCGTATAATACGCCAGTGGAGGGGGGGGGGCTCCTCGTATAATACGCCAGTGGAGGGGGGGGGGCTCCTCGTATAATACGCCAGTGGAGGGGGGGGGGGGGTTCCTCGTATAATACGCCAGTGGAGGGGGAGGGCTCCTCGTATAATACGCCAGTGGAGGGGGAGGGCTCCTCGTATAATACGCCAGTGGAGGGGGAGGGCTCATCGTATAATACACCAGTGGAGGGGGAGGGCTCCTCGTATAATACACCAGTGGAGGGGGGAGGGCTCCTCGTATAATACACCAGTGGAGGGGGGAGGGCTCCTCGTATAATACACCAGTGGAGGGGGGAGGGCTCCTCGTATAATACACCAGTGGAGGGGGGAGGGCTCCTCGTATAATACACCAGTGAAGGGGGGGGGGGCTCCTCGTATAATACACCAGTGGAGGGGGGGGGCTCCTCGTATAATACATCAGGGAGGGGGAGGGCTCCTCGTATAATACACCAGTGAAGGGGGGGGGGCTCCTCGTATAATACACCAGTGGAGGGGGGGGCTCCTCGTATAATACACCAGTGGAGGGGGAGGGCTCCTCGTATAATACACCAGTGGAGGGAGGGGGGGGGCTCCTCGTATAATACACCAGTGAAGGGGGGGGCTCCTCGTATAATACACCAGTGGAGGGGGGGGGGCTCCTCGTATAATACACCAGTGGAGGGGGGGGGGCTCCTCGTATAATACACCAGTGGAGGGGGCTCCTCGTATAATACACCAGTGGAGGGGGCTCCTCGTATAATACACCAGTGGAGGGGGGGGGCTCCTCGTATAATACACCAGTGGAGGGGGCTCCTCGTATAATACACCAGTGGAGGGGGGGGGCTCCTCGTATAATACACCAGTGGAGGGGGGGGGCTCCTCGTATAATACACCAGTGGAGGGGGGGGGCTCCTCGTATAATACACCAGTGGAGGGGGGGGGCTCCTCGTATAATACACCAGTGAAGGGGGGGGGCTCCTCGTATAATACACCAGTGAAGGGGGGGGGCTCCTCGTATAATACACCGGTGGAGGGGGGGGGCCTCCTCGTATAATACACCGGTGGAGGGGGGGGGGCTCCTCGTATAATACACCAGAGGAGGGGGGGGGGCTCCTCGTATAATACACCAGTGGAGGGGGGGGGGGCTCCTCGTATAATACACCAGTGGAGGGGGGGGGCTCCTCATATAATACACCAGTGGAGGGGGGGGGCTCTTCATATAATACACCAGTGAAGGGGGGGGGCTCTTCATATAATACACCAGTGAAGGGGGGGGGGGCTCCTCGTATAATACACCAGTGGAGGGGGGGGGGCTCCTCGTATAATACACCAGTGGAGGGGGGGGGGGGGCTCCTCGTATAATACACCAGTGGGGGGGGGGCTCCTCGTATAATACACCAGTGGAGGGGGGGCTCCTCGTATAATACGCCAGTGGAGGGGGTGGGGGGCTCCTCGTATAATACACAAGTGGAGGGGGGAGGGCTCCTCGTATAATACACCAGTGGAGGGGGGAGGGCTCCTCGTATAATACACCAGTGAAGGGGGGGGACCTCGTATAATACACCAGTGGAGGGGGGAGGGATCCTCGTATAATACACCAGTGGAGGGGGGGGGCTCCTCGTATAAAACACCAGTGGAGGGGGGGGCTCCTCGTATAAAACACCAGTGGAGGGGGGGGGCTCCTCGTATAATACACCAGTGGAGGGGGGGGGCTCCTCGTATAATACACCAGTGGAGGGCTCCTCGTATAATACACCAGTGGAGGGGGGGGGGGCTCCTCGTATAATACACCAGTGGAGGGGGGGGGCTCTTCGTATAATACACCAGTGGAGGGGCGCTCCTCGTATAATACGCCAGTGGAGGGGGCTCCTCGTATAATACACCAGTGAAGGGGGGGGGGGGCTCCTCGTATAATACACCAGTGGAGGGGGGGGGGCTCCTCGTATAATACACCAGTGGAGGGGGGGGGGGGGCTCCTCGTATAATACACCAGTGGAGGGGCTCCTCGTATAATACACCAGTGGAGGGGGGCTCCTCGTATAATACACCAGTGAAGGGGGGGGGGCTCCTCGTATAATACACCAGTGAAGGGGGGGGGGGGCTCCTCGTATAATACACCAGTGAAGGGGGGGGGGGGCTCCTCGTATAATACACCAGTGAAGGGGGGGGGCTCCTCGTATAATACACCAGTGAAGGGGGGGGGGCTCCTCGTATAATACACCAGTGGAGGGGGGCTCCTCCTATGATACACCAGTGAAGGGGGGGGGGGCTCCTCCTATGATACACCAGTGAAGGGGGGGGGGGCTCCTCATATAATACAACAGTGGAGGGGGGAGGGCTCCTCGTATAATACACAAGTGAAGGGGGGGCTCCTCGTATAATACACCAGTGGAGGGGGGCTCCTCGTATAATACACCAATAGGGGGGGGGGGCTCCTCGTATAATACACCAGTAGGGGAGGGGGCTCCTCGTATAATACACCAGTAGGGGAGGGGGCTCCTCGTATAATACACCAGTGAAGGGGGGGCTCCTCGTATAATACACCAGTGGAGGGGGGCTCCTCGTATAATACACCAGTGAAGGGGGGTCTCCTCGTATAATACACCAGTGGAGGGGGGCTCCTCGTATAATACACCAGTGGAGGGGGGCTCCTCGTATAATACACCAGTGGAGGGGGGCTCCTCGTATAATACACCAGTGGAGGGGGGCTCCTCGTATAATACACCAGTGGGGGGGGGCTCCTCGTATAATACACCAGTGGGGGGGGGCTCCTCGTATAATACACCAGTGGAGGGGGGGGGGGCTCCTCGTATAATACACCAGTGGAGGGGGGGGGGGCTCCTCGTATAATACACCAGTGGAGGGGGGGGGGGCTCCTCGTATAATACACCAGTGGAGGGGGGGGGCTCCTCGTATAATACACCAGTGGAGGGGGGGGGCTCCTCGTATAATACACCAGTGGGAGGGGGGGGGCTCCTCGTATAATACACCAGTGGAGGGGGGGGGGCTCCTCGTATAATACACCAGTGGAGGGGGGGGGCTCCTCGTATAATACGCCAGTGGAGGGGGTGGGATCCTCGTATAATACACCAGTGAAGGGGGGGGGCTCCTCGTATAATACACCAGTGAAGGGGGGGGCTCCTCGTATAATACACCAGTGAAGGGGGGGGGCTCCTCGTATAATACACCAGAGGGGGGGGGTGTCCTCGTATAATACACCAGAGGGGGGGCTCCTCGTATAATACACCAGAGGGGGGGCTCCTCGTATAATACACAAATGGAGGGGGGGGGGGGGCTCCTCGTATAATACGCCAGTGGAGGGGAGGCTCCTCGTATAATACGCCAGTGGAGGGGGGCTCCTCGTATAATACGCCAGTGGAGGGGGTGGGGGGCTCCTCGTATAATACACCAGTGAAGGAGGGAGGGGGGGGGCTCCTCGTATAATACACCAGTGGAGGAGGGCTCCTCGTATAATACACCAGTGGAGGGGGGCTCCTCGTATAATACACCAGTGGAGGGGGGCTCCTCGTATAATACACAAGTGGAGGGGGGGGGCCTCCTCGTATAATACACCAGTGGAGGGGGGGGGGCTCCTCGTATAATACACCAGTGGAGGGGGGAGGGCTCCTCGTATAATACACCAGTGAAGGGGGGGGGGCTCCTCGTATAATACACCAGTGGAGGGGGGGGGGCTCCTCGTATAATACACCAGTGGAGGGGGGGGGGGGCTCCTCGTATAATACACCAGTGGAGGGGGGCTCCTCGTATAATACACCAGTGGAGGGATCCTCGTATAATACACCAGTGGAGGGGGGGGGGGGCTCCTCGTATAATACACCAGTGGAGGGGGGGGGGGCTCCTCGTATAATACACCAGTGGAGGGGGGGGGCGCTCCTCGTATAATACACCAGTGGAGGGGGGGGCGCTCCTCGTATAATACACCAGTGGAGGGGGGGGGGCGCTCCTCGTATAATACACCAGTGGAGGGGGGGGCGCTCCTCGTATAATACACCAGTGGAGGGGGGGGCGCTCCTCGTATAATACACCAGTGGAGGGGGGGGCGCTCCTCGTATAATACACCAGTGGAGGGGGCTCCTCGTATAATACACCAGTGGAGGGGGGGGGGGCTCCTCGTATAATACACCAGTGGAGGGGGGGGGCTCCTCGTATAATACACCAGTGGAGGGGGGGGGGCTCCTCGTATAATACACCAGTGGAGGGGGGGGGGCTCCTCGTATAATACACCAGTGGGGGGGGGGGGCTCCTCGTATAATACACCAGTGGAGGGGGGGGGGGCTCCTCGTATAATACACCAGTGGAGGGGGGGGGGGGCTCCTCGTATAATACGCCAGTGGAGGGGGGGGGGGGCTCCTCGTATAATACGCCAGTGGAGGGGGGGGGGGGCTCCTCGTATAATACACCAGTGGAGGGGGGGGCTCCTCGTATAATACGCCAGTGGAGTGGGGGGGCGCTCCTCGTATAATACGCCAGTGGAGGGGGGGGGGGCTCCTCGTATAATACGCCAGTGGAGGGGGGGGGTGGCTCCTCGTATAATACACCAGAGGAGGGAGGAGGGATCCTCGTATAATACGCCAGTGGAGGGGGGGGGGCTCCTCGTATAATACACCAGAGGAGGGAGGAGGGATCCTCGTATAATACACCAGTGGAGGGGGAGGGCTCCTCGTATAATGCGCCAGTGGAGGGGGGGGGCTACTCGTATAATACGCCAGTGGAGGGGGGGGGTTCCTCGTATAATACACCAGTGAAGGGGGGGGCTCCTCGTATAATACACCAGTGGAGGGGGGAGGGATCCTCGTATAATACACCAGTGGAGGGGGGAGGGATCCTCGTATAATACACCAGTGGAGGGGCTTCTCGTATAATACACCAGTGGAGGGGCTTCTCGTATAATACACCAGTGGAGGGGCTTCTCGTATAATACACCAGTGGAGGGGCTTCTCGTATAATACACCAGTGGAGGGGCTTCTCGTATAATACACCAGTGGAGGGGCTTCTCGTATAATACACCAGTGGAGGGGCTTCTCGTATAATACACCAGTGGAGGGGCTTCTCGTATAATACACCAGTGGAGGGGGGGGGGGCTCCTCGTATAATACACCAGTGGAGGGGGGGGGGCGGCTCCTCGTATAATACACCAGTGGAGGGGCTCCTCGTATAATACACCAGTGGAGGGGCTCCTCGTATAATACACCAGTGGAGGGGCTCCTCGTATAATACACCAGTGGAGGGGCTCCTCGTATAATACACCAGTGGAGGAGGGGGGCTCCTCGTATAATACACCAGTGGAGGGGGGGGGGGGCTCCTCGTATAATATACCAGTGGAGGGGCTTCTCGTATAATACACCAGTGAAGGGGGGGATCCTCGTATAATACACCAGTGAAGGGGGGGGGGGGGGGGGTGTTCCTAGTATAATACACCCGTGGAGGGGGGGGGGCTCCTCGTATAATACACCAGTGGGGGAGCTCCTCGTATAATACACCAGTGGGGGGGCTCCTCGTATAATACACCAGTGAAGGGGGGGGGCTCCTCGTATGATACACCAGTGAAGGGGGGGGGCTCCTCGTATGATACACCAGTGAAGGGGGGGGGGGGGGGCTCCTCGTATAATACACCAGTGAAGGGGGGGGATCCTCATATAATACACCAGTGGAGGGGGGGGGGCTCCTCGTATAATACACCAGTGGAGGGGGGGGGGGGCTCCTCGTATAATACACCAGTGGAGGGGGGCTCCTCGTATAATACACCAGTGGAGGGATCCTCGTATAATACACCAGTGGAGGGGGGGGGGGGCTCCTCGTATAATACACCAGTGGAGAGGGGGGGGGCTCCTCGTATAATACACCAGTGGAGGGGGGGGGCGCTCCTCGTATAATACACCAGTGGAGGGGGGGGCGCTCCTCGTATAATACACCAGTGGAGGGGGGGGCGCTCCTCGTATAATACACCAGTGGAGGGGGGGGCGCTCCTCGTATAATACACCAGTGGAGGGGGGGGCGCTCCTCGTATAATACACCAGTGGAGGGGGGGGCGCTCCTCGTATAATACACCAGTGGAGGGGGCTCCTCGTATAATACACCAGTGGAGGGGGGGGGGGCTCCTCGTATAATACACCAGTGGAGGGGGGGGGCTCCTCGTATAATACACCAGTGGAGGGGGGGGGCTCCTCGTATAATACACCAGTGGAGGGGGGGGGGCTCCTCGTATAATACACCAGTGGGGGGGGGGGGCTCCTCGTATAATACACCAGTGGAGGGGGGGGGGGCTCCTCGTATAATACACCAGTGGAGGGGGGGGGGGGCTCCTCGTATAATACGCCAGTGGAGGGGGGGGGGGGCTCCTCGTATAATACGCCAGTGGAGGGGGGGGGGGGCTCCTCGTATAATACACCAGTGGAGGGGGGGGGCTCCTCGTATAATACGCCAGTGGAGTGGGGGGGCGCTCCTCGTATAATACGCCAGTGGAGGGGGGGGGGGCTCCTCGTATAATACGCCAGTGGAGGGGGGGGGTGGCTCCTCGTATAATACACCAGAGGAGGGAGGAGGGATCCTCGTATAATACGCCAGTGGAGGGGGGGGGGCTCCTCGTATAATACACCAGAGGAGGGAGGAGGGATCCTCGTATAATACACCAGTGGAGGGGGAGGGCTCCTCGTATAATGCGCCAGTGGAGGGGGGGGGCTACTCGTATAATACGCCAGTGGAGGGGGGGGGTTCCTCGTATAATACACCAGTGAAGGGGGGGGGCTCCTCGTATAATACACCAGTGGAGGGGGGAGGGATCCTCGTATAATACACCAGTGGAGGGGGGAGGGATCCTCGTATAATACACCAGTGGAGGGGCTTCTCGTATAATACACCAGTGGAGGGGCTTCTCGTATAATACACCAGTGGAGGGGCTTCTCGTATAATACACCAGTGGAGGGGCTTCTCGTATAATACACCAGTGGAGGGGCTTCTCGTATAATACACCAGTGGAGGGGCTTCTCGTATAATACACCAGTGGAGGGGCTTCTCGTATAATACACCAGTGGAGGGGCTTCTCGTATAATACACCAGTGGAGGGGGGGGGGGCTCCTCGTATAATACACCAGTGGAGGGGGGGGGGCGGCTCCTCGTATAATACACCAGTGGAGGGGCTCCTCGTATAATACACCAGTGGAGGGGCTCCTCGTATAATACACCAGTGGAGGGGCTCCTCGTATAATACACCAGTGGAGGGGCTCCTCGTATAATACACCAGTGGAGGAGGGGGGCTCCTCGTATAATACACCAGTGGAGGGGGGGGGGGCTCCTCGTATAATATACCAGTGGAGGGGCTTCTCGTATAATACACCAGTGAAGGGGGGGGATCCTCGTATAATACACCAGTGAAGGGGGGGGGGGGGGGGGGTGTTCCTAGTATAATACACCCGTGGAGGGGGGGGGGCTCCTCGTATAATACACCAGTGGGGGAGCTCCTCGTATAATACACCAGTGGGGGGGCTCCTCGTATAATACACCAGTGAAGGGGGGGGGCTCCTCGTATGATACACCAGTGAAGGGGGGGGGCTCCTCGTATGATACACCAGTGAAGGGGGGGGGGGGGGCTCCTCGTATAATACACCAGTGAAGGGGGGGGATCCTCATATAATACACCAGTGGAGGGGGGGGGGGGGGCTCCTCGTATAATACGCCAGTGGAGGGGGGGGGCTCCTCGTATAATACACCAGTGAAGGGGGGGGGGGCTCCTCGTAAAATACACCAGTGAAGGGGGGGGGGCTCCTCGTATAATACACCAGTGGAGGGGGGGGGGGCTCCTCGTATAATACACCAGTGGAGGGGGGGGGCTCCTCGTATAATACACCAGTGGAGGGAGGGGGGGGCTCCTCGTATAATACACCAGTGGAGGGGGGGGGGCTCCTCGTATAATACACCAGTGAAGGGGGGGGGGGCTCCTCGTATAATACACCAGTGAAGGGGGGGGGGCTCCTCGTATAATACACCAGTGAAGGGGGGGGGGCTCCTCGTATAATACACCAGTGAAGGGGGGGGGGCTCCTCGTATAATACGCCAGTGGAGGGGGGGGGGCTCCTCGCATAATACGCCAGTGGAGGGGGGGGCTCCTCGTATAATACGCCAGTGGAGGGAGGGGGGGCTCCTCGTATAATAAGCCAGTGGAGGGGGGCTCCTCGTATAATACGCCAGTGGAGAGGGGGGGGGGCTCCTAGTATAATACACCAGTGGAGGGGGGGGGGTTCCTCGTATAATACGCCAGTGGAGGGGGGGGGGGCTCCTCGTATAATACGCCAGTGGAGGGGGGGGGGCTCCTCGTATAATACACCAGTGGAGGGAGGGGGGGCTCCTCGTATAATAAGCCAGTGGAGGGGGGGGGCTCCTCGTATAATACACCAGTGGAGGGAGGGGGGCTCCTCGTATAATAAGCCAGTGGAGGGGGGGGGGCTCCTCGTATAATACACCAGTGGAGGGAGGGGGGGCTCCTCGTATAATAAGCCAGTGGAGGGAGGGGGCTCCTCGTATAATAAGCCAGTGGAGGGGGGGGGGCTCCTAGTATAATATACCAGTGGAGGGGGGGGGGCTCCTCGTATAATACACCAGTGAAGGGGGGGGGGGGGTTCCTCGTATAATACACCAGTAGAGGGGGTGGGGCTCCTCGTATAATACACCAGTGGAGGGGGGGGGCCTCCTCGTATAATACACCAGTGGAGGGGGGGGGGCCTCCTCGTATAATACACCAGTGAAGGGGGGGGGGGGGTTCCTCGTATAATACACCAGTGGAGGGGTGGGGGGGGGGGGAGGGATCCACGTATAATACACCAGTAGAGGGGGTGGGGCTCCTCGTATAATACACCAGTGGAGGGGGTGGGGCTCCTCGTATAATACACCAGTGGAGGGGGGGGGCCTCCTCGTAGAATACACCAGTGGAGGGGGGAGGGATCCTCGTAGAATACACCAGTGGAGGGGGGGGGCTCCTCGTATAATACACCAGTGAAGGGGGGGGGCTCCTCGTATAATACACCAGTGAAGGGGGGGGGGGCTCCTCGTATAATACACCAGTGAAGGGGGGGGGGGCTCCTCGTATAATACACCAGAGGGGGGGGGGTGTCCTCGTATAATACACCAGAGGGGGGGGGTGTCCTCGTATAATACACCAGAGGGGGGGGGGTGTCCTCGTATAATACACCAGAGGGGGGGCTCCTCGTATAATACACCAGAGGGGGGGCTCCTCGTATAATACACAAATGGAGGGGGGGGGGGGCTCCTCGTATAATACACCAGTGGAGAGGAGGCTCCTCGTATAATACGCCAGTGGAGGGGGGCTCCTCGTATAATACGCCAGTGGAGGGAGTGGGGGGCTCCTCGTATAATACACCAGTGAAGGAGGGGGGGGGGGGGGCTCCTCGTATAATACACCAGTGGGGGGGGGGGGCCTCGTATAATACACCAGTGGAGGGGAAGGGGCTCCTCGTATAATACACCAGTGGAGGAGGGCTCCTCGTATAATACACCAGTGGAGGGGGGGGGCCTCCTCGTATAATACACCAGTGGAGGGGGGGCTCCTCGTATAATACGCCAGTGGAGGGGGTGGGGGCTCCTCGTATAATACACAAGTGGAGGGGGTGGGGGGCTCCTCGTATAATACACAAGTGGAGGGGGGAGGGCTCCTCGTATAATACACAAGTGGAGGGGGGAGGGCTCCTCGTATAATACACCAGTGGAGGGGGGGGGCTCCTCGTATAATACACCAGTGGAGGGGGGGGGGCTCCTCGTATAATACACCAGTGGAGGGGGGGGGGGCTCCTCGTATAATACACCAGTGGAGGGGGGGGGGGCTCCTCGTATAATACACCAGTGGAGGGGGGGGGGGCTCCTCGTATAATACACCAGTGGAGGGGGGGGGGGGCTCCTCGAATAATACACCAGTGGAGGGGGGGGGCTCCTCGTATAATACACCAGTGGAGGGGGGGGGGCTCCTCGTATAATACACCAGTGGAGGGGGGGGGGCTCCTCGTATAATACGCCAGTGGAGGGGGGGGGCTCCTCGTATAATACGCCAGTCGAGGGGGGGGCTCCTCGTATAATACGCCAGTGGAGTGGGGGGGCGCTCCTCATATAATACGCCAGTGGAGGGAGGGGGGCTCCTCGTATAATACACCAGTGGAGGGGGGGGGCTCCTCGTATAATACACCAGAGGAGGGAGGAGGGCTCCTCGTATAATACACCAGAGGAGGGGGGGGGGGCTCCTCGTATAATACACCAGTGGAGGGGGAGGGCTCCTCGTATAATACACCAGTGGAGGGGGGCTCCTCGTATAATACACCAGTGGAGGGGGGAGCGCTCCTCGTATAATACACCAGTGGAGGGGGGGGACCTCGTATAATACACCAGTGAAGGGGGGGGGGGCTCCTCGTATAATACACCAGTGAAGGGGGGGGGGCTCCTCGTATAATACACCAGTGGAGGGGGGCTCCTCGTATAATACACCAGTGGAGGGATCCTCGTATAATACACCAGTGGAGGGGGGGGGGCTCCTCGTATAATACACCAGTGGAGGGGGGGGCGCTCCTCGTATAATACACCAGTGGAGGGGGGGGCGCTCCTCGTATAATACACCAGTGGAGGGGCGCTCCTCGTATAATACACCAGTGGAGGGGGGGGGGGGCTCCTCGTATAATACACCAGTGGAGGGGGGGGGGCTCCTCGTATAATACACCAGTGGAGGGGGGGGGGCTCCTCGTATAATACACCAGTGGAGGGCTCCTCGTATAATACACCAGTGGAGGGGGGGGGGGGCTCCTCGTATAATACACCAGTGGAGGGGGGGGGCGCTCCTCGTATAATACACCAGTGGAGGGGGGGGGGGGGCTCCTCGTATAATACACCAGTGGAGGGGGCTCCTCGTATAATACACCAGTGGAGGGGGGGGGGGGCTCCTCGTATAATACACCAGTGGAGGGGGGGGGGCTCCTCGTATAATACACCAATGGAGGGGGGGGGGCTCCTCGTATAATACACCAGTGGAGGGGGCTCCTCGTATAATACACCAGTGGAGGGGGGGGGGGGCTCCTCGAATAATACACCAGTGGAGGGGGGGGGCTCCTCGTATAATACACCAGTGGAGGGGGGGGGGCTCCTCGTATAATACACCAGTGGAGGGGGGGGGCTCCTCGTATAATACGCCAGTGGAGGGGGGGGGCTCCTCGTATAATACGCCAGTGGAGGGGGGGGGGCTCCTCGTATAATACACCAGTGAAGGGGGGGGGGGCTCCTCGTATAATACGCCAGTGGAGTGGGGGGGCGCTCCTCGTATAATACGCCAGTGGAGGGGGGGGGGGGCTCCTCGTATAATACACCAGTGGAGGGGGGGGGGGCTCCTCGTATAATACGCCAGTGGAGTGGGGGGGCGCTCCTCGTATAATACGCCAGTGGAGGGGGGGGGGCTCCTCGTATAATACGCCAGAGGAGGGAGGAGGGATCCTCGTATAATACACCAGTGGAGGGGGAGGGCTCCTCGTATAATACACCAGTGGAGGGGGGCTCCTCGTATAATACACCAGTGGAGGGCTCCTCGTATAATACGCCAGTGGAGGGGGAGGGATCCTCGTATAATACGCCAGTGGAGGGGGGGGGGGGGGCTCCTCGTATAATACGCCAGTGGAGGGAGGAGGGATCCTCGTATAATACACCAGTGGAGGGGGAGGGCTCCTCGTATAATACACCAGTGGAGGGGGGAGGGCTCCTCGTATAATACACCAGTGAAGGGGCTTCTCGTATAATACACCAGTGGAGGGGCTTCTCGTATAATACACCAGTGGAGGGGCTTCTCGTATAATACACCAGTGGAGGGGCTTCTCGTATAATACACCAGTGGAGGGGCTTCTCGTATAATACACCAGTGGAGGGGCTTCTCGTATAATACACCAGTGGAGGGGCTTCTCGTATAATACACCAGTGGAGGGGCTTCTCGTATAATACACCAGTGGAGGGGCTTCTCGTATAATACACCAGTGGAGGGGCTTCTCGTATAATACACCAGTGGAGGGGCTTCTCGTATAATACACCAGTGGAGGGGCTTCTCGTATAATACACCAGTGGAGGGGCTTCTCGTATAATACACCAGTGGAGGGGCTTCTCGTATAATACACCAGTGGAGGGGCTTCTCGTATAATACACCAGTGGAGGGGCTTCTCGTATAATACACCAGTGGAGGGGGGGGGGGGCTCCTCGTATAATACACCAGTGGAGGGGGGGGGGCTCCTCGTATAATACACCAGTGGATGGGGGGGGGGCTCCTCGTATAATACACCAGTGGAGGGGGGGGGGGCTCCTCGTATAATACACCAGTGAAGGGGGGGGGCTCCTCGTATAATACACCAGTGGAGGGGGGGGGGCTCCTCGTATAATACACCAGTGGAGGGGGGGGGGGGCTCCTCGTATAATACACCAGTGGAGGGGGGCTCCTCGTATAATACACCAGTGGAGGGATCCTCGTATAATACACCAGTGGAGGGGGGGGGGGGCTCCTCGTATAATACACCAGTGGAGGGGGGGGGGGCTCCTCGTATAATACACCAGTGGAGGGGGGGGGGGCTCCTCGTATAATACACCAGTGGAGGGGGGGGGCGCTCCTCGTATAATACACCAGTGGAGGGGGGGGCGCTCCTCGTATAATACACCAGTGGAGGGGGGGGGCGCTCCTCGTATAATACACCAGTGGAGGGGGGGCGCTCCTCGTATAATACACCAGTGGAGGGGGGGGCGCTCCTCGTATAATACACCAGTGGAGGGGGGGGCGCTCCTCGTATAATACACCAGTGGAGGGGGCTCCTCGTATAATACACCAGTGGAGGGGGGGGGGGGCTCCTCGTATAATACACCAGTGGAGGGGGGGGGCTCCTCGTATAATACACCAGTGGAGGGGGGGGGCTCCTCGTATAATACACCAGTGGAGGGGGGGGGGCTCCTCGTATAATACACCAGTGGGGGGGGGGGCTCCTCGTATAATACACCAGTGGAGGGGGGGGGGGCTCCTCGTATAATACACCAGTGGAGGGGGGGGGGGGGCTCCTCGTATAATACGCCAGTGGAGGGGGGGGGGGGCTCCTCGTATAATACGCCAGTGGAGGGGGGGGGGCTCCTCGTATAATACACCAGTGGAGGGGGGGGCTCCTCGTATAATACGCCAGTGGAGTGGGGGGGCGCTCCTCGTATAATACGCCAGTGGAGGGGGGGGGGGCTCCTCGTATAATACGCCAGTGGAGGGGGGGGGTGGCTCCTCGTATAATACACCAGAGGAGGGAGGAGGGATCCTCGTATAATACGCCAGTGGAGGGGGGGGGGGCTCCTCGTATAATACACCAGAGGAGGGAGGAGGGATCCTCGTATAATACACCAGTGGAGGGGGAGGGCTCCTCGTATAATGCGCCAGTGGAGGGGGGGGGCTACTCGTATAATACGCCAGTGGAGGGGGGGGGTTCCTCGTATAATACACCAGTGAAGGGGGGGGCTCCTCGTATAATACACCAGTGGAGGGGGGAGGGATCCTCGTATAATACACCAGTGGAGGGGGGAGGGATCCTCGTATAATACACCAGTGGAGGGGCTTCTCGTATAATACACCAGTGGAGGGGCTTCTCGTATAATACACCAGTGGAGGGGCTTCTCGTATAATACACCAGTGGAGGGGCTTCTCGTATAATACACCAGTGGAGGGGCTTCTCGTATAATACACCAGTGGAGGGGCTTCTCGTATAATACACCAGTGGAGGGGCTTCTCGTATAATACACCAGTGGAGGGGCTTCTCGTATAATACACCAGTGGAGGGGCTTCTCGTATAATACACCAGTGGAGGGGCTTCTCGTATAATACACCAGTGGAGGGGGGGGGGGCTCCTCGTATAATACACCAGTGGAGGGGGGGGGGCGGCTCCTCGTATAATACACCAGTGGAGGGGCTCCTCGTATAATACACCAGTGGAGGGGCTCCTCGTATAATACACCAGTGGAGGGGCTCCTCGTATAATACACCAGTGGAGGGGCTCCTCGTATAATACACCAGTGGAGGAGGGGGGCTCCTCGTATAATACACCAGTGGAGGGGGGGGGGGGCTCCTCGTATAATATACCAGTGGAGGGGCTTCTCGTATAATACACCAGTGAAGGGGGGGGATCCTCGTATAATACACCAGTGAAGGGGGGGGGGGGGGTGTTCCTAGTATAATACACCCGTGGAGGGGGGGGGGCTCCTCGTATAATACACCAGTGGGGGAGCTCCTCGTATAATACACCAGTGGGGGGGCTCCTCGTATAATACACCAGTGAAGGGGGGGGGCTCCTCGTATGATACACCAGTGAAGGGGGGGGGGGGGGGCTCCTCGTATAATACACCAGTGAAGGGGGGGGGGGGGGGCTCCTCGTATAATACACCAGTGAAGGGGGGGGATCCTCATATAATACACCAGTGGAGGGGGGGGGGGGGGCTCCTCGTATAATACGCCAGTGGAGGGGGGGGGCTCCTCGTATAATACACCAGTGAAGGGGGGGGGGGCTCCTCGTAAAATACACCAGTGAAGGGGGGGGGGCTCCTCGTATAATACACCAGTGGAGGGGGGGGGGCTCCTCGTATAATACACCAGTGGAGGGGGGGGGCTCCTCGTATAATACACCAGTGGAGGGAGGGGGGGGCTCCTCGTATAATACACCAGTGGAGGGGGGGGGGCTCCTCGTATAATACACCAGTGAAGGGGGGGGGGGCTCCTCGTATAATACACCAGTGAAGGGGGGGGGGGCTCCTCGTATAATACACCAGTGAAGGGGGGGGGGCTCCTCGTATAATACACCAGTGAAGGGGGGGGGGCTCCTCGTATAATACACCAGTGAAGGGGGGGGGGCTCCTCGTATAATACGCCAGTGGAGGGGGGGGGCTCCTCGCATAATACGCCAGTGGAGGGGGGGGCTCCTCGTATAATACGCCAGTGGAGGGAGGGGGGGCTCCTCGTATAATAAGCCAGTGGAGGGGGGCTCCTCGTATAATACGCCAGTGGAGAGGGGGGGGGCTCCTAGTATAATACACCAGTGGAGGGGGGGGGGTTCCTCGTATAATACGCCAGTGGAGGGGGGGGGGGCTCCTCGTATAATACGCCAGTGGAGGGGGGGGGGCTCCTCGTATAATACACCAGTGGAGGGAGGGGGGGCTCCTCGTATAATAAGCCAGTGGAGGGGGGGGGGCTCCTCGTATAATACACCAGTGGAGGGAGGGGGGCTCCTCGTATAATAAGCCAGTGGAGGGGGGGGGGCTCCTCGTATAATACACCAGTGGAGGGAGGGGGGGCTCCTCGTATAATAAGCCAGTGGAGGGAGGGGGGCTCCTCGTATAATAAGCCAGTGGAGGGGGGGGGGCTCCTAGTATAATATACCAGTGGAGGGGGGGGGGCTCCTCGTATAATACACCAGTGAAGGGGGGGGGGGGGTTCCTCGTATGATACACCAGTGGAGGGGGTGGGGCTCCTCGTATAATACACCAGTGGAGGGGGGGGGGGGGGATCCACGTATAATACACCAGTGGAGGGGGTGGGGCTCCTCGTATAATACACCAGTAGAGGGGGGGGGGCCTCCTCGT
The DNA here is from genome assembly GCF_046119375.1 of Phyllobates terribilis. Lineage (NCBI taxonomy): Eukaryota > Metazoa > Chordata > Amphibia > Anura > Dendrobatidae > Phyllobates > Phyllobates terribilis. The sequence continues at coordinate 205,680,556 of NW_027362768.1, read as the reverse complement.
ATAATACACCAGTGGAGGGGGGGGGGGCTCCTCGTATAATACACCAGTGAAGGGGGGGGGGGTTCCTCGTATAATACACCAGTAGAGGGGGTGGGGCTCCTCGTATAATACACCAGTGGAGGGGGGGGGCCTCCTCGTATAATACACCAGTGGAGGGGGGGGGGCCTCCTCGTATAATACACCAGTGAAGGGGGGGGGGGGTTCCTCGTATAATACACCAGTGGAGGGGTGGGGGGGGGGAGGGATCCACGTATAATACACCAGTAGAGGGGGTGGGGCTCCTCGTATAATACACCAGTGGAGGGGGTGGGGCTCCTCGTATAATACACCAGTGGAGGGGGGGGGCCTCCTCGTAGAATACACCAGTGGAGGGGGGAGGGATCCTCGTAGAATACACCAGTGAAGGGGGGGGGCTCCTCGTATAATACACCAGTGAAGGGGGGGGGCTCCTCGTATAATACACCAGTGAAGGGGGGGGGGCTCCTCGTATAATACACCAGTGAAGGGGGGGGGGGCTCCTCGTATAATACACCAGAGGGGGGGGGGTGTCCTCGTATAATACACCAGAGGGGGGGGGTGTCCTCGTATAATACACCAGAGGGGGGGGGTGTCCTCGTATAATACACCAGAGGGGGGGCTCCTCGTATAATACACCAGAGGGGGGGCTCCTCGTATAATACACAAATGGAGGGGGGGGGGCTCCTCGTATAATACACCAGTGGAGAGGAGGCTCCTCGTATAATACGCCAGTGGAGGGGGGCTCCTCGTATAATACGCCAGTGGAGGGAGTGGGGGGCTCCTCGTATAATACACCAGTGAAGGAGGGGGGGGGGGGGCTCCTCGTATAATACACCAGTGGGGGGGGGGGGCCTCGTATAATACACCAGTGGAGGGGAAGGGGCTCCTCGTATAATACACCAGTGGAGGAGGGCTCCTCGTATAATACACCAGTGGAGGGGGGGGGCCTCCTCGTATAATACACCAGTGGAGGGGGGGGCTCCTCGTATAATACGCCAGTGGAGGGGGTGGGGGGCTCCTCGTATAATACACAAGTGGAGGGGGTGGGGGGCTCCTCGTATAATACACAAGTGGAGGGGGGAGGGCTCCTCGTATAATACACAAGTGGAGGGGGGAGGGCTCCTCGTATAATACACCAGTGGAGGGGGGCGGCTCCTCGTATAATACACCAGTGGAGGGGGGGGGCTCCTCGTATAATACACCAGTGGAGGGGGGGGGGGCTCCTCGTATAATACACCAGTGGAGGGGGGGGGGGCTCCTCGTATAATACACCAGTGGAGGGGGGGGGGGCTCCTCGTATAATACACCAGTGGAGGGGGGGGGGGCTCCTCGAATAATACACCAGTGGAGGGGGGGGGCTCCTCGTATAATACACCAGTGGAGGGGGGGGGGCTCCTCGTATAATACACCAGTGGAGGGGGGGGGGCTCCTCGTATAATACGCCAGTGGAGGGGGGGGGCTCCTCGTATAATACGCCAGTCGAGGGGGGGGGCTCCTCGTATAATACGCCAGTGGAGTGGGGGGGCGCTCCTCGTATAATACGCCAGTGGAGGGAGGGGGGCTCCTCGTATAATACACCAGTGGAGGGGGGGGGGCTCCTCGTATAATACACCAGAGGAGGGAGGAGGGCTCCTCGTATAATACACCAGAGGAGGGGGGGGGGGCTCCTCGTATAATACACCAGTGGAGGGGGAGGGCTCCTCGTATAATACACCAGTGGAGGGGGGCTCCTCGTATAATACACCAGTGGAGGGGGGAGCGCTCCTCGTATAATACACCAGTGGAGGGGGGGGACCTCGTATAATACACCAGTGAAGGGGGGGGGGGCTCCTCGTATAATACACCAGTGAAGGGGGGGGGGCTCCTCGTATAATACACCAGTGGAGGGGGGCTCCTCGTATAATACACCAGTGGAGGGATCCTCGTATAATACACCAGTGGAGGGGGGGGGGGCTCCTCGTATAATACACCAGTGGAGGGGGGGGCGCTCCTCGTATAATACACCAGTGGAGGGGGGGGCGCTCCTCGTATAATACACCAGTGGAGGGGCGCTCCTCGTATAATACACCAGTGGAGGGGGGGGGGGGCTCCTCGTATAATACACCAGTGGAGGGGGGGGGGCTCCTCGTATAATACACCAGTGGAGGGGGGGGGGCTCCTCGTATAATACACCAGTGGAGGGCTCCTCGTATAATACACCAGTGGAGGGGGGGGGGGGCTCCTCGTATAATACACCAGTGGAGGGGGGGGGCGCTCCTCGTATAATACACCAGTGGAGGGGCGCTCCTCGTATAATACACCAGTGGAGGGGGGGGGGGGGCTCCTCGTATAATACACCAGTGGAGGGGGCTCCTCGTATAATACACCAGTGGAGGGGGGGGGGGGCTCCTCGTATAATACACCAGTGGAGGGGGGGGGGCTCCTCGTATAATACACCAATGGAGGGGGGGGGCTCCTCGTATAATACACCAGTGGAGGGGGGGGGCTCCTCGTATAATACACCAGTGGAGGGGGGGGGGGGCTCCTCGAATAATACACCAGTGGAGGGGGGGGGCTCCTCGTATAATACACCAGTGGAGGGGGGGGGGCTCCTCGTATAATACACCAGTGGAGGGGGGGGGCTCCTCGTATAATACGCCAGTGGAGGGGGGGGGCTCCTCGTATAATACGCCAGTGGAGGGGGGGGGGCTCCTCGTATAATACACCAGTGAAGGGGGGGGGGGCTCCTCGTATAATACGCCAGTGGAGTGGGGGGGCGCTCCTCGTATAATACGCCAGTGGAGGGGGGGGGGGGCTCCTCGTATAATACACCAGTGGAGGGGGGGGGGGCTCCTCGTATAATACGCCAGTGGAGTGGGGGGGCGCTCCTCGTATAATACGCCAGTGGAGGGGGGGGGGCTCCTCGTATAATACGCCAGAGGAGGGAGGAGGGATCCTCGTATAATACACCAGTGGAGGGGGAGGGCTCCTCGTATAATACACCAGTGGAGGGGGGCTCCTCGTATAATACACCAGTGGAGGGCTCCTCGTATAATACGCCAGTGGAGGGGGGGGGGCTCCTCGTATAATACGCCAGTGGAGGGGGGGGGGGGCTCCTCGTATAATACGCCAGTGGAGGGGGGGGGGGGCTCCTCGTATAATACACCAGAGGAGGGAGGAGGGATCCTCGTATAATACACCAGTGGAGGGGGAGGGCTCCTCGTATAATACACCAGTGGAGGGGGGCTCCTCGTATAATACACCAGTGGAGGGCTCCTCGTATAATACGCCAGTGGAGGGGGAGGGATCCTCGTATAATACGCCAGTGGAGGGGGGGGGGGGGGGGCTCCTCGTATAATACGCCAGTGGAGGGAGGAGGGATCCTCGTATAATACACCAGTGGAGGGGGAGGGCTCCTCGTATAATACACCAGTGGAGGGGGGAGGGCTCCTCGTATAATACACCAGTGAAGGGGCTTCTCGTATAATACACCAGTGGAGGGGCTTCTCGTATAATACACCAGTGGAGGGGCTTCTCGTATAATACACCAGTGGAGGGGCTTCTCGTATAATACACCAGTGGAGGGGCTTCTCGTATAATACACCAGTGGAGGGGCTTCTCGTATAATACACCAGTGGAGGGGCTTCTCGTATAATACACCAGTGGAGGGGCTTCTCGTATAATACACCAGTGGAGGGGCTTCTCGTATAATACACCAGTGGAGGGGCTTCTCGTATAATACACCAGTGGAGGGGCTTCTCGTATAATACACCAGTGGAGGGGCTTCTCGTATAATACACCAGTGGAGGGGCTTCTCGTATAATACACCAGTGGAGGGGCTTCTCGTATAATACACCAGTGGAGGGGCTTCTCGTATAATACACCAGTGGAGGGGCTTCTCGTATAATACACCAGTGGAGGGGCTTCTCGTATAATACACCAGTGGAGGGGCTTCTCGTATAATACACCAGTGGAGGGGCTTCTCGTATAATACACCAGTGGAGGGGCTTCTCGTATAATACACCAGTGGAGGGGCTTCTCGTATAATACACCAGTGGAGGGGCTTCTCGTATAATACACCAGTGGAGGGGCTTCTCGTATAATACACCAGTGGAGGGGCTTCTCGTATAATACACCAGTGGAGGGGCTTCTCGTATAATACACCAGTGGAGGGGCTTCTCGTATAATACACCAGTGGAGGGGCTTCTCGTATAATACACCAGTGGAGGGGCTTCTCGTATAATACACCAGTGGAGGGGCTTCTCGTATAATACACCAGTGGAGGGGCTTCTCGTATAATACACCAGTGGAGGGGCTTCTCGTATAATACACCAGTGGAGGGGCTTCTCGTATAATACACCAGTGGAGGGGCTTCTCGTATAATACACCAGTGGAGGGGCTTCTCGTATAATACACCAGTGGAGGGGGGGGGGGGCTCCTCGTATAATACACCAGTGGAGGGGGGGGGGCTCCTCGTATAATACACCAGTGGATGGGGGGGGGCTCCTCGTATAATACACCAGTGGAGGGGGGGGGGGCTCCTCGTATAATACACCAGTGGAGGGGCTCCTCGTATAATACACCAGTGGAGGGGCTCCTCGTATAATACACCAGTGGAGGGGCTCCTCGTATAATACACCAGTGGAGGGGCTCCTCGTATAATACACCAGTGGAGGAGGGGGGCTCCTCGTATAATACACCAGTGGAGGGGGGGGGGGCTCCTCGTATAATATACCAGTGGAGGGGCTTCTCGTATAATATACCAGTGGAGGGGCTTCTCGTATAATACACCAGTGAAGGGGGGGGATCCTCGTATAATACACCAGTGAAGGGGGGGGGGGGGGTGTTCCTGGTATAATACACCCGTGGAGGGGGGGGGGCTCCTCGTATAATACACCAGTGGGGGAGCTCCTCGTATAATACACCAGTGGGGGGGCTCCTCGTATAATACACCAGTGGGGGGGGGCTCCTCGTATAATACACCAGTGGAGGGGGGGGGCTCCTCGTATAATACACCAGTGGAGGGGGGGGGGGCTCCTCGTATAATACACCAGTGAAGGGGGGGGATCCTCATATAATATACCAGTGGAGGGGGGGGGGGCTCCTCGTATAATACACCAGTGGAGGGGGGAGGGATCCTCGTATAATACACCAGTGGAGGGGGGAGGGATCCTCGTATAATACACCAGTGGAGGGGGGGGGGCTCCTCGTATAATACACCAGTGAAGGGGGGTGGCTCCTCGTATAATACACCAGTGAAGGGGGGGGGGCTCCTCGTATAATACACCAGTGAAGGGGGGGGGGCTCCTCGTATAATACACCAGTGAAGGGGGGGGGGCTCCTCGTATAATACACCAGTGAAGGGGGGGGCTCCTCGTATAATACGCCAGTGGAGGGGCTCCACGTATAATACACCAGAAGAGGGGGGGGGGGGGCTCCTCGTATGATACACCAGTGGAGGGGGGGGGCTCCTCGTATAATACACCAGAGGAGGGGGGGGGCTCCTCGTATAATACACCAGTGAAGGGGGGGGAATCCTCATATAATACACCAGTGAAGGGGTGGAGGGATCCTCGTATAATACACCAGTGGAGGGGGGGGGGGCTCCTCGTATAATACACCAGTGGAGGGGGGGGGGGCTCCTCGTATAATACACCAGTGGAGGGGGGGGCTCCTCGTATAATACACCAGTGGAGGGGGGGGCTCCTCGTATAATACACCAGTGAAGGGAGGGGGGGCTCCTCGTATAATACACCAGTGAAGGGAGGGGGGGCTCCTCGTATAATACACCAGTGGAGGGGGGGGGGCTCCTCGTATAATACACCAGTGGAGGGGGGGGGGGGGCTCCTCGTATAATACACCAGTGAAGGGAGGGGGGGCTCCTCGTATAATACACCAGTGAAGGGAGGGGGGGCTCCTCGTATAATACACCAGTGAAGGGAGGGGGGGCTCCTCGTATAATACACCAGTGGAGGGGGGGGGGCTCCTCGTATAATACACCAGTGGAGGGGGGGGGGGCTCCTCGTATAATACACCAGTGAAGGGAGGGGGGCTCCTCGTATAATACACCAGTGAAGGGAGGGGGGCTCCTCGTATATTACACCAGTGGAGGGGGGGGGGCTCCTCGTATAATACACCAGTGGAGGGGGGGGGGCTCCTCGTATATTACACCAGTGAAGGGGGGGGGATCCTCATATAATACACCAGTGAAGGGGTGGAGGGATCCTCGTATAATACACCAGTGGAGGGGGGGGGGCTCCTCGTATAATACACCAGTGGAGGGGGGGGCTCCTCGTATAATACACCAGTGAAGGGAGGGGGGGCTCCTCGTATAATACACCAGTGAAGGGAGGGGGGGCTCCTCGTATAATACACCAGTGGAGGGGGGGGGGCTCCTCGTATAATACACCAGTGGAGGGGGGGGGCTCCTCGTATAATACACCAGTGGAGGGGGGGGGGCTCCTCGTATAATACGCCAGTGGAGGGGGGGGGGCTCCTCGTATAATACACCAGTGGAGGGAGGGGGGCTCCTCGTATAATACACCAGTGAAGGGGGGGGGCTCCTCGTATAATACACCAGTGAAGGGGGGGGGCTCCTCGTATAATACACCAGTGAAGGGGGGGGGGCTCCTCGTATAATACACCAGTGGAGGGGGGGGGGGCTCCTCGTATAATACACCAGTGGAGGGGGGGGGCTCCTCATATAATACACCAGTGGAGGGGGGGGGCTCCTCGTATAATACACCAGTGGAGGGGGGGGCTCCTCGTATAATACACCAGTGGAGGGGGGGCTCCTCGTATAATACACCAGTGGAGGGGGGGGGGCTCCTCGTATAATACACCAGTGGAGGGGGGGGGGGCTCCTCGTATAATACGCCAGTGGAGGGGGGGGGCTCCTCGTATAATACACCAGTGGAGGGGGGGGGGGCTCCTCGTAGAATACACCAGTGGAGGGGGGGGGCTCCTCGTATAATACGCCAGTGGAGGGGGGGGGCTCCTCGTATAATACACCAGTGGAGGGGGGGGGGCTCCTCGTATAATACACCAGTGGAGGGGGGGGGGGCTCCTCGTATAATACACCAGTGGAGGGGGGGGCGCTCCTCGTATAATACACCAGTGGAGGGGGGGGGCTCCTCGTATAATACACCAGTGGAGGGGGGGGGGCTCCTCGTATAATACACCAGTGGAGGGGGGGGGGCTCCTCGTATAATACACCAGTGGAGGGGGGGGGGGCTCCTCGTATAATACACCAGTGGAGGGGGGCTCCCCTTGTAATACACCGGGGGGGGGGGTGTCTCCCCTTGTAATACACCGGGGGGGGGGGGGGCTGCCCTATTCCCGACCCTCACCAGCTCCAGCCGCAGCGCCTCCATCTTGTCCTCCAGGTTCCGGCTCCCCCGGCGGCAGCCCCTCATCCTCGGCTCCTCTCTCATCCAGCGCAGCAGGCCCTCCGGGGTCTTCCTGCCCACCTTGCTCTCCAAGTCCCGCAGGTCCGGAGCGGCCTCCATGACACCGCACTCAGGTCTGCTCCACCTGCACAGCCGACAGCGCCGTAATGTGCAGAGTATGAGCGCACGCGTGCGCTACTGATGTCAGCCGGCAGAGGGCGCGCGCGAGCAATGCAGCCGCCGTAATGTGCGCAGTGAGGCCAAACCAGTGAGCGGAGGGGGGGGGGGGGGGGTGTAGAGTGCTGCAGGGTGGATGGTTTGCTCCTGTGACGTCACGCGTGAGATTAGTTTGGAGGAAATGATGAGATTGGGATCAGAGGTCGCAGGTCACTAGGTCATATTTGTGGGCTGTGGCATTTTATTCCAGTCTTATTCTCAGTGATCAGCGCCTGGCAGACACCAGGGAGCCATGGCTTCTCAGTGTGCAACTAGGGCGGTACAGGCCTCGGCCCAGGGAGGGGCAATGTCAGCACCTGTGTCCAGGACCGCTGTGCTGCAGCCTCCAATCCCTGCCATGATGACTCGAGGCCGGCAGGGAGGGGAGGAGGTCGGCGGTGAAGGGAGGAGGATGGCGGTGAAGGGAGGAGGATGGCGGTGAAGGGAGGAGGCTGGCGGTGAAGGGAGGAGGCTGGCGGTGAAGGGAGGAGGCCGGCGGGGAGGGGAGGAGGCTGGCGGTGAAGGGACGAGGCTGGCGGTGAAGGGAGGAGGCCGGCGGTGAAGGGAGGAGGCCACAGGGGAGGATGCCGGCGGGGCGGGGAGGGGAAGAGGCCGGCGTTGAAGGGAGGAGGGCGGAGGGGTGGAGGTGGGCTGGGAGGGGAGGAGGTCGGCGGTGAAGGGAGGATGCCGGAGGGGTGGAGGTGGGCGGGGAGGGGAAGAGGCCGGCGGTGAAGGGAGGAGGCCGGAGAGGAGGATGCTTGAGGGGTGGAGGTGGGCGGGGAGGAGGCCGCTGTGAAGGGAGGAGGCCGGAGAGGAGGATGCTGGAGGGGTGGAGGTGGGCGGGGAGGAGGCCGCTGTGAAGGGAGGAGGCCGGAGAGGAGGATGCCGGAGGGGTGGAGGTGGGCGGGGAGGAGGCCGCTGTGAAGGGAGGAGGCCGGAGAGGAGGATGCCGGAGGGGTGGAGGTGGGCGGGGAGGAGGCCGCTGTGAAGGGAGGAGGCCGGAGAGGAGGATGCTGGAGGGGTGGAGGTGGGCGGGGAGGAGGCCGCTGTGAAGGGAGGAGGCCGGAGAGGAGGATGCCGGAGGGGTGGAGGTGGGCGGGGAGGAGGCCGCTGTGAAGGGAGGAGGCCGGAGAGGAGGATGCCAGAGGGGTGGAGGTAGGCGGGGAGGAGGCCGGAGGGGAGGATGCCAGAGGGGTGGAGGTGGGCGGGGAGGGGAGGAGGCCAGCGGGGAGGGGAAGAGGCCGGCGGTGAAGGGAGGATGCCGGAGGGGTGGAGGCCGGCGGGGAGGGGAGGAGGCCAGCGGTGAAGGTAGGAGGCCGGAGGGGAGGATGCCGGAGGGGTGGAGGTGGGCTGGGAGGGGAGGAGGCCGGAGGGGAGGATGCCGGAGGGGTGAAGGTGGGCGAGAACGGTGGGGAGGGGAGGAGGCCGGAGGGGAGGATGCTGGAGGGGTGGAGGTGGGAGGGGAAGAGGCCGAGGCCAGTGGTGAGGGGTAGAGGCCGAAAGGGAGGGAAAAAGGCCTGCGGTGAGGGGAGGAGGCCGGCGGTGAAGGGAGGATGCCGGCGGTGAAGGGAGGATGCCGGAGGGGAGGGGGCAGGCCCAGGCGGAAGGACGTATAACGGAGGGGGACGTGGGGAATAATAATTTGTACTCACCCCTCCCCGCACAGGTAGTCAGCTGCACTGAGCTATTGGACAGCGGCTGCCGGGACTGAGAGACAGGACATCCCCCGACCAGTGACAGCGGCTGCCGGGACTGAGAGACAGGACATCCCCCGACCAGTGACAGCGGCTGCCGGGACTGAGAGACAGGACATCCCCCGACCAGTGACTGCAGCTGCCGGGACTGAGAGACAGGACATCCCCCGACCAGTGACAGCGGCTGCCGGGACTGAGAGACAGGACATCCCCCGACCAGTGACTGCAGCTGCCGGTACTGAGAGACAGGACATCCCCCGACCAGTGACAGCGGCTGCCGGGACTGAGAGACAGGACATCCCCCGACCAGTGACAGCGGCTGCCGGGACTGAGAGACAGGACATCCCCCGACCAGTGACAGCGGCTGCCGGGACTGAGAGACAGGACATCCCCCGACCAGTGACTGCAGCTGCCGGTACTGAGAGACAGGACATCCCCCGACCAGTGACAGCGGCTGCCGGGACTGAGAGACAGGTCATCCCCCGACCAGTGACTGCAGCTGCCGGTACTGAGAGACAGGACATCCCCCGACCAGTGACAGCGGCTGCCGGGACTGAGAGACAGGTCATCCCCCGACCAGTGACAGCGGCTGCCGGGACTGAGAGACAGGACATCCCCCGACCAGTGACTGCAGCTGCCGGTACTGAGAGACAGGACATCCCCCGACCAGTGACAGCGGCTGCCGGGACTGAGAGACAGGACATCCCCCGACCAGTGACAGCGGCTGCCGGGACTGAGAGACAGGTCATCCCCCGACCAGTGACAGCGGCTGCCGGGACTGAGAGACAGGACATCCCCCGACCAGTGACAGCGGCTGCCGGGACTGAGAGACAGGACATCCCCCGACCAGTGACAGCGGCTGCCGGGACTGAGAGACAGATCATCCCCCGACCAGTGACAGCGGCTGCCGGGACTGAGAGACAGGACATCCCCCGACCAGTGACAGCGGCGGCCGGGACTGAGAGACAGGACATCCCCCGACCAGTGACAGCGGCTGCCGGGACTGAGAGACAGGTCATCCCCCGACCAGTGACTGCAGCTGCCGGTACTGAGAGACAGGACATCCCCCGACCAGTGACAGCGGCTGCCGGGACTGAGAGACAGGTCATCCCCCGACCAGTGACTGCAGCTGCCGGTACTGAGAGACAGGACATCCCCCGACCAGTGACAGCGGCTGCCGGGACTGAGAGACAGGTCATCCCCCGACCAGTGACTGCAGCTGCCGGTACTGAGAGACAGGACATCCCCCGACCAGTGACAGCGGCTGCCGGGACTGAGAGACAGGTCATCCCCCGACCAGTGACAGCGGCTGCCGGGACTGAGAGACAGGACATCCCCCGACCAGTGACTGCAGCTGCCGGTACTGAGAGACAGGACATCCCCCGACCAGTGACAGCGGCTGCCGGGACTGAGAGACAGGACATCCCCCGACCAGTGACAGCGGCTGCCGGGACTGAGAGACAGGTCATCCCCCGACCAGTGACAGCGGCTGCCGGGACTGAGAGACAGGACATCCCCCGACCAGTGACAGCGGCTGCCGGGACTGAGAGACAGGACATCCCCCGACCAGTGACAGCGGCTGCCGGGACTGAGAGACAGATCATCCCCCGACCAGTGACAGCGGCTGCCGGGACTGAGAGACAGGACATCCCCCGACCAGTGACAGCGGCGGCCGGGACTGAGAGACAGGACATCCCCCGACCAGTGACAGCGGCTGCCGGGACTGAGAGACAGGTCATCCCCCGACCAGTGACTGCAGCTGCCGGTACTGAGAGACAGGACATCCCCCGACCAGTGACAGCGGCTGCCGGGACTGAGAGACAGGACATCCCCCGACCAGTGACAGCGGCTGCCGGGACTGAGAGACAGGACATCCCCCGACCAGTGACAGCGGCTGCCGGGACTGAGAGACAGGACATCCCCCGACCAGTGACAGCGGCTGCCGGGACTGAGAGACAGGACATCCCCCGACCAGTGACTGCAGCTGCCGGGACTGAGAGACAGGACATCCCCCGACCAGTGACTGCAGCTGCCGGGACTGAGAGACAGGACATCCCCCGACCAGTGACAGCGGCTGCCGGGACTGAGAGACAGGACATCCCCCGACCAGTGACAGCGGCTGCCGGGACTGAGAGACAGGTCATCCCCCGACCAGTGACTGCAGCTGCCGGGACTGAGAGACAGGTCATCCCCCGACCAGTGACAGCGGCTGCCGGGACTGAGAGACAGGTCATCCCCCGACCAGTGACTGCAGCTGCCGGGACTGAGAGACAGGACATCCCCCGACCAGTGACAGCGGCTGCCGGGACTGAGAGACAGGACATCCCCCGACCAGTGACAGCGGCTGCCGGGACTGAGAGACAGGACATCCCCCGACCAGTGACAGCGGCTGCCGGGACTGAGAGACAGGACATCCCCCGACCAGTGACTGCAGCTGCCGGGACTGAGAGACAGGACATCCCCCGACCAGTGACTGCAGCTGCCGGGACTGAGAGACAGGACATCCCCCGACCAGTGACTGCAGCTGCCGGGACTGAGAGACAGGACATCCCCCGACCAGTGACTGCAGCTGCCGGGACTGAGAGACAGGACATCCCCCGACCAGTGACTGCGGCTGCCCGGGACTGAGAGACAGGACATCCCCCGACCAGTGACAGCGGCTGCCGGGACTGAGAGACAGGACATCCCCCGACCAGTGACAGCGGCTGCCGGGACTGAGAGACAGGACATCCCCCGACCAGTGACAGCGGCTGCCGGGACTGAGAGACAGGACATCCCCCGACCAGTGACTGCGGCTGCCCGGGACTGAGAGACAGGACATCCCCCGACCAGTGACTGCGGCTGCCCGGGAATGACAAACAGGACACCCTCGACAAGCGACATTGCATTCCACTGTTGCTTCCTCACACCCCCAGAAGAAGGAACGGCGAAACTCGTGTCGGAGTGGAGGGATGCGGCTCCTACTCACATTTCACCCGTATAACCAGCATATTGAATGTTTAGGTAATATAGCCATATTCTCATGTTTATACTGGTATAGGTATAATTGGCTGGGCTAATGCGTTTTTTCGATCTCTGATGCACTTCGTTTATTTGGGCAATTTACACTATACAAGCTGCAAATAAAGATACGTACAAAGATAAATGAAAATGTACATTTCTGCCCCAGTAAATTTTGCTGGGAACAATTTTTTCAACCCCATGCCTTCTTTTGAGTATATATATATACTGCTCAAAAAAATACAGGGAACACTTAAACCACAGAATATAACTCCAAGTAAATGAAACTTCTGTGAAATCAAACTGTCCACTTAGGAAGCAACACTGACAATCAATCTCACCTGCTGTTCATAGAATCATAGAATGGTAGAGTTGGAAGGGACCTCCTGGGTCATCTGGTCCAACCCCCTGCTCAAAGCAGGATTCACTAGATCATCTCAGACAGATGTCTGTCCAGCCTCTGTTTGAAGACGTCCATTGAAGGGGAACTCACCACCTCTCGTGGCAGCCTGTTCCACTCATTAATCACCCTAACTGTCAAAAAGTTTTTTCTAATATCTAATCTGTGTCTCCTCCCATTTAGTTTCATCCCGTTGCTTCTAGTCTTTCCTTGTGCAAATGAGAATAAAGATGATCCTTCTACAATGTGACAGCCCTTGACATATTTGTAGACAGCTATTAAGTCTCCTCTCAGTCTTCTTTTTTGCAAGCTAAACATTCCCAAATCCTGCAACCGTTCCTCATAGGACATGGTTTGCAGACCAGTCACCATTCTGGTCGCTCTTCTCTGAACTTGCTCCAGTTTGTCGATGTCTTTTTTAGAATGTGGTGCCCAAAACTGTACACAGTATTCCAGATGAGGTCTGACCAAAGAGGAGTAAAGACCGATAATGACTTCACGTGATCTAGACTGTATGCTTCTGTTAATACATCCCAGAATTGTATTTGCCTTTTTTGCTGCTGCATCACACTGTTGACTCATGTTCAGTCTATGATCTATTAGTATACCTAAGTCTTTTTCACATGTACTGTTGCTTAGCTCTATTCCTCCCATTCTGTATATGCTTTTTTCATTTTTATTGCCCAGATGTAGTACTTTGCATTTCTCCCTGTTATAAACCATTCTGTTGTTTGCTGCCCACTGCTCCAGTTTATTTAGGTCTTTTTGAATCCTCTCTCTCTCTTCTCTAGTATTAGCTATCCCTCCTAGCTTTGTGTCATCAGCAAATTTAATCAGTTTACCCCCAATTCCTTCATCTAAATCATTGATAAAGATGTTGAACAATACAGGTCCCAGGACGGAGCCCTGTGGTACCCCACTTGAGACATTCATCCAGCTGGATGTGAAGCCATTTACAACCACCCTTTGAGTCCGATCACCGAGCCAGTTATGAATCCACCTAACAGTTGCCTGGTCCATTGCATACTTGGTCATTTTTTCAATAAGGATGGTGTGAGATACTTTGTCAAATGCTTTGCTGAAGTCAAGATATACTATATCTACAGCATTTCCCTGATCCACCCAGTCAGTGATTCTGTCATAGAAGGAAATTAAGTTAGTCTGACATGACTTGTTAGTTACAAACCCATGCTGACTCTGGTTAATCACTTCATTCTTATCCATGTACTTACCTACATGTTGTTTAATAATTTGTTCAAAGATCTTTCCTGGTATAGAAGTCAGACTCACCGGCCTATAGTTCCCTGGGTCCACCTTCTTCCCCTTTTTGAAGATAGGAACAACATTTGCTCTTCTCCAGTCTTCTGGGACTTCTCCTGTTCTCCAAGAATTTTCAAAGATTATGGAGAGTGGTTCTAAAATTTCTTCTACGATCTCCTTCAGTACTCTGGGGTGTAATTCATCTGGACCTGGAGACTTGAACTCATTTATGTTAGCTAAATATTCCCTCACAAACTTTCTGTTTACAGATAACTTGGATTCCTCTATTCCTTTAAAAGGACAGTGAAGATCAGTTGATGTTACATTTTCTTTCTGAGAGAAAACAGATGCAAAATAGGAATTAAAAAGTTCGGCCTTCTCAACATCCTCTCTTACCATTTCTCCATTTTCATCCTGTAGAAATCCTATAGCATCTTTGACTTTTCTTTTACTTTTGACATACCCCCAAAATCCTTTTTATTGCTTTTGACATCTCTTGCAAGCCTTAATTCATTGTCAGCTTTAGCTAACCTGATACTTGCCCTGCAGGATCTGCAGACTGCATTATAATCTTCTTTAGATATGCCTCCCTCTTTCCATTTAATAAACATTTCTTTCTTTCTTTTTAGCATGTGTTTAAGTTCTGTGTTCATCCATCCTGGTTTCCTTAAATGCTTCCCATTCTTCCTACTTTTCGGGATTGTTAACGATTGTGCTTTGAGAATCTCATTTTTAAAAATTTCCCATCCTTCCTGGACATTTTTGTCCTTAAGGACATCCAGCCATTGGATCCCTCCTATTCTCTTTCTGAGTCTCTTAAAATCTGCCTTTCTAAAATCTAACCTTGAAGTTTGAGTCTTCACATGTCTTCCTCCTCTAGTTATCCAGAATTCTATAATAGCATGATCGCTGCCTCCTAGGGTCCCAGCCACCTTTACCTCCTCAACCATTTCCTCCCTGTTTATAAGGATTAGATCCAAAGTAGCAGATCCCCTTGTTTTCTCCCCTACCTTTTGGAAGATAAAGTTGTCAGCAAGAGAGGATAAGAATTTGCTTGACCTGTTAGTTTTACTTGAGAGAGATTCCCAACAAATGTCTGGATAGTTGAAATCTCCCATGACCACTACGTCATATTTTTTGGAGAACTTGGTCATTTGATACATAAAGAGTTCATCCATATCTTCAGCTTGCCCAGGTGGCCTGTAGTAAATGCCTACAATGGTGTCCTTTCCGTTGTTCTCTCCTTGTATTCTTACCCAGACAGTTCCCACAGAACTCCCAGTCTCTGAAGCTTCAGTCTCTGTGCAGATATACGCTTTTCTAACATACAATGCAACACCTCCTCCTCGTTTATCAAGTCTGTTTCTTGCAGATAAGTTGTATCCTTTTAGCCTTTTATTCCAATCATGTGTATCGTCCCACCAAGTTTCAGTGATTCCAATGACATCATATTCCTTTTCCTGCATTAGTAGTTCCAATTCTCCTTGTTTGTTGCCCATGCTTTGTGCATTTGTATAAAAACATTTTAGTTTGTGATTGGTTTCTCTTCCTCCCATATTTTTATTATTTAGATTTTTTTGTCTTTGTTCTTCTTTTCCACTTCCAGTAGCAGAGATCTCAATAGTATTTGTCAGCTGTATGGCTTTTTCTGGCCTTTTGCTTCCCTTCCCACATTGTTCTAGTTTAAAGCTCTTCTGATGAGTGTAGCAAGGCGACTTCCAAATACATGTTTTCCAGTCTTCGTAAGGTGCACCCCATCTCTAGCAAGTAGTCCATCGTATAGGTAATTCATTCCGTGATCCAGAAATCCAAATCCTTGTTGACGGCACCATCGACGTAGCCAGTTGTTCACCTGTAGAATCTTATTCCACCTCATTGTTCCAAGGCCATCCACTGGGAGGATGGATGAGAAGACCACCTGCGCTCCCAATTCTTTCACTTTCTTGCCTAAGTCTTCAAAGTCACTGCAGATGGTTTCCAGGTCCTTTCTTGCGGTGTCATTTGTCCCCACATGTATTAGCAGGAATGGGTAGTGATCTGTAGGTCTGAAGAGTCTTGATATCCTGTCAGACACATCTTTAATTTTTGCTCCTGGAAGACAGCACATTTCTCTTGAGGTTATGTCTGGTCTGCAGATAGCGGCCTCTGTTCCTCTTAACAGGGAATCCCCCATGACCACCACTCTCCGTTTTTTCTTCACAACATTCTTCTTTCTCCATCCAGGAGGATTCTGAGGGCTTACAAGGTTATTCATTGCTGGCAAAGTCTTATCTTGCTGTATTTCTTCATGGTTCTCCTGCGTGAGAGCCTGGTACTGGTTCCTGAGCAGTATGGGTGCTGACTGCCTCTCTATCCTCCTGCTTCTGTGGTCACAGGCTTCCATTCCTCTGTTTCCTCAGGTGCAGTTCGAATTTCTTCTCTTTCTGTGTCATGAAGAGATAATTCTGCTCTGTCTAAGAACTCTTCACCTTCCTTAATGATTTTCAAGGTAGTTAACCTCTCTTCTAGATTTCGCAACTTTTCCTCCAACAGGGACACAAGCTGCATTTCTGGCATGTGAAGTTTGGCTTTTCCACTGGCAAGTCTGTGAACATGTAGCAGGATATGCAGCTCACCAAATGGCTCCTGGACTCTTCCATGTTCTTACTGTTAATGTTCTGAAAACAGTGAAAAAAGCTTCAAAATGCGGTTTACCGATGTCCTCTTTTCAGCTCCAACAGCCAAAATCCAGTGTTCTTTGAGCTCGCGGAGACTCTTCACTTACCCCAAAATGCAGTGGGAATATGCAAATTATCTCCTCAGGACTCCTCCCCTGGTTTTAGTGCAAATGGAATAGGCAATAGATGGAAATTATTGGCAATTATTAAGACCCCCTCAATAAAGGAGTGGTCCTGCAGGTGGGGACCACAGACCACATCTCAGTACCAATGCTTTCTGGCTGATGTTTTGGTCACTTTTGAATGTTGGTTGTGCTTTCACACTCGTGGTAGCATGAGACGGACTCTACAACCCACGGAAGTTGCTCAGGTAGTGCAGCTCATCCAGGATGGCACATCAATGCGAGCTGTGGCAAGAAGGTTTGCTGTGTCTGTCAGCGTAGTGTCCAGAGGCTGGAGGCGCTACCAGAAGACAGGCCAGTACACCAGGAGACGTGGAGGGGGCCGTAGGAGGGCAACAACCCAGCAGCAGGACCGCTACCTCCGCATTTGTGCAAGGAGGAACAGGAGCAGCACTGCCAGAGCCCTGCAAAATGACCTCCAGCAGGCCACAAATGTGCATGTGTCTGCACAAACAGTTAGAAACCGACTCCATGAGGGTGGTATGAGGGCCCGACGTCCACAGATGGGGGTTGTGCTCACAGCCCAACACCGTGCAGGACGCTTGGCATTTGCCACAGAACACCAGAATTGGCAAACTGGCCACTGGCGCCCTGTGCTCTTCACAGATGAAAGCAGGTTCACACTGAGCACATGTGACAGACGTGACAGAGTCTGGAGACGCCGTGGAGAGCGATCTGCTGCCTGCAACATCCTTCAGCATGACCGGTTTGGCCGTGGGTCAGTAATGGTGTGGGGTGGCATTTCTTTGGAGGGCCGCACAGCCCTCCATGTGCTCGCCAGAGGTAGCCTGACTGCCATTAGGTACCGAGATGAGATCCTTAGACCCCTTGTGAGACCATATGCTGGTGCGGTTGGCCCTGGGGTCCTCCTAATGCAGGACAATGCCAGACCTCATGTGGCTGGAGTGTGTCAGCAGTTCCTGCAAGATGAAGGCATTGAAGCTATGGACTGGCCGCCCGTTCCCCAGACCTGAATCCGATTGAGCACATCTGGGACATCATGTCTCGCTCTATCCACCAACGTCATGTTGCACCACAGACTGTCCAGGAGTTGGCGGATGCTTTAGTCCAGGTCTGAGAGGAGATCCCACAGGAGACCATCCGCAACCTCATCAGGAGCATGCCCAGGCGTTGTAGGGAGGTCATACAGGCACGTGGAGGCCACACACAATATTCAGCCTCATCAGGAGCATGCCCAGGCGTTGTAGGGAGGTCATACAGGCACGTGGAGGCCACACACAATACTCAGCCTCATCAGGAGCGTGCCCAGGCGTTGTAGGGAGGTCATACAGGCACGTGGAGGCCACACACAATACTCAGCCTCATCAGGAGTATGCCCAGGCGTTGTAAGGAGGCCATACAGGCACGTGGAGGCCACACACAATACTCAGCCTCATCAGGAGCATGCCCAGGCGTTGTAGGGAGGTCATACTGGCACGTGGAGGCCACACACAATACTCAGCCTCATCAGGAGCATGCCCAGGCATTGTAGAGAGGTCATACAGGCACGTGGAGGCCACACACATTACTCAGCCTCATCAGGAGCATGCCCAGGTGTTGTAGGGAGGTCATACAGGCACGTGGAGGCCACACACAATACTCAGCCTCATCAGGAGCACGCCCAGGTGTTGTAGGGAGGTCATACAGGCACGTGGAGGCCACACAAAATACTCAGCCTCATCAGGAGCACGCCCAGGCGTTGTAGGGAGGTCATACAGGCACATGGAGGCCACACACAATACTCAGCCTCATCAGGAGCATGCCCAGGCGTTGTAGGGAGGTCATACAGGCACGTGGAGGCCACACACAATACTCAGCCTCATCAGGAGCATGCCCAGGCGTTGTAGGGAGGTCATACAGGCACGTGGAGGCCACACACATTACTCAGCCTCATCAGGAGCATGCCCAGGCATTGTAGGGAGGTCATACCGGCACGTGGAGGCCACACACAATACTCAGCCTCATCAGGAGCATGCCCAGGCATTGAAGGGAGGTCATACAGGCACGTGGAGGCCACACACAATACTCAGCCTCATCAGGAGCATGCCCAGGCATTGTAGGGAGGGCATACAGGCACGTGGAGGCCACACACAATACTCAGCCTCATCAGGAGCATGCCCAGGCGTTGTAGGGAGGCCATACAGGCACGTGGAGGCCACACACAATACTCAGCCTCATCAGGAGCATGCCCAGGCGTTGTAGGGAGGTCATACAGGCACGTGGAGGCCACACACAATACTCAGCCTCATCAGGAGCATGCCCAGGCGTTGTAGGGAGGTCATACAGGCACGTGGAGGTTCGCACACAATACTCAGCCTCATCAGGAGCACGCCCAGGCGTTGTAGGGAGGTCATACAGGCACGTGGAGGCCACACACAATACTCAGCCTCATCAGGAGCATGCCCAGGCGTTGTAGGGAGGCCATACAGGCACGTGGAGGCCACACACAATACTCAGCCTCATCAGGAGCATGCCCAGGCTTTGTAGGGAGGTCATACAGGCACGTGGAGGCCACACACAATACTCAGCCTCATCAGGAGCATGGCCAGGCGTTGTAGAGAGGTCGTACAGGCACGTGGAGGCCACACACATTACTCAGCCTCATCAGGAGCATGCCCAGGTGTTGTAGGGAGGTCATACAGGCACGTGGAGGCCACACACATTACTCAGCCTCATCAGGAGCATGCCCAGGCGTTGTAGGGAGGTCATACAGGCACGTGGAGGCCACACACAATACTCAGCCTCATCAGGAGCATGCCCAGGTGTTGTAGGGAGGTCATACAGGCACGTGGAGGCCACACACAATACTCAGCCTCATCAGGAGCACGCCCAGGTGTTGTAGGGAGGTCATACAGGCACGTGGAGGCCACACACAATACTCAGCCTCATCAGGAGCACGCCCAGGCGTTGTAGGGAGGTCATACAGGCACATGGAGGCCACACACAATACTCAGCCTCATCAGGAGCATGCCCAGGCGTTGTAGGGAGGTCATACAGGCACGTGGAGGCCACACACAATACTCAGCCTCATCAGGAGCATGCCCAGGCGTTGTAGGGAGGTCATACAGGCACGTGGAGGCCACACACAATACTCAGCCTCATCAGGAGCATGCCCAGGCGTTGTAGGGAGGTCATACAGGCACGTGGAGGCCACACACAATACTCAGCCTCATCAGGAGCATGCCCAGGCATTGTAGGGAGGTCATACCGGCACGTGGAGGCCACACACAATACTCAGCCTCATCAGGAGCATGCCCAGGTGTTGTAGGGAGGTCATACAGGCACGTGGAGGCCACACACAATACTCAGCCTCATCAGGAGCATGCCCAGGCATTGTAGGGAGGTCATACAGGCACGTGGAGGCCACACACAATACTCAGCCTCATCAGGAGCATGCCCAGGCATTGAAGGGAGGTCATACAGGCATGTGGAGGCCACACACAATACTCAGCCTCATCAGGAGCATGCCCAGGCGTTGTAGGGAGGTTATACAGGAACGTGGAGGCCACACACAATACTCAGCCTCATCAGGAGCATGCCCAGGCGTTGTAGGGAGGCCATACAGGCACGTGGAGGCCACACACAATACTCAGCCTCATCAGGAGCATGCCCAGGCGTTGTAGGGAGGTCATACAGGCACGTGGAGGCCACACACAATACTCAGCCTCATCAGGAGCATGCCCAGGCGTTGTAGGGAGGTCATACAGGCACGTGGAGGTTCGCACACAATACTCAGCCTCATCAGGAGCATGCCCAGGCGTTGTAGGGAGGTCATACAGGCACGTGGAGGCCACACACAATACTCAGCCTCATCAGGAGCATGCCCAGGCGTTGTAGGGAGGCCATACAGGCACGTGGAGGCCACACACAATACTCAGCCTCATCAGGAGCATGCCCAGGCTTTGTAGGGAGGTCATACAGGCACGTGGAGGCCACACACAATACTCAGCCTCATCAGGAGCATGGCCAGGCGTTGTAGAGAGGTCGTACAGGCACGTGGAGGCCACACACATTACTCAGCCTCATCAGGAGCATTCCCAGGTGTTGTAGGGAGGTCATACAGGCACGTGGAGGCCACACACATTACTCAGCCTCATCAGGAGCATGCCCAGGCGTTGTAGGGAGGTCATACAGGCACGTGGAGGCCACACACAATACTCAGCCTCATCAGGAGCATGCCCAGGTGTTGTAGGGAGGTCATACAGGCACGTGGAGGCCACACACAATACTCAGCCTCATCAGGAGCACGCCCAGGTGTTGTAGGGAGGTCATACAGGCACGTGGAGGCCACACACAATACTCAGCCTCATCAGGAGCACGCCCAGGCGTTGTAGGGAGGTCATACAGGCACATGGAGGCCACACACAATACTCAGCCTCATCAGGAGCATGCCCAGGCGTTGTAGGGAGGTCATACAGGCACGTGGAGGCCACACACAATACTCAGCCTCATCAGGAGCATGCCCAGGCGTTGTAGGGAGGTCATACAGGCACGTGGAGGCCACACACAATACTCAGCCTCATCAGGAGCATGCCCAGGCGTTGTAGGGAGGTCATACAGGCACGTGGAGGCCACACACAATACTCAGCCTCATCAGGAGCATGCCCAGGCATTGTAGGGAGGTCATACCGGCACGTGGAGGCCACACACAATACTCAGCCTCATCAGGAGCATGCCCAGGTGTTGTAGGGAGGTCATACAGGCACGTGGAGGCCACACACAATACTCAGCCTCATCAGGAGCATGCCCAGGCATTGAAGGGAGGTCATACAGGCATGTGGAGGCCACACACAATACTCAGCCTCATCAGGAGCATGCCCAGGCGTTGTAGGGAGGTTATACAGGAACGTGGAGGCCACACACAATACTCAGCCTCATCAGGAGCATGCCCAGGCGTTGTAGGGAGGTCATACAGGCATGTGGAGGCCACACACAATACTCAGCCTCATCAGCAGCATGCCCAGGCGTTGTAGGGAGGTCATACAGGCACGTGGAGGCCACACACAATACTCAGCCTCATCAGCAGCATGCCCAGGCGTTGTATGGAGGTCATACAGGAACGTGGAGGCCACACGCAATACTCAGCCTCATCAGGAGCATGCCCAGGCGTTGTAGGGAGGTCATACAGGCACGTGGAGGCCACACACAATACTCAGCCTCATGAGGAGCATGGCCAGGCATTGTAGGGAGGTCATACAGGCACGTGGAGGTCACACACAATACTCAGCCTCATCAGGAGCATGCCCAGGCGTTGTAGGGAGGTCATACAGGCACGTGGAGGCCACACACAATACTCAGCCTCATCAGGAGTATGCCCAGGCGTTGTAGGGAGGTCATACAGGCACGTGGAGGCCACACACAATACTCAGCCTCATCAGGAGCATGCCAAGGCGTTGTAGGGAGGTCATACAGGCACGTGGAGGCCACACACAATACTCAGCCTCATCAGGAGCATGCCCAGGCGTTGTAGGGAGGTCATACAGGCACGTGGAGGCCATACACAATACTCAGCCTCATCAGGAGCATGCCCAGGCATTGTAGGGAGGTCATACAGGCACGTGGAGGCCACACACAATACTCAGCCTCATCAGGAGCATGCCAAGGCGTTGTAGGGAGGTCATACAGGCACGTGGAGGCCACACACAATACTCAGCCTCATCAGGAGCATGCCCAGGCATTGTAGGGAGGTCATACAGACGCATGGAGGCCACACACAATACTCAACCTCATCAGGAGCATGCCCAGGCGTTGTAGGGAGGTCATACAGGAACGTGGAGGCCACACACAATACTCAGCCTCATCAGGAGCATGGCCAGGCATTGTAGGGAGGTCATACAGGAACGTGGAGGCCACACACAATACTCAGCCTCATCAGCAGCATGCCCAGGCGTTGTAGGGAGGTCATACAGGCACGTGGAGGCCACACACAATACTCAGCCTCATCAGCAGCATGCCCAGGCGTTGTATGGAGGTCATACAGGAACGTGGAGGCCACACGCAATACTCAGCCTCATCAGGAGCATGCCCAGGCGTTGTAGGGAGGTCATACAGGCACGTGGAGGCCACACACAATACTCAGCCTCATCACGAGCATGCCCAGGCGTTGTAGGGAGGTCATACAGGCACGTGGAGGCCACACACAATACTCAGCCTCATCAGGAGCATGCCCAGGCGTTGTAGGGAGGTCATACAGGAACGTGGAGGCCACACGCAATACTCAGCCTCATCAGGAGCATGCCCAGGCGTTGTAGGGAGGTCATACAGGCACGTGGAGGCCACACACAATACTCAGCCTCATCAGGAGCATGCCCAGGCGTTGTAGGGAGGTCATACAGGCACGTGGAGGCCACACACAATACTCAGCCTCATCAGGAGCATGCCCAGGCGTTGTAGGAAGGTCATACAGGCACGTGGAGGCCACACACAATACTCAGCCTCATCAGTAGCGTGCCCAGGCGTTGTAGGGAGGTCATACAGGAACGTGGAGGCCACACGCAATACTCAGCCTCATCAGGAGCATGCCCAGGCGTTGTAGGGAGGTCATACAGGCACGTGGAGGCCACACACAATACTCAGCCTCATCAGGAGCATGCCCAGGCGTTATAGGGAGGTCATACAGGCACGTGGAGGCCACACACAATACTCAGCCTCATCAGTAGCGTGCCCAGGCGTTGTAGGGAGGTCATACAGGCACGTGGAGGCCACACACACAATACTCAGCCTCATCAGGAGCATGTCCAGGTGTTGTAGGGAGGTCATACAGGCACGTGGAGGCCACACACACAATACTCAGCCTCATCAGGAGCATGTCCAGGTGTTGTAGGGAGGTCATACAGGCACGTGGAGGCCACACACAATACTCAGCCTCATCAGGAGCATGTCCAGGTGTTGTAGGGGGGTCATACAGGCACGTGGAGGCTACACACAATACTCAGCCTCATCAGGAGGGGAAGTGGGGGGGCGGGGGGCAGCGGCCTCTATTAGTGGGGGGGACGGAGGGGGCAGCGGCCTCTGTCAGTGGGCGGGCAGCGGCCTCTATCAGTGGGGGGGACGGGGGGGCAGCGGCCTTTATCAGTGGGGGGGACGGGGGGCAGCGGCCTCTATAGCGGCCTCTATCAGTGGGGGGACGGGGGGGCTGTGGCCTCTATCAGTGGGGGGGAACGGGGGGCAGCGGCCTCTATCAGTGGGGGGGACGGGGGGGCAGCGGCCTCTATCAGTGGGGGGATGGGGGGCAGTGGCCTCTATCGCGGCCTCTATTAGTGGGGGACGGGGGGGCAGCGGCCTCTATCAGTGGGGGGACGAGGGGCAGCGGCCTCTATCAGTGGGGGTGATGGGGGGGCAGCGGCCTCTATCAGTGGGGGGGATGGGGGGCAGTGGCCTCTATAGCGGCCTCTATCAGTGGGGGACGGGGGGCAGCGGCCTCTATCAGTGGGGGGGACGAGGGGCAGCGGGCTTTGTCAGTGGGGGGGGGACCGGGGACAGCGGCCTCTATCGGTGGGGGGGACGGGGGGCAGCGGCCTCAATCAGTGGGGGGGACGGGGGGCAGCGGCCTCTATCAGTGGGGGGGACGGGGGACAGCGGCCTCTATCAGTGGGGGGGGGGCGGGGGACAGCGGCCTCTATCAGTGTGGGGGACGACAGCGGCCTCTATCAGTTGGGGGGACGACAGCGGCCTCTATAATTTGGGGGGACGACAGCGGCCTCTATCAGTTGAGGGGGGGCGACAGCGGCCTCTATCAGTTGGGGGGGACGGGGGACAGCGGCCTCTCAGTGGGGGGGGCGGGGGGGCAGCGGCCTCTGTCAGTGGGGGGGCAGCGGCCTCTGTCAGTGGGGGGGCAACGGCCTCTATCAGTGGGGGGGACAGCGGCCTCTATCAGTGGGGGGCATGGGGGGGGCAGCGGCCTCTATCAGTGGGGGGGGGACAGCGGCCTCTATCAGTGGGGGGGACGGGGGACGACAGCGGCCTCTATCAGTGGGGGGGACGACAGCGGCCTCTATCAGTGGTGGGGACGGGGGGGCAGCGGCCTCTATCAGTGGGGGACGGGACGGGGGGACAGCGGCCTCTGTCAGTGGGGGACGGGACGAGGGGGACAGCGGCCTCTAGAAGTGGGGGATGGGAAGGGGGGCAGCGGCCTCTATCAGTGGGTGGGACGGGGGGGGCAGCGGCCTCTAACAGTGGGGGACGGGACGGGGGGGCAGCGGCCTCTAACAGTGGGGGACGGGACGGGGGGGCAGCGGCCTCTAGAAGTGGGGGGGGGAAGCGGCCTCTATCAGTTGGGTGACGGGGGCAGCGGCCTCTATCGGTGGGGGGGCAGCGTCCTCTATCGGTGGTGGGGACGGGGGGCAGCGGCCTCTATCAGTGGGGGACGGGACGGGGGGCACCGGCCTCTATAAGTGGGGGGTACGGCAGCGGCCTTTATCAGGGGGGGCAGCGGCCTCTATCAGTGGGGGGGCGGGGGGCAGCGGCCTCTCTCAGTGGGGGGGACAGGGGGGCAGCGGCCTCTATCAGTGGGGGGGACGGGGGACAGCGGCCTCTATCAGTGGGGGGGACGGGGGGGCAGCGGCCTCTATCAGTGGGGGGGATGGGGGGCAGCGGCCTCTATAGCGGCCTCTATCAGTGGGGGGGGACGAGGGGCAGCGGCCTCTATCAGTGGGGGGGACAGCGGCCTCTCTCAGTGGGGGGAACGGGGGGACAGCGGCCTCTATCAGTGGGGGGAACGGGGGGGCAGCGGCCTCTATCAGTGGGGGGAAACGGGGGGGCAGCGGCCTCTGTCAGTGGGGGGACGTAGGACAACGGCCTCTGTCAGTGGGGGAGACGGGGGACAGCGGCCTCTATCAGTGGGGGGGATGGGGGACGGCGGCCTCTATCAGTGGGGGGGACGGGGGACAGCGGCCTCCATCAGTGGTGGGGACGGGGGACAGCGGCCTCTATCAGTGGGGGGGACGGGGGACATCGACCTCTATCAGTGGGGGGGACGGGGGACAACGGCCTCTATCAGTGGGGGGGACGGGGGACAGCGACCTCTATCAGTGGGGGGGACGGGGGACAGCGGCCTCTATCAGTGGGGGGACAGCGGCCTCTTTCAGTGGGGGGGCGGGGGACAGCGGCCTCTATCAGTTGGGGGGACGACAGCGGCCTCTATCAGTTGGGGGGACGACAGCGGCCTCTCTCAGTGGGGGGGACGGGGGGGCAGCGGCCTCTATCAGTGGGGGACGGGACGGGGGTGGCAGCGGCCTCTATCAGTGGGGGCACGGGGGGGCAGCGGCCTCTATCAGTGGGGGACGGGAGGGCAGTGGCCTCTATCAGTGGGAGGGACGGGGGACAGCGGCCTTTATCAGTGGGGGGGACGGGGGGCAGCGGCCTCTATCAGTGGGGGGGACGGGGGACAGCGGCCTCTGTCAGTGGGGGGGACGGGGGACAGCGGCCTCTATCAGTTGGGGGGATGACAGCGGCCTCTATCAGTTGGGGGACGACAGCGGCCTCTATCAGTTGGGGGGACGACAGCGGCCTCTATCAGTTGGGGGGACGACAGTGGCCTCTATCAGTTGGGGGGACGACAGCGGCCTCTATCAGTGGGGGGGACGGGGGGGCAGCGGCCTCTATCAGTGGGGGACGGGACGGGGGGGCAGCGGCCTCTATCATTGGGGGCACTTGGGGCAGCGGCCTCTATCAGTGGGGGACGGGGGGGGCAGCGGCTTCTATCAGTGGGGGGGCAGCGGCCTCTATCAGTGGGGGTGACAGCGGCCTCTATCAGTGGGGGGGACAGCGGCCTCTATCAGTGGGGGGGACAGCAGCTTCTATCAGTGGGGGGGACAGCGGCCTCTATCAGTGGGGGGGACAGCGGCCTCTATCAGTGGGGGGGACAGCGGCCTCTATCAGTGGGGGGGGACAGCGGCCTCTATCAGTGGGGGGGGACAGCGGCCTCTATCAGTGGGGGGGACGGGGGAGAGAGCCCTCTATCAGTGGGGGGGACGGAGGACAGCGGCCTCTATCAGCGGGGGGGGGACGGGGGACAGCGGCCTCTATCAGCAGGGGGGGGACGGGGGCAGCGGCCTCTATCAGCGGGGGGGACGGGACGGGGGACAGCGGCCTCTATCAGGGGGGACAGGACGGGGGAAAGCGGCCTCTATCAGTGGGGGGGACGGGGGACAGCGACCTCTATCAGTGGGGGGGACGGCGGACAGCGACCTCTATCAGTGGGGGGGGCGGGGGACAGCGGCCTCTATCAGTGGGGGGGACTGCGGCCTCTATCAGTGGGGGGACGGGTGGGCAGCGGCCTCTATCAGTGGGGGGACGGGGGGGCAGCGGCCTCTATCAGTGGGGGGATGGGGGGGGCAGCGGCCTCTATCAGTGGGGGGGACGGGGGACAGCGGCCTCTATCAGTGGGGGGGACGGGGGACAGTGGCCTCTATAAGTGGGGGAGACGGGGAACAGCGGCCTCCATCAGTGTGGGGGGGATGGGACAGCGGCCTCTATAAGTGCGGGGGGGGAGGAGGATAGTGTCCTCTATCAGTGGGGGGGACGGGGGACAGCAGCCTCTATCAGTGGGGGGGACGGGGGACAGCGGCCGCTATCAGTGGGGTGGACGGGGGACAGCGACCTCTATCAGTGGGGGGTGGACAGCGACCTCTATCAGTGGGGGGGGGGACAGCGACCTCTATCAGTGGGGGGGGACAGCGGCCTCTATCAGTGGGGGGGGACGGGGGGCAGCGGCTTCTATCAGTGGGGGGGCAGCGGCCTCTATCAGTGGGGGTGACAGCGGCCTCTATCAGTGGGGGGGACAGCGGCCTCTATCAGTGGGGGGGACAGCAGCTTCTATCAGTGGGGGGGACAGCGGCCTCTATCAGTGGGGGGGACAGCGGCCTCTATCAGTGGGGGGGACAGCGGCCTCTATCAGTGGGGGGGGACAGCGGCCTCTATCAGTGGGGGGGGACAGCGGCCTCTATCAGTGGGGGGGACGGGGGAGAGAGCCCTCTATCAGTGGGGGGGACGGAGGACAGCGGCCTCTATCAGCGGGGGGGACGGGGGACAGCGGCCTCTATCAGCAGGGGGGGGACGGGGGCAGCGGCCTCTATCAGCGGGGGGGACGGGACGGGGGACAGCGGCCTCTATCAGGGGGGACAGGACGGGGGAAAGCGGCCTCTATCAGTGGGGGGGACGGGGGACAGCGACCTCTATCAGTGGGGGGGACGGCGGACAGCGACCTCTATCAGTGGGGGGGACGGGGGGGCAGCGGCCTCTATCAGTGGGGGGGGGCGGGGGACAGCGGCCTCTATCAGTGGGGGGGACTGCGGCCTCTATCAGTGGGGGGACGGGTGGGCAGCGGCCTCTATCAGTGGGGGGACGGGGGGGCAGCGGCCTCTATCAGTGGGGGGATGGGGGGGCAGCGGCCTCTATCAGTGGGGGGGACGGGGGACAGTGGCCTCTATCAGTGGGGGGGACGGGGGACAGTGGCCTCTATAAGTGGGGGGGACGGGGAACAGCGGCCTCCATCAGTGTGGGGGGGATGGGACAGCGGCCTCTATAAGTGCGGGGGGGGAGGAGGATAGTGTCCTCTATAAGTGGGGGGGACGGGGGACAGCAGCCTCTATCAGTGGGGGGGACGGGGGACAGCGACCTCTATCAGTGGGGGGGGGGACAGCGACCTCTATCAGTGGGGGGGGGACAGCGACCTCTATCAGTGGGGGGGGACAGCGGCCTCTATCAGTGGGGGGGGACGGGGGACAGCGGCCTCTATCAGTGGGGGGGACGGGGGACAGCGGCCTCTGTCAGTGGGGGGGACAGCGGCCTCTGTCAGTGGGGGGGACAGCGGCCTCTGTCAGTGGGGGGGACAGCGGCCTGTGTCAGTGGGGGGGACGGGGGACAGCGACCTCTATCAGTGGGGGGGACGGGGGACAGCGGCCTCTATCAGTGGGGGTACGGGGCGGCAGCGGCCTCTATCAGTGGGGTGAGACGGGGGGGCAGCGGCCTCTATCAGTGGGGGGGACGGGGGAGCAGTGGCCTCTATCAGTGGGGGGAACGGGGGGGCAGCGGCCTCTCAGTGGGCGGGGGACAGCGGCCTCTATCAGTGGGGGGGGACAGCGGCCTCTTTCAGTGGGGGGGGACAGCGGCCTCTATCAGTGGGGGAGGGACGCGGCCTCTATCATTGAAGGGGGGAAGGAGGATAGTGGCCTCGTATCAGTGGGGGGAGGATAGTGGCCTCTATCAGTGTGGGGGGAGGACTGTGGCCTCTATCAGTGTGGGGGGAGGACTGTGGCCTCTATCAGTGTGGGGGGAGGACTGTGGCCTCTATCAGTGTGGGTGAAGGACTGTGGCCTCTATCAGTTTGGTGGGAGGACTGTGGCCTCTATCAGTGTGGGGGGAGGACAGTGACCTCTATCAGTGTGGGGGGAGGACAGTGGCCTCTATCAGTGTGGGGGGAGGACAGTGGCCTCTATCAGTGTGGGGGGAGGACAGTGGCCTCTATCAGTGTGGGAGGAGGACAGTGGCCTCTATCAGTGTGGGAGGAGGACAGTGGCCTCTATCAGTGGGGGGGGGACAGTGGCCTCTATCAGTGTGGGGGGGGAGGACAGTAGCCTCTATCAGTGTGGGGGGGGGACAGTGGCCTCTATAAGTGTGGAGGGGGAGGACAGTGGCCTCTATCAGTGTGGGGGGGAGGACAGTGGCCTCTATCAGTGTGGGGGGGGACAGTGGCCTCTATCAGTGTGGGGGGGAGAACAGTGGCCTCTTATCAGTGTGTGTGGGGGGGAAGGACAGTGGCCTCTATCAGTGGAGGGGGGGCAGTTTCCTCTATCAGTGGGGGGGGGACAGTGGCCTCTATCAGTGTGGGGGGGAGGACAGTGGCCTCTATCAGTGTGGGGGGGAGAACAGTGGCCTCTTATCAGTGTGTGTGGGGGGGGAAGGACAGTGGCCTCTATCAGTGGAGGGGGGGGGGCAGTGGCCTCTATCAGTGGGGGGGGACGACAGCGGCCTCTATCAGTGGGGGGGGACAGCGGCCTCTATCAGTGGGGGGACGGACAGCGGCCTCTATCAGTGGGGGGGGGACAGCGGCCTCTATCAGTGGGGGAGGGACAGTGGCCTCTATCATTGAAGGGGGGGAAGGAGGATAGTGGCCTCTATCAGTGTGGGGGGAGGACAGTGGCCTCTATCAGTGTGGGGGGAGGACTGTTGCCTCTATCAGTGGGGAGGGGGAGGACAGTGGCCTCTATCAGTGTGTGTGGGGGGGGGAGACAGTGGCCTCTATCAGTGGGGGGGGGGAGACAGTGGCCTCTATCAGTGGGGGGGGAGGACAGTGGCCTCTATCAGTGTGGGGGGGGATTACAGTGGCCTCTATCAGTGTGGTGGGGGAGGACAGTGGCCTCTATCAGTGTGTGTGGGGGGGACAGTGGCCTCTATCAGTGTGGGGGGGGGGACAGTGGCCTCTATCAGTGTGGGGGGGAGACAGTGGCCTCTATCAGTGTGGGGGGGGGACAGTGGCCTCTATCAGTGTGGGGGGGGGATTACAGTGGCCTTTATCAGTGGGTGGGGGATTACAGTGGCCTCTATCAGTGTGGGGGGGGATTACAGTGGCCTTTATCAGTGTGGGGGGGGAGGACAGTGGCCTCTATCAGTGGAGGGGGGGGACAGTGGCCTCTATCAGTGGGGGGGGGACAGTGGCCTCTATCAGTGTGGGGGGAGGACAGTGGCCTCTATCAGTGTGGGGGGGGGAGGACAGTGGCCTCTATCAGTGTGGGGGGGGATTACAGTGGCCTTTATCAGTGGGGGGGGATTACAGTGGCCTCTATCAGTGTGGGGGGGGATTACAGTGGCCTCTATCAGTGTGGGGGGGAGGACAGTGGCCTCTATCAGTGTGGGGGGGACGACAGTGGCCTCTATCTGTGGGGGGAGGACAGTGGCCTCTATCAGTGTGTGTGGGGGGGACAGTGGCCTCTATCAGTGTGGGGGGGGACAGTGGCCTCTATCAGTGTGGGGGGGGGGGGGACAGTGGCCTCTATCAGTGTGGGGGGGAGGACAGTGGCCTCTATCAGTGGAGGGGGGGGACAGTGGCCTCTATCACTGGAGGGGGGAGGAGAGGACAGCAGCCTTTATCTTTCAGTCCCCCCAGTCCAGCCCTTTCTGTCCCTGGGGGCGGACCCCCTCCTCATCCCCTCGAGGTTCTCCCCCCGCCCCTGCTTGCAGGCACTTTGCCGCTCCCGCAGTGACTCCTTCTTCTCCCCAGGACCCACTGACGAGTGTCAGAGAACATTGTGCGCAGACGGAGAAGTGCGTGAAGGCGCGGGAGCAGCTGGAGATGTGCGAGACGCGGGTGACCTCCCGATCGCACACCGAGGAGCAGTGCACCGAGGAGCTCTTTGACTTCTTGCATGCACGGGATCACTGTGTGAGTGACTGCGCGGAGGTGATAGCGGGGGCTGCAGATGTGTGGTGTATGGATTATGTGGTGTGAACGCCCTCCTTCTGGGTGGGTTTCTGCTGGTGCTGATGATCTTCTCTCTGTACAGGTGGCTCATAAACTCTTCAAGCACCTCAAGTAGCCGTCTGCTAATCCTGGCTGGCCGCTGTGTGTGCCCCTGTCGTCTGCGCCTCCCCTGTTGTCCGCGCCTCTACCTGAGTTGCTGAGCTCCTCTTTCATTATCCTGAACCCTGAGGGACGGAGACCGACCGCTCGGGACCAGGAGCCCTTCGCAATCTTTAATAAACGTGATGCTGAAGTGTAAAGGAGTCTGTGTAGTGTTTTTGCTCCCGCTCCTCCGCAGATCTGCTCCTGGTTCTCTGTGTAGTGTCCTTGCTCACACTCCTCCGCAGATCTGCTCCCTGTCCTCTGGGGCGGCATCCGTGCTCGCGCTCCTCTGCAGATCTGCTCCTGGTCCTCTGGGGACGGCGTCTGTGCTCGCGCTCCTCTGCAGATCTTCTCCCGGTCCTCTGGGGACGACTTCTGTGCTCTCGCTCCTCTGCAGATCTGCTCCTGGTCCTCTGGGGACGACGTCTGTGCTCGTGTTCCTCCACAGATCTGCTCCCGGTCCTCTGGGGCTACATCCGTCCTCGTTCTCCTCTTCAGATCTGCACCCGGTCCTCTGGGGCTGCGTCCATCCTCGCGCTCCTCTGCAGATCTGCTCCCGGTCCTCTGGGGTGGCGTCCATGCTCACGCTCCTCTGCAGATCTCCCGGTCCTCTGGGGCAGCGTCCATGCTCACGCTCCTCTGCAGGTCTGCTCCCGGTCCTCTGGGGTGGCGTCCGTGCTCGCGCTCCTCTGCAGATCTGATCCTTGTCCTCTGGGGCGACGTTCGTGCTCCCGCTCCTCCGCATATCTGATCCTGGTTCACTGTGTAGTGTCCTTGCTCACACTCCTCAACAGATCTGATCCTGGTCCTCTGGGGCGGCGTCCTTGTTCCTGTTACTCCGCAGATCTGATCCTGGTACTCTGGGGCGGCGTCCTTGCTCCTGCTACTCTGCAGATCTGATCCTGGTCCTCTGGGGTGGCGTCCTTGCTCGCGCTCCTCTGCAGATCTGATCCTGGTCCTCTGGGGTGGCGTCCTTGCTCCCGCTACTCCGCAGATCTGATCCTGGTCCTCTGGGGCGGCGTCCTTGCTCCCGCTACTCCGCAGATCTGATCCTGGTCCTCTGGGGCGGCGTCCTTGCTCCCGCTACTCCGCAGATCTGCTCCCGGTCCTCTGGGGCTGCGTCCGTCCTCGCGCTCCTCTGCAGATCTGCTCCCGGTCCTCTGGGGTGGCGTCCGTGCTCGCGCTCCTCTGCAGATCTGATCCTTGTCCTCTGGGGCGACGTTCGTGCTCCCGCTCCTCCGCATATCTGATCCTGGTTCACTGTGTAGTGTCCTTGCTCACACTCCTCAACAGATCTGATCCTGGTCCTCTGGGGCGGCGTCCTTGCTCCTGCTACTCCGCAGATCTGATCCTGGTACTCTGGGGCGGCGTCCTTGCTCCTGCTACTCTGCAGATCTGATCCTGGTCCTCTGGGGTGGCGTCCTTGCTCGCGCTCCTCTGCAGATCTGATCCTGGTCCTCTGGGGTGGCGTCCTTGCTCCTGCTACTCCGCAGATCTGATCCTGGTCCTCTGGGGCGGCGTCCTTGCTCCTGCTACTCAACAGATCTGATCCTGGTCCTCTGGGGCGGCGTCCTTGCTCCCGCTACTCCGCAGATCTGATCCTGGTCCTCTGGGGCGGCGTCCTTGCTCCTGCTACTCTGCAGATCTGATCCTGGTCCTCTGAGGTGACGTCCATGCTCGCGCTCCTCTGCAGATCTCCTGGTCCTCTGGGGCAGTGTCCATGCTCGCGCTCTTCTGCAGATCTGCTCCCGGTCCTCTGGGGCGGCGTCCATACTCGCGCTCCTCTGCAGATCTGCTCCCGGTCCTCTGGGGTGGCGTCCATGCTCGCACTCTTCTGCAGATCTCCCGGTCCTCTGGGGCAGCGTCTGTGCTCGCGCTCCTCTGCAGATCTGATCCTGGTCCTCTGGGGCGGCATTCGTGCTCGCGCTCCTCCGCATATCTCATCCTGTTCCTCTGGGGCGACGTTCGTGCTCCCGCTCCTCCGCATATCTGATCCTGGTTCACTGTGTAGTGTCCTTGCTCCCGCTCCTCCGCATATGTGATCCTGGTTCACTGTGTAGTGTCCTTGCTCACACTCCTCAACAGATCTGATCCTGGTCCTCTGGGGCGGCGTCCTTGCTCCCGCTACTCCGCAGATCTGATCCTGATCCTCTGGGGTGGCGTCCTTGCTCCCGCTACTCTGCAGATCTGATCCTGGTCCTCTGGGGCGGTGTCCTTGCTCATGCTCCTCCGCATATCTGATCCTGGTTCACTGTGTAGTGTCCTTGCTCATGCTCCTCCGCAGATCTGCTCCTGGTTCACTGTGTAGTGTTCGTGCTTTTGCTTCTCGCCGTTGCGCAGATAGTTCTGCAGTGTCTCCACTAATGGAAGTATTTGGAAATATATATGGAGCAAGTATTTTACAGGGGAAGTCTGAGCAAGAAAAATATCCAGGTGAGCTTGTGGTTGGAGTTGGTCCCGTTTATTGCACGTCCCCCGCGTTTCGCTGAGCGCAGACCTCCCCTGGTCCCCGGTTCTGACGTATGGAGTCTGATGGGGCCGCCATAATCTGCTGCCAGATCAGACAAGAACCTGCAGGTCGATGCTACAAGAGGGTGCTTCAGTGCAGAGCAATAATCCCCACCAACTGCCCGTGGCCTCCTGCTTGGGTCTGGTGTGATGATTGGGGCCAGAGGACAAATGTAACGGGGGCATAACACGGTTATTCCAGACTTTGGTGTTTCAAAACCGGTGTTGTCTGGTGACCTGTGGTGCCCGATCATCACTACATGATAAAGCATAGGGATCGCCCTCTGCTGTCTGCGCCCCGGAGTGGGCTTCTGCCTCTTCCTTCCATCTGCCCACAAGTAAACTTCTGTGAGGTGTAGCCATTGTGCTGAGAAACCATGCGGACCCCCACACTCCGTGTACAGCGTAATACAGATCTTGGTTCTCCTGTGCAGTGGAGGACCGTCTGCTTCTTCGCTGCATACCCCTCACGGTCTCCTCGCCTACAGCCTCCTCTGTCCCTATCGCACCCCCTCTTTGCTGCCCTTTCTCCATTGCCCCCTTTACTTTACTGTGCCCCCTCTGTACCCACTGCTTCCTCCTCAGCCCTAACGCTCCGTCTCCAAGAAAAAAAACAAAAACAAAGAAGCCCAGGTTGAGTGGAGGTTAGCAACCTGGATGTACATATTTCCTCCGTTGGTAGGCTGCAACTCTTTCTACCCACCAAAATCCTTTTATGAGGAAGATAGGTGTCTATTTCCGCCTTTTGGACAGTGGGGAGGGGTTTAATCTGGTTGACGCCCAGTTCGTCCAGACCCCGGGCCTTATTACTCATAAGTTGTCAAGACCTATTCCAATAATCGCAATAGATTCTGCACCCTTGAGTCAAGGGCATTTCACCCAGGATGTCCAGGATATACATCTTCAGGTAGGGGCCATGCACACTGAATCCATCAAATGTTATGTGTTAGAGTGCTTGATCTCCCCAGTGGTTCTAGGCCTACCTTGGTTGGTTCTAGGCCTACCTTGGTTGTTTCACACAATTCTGTAGTGGACTGGTAGGCACGCGAGGTAGTGAATAGAAATGAGCAAACATGTTCGAAAAACATTCGCCAATTTCAAATTTGGCACGAACATTGCACATTCTGATTCGTGATCGGACACACAAGCATATTTACTTAAAATCAGCAAAATTCGGTAAAAGTACGGGAAATGATTGCGTTTCCACTACAGTATTTTTATCACTTTGGCTAGGATAGTGGTGGTGTATGATGAGCAGGGGGATGTGTTTGATGAGGGGAGGGAGTGGGGAGAGGTCAGAGGAGCAGCGCGCTTGTAATCTAATTTTTTTCCCCCTAACTTTATGTGTGCAAATTGCGGCTAGCCAATCAGGGCGCAGGAACCATCCACAATGTCCAGACACA
Source organism: Phyllobates terribilis (assembly GCF_046119375.1). Lineage (NCBI taxonomy): Eukaryota > Metazoa > Chordata > Amphibia > Anura > Dendrobatidae > Phyllobates > Phyllobates terribilis. The sequence continues at coordinate 205,645,291 of NW_027362768.1, read as the reverse complement.
AGGGCTTGTGCCATTGGCTGCTGAAATCACATGTCCCTCTCTCTATAAAGAGCACACATGTTCTTTTAGTGCCATTTTGTGATTATAGCAGGTCAGAGAGGATACTCCTGACGCTGCTCCTGGATAATGAGAGATTTTAGCTAGTTAGCTAGGCGGTTGCTTCTAAGTCAGATAGTTTAGATAGGGTCCTGTGTGGTTGTGAAATCGACCTTCTAGCAGTTTATTTTGTGCCATTAGTGAGGTCCAGACAGAAACAGCAGGGCAAATTTCAGCATATAACTCTGTTGTGCACTGCTTCTATTGTGCTCCATGCAGGAGTACACCTTTAAAAATCTATTTTTTTCTGTTACTAACGTGATGCAGCACGCCATATCTCAGCTTGTCATTTTGTGGCAGTGAAATTCAGCTGTATGCAGAGCTGGTTCAGAGTGAAAAATCTATTTTTTTCTGTTACTAATGTGATACAGTAGAGGAGATCTTAGTTTGAAATTGTTTGGAGCATATATTTCACTTAATACTGGTCTCATCTACAGTAAAAAAATATTAATTTCTTCTGTTAGTAAGGTGATACAGCAGGCTAGATCTCAGTTTGAAATTTCTTGGAGCATATATTCTATTTAATACAGTCCTCATCCACAGTAAAAAAAAAATTTTTCTGTTAGTAACGTCATACAGCAGGCCAGATGTTAGTTTGAAATTGTTTGAAGCATATATTCTATTGTATACAGGCCTCATCCACAGTAAAAAAAAAATAGTTCTGTTAGCAAAGTGATACAGCAAGGCAGATCGCAGTTTGAAATTCTTTGGTGCTGATATTGTTCTCCATACAGGGGTACACATGATAAAATCTAACTTTGTTGTCTTACTACCGTGATACATACAGCAGGCCACATATCACCTTTTAATTTTTTGACGCATATATTCTACTGTATCAGGCTTCATCCACAGTAAAAAATCGAATTTCTTCTGTTACTAACGTGATACAGCAGGCCACATCTCTGTAGGTATTTTTTTGGTGATGATATTGTTCTCCATCCAGGGGTTCACATTACTTAATCTCAATATTTGCTGCTACTACAGTGTTACACAAACTAGGCCACCTTTGAGCTTTTAATTCCTTGTTGCTGATATTCTTCTATATACAGGGGTTGACATGATAAAATATAAATTTGTTCTGTTACTACCATGCTGCAAAAAGTAGGCCACATATGAGGTTGTAATTCTTTTGTGCTGAGATTCTGCTGTATCTAAGGCTCATCCACAGTAAAAAAAAAATCTAATTTTGTCTGTTACTACTATGCTACATAAAGCAGGCCACATTTTATCTTTTAATTATTTTGTGCTAGTATGGTGCTCCAGCCAGGAGTCCACATTTCACAATATGATTTTTTTGTGCTAATAGCGTTGTCCTGAAACCATGCCACATTTAAGCATTGGACAGGGCTTGGAGCAGCATTTCTAGCTTAAACTTTGATCAGTAACTGGTGAATTAGTGACAGGTGTAAGCCTGGTGCTCTGAGAGCTCTGCCAAATTCAGGCAACACAAATGATGGAGACCCAACTTGGAGACCAAACATTTCCAATAATTTTGGGCAGATACCACTAAAGTGGCATCAATTTCTATTTATTTATTTGACTCACTTATATAGCGCCAATAATTCAACAGCGGGTTACAGATGTTAGTGGCACTGTCCCCATTGGGTCTCACAATCTAAATTTCCTATCTGTAAGTCTTTGAAGTGTGGGAAGAAAAATGAGTACCAGAAGGAAATCCTCGCAAACATGGGGAGAACATACAAACTCCTTGCAGATGTTGTCCTTGTTGGTGTTGCAACCCAGGACCCCAACGCTTCAAGGCTGCTAATGTTTTTGCATTGACGACTAAAAGTTCCCGGGGTTGGAAGTCTATCACTGTGATGCACACTGTGTGCCTCACTGCTGTCTTGGGGAAAACTACTCTCAAGATTGTCTTCAAGCATATTTTGATACTCAAGCATGGGCGCGTTCCTTTCCAGGGGGAGAACCAACTGGCAACATTTACTTTTGTACCGTGGATCGAACAGAGTGGCAACCCAGTAATCAGCACTATTTCTAATCCTAACAATACGGGCAACAATCATGTTGCAGATAGTGTTGCAAGAAGGCGCTCATGGGTCGGTCTCTTTCATGAGGTCCAAGTGTGCTGGTTGCGGGATAACACTCAAGCTTGCTTCCTCCATTCCCTCCTGACAACCACAAACAACAGAGAGGGAATTATTATCCTCTTCATCTCCTAATTGTTGAGCGTCCATAACCTCTTCCTCCACCTCCATTTGTTCCTCCCATGGCAACCGCCCGTGTGACGACAGACCGGAATTTAGACATATTGTTAACCCTTCTACATCCTCCTCTTCCCCTGCCACCACCATCTCCTCCCACAGACTATTCAAAGTTTGCTCCAGCATGTAGATGACCGGAATAGTGATGCTGATAACGGCATCGTCAGCGCTAACCATCTTAGTAGCTATTTAAAAAATGCGCAAAATGGTGCCGAGGTCCTTAATCTGTGTCCACTCTGCAAGTGTGATTTGCACCATGTCCGTATTGCACTTGCCCAGGCTATACAACATGAGATACTACATCAGGGCTCGTTGCTGCTGCCACATGTGCAGAGTTGAATTACACCATGTCGGCACATCGCAAATCAACCGGTCAACCGGTAGGCCAAAAGATCTCTGCAGTGATGCAAGTCGATGACCCGCGGGTTGCGAATGGCGGAAGTGGGCACACAAAGACCATGGTTTCTGCAGCAGCGCATCCAGGCCGGGATACTGGTGGAGAAATTGCTGTACCATCAGGTTGAGGATGTGAGCCATACAAGACACGTGTGTGAAGTTGCCCCGAAGTAGTGCTGCCACCAGGTTTGCACCGTTATGGCACATGGCCTTCCCTGGCTCTATGTTCAGTGAATACAGCCATTGCTCAAACTCGGCATGGATAGCTATCCACAACTCTTGATCTGTATGACTGTGATATCCAAGGCATATTCATTTAAACACTGCCTGATTGTGGTGAGCCTTAGCTGCGCAGTACAGAGGTTGGGGGGATTCTCTCTGCACTGTTGGAACGTGTGTCTCATTAAGGCAGAGGTTGCGGACACAGGTGGAGGCGCTAGAGGAGGTGGAGAAGGCAGAAGCACTGGAGGAAGTGTTAGATACAGAGGTTTGTCCCACAAGTCTTGGGGATTCCAAAACTTGATGTCTAGTGACACCATGGTGTCTAGTGGTTTAGTTCTCCATCCCCTGGTGTATAGTTCTCCAACCCCTGTTGTCTATTAGTTTGGTTCTCCATGTTCGGGTGTGTATTTGTTTCGTTCTCCATCCCTAGGTGTTTAGTAGTTTAGTTCTACAACCCCTGTTGTCTAGTAGTTTAGTTTTCTATCTTCTGGTGGGTAGTGGTTTAGTTTTCCATCCCCAAGCGCCCTGCAAGGCTTGGGGATTCCAAAACTTGTGGACCAGCCCATTCCCAGCCTGCCCCCACAGCCACCAGAGTCTCCCAGTGCCCTGTCAGTGAGATGTAATGCTACTGGCCATGCTTACTTGTCTAGGTGTCAGCGGTGAAAAGCACCCTGTCAGACCTAGATTTTTTCAAGGAATGGATGATGTTGTCTGCAACATGCTGGGGTAGCGCAGGCACATCTTTCTTAGAGAAGTAATGGCGACTGGGCAACTGGTACTGGGGAACTGCGGCGGCCATCAGCTTTCGGAAACCGTCTGTATCCACCAGGAAGAAAGGCATTTCCATGGCCAACAGATTGGAGATGGTGAAGTTTATGCTCTTTGCTTTGGCATGTGTAGGAAACAATCTTATACGTGACCACAACTGTGGGACTGAGGGCTGACTGCTGTGCTCAGAGAGGGTGGAGTAGGGTCAACACGACAAGCTACTGTACTGTGAGAGAGGTGCAGACGGAGATGTTACGCTGGACTGAGAAAGATGGGGTGTGCTTGGTGTCTGAGATCAGTGAAAAAAAGAAGGCATGTCCACTTCTGTAATAGGTGACGGGCTCTCACTCACCTCAACTGTAGTGGGTAAACAAGTGGAGGTTCTGCGGCCGGACACCTGTGTGAGAACACTTGTCACAGTGACGGAGGAAGAAGAAGAAGATGAAGTTGATGGGGCGGCCGGTGGTTGGCGAGGCACGCTAGTCTGCATTTTAGCACACTGAGATTCCCAGATTAACGCATATTGATCGCGCATGTGCCAGTTCATGCATGTAGTAGTCAAATTATTGCATTTTTTTTTTACTCTACTCTGTTGTTTTTAGCAAAGTTGGCAGATAACATTAGTTGTGTCATTTTTTGCGGTCTCAAAAAAGACCCAGGCTAGGCAAATGCAGACCCGCGAACACTGCTGGCCACTGGCAGAGTTAGGGCTGAGGATGCAGTGCTTGTCGTGGTTGCATAACTCTGTGTCTGTGTGAGAAACCGCAACTTAACCTACTCGTCTTCCTCCACCTCCTCTGCTGAGCTACTCAGCTGCATGTCTCTGGGTTCACACCAAGTGGGATCTACAACCTCATCGTGATCCTCTCTGTTCTCCCACTCCTCGCACTGACAGGCACCATCCTTCTCTTCCTACCCTGACAACACAGTACAGTCTGCATGCACCTCAAGTATCTGAGTCTCATCAGGATCACCTCCACCCCCAGAGGTTAACGTCTGGTGATGAGGGTTTGGATTCTCCTCAGACCCTAGTTCGTCCGGCCCCAGACCAAACTGAAAAAAAAACGCTGCATATGCTTTCCTCCTCTCGAGTCTGTGAAGCTTTAGATCAGACCTCTGATGCCCCGGAATAGAATATGTGAACAGCAATCCAGACTCACCCATCTGTGGTTCCCCCCAGTCGGTTGGGCGGTTAGAGAGTTGTAATTGGGGTGCCACCTCTGAGGACTGTACTGTGTGTGATGTTAAGGTGGAGGAAGAGGAGCAGAGGCTACTTGATGCGGCACTTGCCATCTACTGGAGCACATGTTCTTTCTGGCCCTCATCTAAAAAGCGTACTGCTGCGCAGCTGCCAAAGAAAGGGAGTGGCCCATCCAGTAACAGAAGTTGTCAAAATGCTGCGCAATTGCTCACTGCAGCAAAACAAACCTACTTCTCATTTCTCATATCATCCCTGTCTCACAACCCTAAACAGCTATTCAGTACTTTCAATTCTCTCCTCCATCCACCAGCTCCCCCTCCCTCTCCTCTCATCTCAGCTGAAGACTTTACCTCATTCTTCAAGCAGAAAATTGACAACGTAAGGCAAAGCTTTTGTTTAAAGTCCCCACAGCCCATCCTCATAACTACTCAACTCTCCTCCTCCAAAACCAGGTTCTCCGCCATTACAGAAGGTCAACTTTCCTCTTTACTCTTCAAATCACATCTCACTAACTTGACCCAATACCATCCCACCTCATTCGAAACCTTACCACAGTCTTCATCCCAAGCCTAACCCACCTCTTCATCCTGTCAATAACAACTGGTGTCATTCCCTCCAGATTCAAACATACCTCGATTACACCCATCCTCAAAAAAAACATCCCTTGACCCATCCTCTGTGTCTAGCTATCGCCCCATCTCACTTCTCCCCTATGCCTCCAAACTACTGGAACAGCACGTCCATTTTGAACTGTCCTCCCACTTCTCCTCCTGCTCCCTTTTTGACCGCTTACAATCTGGCTTCCGATCGTACCATTCCACTGAAACTACCCTGTTTAAAGTCACCAACGAAATACTAACTGACAAATCCAAGTGACACTAATGTGTCCTCCTCCTCCTGGACCTGACATCTGGCTTTGACACATTGGACCATTCCCTCTTACTACAGACTTTCTGATCTCTTTGCATTACAGACTTGGCCCTATCTTGGATCTCCTCATACCTAACAGACAGGACATTCAATGTGTCCCACTCACACACCACCTCATCTTGCCCCCTATGTGTCGGTGTCCCCCAAGGTTCAGTTCTAGGACCCCTGCTCTTGTCTAGCTACACCTTTGGCCTGGGACAGCTCATGCTGATGACACACAGATCTACCTCTCTGGACCTGATATCACCTCCTTACTAACCAGAATCCCACAATGCCTGTCTGCTATTTCATCTTTCTTCTCTGCTAGATTTCTAAAACTTAACATGGATAAAACTGAATTCATCATCTTTCCACCATCTCATTCATCCCCCCCAATTGACCTATCCATCAAAGTCAATGGTTGCCCACTGTCCCCAGTCCGCAAGCTTGACTGATCTCTCCTTCAAATGTCAGATCCAAGCCCTTTCCACTTGCTGCCGACTCCAACTCCAAAATATCTCCGGGATCCGCAGATTCCTCAACCATGAATCTACAAAAACATCAGTGCACGCCCTCATCATTTCCCGCCTTGACTACTGCAAGCCCCTGCTCTGTGGCCTCCCTTCTACCATACTCGCACCCCTCCAATCTATCCTAAACTCTGCTGCCCGACTAATCCACCTGTCCCCCCGCTATTCCCTGGCTTCTATCCTCTGTCAATCCCTGCGCTGGCCCCCCATTGCCCAGAGACTCTAGTTGAAAACCCTAACTTTGGCATAGAAAGCCATCCAAAACCTGTCTCTTCCATACATCTGTGACCTAGTCTCCCGGTACTTACCTACACGCAACCTCCGATCCTCACAAGATCTCCTTCTCTACTCTCCTGTTATCTCTTCTTGCCACAATCGCATACACGATTTGTCCCGTACATCCCCTCTACTCGGGAACTCTCTACCCCAATGTTATGCACACGCCCGGGCTAAGCGGCGTGTGCGTGGGATTGGTAGTGATTCCACTGGACCGTGCCGGAGAGTGAATGCCTGGAGGGGCGTGACTAAGTATTCACCCGATCCGACCCGGGTCGCACGACGGCATACGACGCCAGTGCACCAAGGAGGAACCGAGCAGAGGGACCAGGTGCTACTCCAGGACAGACCCCGGACACGGCTGTTGACCCACACAGGGGAATACAGGAACAGGCTGGTAGGCTGGCACACAGACTGGAGGGTATAGGCAGGCACGACTGGTATGCAGGCAGGCGGGTATGCAGGCAGGGGGGTAAAGGCAAGCACAGCTAGAGTGCAGACAGGGAGGCACTAGCAGGTAGGAACACAGGCGGGATAGGACCCAGTACACACCGGGACTCAGGAACAATACAGGCAGAGGGTTACAGGCAAGCACAGCTAGAGTGCCGACAAGGCTGAGCAGGGAGGACAGGGCTCTGTTCACACGGAACAGACAGGAAGGGAAAGACAGAGCCAGATACTCACACAGTACTTGCAGAGACAACAAGCAGGAGTTAGGTACGAGTTCAGACTCTGCAGAAAAAGGAAGGGAACGGACAAAGAGGCAAAACAGGTAAAGGACAGGAGAGAGTTCAGACTGGAACTGAGTGTACGGAGGAGACCGACACTGCAGAGGGATACAGGAGCGGGTCTGGGAATACGGCCCCCAGAGAGGCGGAACGAACAGGCAAGGAGCGTGTTCAGACAGGACAGACCAGACACAGGAGCGGGTCTAGGAAATCGGCCACTAGAAGGCGAGAGGAACAGGCTAGGAGCGTGTTCAGACAGGACAGACAAGAGAACGCAGAAAGGAGTCAGTTCAGACACGGGAGCTGATACCACAAAGCAGGAGACATACAGGACTCAGTTCAGACACGGGAGCTGATACCGCAAAGCAGGAGACATACAGGACTCAGTTCAGACACGGGAACTGAAACCGCAAAGCAGGAGAAATACAGGACTCAGTTCAGACACGGGAACTGATACAAAAAGCAGGAGACAAGAGACGGGACCTGGCACCTTCAGAGTGCAAGCACACACTGAAGGAAACACTTTGCACAGGCCGGGATAGAAGGGAGCTGCTGAGCTATATACCAAGTGACAGACAGCAATAGGCTGAGGACGCACAAGGGGTGTGACCCACAGCAGGTACAAAAGGCAGGAAGTGATCGGGCGCCGCCCTTAAGCAGCAGAAACAGACACAAACAGACAGCATGGAGGGAAGCCAGAGAGACATTCTGGACTGGAGATCAAGTGCGCGCTCTTGCACAGTGGGAGATGGACCACCATGCAAGGACGCCGCCAGGTATGTTACAGTACCTCCCCCCTTACGCCCCCTCTTCTTCAGGCCTGCCAGAATCTTCCGCAGGGAATTCGAGGGCCAGTCGTTCACTGGGTTGGAGGGGGACAGAGACTTAAGGATAATCTCTGCTTCGAGGTACATCTTGTCAAGCTCACAGGAAGAAATAGACGGGTTATCACGTACATAATGAGGAAAAGTCACTGTCTCTTTGTTATCTGGTGGTATCCCGGAGGATTCAGGAAACAACTGGAGGTCCTCCGCCGGGTCAGAAGAGTGCAGAGGCTCAGAGAAAACAACTGCTTCAGAGTACACTAGGTCGGACTCACTGGAGGAAGCAGGCGAGGTATCGGGTACCGAGTATAGGAAAGTCTCTGTCCATTCACCACCAGGTGGCACCCCGAAGGGTTCTGAACACAACTGGAGGTCCTCCGCCTGGTCGGAGGGGTGTAGAGACTCGGGAGTAACCTCTGCTTCGGAGTACACTAGGTTGGACTCACTGGACGAAGCGAGCGAGGTATCAGGTACAGGATATAGGAAAGTCTCTGTCCATTCACCACCAGGTGGCACCCCGAAGGATTCTGAACACAACTGGAGGTCCTCCGCCTGGTCGGAGGGGTGTAGAGACTCAGGAGTAACCTCTGCTTCGGAGTACACTAGGTTGGACTCACTGGACGAAGCGAGCGAGGTATCAGGTACAGAGTATAGGAGAGTCTCTGTCCTTTCGCTACCAGGTAGCACCCCGAAGGGTTCAGGAGACAACTGGAGATCCTCCGCCTGGTCGGAGGGGTGTAGAGACTCGGAGGTAACTACCACTTTGGGGTACCCATTGTCAGGCTCACAGGACGAAGCGGACAAAGTATTGAGTACCGGGTGTAGAGAAGTCTCTCTCCATTTGTCATCGAGTGGTATCCCGGAGGATTCAGGAGGCAACAGGGGATCCTCCGCCAGGTAGTAGAGGTGCACAGACTCAGAGGTAACCACAGCTTTGGAGCATCCTTGGACATGCACACCGGTTAAAGAGAGAGAAGCATCTGATGCCGGGTGCAGGAAGTTCTCCTGTGTGGAGTCTGGATGGGCAGAAGTCTCTTCGGGCAGGAGAACTGGTGCACTACCCACGCACACTACCCATTGGGGTTTCTCCGGGATACAGGGAGATGAAGCTTCAGTAGGGACTTCAAGGTTGGGGTCAGGAGGTCTCAGGGAGGACAGGCCCTGGCGTGACGGCTTGCCTCTAAGTCTAGCACGTCTGGACTGCCTCTTGAGGTTGAGAGAAGTATTCCGGAAAGCGTAGTCACCCTGAGAGGATTCTGGGTGGGCAGTAGTCTCATTGGGCTGGAGGACTATTGCGCTACCCACACACATTACCCATTGGGGCTGCTCCGGGATATTGGGAAGTGAAGCTTCAGCAGGAGCCTCCGGGTTAGGATCATCGAAGACCATTAGAAAGGCCACCAGGAAGGCCATTAGGTCCCGGAGGATCGGATCCTGTGTTTCATATAGGGGGTTGATCCATTCCAAGGCATCACCCGCCAGGTAAGACATCATAAAGGCCACTTTAGCCCAATCGGAAGGAAAATAAAGAGGGTAGACCTTAAAGTGTAGCATGCATTGCTCCACAAATGCACGACACTGTCTTGGATCCCCATAGTAACGTGGCGGATCCGCAGGAACGAGAGCTGATAGATCCATCTGGACGGTGCGTAATTCGCCTGGAACTCAGCTAAGGGAAAAAAAAATTATTTATTTATTTTAATGCATATATTCGCTGGAAAACTTCTCAGAGGGCGAAGGCCGTGGGGCTCAACGGGAACCATGGCCTGAGCATGCTGTTATGCACACGCCCGGGCTAAGCGGCGTGTGCGTGGGATTGGTAGTGATTCCACTGGACCGTGCCGGAGAGTGAATGCCTGGAGGGGCGTGACTAAGTATTCACCCGATCCGACCCGGGTCGCACGACGGCATACGACGCCAGTGCACCAAGGAGGAACCGAGCAGAGGGACCAGGTGCTACTCCAGGACAGACCCCGGACACGGCTGTTGACCCACACAGGGGAATACAGGAACAGGCTGGTAGGCTGGCACACAGACTGGAGGGTATAGGCAGGCACGACTGGTATGCAGGCAGGGGGGTATGCAGGCAGGGGGGTAAAGGCAAGCACAGCTAGAGTGCAGACAGGGAGGCACTAGCAGGTAGGAACACAGGCGGGATAGGACCCAGTACACACCGGGACTCAGGAACAATACAGGCAGAGGGTTACAGGCAAGCACAGCTAGAGTGCCGACAAGGCTGAGCAGGGAGGACAGGGCTCTGTTCACACGGAACAGACAGGAAGGGAAAGACAGAGCCAGATACTCACACAGTACTTGCAGAGACAACAAGCAGGAGTTAGGTACGAGTTCAGACTCTGCAGAAAAAGGAAGGGAACGGACAAAGAGGCAAAACAGGTAAAGGACAGGAGAGAGTTCAGACTGGAACTGAGTGTACGGAGGAGACCGACACTGCAGAGGGATACAGGAGCGGGTCTGGGAATACGGCCCCCAGAGAGGCGGAACGAACAGGCAAGGAGCGTGTTCAGACAGGACAGACCAGACACAGGAGCGGGTCTAGGAAATCGGCCACTAGAAGGCGAGAGGAACAGGCTAGGAGCGTGTTCAGACAGGACAGACAAGAGAACGCAGAAAGGAGTCAGTTCAGACACGGGAGCTGATACCGCAAAGCAGGAGACATACAGGACTCAGTTCAGACACGGGAGCTGATACCGCAAAGCAGGAGACATACAGGACTCAGTTCAGACACGGGAACTGAAACCGCAAAGCAGGAGAAATACAGGACTCAGTTCAGACACGGGAACTGATACAAAAAGCAGGAGACAAGAGACGGGACCTGGCACCTTCAGAGTGCAAGCACACACTGAAGGAAACACTTTGCACAGGCCGGGATAGAAGGGAGCTGCTGAGCTATATACCAAGTGACAGACAGCAATAGGCTGAGGACGCACAAGGGGTGTGACCCACAGCAGGTACAAAAGGCAGGAAGTGATCGGGCGCCGCCCTTAAGCAGCAGAAACAGACACAAACAGACAGCATGGAGGGAAGCCAGAGAGACATTCTGGACTGGAGATCAAGTGCGCGCTCAAGCACAGTGGGAGATGGACCACCATGCAAGGACGCCGCCAGGTATGTTACACCCAACACATCAGACTTTCATCGACCGTGGAAACCTTCAAAAGGAACCTGAAGACCCACCTCTTCCGACAAGTGTACAACCTGCAGTAACCCTCGCTTCACCATACTGCTGCACGAACAGCTGTACCCTCACCTACTGTATCCTCACCCATCCCTTGTAGATTGTGTAACATCCCTGGCAGAGTGCTGGCATGGCTTACCATCTCCCACCATGCAAGACTGCCAACTTATCTATCAGTCCAGGCTGCACACTTTGCTCCATTACTTGCTGTGTGCATGTCTCTTGTCTGATTGCTTAGGGTGGCGGCCCTGTTACTTTCTGATTCTTAAAGTTACAGTGTGCGCAGTCCTAATGCATCCCCAGCCTATTGCTGTGAGTCACTGGATACTTAAACCCCCTCCAACCAGTAGGAGGGGCCTGAGCAACGCTTTCTTTCAGTGTGTTCTGTGCAACTGAGTTGCCAGGTCCTGTCCTGTATCTTGTCTGTTTCCGCCACCCAGGGGGCTGAGTACCCAGGCCCGTTACCTGTCTCTGTGATTTCTAGTCTGTTTCCGCCACCCTGGGGGCTGAGTAACCAGGCCCGTTTCCTGTATCTGTGACTTCTAGTCTGTTTCCGCCACCCTGGGGGCTGAGTATCCAGGCCAGTTACCTGTATCTGTGACTTCTAGTCTGTTTCCGCCACCCTGGGGACTGAGTACCCAGGCTCATTCCTGTAGCTTGTTCCAGGTTTAGTTCCTGTCTGAACTGTGTCCTTGCCCGTTACCTGTTTGTCTCTATGTTCGATTCTTCCCTTTTCCTGCGGTGTCTGAACCTGCACCTAACTACAACTCGTTGTCTCTGTACTTCTGTTTGTGAGTTTTGTGTCCACTCGCTACTTCATTGCAAGTACCTTGCGTGTATCTGGTTCTGCTTGTCCCGTTTCCCTGCCTCCGTATCTACCTGCTGTGTTCTAGCTATCTTACTGTGTTTCCCAGTCTGTTCCATGTGAACAGAGCCCTGTCCTTTGTGCCCGCACCTGCGGTTCTGCTCTGCTCTGCTTGTCCTCTGCGCCTGTGGTTCCACTCTGCTGTGCTCCTCTCATCCTCCGTGCCTGCGGTTGCACTCTGCTCTGCTCGTCCTCCACACCTGCAGTTCTGCTCTGCTCCGCTTGTCCTCCGTGCCTGCGGTTCTGCTCTGCTCTGCTTGTCCTTCACGCCTGCGGTTCTGCTGCTTGGCCTCCGCGCCTGCGGTTCTGCTCTCCACCGCTTGTCCTCCACCCCTGCGGTTCTGCTCTGCTCCGCTTGTCCTCCGCGCCTGCGGTTCTGCTCTGCTCCACTTGTCCTCCGCACCTGCGGTTCTGCTCTGCTCCGCTTGTCCTCCGCACCTGCGGTTCTGCTCTGCTCTGCTTGTTCTCCGCGCCTGCGGTTCTGCTCTGCTCCGCTTGTTCTCCGCGCCTGCGGTTCTGCTCTACTTGTCCACCGCACCTGCAGCTCTGTTCCTGTATCCCAGTCTGTACTGGTCCCTATTCAGCCTGCTTTCCTACCTGCCAGTATCGGCCTGTCTGCATACCAGCCGTGCCTGCCAGTACCCCCCTGTCTGCATACCAGCCATGCCTGCCAGTACCAACCTGTCTGCATACCAGCTGTGCCTGCCAGTACCCGCCTGTCTGCATACCAGCCGTGCCTGCCTGTTCCTGCATTCCCCGGTGTGGGGCAACAGCTGTGACCGGGGTCTGACCTGGAGTAGCACCTGGGCCACCTCCCACGTCTCTCCTCGGACCACGGAGTCGATTGAGCCGCCGTGTGTTCATGGTCAGATCTGGCGAGGCCCCTAGTCACGCCCCTCCAGGCACTACTCGGTTCGTGGCCCAGTGGGACCACTAACCACGCTTATGTCAGTCAGTCCGGATGTAAGCATAGCAGATTGTTTGTGAGCCCTCACGGGTGGGGTCCTCCATTTCTCCTGTACCAGTCAGTGACCCCTTTTCACATGTAAAGCGCCATGGAATAAATGGCTCTATAATTATAAATAATAATAATTATACTACTGGTACTCTGGGTCAATTGATGCCACTTTCCTTGTGTCTGCCCCTAATTTGATCTGTTTTGGCATCTCTTGGGCCCATTAGAAGGTGTTGTGTATGTGTTTGGTTTTGCCTCCCATTGAATCCAACGGGTTTCGGTATGTTTGGGCAAATTATTCAGCAAAAATTGGGAAGTTCGCCGAACTGGAACAAACCGAACTTTGAAAGGTTCGCTCATCTCTAGTAATGACATGGAGCAATTACTGTCAAAATAACTGCATGAGCACTCGTTTATCCATGGTAACAATCAGGTCTCTACTGGAGTTTTTGATTACAAGGATGTGTTTTTGGAACAAGGGTGTCAGGAACTTCCACTCAGTCAATTTGATTCCTGAGGTTGAGTTGCCTAAGAGCAGGATGTATAATATTTTGGGTCCTGAGAGGCAGGCTGTGTCAACACCTTCTAATCGTAATTACCCAGACGTCTAGATTTGTTAGGCCAAGAGAAATACACTATTCTGTTTGTATTGACTTTGAATTTAAGTGTGCTTCTTTGGTGGGTCAAGAAGGACAGACTAGTATTTGTATAAACTTGAATGTTGACTTCCCTTGGCCTGTGAACAATGAATGTTTGCTAAATATGCTGATTAACCATTGTGTGGACCCTGTGGCTTGTTATCTCTGAGAACAGAGGAGTATAAGTTGTGCAAACTGATTAAATGCTCAAACAATGAGACATGAGGCCTGCACTTTCCCCCCTGACCTGTGAATGATGACCTTAGCCACAGATGTACATATAAACAGAGATTTCTATCGTGCTGAAAGGAGATTCAGAGAGACTCTTCAGGACAGCAGATTGGTAGCATGGCTCCATCCAGAGAGACACAGATTTGGATTCTACATGATTCCTGCCTAAGGGTACACGGCCCTGGTTGAAAGGATACAGATGTGCTCCATTGACCATCAGAGAAACCATGGAGACACTCTGAGAATGCCAGGTTGGGACAATGAGGTCACCTGAAACCCATGAATACACTCCGAAAGGCCAGGGTGGGACCCTCGGGTCCCCTGGCCTTGTACTTCAATGGACTGTCAGCTTCCTAAGCTTGCCGCTACCTGCTCTCTGTGAAAGAGTGGGAGGGCCACTGATTGAGGTAGTTGGCCCTGAAAATCCCAAAGTTGCAGTTGCTCTGTTCCCGGCGGGCCAGCGAAAGGGTGAGACTGTGTAATTTAGCACCATCTTGGGTATTTGCTGGGACTGTTTATATTACAGAGAGCCTTGCTAAGGGCCATATCAGACCTTCCTCATCTCCGGTGGCAGCCAGATTTTTCTTTGTTAAGAAAAAAGATGCGGGGGGCGCCTATAATCTCATCCGTATTAAGGAGGGGGATGAGTGGAAGACTTCTTTTAATACACCAGAGGAACACTATGAAAACCTCGTCATGACATTTAGGTTGACCAATGCGCCCACTGTGTTTCAGCACTTTGTGAACGATATTTTCCGTCATCTGGCAGGTAGATTTGTGGTAGTCTATCTGGATGACATATTGATTTCTTTGACAGACCTTGAGTAACATCAGGTACAAGTAAATATCAGGCAGGTCCTACAAATACTCAGGAAAAAATAAACTTTATGTCAAGTCAGAGAAATTTAATATTTACTGTTCAGGAGATTCCTTTTCTGGGATATCTATTATCTTCCACTGGCCTTCGTATGGATCCTGCAAAAGTCAGGGCGGTACTGGATTGGGATCGTCCTGAAAATGTAAAAACTTTACAGCGGTTTCTGGGTTTTGCCCACTAATACAGCAAATTCATCAAGGACTTTTCGGTAATGGCCAAACCGCTTACGGATATGACCAGGAAAGGAACAGACTTTTCCAAATGGTCTAAACCAACCTGTGAAGCGTTTTCTACCTTGAAAAAATGTTTTGCTTCTGCTCCGTGTAACATACCAGGCGGCGTCCTTGCATAGTGGTCCATCTCCCACTGTGCAAGAGCGTGCACTTGATCTCCAATCCAGAATGTCTCCCTGGCTTCCCTCCATGCTGTCTGTTTGCCTCTGTGTCTGCTGCTTAAGGGCGGCGCCCGATCACTTCCTGTTTCTTGTACCTGCTGCAGGCACTCCCCGTCCTCAGCCTATTGCTCTCTGTCACCTGGTATTTAAACCAGCTGCTCCAATTAACCCATGCCTGAGCATTGTGTTTCATTCAGTGTGCTCTTTCACTCTGAATGTGCCAGGTCCCTTCTGTGTTTGCTTGCCTGCCCTTTCTGGAGGCTGTATTTCCAGGCCTGTCTGAACACGCTCCTTGCCTGTTCGTTCCGCCTTCTAGGGGCCGCATACCTAGACCCGCTCCTGTATCTCGTCTGTCCTGTCTGAACACGCTCCTAGCCTGTTCCTCCCGCCTTCTAGGGGCTGCATACCTAGACCCGCTCCTGTATCTTGCTACTGTGTCTGTTCTTGTCTGTATACTCTTCTAGCCTGTTTCCTGTGTTTCTCTATGTCCGTACCTTTCCTTTTTCTGCAGAGTCTGAACTCGTATCTAACTCCTGGTCGTTGTCACTGTACTCCCGTTTGTGAGTTTGTGGTCCACTCGCTACTTCACTGCAAGTACCCTGTGGGTATCTGGTTCTGCCTTTCCCTTCCTGCCTGTTCCGTGTGTACAGATCCCTGTCCCCCCTGCTCTGCCTTGCTCACCGCTCCGGCGGTTCTAGCCTGCTCTGCCTTGCTCACCGCTCCGGCGGTTCTAGCCTGCTCTGCCTTGTTCACCGCTCCGGCGGTTCTGACCTGCTCTGACCCTTTGCTCACTGCTCCGGCAGTCTCGCTCTGCTCTGACCCTTTGCTCACTGCTCCAGCAGTCTTTCTCCGCTCTGACCCTTTGCTCACTGCTCCGTCAGTCTCGCTCCGCTCTGACCCTTTGCTCATTGCTCCGGCAGTCTTGCTCCGCTCTGACCCTTTGCTCACTGCTCCGGCAGTCTTGCTCCGCTCTGACCCTTTGCTCACTGCTCCGGCAGTCTTGCTCCGCTCTGACCCTTTGCTCACTGCTCCGGCAGTCTTGCTCCGCTCTGACCCTTTGCTCACTGCTCTGGCAGTCTTGCTCCGCTCTAACCCTTTGCTCACCGCTCTGGCAGTCTTGCTCCGCTCTGACCCTTTGCTCACCGCTCCGGCAGTCTCGCTCTGCTCTGACCCTTTGCTCACTGCTCCGGCAGTCTCGCTCTGCTCTGACCCTTTGCTCACTTCTCCGGCAGTCTCGCTCTGCTCTGACCCTTTGCTCACTGCTCCGGCAGTCTTGCTCTGCTCTGACCCTTTGCTCACTGCTCCGGCAGTCTCGCTCTGCTCTGACCCTTTGCTCACTGCTCCGGCAGTCTCGCTCTGCTCTGGCCCTTTGCTCACTGCTCCGGCAGTCTCGCTCTGCTCTGGCCCTTTGCTCACTGCTCCGGCAGTCTCGCTCTGCTCTGACTACTCTTGCTCACCACTCCAGGCGGCCTCGTCCTGCTCTACTCTTGCTCACCGCTCCAGGCGGCCTCGTCCTGCTCTACTCTTGCTCACCGCTCCAGGCGGCCTCGTCCTGCTCTACTCTCGCTCACCGCTCTAGGCGGTCTCGTCTTGCCCTGCTCTCGCTCACCACTCTGGGCGGCCTCACTCTGCTGTGTTTGTCCGCCACATCTGTGGTTCTATTCCTGAGTCCCAGTGTGTACTGGGTCCTATCCCGCCTGTGTTCCTACCTGCTAGTGCCTCCCTGTCTGCACTCTAGCCGTGCTTGCCTGTACCCGCCTGCCTGCATACCAGTCGTGCCTGCCTATACCCACCAGTCTGTGTGCCAGCCTAACCAGTCTGTTCCTGTATTCCCCTGTGTGGGTCAACAGCCATGTCTGGGGTCTGTCCTGGAGTAGACCCTGGTCCCTCTGCTCGGTTCCTCCTTGGTGCACTGGCGTCGTATGCCGTCGTGCGACCCTGGTCGGATCGGGTGAATACCTAGTTACGCCCCTCCAGGCATTCACTCTCCGGCACGGTCCAGTGGAATCACACGCACACACGCCGCTCAGCCCGGGCGTGTGCATTACAGCATGCTCAGGCCATGGTTCCCGTTGAGCCCCACGGCCTTCGCTCTCTGAGAGGCTTTCCAGCGAATACGTGCATTAAAAAAAAATATATATATATATATTTATATATATATATATATATATATATATATATATATATATATATATATATATATATTTTTTTTTTTTTTTCTTTAGCTGAGTTCCAGGCGAATTACGCACCCGTCCAGATGGATCTTTCTGCACTCGTTCCTGCGGATCCGACACGTTACTATGGGGATCCAAGACAGAGTCGTGCATTTGTGGAGCAATGCATGCTACACTTCAAGTTCTACCCTCTTTGTTTTCCCACCGATCGGGCTATGGTGGGATTCATGATGTCTTACCTAGCGGGTGATGCCTTGAAATGGATCAACCCCCCTATGGGACGCACAGGATCCTATCGTCCAGGACATAATGGCCTTCCTGGTGGCCTTTCTAATGGTCTTCGATGATCCTAACCCGGAGGCTCCTGCTGACGCTTCACTTCCCAATATCCCGGAGCAGCCCCGATGGGTAATGTGTGTGGGTAGCGCACTAGTCCTCCTGCCCGAAGAGACTTCTGCCCATCCAGAATCCACACAGGTTGACTACGCTCTTCGGAATACTTCTCCCAACCTCAAGAGGCAGTCCAGACGTGCTAGGCGTAGAGGCAAGCCGTCACGCCTGGCTCTGTCCTCCCTAAGACCTCCTGATCCCAACCTTGAAGTCCCTGCTGAAGCTTCATTTCCCTGTATCCCGGAGCAGCCCCTACAGGTAATATGCGTGGGAAGCGCACCTGTTCTCCTGCCCGAAGAGACTTCTGCCCACCTAGAATCCTCCGGGATACCACCTGATGACAAATGGAGAGAGACTTCCCTACACCCGGTACCCGATACTTCGTCCGCTCCGTCCTGTGGGCCTGACAATGGGTACCTCAAAGCGGTAGTTAACCCCGAGTCTCTACACCCCTCCGACCAAGCGGAGGACCTCCAGTTGTCTCCAGAACCCTTCGGGGTTCTACTTGGTAGCAAATGGACAGAGTCTTCCCTATACTCTGTACCTGATACCTCGCCCGCTTCGTCCAGTGAGTCCGACCTAGTGTACTCCGAAGCAGAGGTTATCCCCGAGTCTCTACACCCCTCCGACCAGGCGGAGGACCTCCAGTTGTCTCCTGAACCCTTCGGGGTGCTACCTGATAGCGAATGGACAGAGACTCTCCTATACTCGGTACCTGATACCTCGCCCCCTTCTTCCAGTGAGTCCGACCTAGTGTACTCCGAAGCAGAGGTTATCCCCGAGTCTCTACACCCCTCTGACCAGGCGGAGGACCTCCAGTTGTCTCCTGAACCCTTCGGGGTGCTACCTGATAGCGAATGGACAGAGACTCTCCTATACTCGGTACCTGATACCTCGCCCGCTTCTTCCAGTGAGTCCGACCTAGTGTACTCCGAAGCAGAGGTTACCCCTGAGTCTCTGCACTCTTCCGACCCGGCGGAGGTCCCCCAGTTGTTTGCTGAATCCTCCGGGGTACCACCTGATAACAAAGAGACAGTGACTTTTCTACACCTTGTACCTGATACCTCGCCCATTTCATCCAGTGAGCTTGACAAGATGTAGCCCGAAGCAGAGGTTACCCCAGAGTCTCTGCACCCCTCCAACCCGGCGGAGGGCTTCCAGTTGTCTCCTGAACCCTCTGGGGTGCCACCTGAAAATATGTGGAGAGAAACTTCCTTGTGTGCTGTTCCTGGTACTCCACCCGTTTCGTCTGTTGCTGAGGATGGCTGGATAGGAGGTAGCATCCTAGCTACCCAGAGGAGACCAGTTTTTCCGGTGGACAGTGGAAGTGATCTCCTTGAAGTGAAGGATTGGCCCTCGAATTCCCTGCGGAACATTCTGGCAGGCCTGAAGAAGAGGGGGCGTAAGGGGGGGGGTACTGTAACATACCTGGCGGCGTCCTTGCATAGTGGTCCATCTTCCACTGTGCAAGAGCGCGCACTTGATCTCCAGTCCAGTCTGATAGCCTGGTTCCCTCCATGCTGTCTGTTTGCCTCTGCTTCTGCTGCTTAAGGGCGGCGCCCGATCACTTCCTGTTTCTTGTACCTGCTGCAGGCACACCCCTTGTGCGTCCTCAGCCTATTGCTGTCTGTCACCTGGTATTTAACCCAGCTCCTCCCAAGAAACCCTGCCTGAGCATTGTGTTCCATTCAGTGTGCTCTTTCACTCTGAATGTGCCAGGTCCCTTTCTGTGTTTGCTTGCCTGCCTTTCCTGGAGGCTGTATCTCCAGGCCTGTCTGAACACACTGCTTGCCTGTTCGTTCCGCCTTCTAGGGGCCGCATACCTAGACCTGCTCCTGTATCTTGTCTGTCCTGTCACGCTCCTAGCCTGTTCCTCCCGCCTTCTAGGGGCTGCATACCTAGACCCGCTCCTGTATCTTGCTACTGTGTCTGTTCTTGTCTGTATACTCTTCTAGCCTGTTTCCTGTGTTTCTCTATGTCCGTACCTTTCCTTTTTCTGCAGAGTCTGAACTCGTACCTAACTCCTGCTCGTTGTCACTGTACTTCCGTTTGTGAGTTAGTGGTCCACTCGCTACTTCACTGTAAGTACCCTGTGGGTATCTGGTTCTGCCTTTCCCTTCCTGCCTATTCCGTGTGTACAGAGCCCTTTCCCCCCTGCTCTGCCTTGCTCACCGCTCCGGCGGTTCTAGCCTGCTCTGCCTTGCTCACCGCTCCGGCGGTTCTGGCCTGCTCTGACCCTTTGCTCACTGCTCCGGCAGTCTCGCTCCGCTCTGACCCTTTGCTCACTGCTCTGGCAGTCTTGCTCCGCTCTGACCCTTTGCTCACTGCTCCGGCAGTCTTGCTCCGCTCTGACCCTTTGCTCACTGCTCCGGCAGTCTTGCTCCGCTCTGACCCTTTGCTCACTGCTCCTGCAGTCTCGCTCTGCTCTGACCCTTTGCTCACTGCTCCGGCAGTCTCGCTCCGCTCTGACCCTTTGCTCACTGCTCCGGCAGTCTCGCTCTGCTCTGACCCTTTGCTCACTGCTCCGGCAGTCTCGCTCTGCTCTGACCCTTTGCTCACTGCTCCAGCAGTCTCGCTCTGCTCTGACCCTTTGCTCACTGCTCCGGCAGTCTCGCTCTGCTCTGACTACTCTCGCTCGCCGCTCCAGGCGGCCTCGTCCTGCTCTACTCTCGCTCACCGCTCTAGGCGGTCTCATCTTGCCCTGCTCTCGCTCACCACTCTGGGCGGCCTTACTCTGCTGTGTTTGTCCGCCACATCTGTGGTTCTATTCCTGAGTTCCAGTGTGTACTGGGTCCTATCCCGCCTGTGTTCCTACCTGCTAGTGCCTCCCTGTCTGCACTCTAGCCGTGCTTGCCTGTACCCCCCTGCCTGCATACCCGCCTGCCTGCATACCAGTCGTGCCTGCCTATACCCACCAGTCTGTGTGCCAGCCTAACCAGTCTGTTCCTGTATTCCCCTGTGTGGGTCAACAGCCGTGTCTGGGGTCTGTCCTGGAGTAGCACCTGGTCCCTCTGCTCGGTTCCTCCTTGGTGCACTGGCGTCGTATGCCGTCGTGCGACCCTGGACGGATCGGGTGAATACCTAGTTACGCCCCTCCAGGCATTCACTCTCCGGCACGGTCCAGTGGAATCACACGCATACGCCGCTCAGCCCGGGCGTGTGCATTACACTCCGATTCTAATACAGCCCGACATTACTCAACCGTTCTTTGTGGAGGTAGATGCGTCGGAGGTGGGGGTTGTGGCTGTAGTGTCACAGGGTTCGTCTTCAAGTAAATGGCGTCCCGTGTGCATTTTTCTCAAACAAATTGTCGTCCGCCGAAAATAAATTAAGACATTTTTAATAGTGAGCTTTTGATAATAAAGTTGACCTTCGAGGAATGGCGTCATTTTTTGGAGGGGCAGTTCATCCAGTCATGGTCATCAATGATCACAAAAATCTATTATATTTGGAATCAGCTAAACGGCTGACACCTAGACAGGCAAGGTGGTCATTTTTTTTTTACCAGATTCAATTTTTTTGTGACGTATAGGCGGGAGATAAGAACATTAAGGCGAATGCATTGTGTCGTTGTTTTCCGGGGTAGGTAGTGAGCGTAAAAGTAAACTTTGGTGCAAATTTTGATTAGGGAGATCGTGAAATTGCTTTGGATTCCCTCTGATATTGTTTCCGACCGGGTGGTTCAATTTATATCTAAATTTTGGAAATCATTTTATGCTCGTTTAGGGATTCATCTTTAATTTTCATCTGCCTTTCAGCCACAGTCTAATGGACAAACTGAGCGAGTGAACAAGAATCTTGAGACTTATCTTAGGTGCCTTGTATCCGGGAATCAGGAGGAGTGAGTATCGTATTTACTCCTTGCGGAGTTCGCTGTAAATTATCGGTGTCATGAATCAACTGGTAAGTTCCCGTTTTTCTGGGCATATGGGTTTCATCCTCAGTTTTGCCCTTTCAATAGTAATCGTGCTTCTGGGATACCTGAGGAGGAACGTTTTTTCTCATCTATTACATCAATACGATGAGGTGCTCTTAATAACTTAGGGAGGATGGGGTTCAGATACAATAGTATAGCTGATCGGAAACGCTTGCTGAGTCTGGACCTGTGTGTGGGTGATTTGGTGTGGTTATCCTCGAAGAATATTAAATTAAAGGTTCCTTCTTGGAAACTATAACTCAGGTTTATTGGTCCCTATAAGAACGTCGCCGTCATAAATCCAATGGAGTTTCGCCTTGCTCTACTATCTACTTTTAAGAGAGAGGAGAGAGTTCAGTGTTTGGAGTTGATGGTTAGAGAGTTTTTCAGGAGATTGCTGCGTGGAGTTAGTCTGCATGTAATGTATATGATTATCCTCTCCCATTTGGTTTCTTCCTTCATATTCCTCCTCTGTTTCCCACTCTGTTGTTTTGTGAATGTATCTGTATGATTGTAGTTTTCTTTTATCCCTGTCTGTTTGGTTAGTTTGCCTATACACTTCAGCCTCGCACCTCCCTGGATGTGGGAGGGAACAGATAAGGGTAAGATAGGAGCATAGCAAGGTACGGGACCCCGGCGTCTCCACCATTTAGGGTACAGGGATAGCCTAGAGCATGACTAGTTCGAGGGATTGGGTAGGTGCCCACAGTCCCTGGTCACTACGTGACATGGTGGATGTACAAGCGGTGACCCCTGCACTGATGAGGAGAAATGTTCCCCATTCTGCCAATGAGACTGGATCGGCAGTGAGGACGCTTTACCATTCATGTACTCGTTTTCGTCAAGCAGCCCACAAAGAATGAAAGAAGAGGCTGTTGGGGTTAGACGCCCCTCTCTGCCAATCAGCGCAGATGTCAGCGGTCAGACACCATCCAATCAGCGCAGCTCTCAGGGGTCACACGCCCTCTGATCCGCGCAGGTCTCAGGGGTCACACGCCCTCCGATCAGCGTAGGTCTCAGGGGTCACACGCCCTCCGATCAGCGCAGATCGCGGGGGTCACACGCCCTCTGATCAGCGCAGGTCTCGGGGGTCACACGCCCTCCGATCAGCGCAGGTCTCAGGGGTCACACGCCCTCTGATCAGTGCAGTTCTCGGGGGTTACACGCCCTCCGATCAGCGCAGGTCTCAGGGTTCACAAACCCTCCGATCAGCGCAGGTCTCGGGGGTCACACGCCCTCCGATCAGCGTAGGTCTCAGGGGTCACACGCCCTCCGATCAGCGCAGATCGCGGGGGTCACACGCCCTCTGATCAGCGCAGGTCTCGGGGGTCACACGCCCTCCGATCAGCGCAGGTCTCAGGGTTCACAAACCCTCCGATCAGCGCAGGTCTCGGGGGTCACATGCCCTCCGATCAGCGCAGGTGTCGGGTCACAAGCCCCCCGATCAGCGCAGGTGTCACATGCCCTCCGATCAGAGCAGATGTCAGGGGTCACAAGCCCCCCGATCAGCACAGGTTTAAGGGGTCACATGCCCTCCGATCAGCGCAGGTCTCAGGGGTCACACGCCCTCCGATCAGCGCAGGTCTCGTGGGTCACACGCCCTCCGATCAACACAGGTCTCGTGGATCACACGCCCTCCGATTAGCGCAGGTCTCGTGGGTCACACGCTCTCCGATCAGTGCAGGTCTCAGGGGTCACACGCCCTCCAATCAGCGTAGGTGTCAGGGGTCACACACACCCCGATCAGCGCAGGTCTCGGGGGTCACACCCCCCCCGATCAGAACAGGTGTCACATGCCCTCCGATCAGAGCAAAGGTCAGGGGTCACAAGCCCCCCGATCAGCACAGGTTTAAGGGGTCACATGCCCTCCGATCAGCGCAGGTCTCAGGGGGTCACACGCCCTTCGATCAGCGCAGGTCTCGGGGGTCACACGCCCTCTGATCAGCACAGGTTTAAGGGGTCACATGCCCTCCGATCAGCGCAGGTCTCGGGGGTCACACGCCCTCCGATCAGCGCAGATCTCGGGGTCCCCCCCCCCCCCGATCAGCGCAGGTCTCGGGGGTCACAGCCCCCCCGATCAGTGCAGGTGTCACATGCCCTCCGATCAGAGCAGAGGTCAGGGGTCACAAGCCCCCCGATCAGCACAGGTTTAAGGGGTCACATGCCCTCCGATCAGCGCAGGTCTCAGGGTGTCACACGCCCTTCGATCAGAACAGGTCTCGGGGGTCACACGCCCTCCGATCAGTGCAGGTGTCAGGGGTCACACGCCCTCCGATCAGCGCAGGTGTCCGGGGTCACACGCCCTCCGATTAGCGCAGGTCTCAGGGGTCACACGCGCTACGATCAGCGCAGGTGTCACATGCCCTTCGATCAGAGCAGAGGTCAGGGGTCACAAGCCCCCCGATCACCACAGGTTTAAGGGGTCACATGCCCTCCGATCAGCGCAGGTCTCAGGGGGTCACACGCCCTTCGATCAGCGCAGGTTTCGGGGGTCACACGCCCTCCGTTCAGCGCAGGTCTCGGGGGTCACACGCCCTCCGATCAGCGCAGGTCTCGGGGGTCACACGCCCTCCGATCAGCGCAGGTCTCGGGGGTCACACGCCCTCCGATCAGAGCAGGTCTTGGGGGTCACACGCCCTCCGATCAGCGCAGTTCTCGGGGGTCACACGCCCTCCGATCAGCGCAGGTCTCGGGGGTCACACGCCCTCCGATCAGCGCAGGTCTCGGGGGTCACACGCCCTCCGATCAGCGCAGGTGTCACATGCCCTCCGATCAGAGCAGATGTCAGGGGTCACAAGCCCCCCGATCAGAACAGGTTTAAGGGGTCACATGCCCTCCGATCAGCGCAGGTCTCATGGGTCACACGCCCTCCGATCAGCGCAGGTCTCGTGGATCACACGCCCTCCGATCAGCGCAGGTCTCGTGGGTCACACGCCCTCCGATTAGCGCAGGTCTCGTGGGTCACACACCCTCCGATCAGCGCAGGTCTCAGGGGTCACATGCCCTCCGATCAGCGTAGGTGTCAGGGGTCACACGCCCTCGGATCAGTGCAGGTGTCAGGGGTCACACGCCCTCCGATCAGCGCAGGTGTCACATGCCCTCCGATCAGAGCAGATGTCAGGGGTCACAAGCCCCCCCATCAGCACAGGTTTAAGGGGTCACATGCCCTCCGATCAGCGCAGGTCTCAGGGGTCACACGCCCTCCGATCAGCGCAGGTCTCGGGGTCACACGCCCTCCGATCAGCGCATGTCTCGGGGGTCACACGCCCCCCCGATCAGCGCAGGTGTCACATGCCCTCCGATCAGAGCAGAGGTCAGGGGGTCACACGCCCTTCGATCAGCGCAAGTGGTAGGGGTAACACGCCTTCCGATCAGTGCAAGTCTCAGGGGTCACACGCCCTCCGATCAGCGCAGGTGTCCGGGGTCACAAGCCCTCCGATTAGCGCAGGTCTCAGGGGTCACACGCCCTCCGATCAGCGCAGGTGTCACATGCCCTCCGATCAGAGCAGAGGTCAGGGGTCACAAGCCCCCCGATCAGCACAGGTTTAAGGGGTCACATGCCCTCCGATCAGCGCAGGTCTCAGGGCGTCACACGCCCTTCGATCAGAGCAGGTCTCGGGGGTCACACGCCCTCCGATCAGTGCAGGTCTCGGGGGTCACACGCCCTCCGATCAGCGCAGGTCTCGGGGGGGGTCACATGCCCTCCGATCAGCGCAGGTCTCGGGGGGGTCACACGCCCTCCGATCAGCGCACGTCTCGGGGGTCACACGCCCTCCGATCAGCGCACGTCTCGGGGGTCACACGCCCTCCGATCAGCGCAGGTCTCGGGGGTCACACGCCCTCCGATCAGCGCAGGTCTCGGGGGTCACGTGCCCTCCGATCAGCGCAGGTCTCGGGGGGGTCACACGCCCTCCGATCAGCACAGGTCTCGGGGGTCACACGCCCTCCGATCAGCGCATGTCTCGGGGGTCACACGCCCTCCGATCAGCGCACGTCTCGGGGGGTCACACGCCCTCCGATCAGCGCACGTCTCGGGGGTCACACGCCCTCCGATCAGCGCAGGTCTCGGAGGTCACACGCCCTCCGATCAGCGCAGGTCTCGGGGGTCACACGCCCTCCGATCAGCGCAGGTCTCGGGGGTCACACGCCCTCCGATCAGCAAAGGTCTCGGGGGTCACACGCCCTCCGATCAGCGCTGGTCTCGGGGGTCAAGCCCTCCGATCAGCGCTGGTCTCGGGGGTCACACGCCCTCCGATCAGAGCAGGTCTCGGGGGTCACACGCCCTCCGATCAGCGCAGGTCTCGGGGGTCACACGCCCTCCGATCAGCGCAGGTCTCGGGGGTCACACGCCCTCCGATCAGCGCAGGTCTCGGGGGTCACACGCCCTCCGATCAGCGCAGGTCTCGGGGTCACACGCCCTCCGATCAGCGCAGGTCTCGGGGGTCACACGCCCTCCGATCAGCGCAGGTCTCGGGGGTCACACGCCCTCCGATCAGCGCAGGTCTCGGGGGTCACACGCCCTCCGATCAGCGCAGGTCTCGGGGGTCACACGCCCTCCGATCAGCGCAGGTCTCGGGGTCACACGCCCTCCGATCAGCGCAGGTCTCGGGGGTCACACGCCCTCCGATCAGCGCAGGTCTCAGGGGTCACACGCCCTCCGATCAGCGCAGGTCTCAGGGGTCACACGCCCTCCGATCAGCGCAGGTCTCAGGGGTCACACGCCCTCCGATCAGCGCAGGTCTCGGGGTCACACGCCCTCCGATCAGCGCAGGTCTCAGGGGTCACACGCCCCCCCCGATCAGCGCAGGTGTCACATGCCCTCCGATCAGAGCAGAGGTCAGGGGGTCACATGCCCTTCGATCAGCGCAGGTGTTAGGGGTAACACGCCTTCCGATCAGTGCAAGTCTCAGGGGTCACACGCCCTCCGATCAGCGCAGGTGTCCGGGGTCACACGCCCTCCGATTAGCGCAGGTCTCAGGGGTCACACGCCCTCCGATCAGCGCAGGTGTCACATGCCCTCCGATCAGAGCAGAGGTCAGGGGTCACAAGCCCCCCGATCAGCACAGGTTTAAGGGGTCACATGCCCTCCGATCAGCGCAGGTCTCAGGGCGTCACACGCCCTTCGATCAGAGCAGGTCTCGGGGGTCACACGCCCTCCGATCAGTGCAGGTCTCGGGGGTCACACGCCCTCCGATCAGCGCAGGTCTCGGGGGTCACGCCCTCCGATCAGCGCTGGTCTCGGGGGTCACACGCCCTCCGATCAGCGCAGGTCTCGGGGTCACACGCCCTCTGATCAGCGCAGGTCTCGGGGGTCACACGCCCTCCGATCAGCGCAGGTCTCGGGGGTCACACGCCCTTCGATCAGCGCAGGTCTCGGGGGTCACACGCCCTTCGATCAGCGCAGGTCTCGGGGGTCACACGCCCTCCGATCAGCGCAGGTCTCGGGGGTCACGCCCTCCTATCAGCGCTGGTCTCGGGGGTCACACGCCCTCCGATCAGCGCAGGTCTCGGGGGTCACACGCCCTCCGATCAGCGCAGGTCTCGGGGGTCACACGCCCTCCGATCAGCGCAGGTCTCGGGGTCACACGCCCTCCGATCAGCGCAGGTCTCGGGGGTCACACGCCCTCCGATCAGCGCAGGTCTCGGGGGTCACACGCCCTCCGATCAGCGCAGGTCTCGGGGGTCACACGCCCTCCGATCAGCGCAGGTCTCGGGGGTCACGCGCCCTCCGATCAGCGCAGGTCTCGGGGGTCACGCGCCCTCCGATCAGCGCAGGTCTCGGGGGTCACGCGCCCTCCGATCAGCGCAGGTCTCGGGGGTCACGCGCCCTCCGATCAGCGCAGGTCTCGGGGGTCACGCGCCCTCCGATCAGCGCAGGTCTCGGGGGTCACGCGCCCTCCGATCAGCGCAGGTCTCGGGGGTCACACGCCCTCGGATCAGTGCAGGTCTCGGGGGTCACACGCCCTCCGATCAGTGCAGGTGTCACATGCCGTCCGATCAGAGCAGATGTCAGGGGTCACAAGCCTCCCGATCAGAACAGGTTTAAGGGGTCACATGCCCTCCGATCAGCGCAGGTCTCGTGGGTCACACGCCCTCCGATCAGCGCAGGTCTCGTGGATCACACGCCCTCCGATCAGCGCATGTCTCGTGGATCACACGCCCTCCGATTAGCGCAGGTCTCGTGGGTCACACGCCCTCCGATCAGCGCAGGTCTCGTGGGTCAAACGCCCTCCGATCAGCGTAGGTGTCAGGGGTAACATGCCCTCGGATCAGTGCAGGTGTCAGGGGTCACACGCCCTCCGATCAGCGCAGGTGTCACATGCCCTCCAATCAGAGCAGATGTCAGGGGTCACAAGCCCCCCCATCAGCACAGGTTTAAGGGGTCACATGTCCTCCGATCAGCGCAGGTCTCAGGGGTCACACGCCCTCCGATCAGCGCAGGTCTCAGGGGTCACACGCCCTCCGATCAGCGCAGGTCTCAGGGGTCACACGCCCTCCGATCAGCGCAGGTCTCAGGGGTCACACGCCCTCCGATCAGCGCAGGTCTCAGGGGTCACACGCCCTCCGATTAGCGCAGGTGTTAGGGGTCACACGCCTTCCGATCAGTGCAGGTCTCAGGGGTCACACGCCCTCCGATCAGCGCAGGTCTCGGGGTCACACGCCCTCCGATCAGCGCAGGTCTCCGGGGTCACACACCCTCCGATTAGCGCAGGTCTCAGGGGTCACACGCCCTCCGATCAGCGCAGGTCTCAGGGGGTCACACGCCCTTCGACCAGAGCAGGTCTCAGGGGGTCACACGCCCTCCGATCAGTGCAGGTCTCGGGGGTCACACGCCCTCCGATCAGCGCAGGTCTCGGGGGTCACACGCCCTCCGATCAGCGCAGGTCTCAGGGGTCACACGCCCTCCGATCAGCGCAGGTCTCGGGGGTCACACTCCCTCCGATTAGCGCAGGTCTCAGGGGTCACACGCCCTCCGATCAGCGCAGGTGTCAGGGGTCACACGCCCTCCGATCAGTAAGTTGTCACTCGACCTTCATGACTTGTTTTCTCTGGACAACCCCTTTAACTATGGCGCTGAATAGAGCTGGTCAGACATATGGCAGCAGCCTGGCACCCCGTTATGCCTCATCTGCAGGATCCCGGCAGCGCGGTGGAGTCTCGCAGGGGGTGAGGAGCCGCACAGTATAGGCACAACCGCTCTGCGCTGACCGCCGCCTCACAGTGACCGCCGCCCCGCGCTGACCGCCGCCTCCTGCAGCCTCCCTCAACTGTCGCTATTCGGGCACACTAACAGCCAAGACGCGGGGCTACCACTCACTGGAGGCGGGGCTACCACTCACTGGAGGCGGGGCTACCACTCACTGGAGGCGGGGCTATTACTCACTGGAGGCGGGGCTATTACTCACTGGAGGCGGGGCTATTACTCAATGGAGGCGGGGCTACTACTAACTGGCCTTGGAGTGGTCGGAAGACGCGTCTCAGCAGTCTCCTCCCCCTGGGCGGGGCGACATCTGCGATTGGCCCTTGTCATTAATCCGCGTCTGTAAGTGCGCATGTCACTTGTTACGCGCCTCCCCTTCCCCCACTTTACCGCTGTACTCTGTTTACAATGAGAGGAATAGCGGGACACGGGGGCGGAGCGAGGAGGCAGCCGGGCGACAGCAGCTGCACGACCCGCCGGGATCTCCGGAGCTCGTAGAACCGAAGACACCGGAGACGAATCGCTGACGGGTATTAATAAGCCCGAATGTAACCCCCCCCTCTACACCGGAGCTTCCCCCCCCTAACAACAGAGCGTCCCCCCCCCCCCCAACACCAGAGCGTCCCCCCCCCCAACAACAGAGCGTCCCCCCCCCCAACAACAGAGCGTCCCCCCCCCAACAACAGAGCGTCCCCCCCCCAACAACAGAGCGTCCCCCCCCCCCAACAACAGAGCGTCCCCCCCCCCAACAACAGAGCGTCCCCCCCCCTCCTCAAAACACAGCGGAGCGTCCCCCCCTCTACAGCGGAGCGTCCCCCCCTCTACACCGGAGCGTCCCCCCCCTCTACACCGGAGCGTCCCCACCCCTCTACACCGGAGCGTCCCACCCCTCCCCAGAACACAGCGGAGCGTCCCCCCCCCCCCCTCTACACCGGAGCGTCCCCCCCCCCCCTCTACACCGGAGCGTCCCCCCCCCTCTACACCGGAGCGTCCCCCCCCCTCTACACCGGAGCGTCCCCCCCCCTCTACACCGGAGCGTCCCCCCCCTCTACACCGGAGCGTCCCCCCCCCCCAACACCGGAGCGTCCCCCCCCCCAACACCGGAGCGTCCCCCCCCCCTCTACTCCGGAGCGTCCCCCCCCCTCTACACCGGAGCGTCCCCCCCTCTACACCGGAGCGTCCCCCCCCTCCCCAAAACACAGCGGAGCGTCCCCCCCTCTCTACACCGGAGCGTTCCCCCCCTCCCCAGAACACAGCGGAGCGTCCCCCCCCTCTACACCGGAGCGTCCCCCCCCCTCTACACCGGGAGCGTCCCCTCACCTCCCCAAAACACAGCGGAGCGTCCCCCCCCTCTACACCGGAGCGTCCCCCCCCTCTACATCGGAGCGTCCCCTCACCTCCCCAAAACACAGCGGAGCGTCCCCCCCCTCTACACGGAGCGTCCCCCCCCCCCCTCTACACCGGAGCGTCGCCCCCCCCCCTCTACACCGGAGCGTCGCCCCCCCCCCTCTACACCGGAGCGTCGCCCCCCCCCCTCTACACCGGAGCGTCCCCCCCCCTCTACACCGGAGCGTCCCCCCCCCTCTACACCGGAGCGTCCCCCCCCTCTACACCGGAGCGTCCCCCCCCCTCTACACCGGAGCGTCCCCCCCCCCTCTACACCGGAGCGTCCCCCCCCTCTACACCGGAGCGTCCCCCCCCCCTCTACACCGGAGCGTCCCCCCCCCCTCTACACCGGAGCGTCCCCCCCCCCCCTCTACACCGGAGCGTCCCCCCCCCCCTCTACACCGGAGCGTCCCCCCCCCTCTACACCGGAGCGTCCCCCCCCCCTCTACACCGGAGCGTCCCCCCCCCCTCTACACCGGAGCGTCCCCCCCCCCTCTACACCGGAGCGTCCCCCCCCCCTCTACACCGGAGCGTCCCCCCCCCTCTACACCGGAGGTCCCCCCCCTCTACACCGGAGCGTCCCCCCCCCCTCTACACCGGAGCGTCCCCCCCCCTCTACACCGGAGCGTCCCCCCCCCCTCTACACCGGAGGCGTCCCCCCCCCCTCTACACCGGAGCGTCCCCCCCCCCTCTACACCGGGAGCGTCCCCCCCCCTCTACACCGGAGCGTCCCCCCCCCCTCTACACCGGAGCGTCCCCCCCCTCTACACCGGAGCGTCCCCCCCCCCTCCCCAGAACACAGCGGAGCGTCCCCCCCCCTCTACACCGGAGCGTCCCCCCCTCCCCAGAACACAGCGGAGCGTCCCCCCACCCCTCTACACCGGAGCGTCCCCCCCCCTCCCCAGAACACAGCGGAGCGTCCCCCCCCCTCTACACCGGAGCGTCCCCCCCCCTCTACACCGGAGCGTCCCCCCCCCTCTACACCGGAGCGTCCCCCCCCCCCTCTACACCGAGCGTCCCCCCCCCCAACACCGGAGCGTCCCCCCCCCCCCAACACCAGAGCGTCCCCCCCCCTCTACACCGGAGCGTCCCCCCCCCCTCTACACCGGAGCGTCCCCCCCCCTCTACACCGGAGCGTCCCCCCTCTACACCGGAGCGTCCCCCCCTCTACACCGGAGCGTCCCCCCCCTCCCCAAAACACAGCGGAGCGTCCCCCCCCTTCTACACCGGAGCGTTCCCCCCCCCCCTCCCCAGAACACAGCGGAGTGTCGTCCCCCCTCTACACCGGAGCGTCCCCCCCCCTCTACACCGGAGCGTCCCCCCCCCTCCTCAAAACACAGCGGAGCGTCCCCCCCCTCTACATCGGAGCGTCCCCTCACCCCCCTCTTACACCGGAGCGTCCCCCCCCCCCCTCTACACCGGAGCGTCCCCCCCCCCTCTACACCGGAGCGTCCCCCCCCCTCTACACCGGAGCGTCCCCCCCCCCCCTCTACACCGGAGCGTCCCCCCCCCCCCCTCTACACCGGAGCGTCCCCCCCCCCCTCTACACCGGAGCGTCCCCCCCCCTCTACACCGGAGCGTCCCCCCCCCTCTACACCGGAGCGTCCCCCCCCCTCTACACCGGAGCGTCCCCCCCCCTCTACACCGGAGCGTCCCCCCCCCCTCTACACCGGAGCGTCCCCCCCCCCCTCTACACCGGAGCGTCCCCCCCAACCCCGGAACGTCCCCCCCCTCCTCAAAACACAGCGGAGCTTCCCCCCCTCTACGTCGGAGCGTTCCCCCCTCTACACCGGAGCGCCCCCCCCCTCTACATCGGAGCGTCCCCCCCTCCCCAAAACACAGCGGAGCGTCCCCCCCTCTACACCGGAGCTTCCCCCCTAACACCGGAGCGTCCCCTCCCTCTACATCGGAGCGTCCCCCCCCCCTCCCCCAAAACACAGCGGAGCGTCCCCCCCCCCCCCAACACCGGAGCTTGCCACCCCTCTACATCGGAGCATCCCCCCCTCCCCAAAACACAGCGGAGCGTCCCCCCCCCCTCTACACCGGAGCTTCCCCCCCCCTCTACACCGGAGCGTCCCCCCTTCCAACACACAGTGGAGCGTCCCCCTCCCCTCTACACCGGCGCGTCCCCCCCCCTCTAGACCAGAGCGTCTCCCCCCCCCTCTACACCGGAGCGTCCCCCCCCCCCCCTCCAACACACACCGGAGCGTCCCCTCCCCCCTCTACACCGGAGCATCCCCCTCCCCTCTACACCGGAGCTTCCCCCCCTCCAACACACAGCGGAGCGTCCCCCCCCCCATCTACACCGGAGCGTCCCGCCCCTCTACACCGGAGCTTCTACACCGGAGCGTCCCCCCCCCCCTCCTCTACACCGGAGCGTCCCCCCCCCCTCCAACACACAGC